>NC_064640.1:555314550-555939550 GCF_023864345.2 Schistocerca serialis cubense
GATAGAATATAATTCATGAAGTACCAGTATCAAATGCCTATTAGGCCTACTTCTTCAAGCAAGAAGTTTTATATTAGGAAATAGTTTCTCATTTCATTCATATGCTCCAATTTCTTAAGCATGTGATCGAAAAGTAGCAGTAGTGCGAAATTTTTAAATAAAATTGGAATCGTCATATTCTTCAATATAATTTTTGTGATGTCCCCGTTTCTTCTCCTTCCTCTTTCTAACAAACAATCTTGCCATCACTAATTCTGTAACTATTCCTGCCATTGTCAAAACTTATCCTCCCGTTAACTTCCAGAATCACCGGTTCAGTTGTCCCGCGTTTATCCTCCGGTTATGCGTTATCTCGTGTTCATACAACGCGTTTTCCGCGCTATTCCGAGAATACAACTTAAGCGGCTGCAAACCGGGGCCCGTGCAACTGGCCCGTAGTAGTGTAGCGCTCTGCCAAAAATTTTCTGTCAAAATTTCATTTTCTTCGACACGCAGAGGAGAACATAATATGTAATCTTTCTTGCCTGTTATTCCTGGTAGACGTTTATTTCCAATATGGTAGTCTGATTCTATATATTTCGCTAATAACTGTAACAAAGCTTATCATTTGTACACACAATCAACCACATACACAAACAGAGATTGGTATTCACCCGTTCGGGTTTACACGGCTCAGCTGGTACAGCCCAGTCCCTTTTGTGTGCGGGAAAGATTTTTTATTTCTTGATGTGACGGGCTTTCCCCTGGCAGAGACATCATGTACACTATGCCCATATTCAAAAATCAACTTATTATTCATTCAGAAATGAACTTAGAATGTGTTCAGAAATGTTCAAAAACCAACAAGGAGGCGTTTCAAAATCATATGAAGAATCGATAGACCAACTTTCGCTGGGTGCTAGGCGCTTTGTCAGACAAGGTTTTTTTCCTTCAAGAATATGAATTTGGTTCTCCCTGAAATTGCCGCCTGGGGCAAATACCCCATGTTCAACAATGTATGCGGAATGTGGCGCTGCGAAATACTTGTGCCTGCACCAGCGTTGTACTACGTCGTCAGATCTGCCACAAGCCGCGACCTACCATGCTTTACAGCGCGGGCAATTCTCCAACCTCCGCGCTCTGCGATGAAGTGTGGATGCCAATCCTATAGCCTACTCGTGGTTTCTCCGTCCTTCAACAATTTTCCATCGATGCTCGCGATAATTAGTGACCAGGTTCGCCGTCTCCGAGATGTTTGTTTCCAGGTGCCGGGTCACAAAGTATTCGGTTATGTCAGTGGATTTCCCTATTTGTCGTCTGTATCGTCATTGGAATTATTCTCCATTCGTCTCTTCTCCGCTTATACAGGATGGTCCACTGATCGTGACCGGGCCAAATATCTCACGAAATAAGGGTCAAACGAAAAAACTACAAAGAACGAAACTTGTCTAGCTTGAAGGGGGAAACCAGATGGCGCTATGGTTGGCCCGCTAGATGGCGCTGCCACAGGTCAAACGGATATCAACAGCGTTTTTTAAAAATATGAACCCCCAGTTTTTATTACATATTCGTGTAGTACGTAAAGAAATATGAATGTTTTAGTTTGACCACTTTTTTCGCTTTGTGATAGACAGCGCTGTAATAGTCACAAACATATGGCTCACAATTTTAGACGAACAGTTGGTAACAGGTAGGTTTTTTTTTAAATTAAAATACAGAACGTAGGTACGTTTGAACATTTTATTTCGGTTGTTCCAATGTGATACATGTACCTTTGTGAACTTATCGTTTCTGATAACGCATGCTGTTACAGCGTGATTACCTGTAATTATCACATTAATGCAATAAATGCTTAAAATAATGTTCGTCAACCTCTATGCATTTGGCAATACATGTAACGACATTCCTCTCAACAGCGAGTAGTTCGCCTTCCGTAATGTTCGCACATACATTGACAATGCGCTGACGCATGTTGACAGGTATTGTCGGTGGATCACGATGGCAAATATCCTTCAACTTTGAAATGAAATGTGTGTGAAATTTTATGGGAGTTAACTGCTAAGGTCATCAGTCCCTAACCGTACACACTACTTAACCTAAATTATCCTAAGGACAAACACACACACCCATGCTCGAGGGAGGACTCGAACCTCCGCCGGGATCAGCCGCACAGTCCATGACTGCAGCGCCTTAGACCGTCATCCAACTTTCCCCACAGAAAGAAATCCGGGGACATCAGATCCGGTAAACGTGCGGGCCACGGTATGGTGCTTCGACGACCAAACCACCTGTCATGAAATATGCTATTCAATACCCCTTCAACCGCACTCGAGCTATGTGCCGGACATCCATCATGTTGGAAGTACATCACCATTCTGTCATGCAGTAAAACATCTTGTAATAACATCGGTAGAACATTACGTAGGAAATCAGCATACAATGCACCATTTAGATTGTCATCGATAAAATGGCCGGCCGGTTTGGCCGAGCAGTTCTAGGCGCTTCAAAAATGGTTCAAATGGCTCTGAGCACTATGGGACTTAACATCTGAGGTCATCAGTCCCCAAGAACTTAGAACTACGTAAACCTAACGAACCTAAGAACGTCACACACATCCATGCCCGAGGCAGGATTCGAACCTGCGACCGTAGCGGTCGCGCGGTTCCAGGCTGAAGCGCCTAGAACCGCTCGGCCACACAGGCGAATGATGATCTCAGATGTTGATAGTGCTCAGAGCCATTCGAAATCGATAAAATAGGGGCCAATTATCCTTCCTCCCATAATGCGACACTATACATTAACCCGCCAAGGTCGCTGATGTTCCACAAGTCGCAGCCATCGTGGATTTGCCGTTGCCCAGTAGTGCATATTATGCAGGCTTACGTTACCACTGTTGGTGAATGACGCTTCGTCGCTAAATAGAACGCGTACAAAAAATCTGTCATCGTCCCCTAATTTCTCTTGTGCAGAACTGTACACGACGTTCAAAGTCGTCGCCATGCAATTTATGGTGCATAGAAATATGGTACGGGTGCAATCGATGTTGATGTAGCATTCTCAACACCGACGTTTTTGAGATTCCTGATTCTCGCGCAATTTGTCGGGTACTGATGTGCGGATTAGCCGCGACAGCAGCTAAAACACCTACTTGGGCATCAACATTTGTTGCAGGTCGTGGCTGACGTTTCACATGTGGCTGAACACTTCCTGTTTCCTTAAATAACGTAACTATCCGGCGAACGGTCCGGACTTGCTACTATGTATACCGAGCAGCATACATAGCACACGCCCGTTGGGCATTTTGATCACAATAGCCATACATCAACACGATATCGAACTTTTCCGCAATTGGTAAACGGTCCATTTTAACGCGATGCAAATACCGTCCGCACTGGCGGAATGTTACGTAATACCACGTACTTATATGTTTGTGACTATTACAGCGCCATGTATCACAAAGCGAAAAAAGTGGTCCAACTACAACATTCATATTTCTTTACGTACTACACGAATATGTATATAAAAAATAGGGGTTCCTATTTTTAAAAATTACGGAGTTGATATACGTTTGACCTACGGCAGCGCCATCTGGCGGGCCAACCATAGCGCCATCTAGTTTCCGCCTTCAAACTAGACGAGTTTCGTTCTTTGTAGTTTTTTCGTTTGATACTTATTTCGTGAGATATTTGGCCCGGTCACTATCAATGAACCACCCTGTATACCTTCCTTGCCACGTCACGTACCTGTAACATCACCGGGCGGAATTCAATTCCTCGATGGGTAGTGACGATAATGTTTCCCTCATCATTGCATTGGACACGGTGATACGCGAGAAATTGTCGAGGATGGTGCGTCCCACGCGTCGAACACGCACACTCTCACCCCGTTGAAAAGCGCTAATATCATCTTCCTTTTCCATCTTGTGCTCCTCTGCACCGTTGAATAATGACATCACAATCATCTCTCACCCGAAATAAATTGTGCATTCACTCTCGCGATAAGGTCGCTGTCTTCATAACACAGCAGCTACGTCTTACTGACTTGCTCATGTGTGGAGGTGAAAATCATGTATAGTGACTCTCCAGAGATTCTTTGAGAGAAGCTTCTTTCTCTCCACAAAAGTCGTAATGTTTGAGCTTGTAACAGACGGAGGCCAATGATATTACTCTGTAATTCTGTGCATCTGATCTTTTACTATTTTTGTATATACGAGTGACCTTCGTACTTTTCAGTCACTCGGACATTTCGCTGTTTGACGACCTTGGGCACAGAGTTTCATGCGAATACTTCTATTATGGCCATTTGTGTATTGTTCTCCCGGGTCGGAGGTGCTGAATTTGGTCAATCATACTTCTAAAATCCACATCCAGGCTACACCGTGTTCCGATCCAACGCCCGTTAAGCCAGCTCGTTGATTCGACCCAGGTGCGTCTCGCTTCTCTTTAGTTGCGTGTTGCGCCATACAAGCTTCTACTTTACTTTCAACGAAAAATGGCACATTAAGAGTGAAGAAGGCAGTACTGAGTGGAGAAAACCCCAAATATTTTCCTTGTTCAGTACCCTAGACACTGAAAGCCCTTACATTAGTACAAAACACCCTCCACTATGCATTGTAAGATGTTTTACCGCTCATTGGTATGTCTACATTTGGTTCACAACACAGCAGTGATACTGTGTGCCATGGATTCTACAAGTCCTTGGTAGGTTTCCGGAGGTATGTATGTGGCTTCAGACATCTACACACAGGTCGGGCAAATACCATAAATTACTGGCTACTGGTATGTGGGCGCGGAGCTCACGCTCGACAGCGTCCCACAGGCTGTGCCTTCCATCAGGTGCAGATCAGGTGAATTTGGCGGCCAAGACATCAACGTGTGTTCACTATCACTCTCCTCAAACCACATTCTAGCTTTGGGCCATGGACTGTTATCCCCCTGGAAGATGCGTACGCAGTCAAATGGTTCAAATGGCTCTGAGAACTATGGGACTCAACTGCTGAGGTTATTAGTCCCCTAGAACTTAGAACTAGTTAAACCTAACTAACCTAAGGACATCACAAACATCCATGCCCGAGGCAGGATTCGAACCTGCGACCGTAGCGGTCTTGCGGTTCCAGACTGCAGCGCCTTTAACCGCACGGCCACTTCGGCCGGCTAGTCGGCGTACGCAGTCGGGGAGACGTCAAGCACGAATGAATTTTTTGTGCTGAGTAACGGTGTAAGTACACTACTGGCCATTAAAATTGCTACACCACGAAGATGACGTGCTACAGACGCGAAATTTAACCGACGGGAAGAAGATGCTGTGATATGCAAATGATTAGCTTTTCAGAGCATTCACACAAGGTTGGCGCCGGTGGCGACACCTACAACGTGCTGACATGAGGAAGGTTTCCAACCGATTTCTCATACACAAACAGCAGTTGAACGGCGTTGCCTTGTGAAACGTTGTTGTGATGCCTCGTGTAAGGAGGAGAAATGCGTACCATCACGTTTCCGACTTAGATAAAGGTGGGATTGTAGCCTATCGCGATTACGGTTTATCGTATCGCGACATTGCTGCTCGCGTTGGTCGAGATCCAATGACTGTTAGTAGAATATGGAACCGGTAGCTTCAGGAGGGTAATACGGAACGCCGTGCTGGATCCCAACGGCCTCGTATCACTAGCAGTCGAGATGACAGGCATCTTATCCGCATGGCTGTAACCGATCGTGCAGCTACGTCTCGATCCCTGAGTCAACAGATGGGGACCTTTGCAAGACAACAACCATCTGCGCGAACAGTTCGACGACGTTTCCAGCAGCATGGATTATCAGCTCGGAGATCGTGGCTGCGGTTACCCTTGGCGCTGCATCACAGACAGGTGCGCCTGCAATGGTGTACTCAACGACGAAGCTGGCTGCACGAATGGCAAAACGTCATTTTTTCGGATGAATCCAGGTTCTGTTCACAGCATCATGATGGTCGCATCCGTGTTTGGCGACATCGTGGTTAACGCACATTGGAAGCGTGTATTCGTCATCGCCATAGTGACGTATCACCTGGCGTGATGGTATGGGGTGCCATTGGTTACACGTCTTGATCACCTCTTGTTCGCATTGACGGTACTTTGAACAGTGGACATTACATTTCAGATGTGCTACGACCCGTGGCTCTACCCTTCATTCGATCCCTGCGAAACACTACATTTCAGCAGGATAATGCACGACGGCATGTTGCAGGTCCTGTATGGGCCTTTGTGGATACAGAAAATGTTCGACTGCTGCCCTGGCCAGCACATTCTCCAGATCTCTCACCAACTGAAAACGTCTGGCCAATGGTGGCCGAGCAACTGGCTCGTCACAATACGCCAGTCACTACTCTTGATGAACTGTGGTATCGTGTTGAAGCTGCATGGGCAGCTGTACCTGTACACGCCATCCAATCTCTGTTGGACTCAGCGCCCAGGTGTATCAACGCCGTTATTACGGCCAGAGGTGGTTGTTCTGGGTACTGATTTCTCAGGATCTATGCACCTAAATTGTGTGACAATGTAATCACATGTCAGTTCTAGTATAATATATTTGTCCAATGAGTACACGTTTATCATCTGAATTTCTTCTTGGTGTAGCAATTTTAATGGCCAGTAGAGTAAAAAGATAATCTATCCTTTTAGAGGCACGGTAAATAGTAAATACAGTTTCATAAGAAGCACAGGTCGTGAACCCCTCCTGCAAGTAGGCAAGAAGTCCGAATTGCTTCTGCAATGGACAACTGATATTTATTAACGTTGTTTATGGAATAACTTCACAGCACAGCAACATCTTCAAGAGGTCTATCCCTCCCCCAGCTTCCTCCGTCTCCTATGCTCCTCTCCCCCGAATTACAGTAAAATGACAATAAGCCAGTACATGGAATAGGCCTAATAATGCATCACAAAGCAGTGTCCCAAACAATATTTTGCAGATAAGTTTTTTTTTTCAGAGTAATCTCTCACCATTGTATCAGGTCCTGCAAACAACTTTACTTTTAGCCGGCCACTGTGGTCGAGCGGTTCTAGGCGCTTCAGTCGGGAACCACGCGGCTGCTACGGTCGCAGGTTCGAATCCTGCTTCGGGCATGAATGTGTGTGATGTCCTTAGGTTAGTTAGGTTTAAGTAGATCTAAGTTCTAGGGGACTGATGACCTCAGATGTTAAGTCCCATAGTGCTCAGAGTCATTTGAAACAACCTTACTTTTACATTTAAAGTGATTGATCTGGAATATCTGAACGAAATAAAAAGCTTTCTAATGTTGTCATGGCTAGCTATGCATATTGTGGTGAAGCTACCTCCTCTATTTCCAGCGGATATTTCGTTGCGAGACACCAAGACAAGACGAACAAATCCCGTTCATTTGAGTGCGGAACAGTAATAAAGAAATAGCAATTAAAGGAATACTGATCACCTAGTGAAACGCCAACATATTCTACGTTAAGAAATTCTACAGCTATACACGTATACACTGGTGAGCCGAAACATTATGACCACTGCCATCTGGAGACTGAGCGCCTCCTGGTGACAAAGAGAACACATGACGTGGTAAGGAAAATATATAAACGGTGCAGAGGCGAACGAGAAATCATTCTATCGAGGACACAGATCGCAAGTGGGGAAAGCCACTGACTGTAATAAAGGGCTAGTTATTATGGCCTGACGTCTGGGAAAGAACGTCTCGGAAACGGCGAAGTTGGTCGGCTGTTCGCATACTGTCGTGAGCATTTACGGAAGATGGTTGAAGAACGGTGAAACCGCAAGTAGGCGAACGCCCACACCTCATCTCAAGAGGTGGTGCTTGGAGGCATGCTCGCTCTGTAAAGTAGGATAGGAGACTTCCTGTGGCAGGTCCGATGACAGGGCACAAAGCTGCCGCAGGCACAAGTATTTCGAAGCACACATTCAGCTAACATTATGGAAAATGGAGTTCTGCAGCAACTATCCTCACGTGCTCCCATTTTGAACCAACGACATCGTTACTTAAGATTGCAGTGGGAACGACATCGTTAAGAGTAGACCGTAGATCAGTGGAAACGTGTCGCCTGGTCAGGTGAGTCATATTCGTTGCTACGCCAGGACGATGGTCGTGTTCTGAGCTTCCATGGGACCAAACCTGTTGTAGTAATTGAATGCACCATGCCTGTTATCGATTCCATAAACATTATTGCAGGCCATTTGTATCCAGTCAACCTTGATGACTTCTACAGTGGTGATGACATCTTTCAGCAGCATAACTGTGTTAAAGTGGTTTCAGTAGCATGATAGCGATCTTACTTTGATGTCTTGGTAACCAAATTCGCCTGACCTGAACCCGATGTAAAACAATGGAGACGCCGTCGGGCACCAGGTCCGCGCCCAAAAACCAGTGGCCCGTAATTTATGAGATTTGCGTGACCTTGAGTTGGTCCTCCCACTAGCTGTTAACAGCGCTCCCACTCCAGGCGGCTTATACGAAAGTAACTTGCAATGATTCTCTGTTCATGCTCAGGCCGTGTAAGGCGTCGGAAACGTTCCTACATGCAACGGGTCCTTGGTTAGCATGGGACTGACAAAAACTGAGGAGACAGGTCACACCTCAAAAGAAAAACTAGCAGTACTTGCTCTGTAAATAAAAATCGTGTTTTCTTGCTGCACTGTATTTTATTTCTTCCAGACGCGTTTCGCCTTTTTTACTTTAAGGCATCTTCAGAGCGATCTAGAATGAAACAGTTTTGTTTATATATGTGTTATTTATAGATTATAAAACAGTTTACGTTTAGTTTTTTGTGTAAGTAAGTGATTACTTACAGTTCTTCGTGTTTTTGGTTGGCATATGCGTTTCCTCTCATCTGGTCACGTGCTGGAGGTAGCACTATAACTTCATTTACGAAACATGAGCATATTTACATGTTCCGAACTTTGATATCGTAGAAAAAAGTCCGGAAAATAAAAACGCGCTTATGTTTCGTATATGAAGTTATAGTGCGACCTCCAGCATGTGACCAGATGAGAGGAACGCAGATGCAAACCAAACAAGCGAAGAACTGTATGTAACCAGTTATTTACATAAAAAAACGAGATGTGAACTGTTTTATAATCTACAAATAACATATCGAAACAAAACTGTATTATTCTAGTTGGCTATGCAGATGCATTAAAGTAAAAAAAGGCGAATCGCGTCTGGGAGAAATAAAATACAATGCAGTAAGAAAAGGCGGTTCAAACAGATATTTCGGTGCTTGTTGCGGAGGATTTTCGCGCAAACAAACTTGTTAAAAATAGCAAGTTCAGCAGAAAAAATGGATGTATCCACAGTTTGTAGGTTCACAGTATTTAGCCGAAGGTAGTCTTCACTACCATTACGCACTCTTATCGAACGGTACATGAATAGAAAATTCAGCTGAAGTACACCGGAACTACACAACTCAATGCAAAGTTATTTGACCTGCACAGAGGACGGTGCTGTGCTGGATGGAGAATGTTGGAGGGAACTGGCTTAAGTCAGACAGAGAGTACTGCACCAGAAGACAACGATTCAGATAACAAAGAGGAGGTCACGGTGGAATTTTACCGCATGGCTGGCGTCGACAGTTCGTGCCTGTAGTGTGAAATGTACGCGCTGGCCATGCAAACAAGATCGGAGCGCGTACTCGAGCGACATTACTGAATTCTGTTCAAGTTATACTGTTACTAACTGCAACGCGGCACCTACCTATAGCAAAACCCGTCTGCGATGTAGATAAAGCTGCATCTTTTGCTCTAACCGTCGGAAAAGCGTTCTTCAATGTTCCTACGCCTTAACGTGCAATAAGAAGGAACCATTTAAAATTTGAAGAGTTTTTAAAAAATGGTTCAAATGGCTCTGAGCACTATGGGACTTAACATCTTGGGTCATCAGTCCCCTAGAACTTAGAACTACTTAAACCTAACTAACCTATGGACATCACACACATCCATGCCCGAGGCAGGATTCGAACCTGCGACCGTATCAGTCCCGCGGTTCCGGACTGCAGCGCCTAGAACCGCACGACCACCGCGGCCGGCTGAGTTTTTAAAAGTTGCCGCCATACTGAATACATTGTCAACTATTCTCAGAATCACCGCAGCCGAAATCCATTTCCAGATTTCGGTTCCTCACTTGTGCAGGAACGATTATAATAATGTCTTTTCTGTCGGAACTTTTATTAACGGATTAAACCGCAACTGAAAATTGAAGGAACTAGAAATAAAAAAAGACATAAAAATTTGTACACCGGTACGCTTTTCATTATCAAACGGTCCCGAATCTGTAAACAGATTACGTGTTCTTTTATGATTAATAGTTTCTTTTTATGTCTGAGGGCTAGACCTGACACTGTTTGTGAGGCCTAGCCCTCGTTACAACCTGTGCCTAGAAAACTGCTGCCAGATACTTCCTGCAAACTTGCCAAGGACTTGTCGAATCCATGTCACGCAGAATTGGCTCTGTATGCGTTCCAGAGGAGTACAGACACGCTGTTAAGTAGGTGATCATAATATTTTGGTTCATCGGTGTAGTTATAACTTAAGTTCGTAGTAACTGTTGAAAATGTCGATAATTCGTTGGCACTGGCTCAAATGGCTCTGAGCACTATGGGACTTAACATCTGAGGTCATCAGTCCCCTAGAACTTACAACTACTTAAACCTAACTAACCTAAGGACATCACACACATCCATGCCCGAGACAGGATTCGAACCTGCGACGTAGCGGTCGCGCGGTTCCAGACTGTAGCGCCTAGAGCCGCTCGGCCACCCCGTCCGGCTCATTGGCACTACTTAACCTTGGATTAAAAAACGTTTTCTTCAATTCATTTCGCAAAGTATTTTGAATAGGGGTTTTGCTGCATAATTTCCAAGACTTTCCCGGCGATTTGTTGTCACCTCGTAGAATTGGGTGTACTGCCGGTGGTCCGCGTCTTCCCAACACGATATTTCGATGTCGTAACTCGGCGTCTTCATTAGGTGTTCACCTGATGAAGACGCCGAGTTTGGTTGCTGCTGTATTCTTCAAAGTGTGCCTTTCACAAGCAAGTTGGCGGATACTTGTTGACCCATCTCTCTCCTCAAATTCTACTGTGCGAAAACATCTTTGGCGAAAACCTTGGGTCTGTGGAACGACAGGCGCAGTTTCTCGAAATTCATTATTAGTTGGTTGGTTGGTTCTGGGGAAGGAGACCAGACAGCGAGGTCATCGGTCTCATCGGGTTAGGGAAGGACGGGGAAGGAAGTCAGCCGTGCCCTTTGAAAGGAACCATCCCGGCATTTGCCTGGAGCGATTTAGGGAAATCACGGAAAACCTAAATCAGGATGGCCGAACGCGGGATTGAACCGTCGTCCTCCCGAATGCGAGTCCAGTGTCTAACCACTGTGCCACCTCGCTCGGTTCATTATTAGTAGCTACAATTTTCTACTAGTTAGGATGATGTCTTGTAAGTAGGCTGTTTAGGTTTTTTTTATTGGTAACGCCACCTCTGTGTGAGAATCACTGGCTGTGCTGTGTGCAGTCTGTGGCTAGTTTGCATTGTTGTCTGCCATTGTAGTGTTGGGCAGCGGCAGCTGGATGTGAACAGCGCGTAGCGTTGCGCAGTTGAAGGTGAGCCGCCAGCAGTGGTGGATGTGGGGAGAGAGATGGCGGAGTTTTGTAATTTGTCATGAACTGCTATATATATTATGACTATTAAGGTAAATACATTGTTTGTTCTCAATTAAAATATTTCATTTTGGTAACTATGCCTATCAGTTGTTAGTGCCTTCAGTAGTTTGAATCTTTTATTTAGCTGGCAGTAGTGGCGCTCGCTGTATTGCAGTAGTTCCAGTAACGAAGATTTTTGTGAGGTAAGTGATTTGTGAAAGGTATAGGTTAATGTTAGTCAGGGCCATTCTTTCGTAGGGATTTTTTGAAAGTCAGATTGCGTTGCGCTAAAAATATTGTGTGTCACTTTAAGCACAGTCTTGTATAATTGTTCAAAAGGGGACGTTTCAGTCTTTTGCTAATAATTTCTCCGTATATTCGTTCAGCTTACTGGGCACTACATTCTGCTGCACAATACATGAAATGCATGCTATTTTGTCGCTGTTTGATCTTCTAGAACTTCGTGACTGATGGAGAACGCAAGCAGCCACAAATACTTGTGAGAAAACTTTTTTTTTTTTTTTTACCTTTACCGGTTTCGGTCTATCGAATAGCCGAGCGCGTTAAAACACTGCTTCCGGTTTACTGGACCGGACAGCCTCTATGTGGTACTTAGGCGGTTTCTCACATCCAGCTAGGTACAGTCATGCTCAAAAGTATCCGAACGACCTGAATTGCATTTCGCCTGATTCGAATGCAACCCACATAGCGCAGCTGTCTAACAGGTCCTCTAATCGCCCCTCGGTACAGTCGTTTGACTATTGAAAATGGTTCCAACAAGTCACCCCTAGAAAACACTGCTCTGTATCGCAATAACTCAAGATGTAAAGTAATACCAAGGTACTACAAATATCAGGGAACACTTTATCACAGATAAGACTGTTCTTCAGGCTTGTAAGCTCACATTTATTACAATAAATGACATACATGAAATGTTACCACTCTCATTATTACGTCAGATAGGTAATTCACGTAGTAAGTTCGTCGTATTCATGATTTCCTCTTCAAAATAACATACCGTACTTATTATTTAACACAAAATGACATTAAAAGTTTAAGTTATTCACGAGCAGCTAGTTGAGAATATGTATGAACTTCAAATGACACGACGAACCGTCTCGTTCTGCATATGGATTCAAACCCAGGTCATGCAGACTAAGTAAAGACTTCGCGACTGACGGAAACTAACAGTCATTCCTCACTAGGCATACAGAGAGTGATATACTTCGATTTTAGACAGTATCAGTTAGCAAATATCAACTTTATATTACATAACGTATACATTGTTAACGGACGCGAATTCCTACACAGCATTTATTGTCCTTGTTAACGAATTACGAGAGATGTTAAATATTGCTTCTTCACAAGTGACTTACTTGAAATGCCGTGAGGTAAAGCTATGTGTTGGACAGGGATTCGAACCCAGAACCTAATTGGATTGTCATCGAAGCACAATCAACTGCGACATATCGGATTTTCTCGGCGGTAGCTAGATGTTTTAACTGAAATGACGAGACGAAACATTAATTTTTTCTTTCCCAGGACTCCAACCAAGCACCTATCGCTGTTATATTCTAGAAAAAACGAACGTTAAAACTGGGTTTGTTACACCATCAGCGACATGTGAGCATGTTTGAACTAGAAATAATATGACGAAGAGTTCAGTGCTGACTGGGAATCGAGCCCCACACATATCGTTGTTGACTGCACACAAAGAGACGTCAGCTACCGAATTTTTCTCCACCAGCAGCTCGGAATAACATCCTTGAATTTACAATGATTTCGCAAACAGTTCTGTGTCTCACTGGGACTCAAAAACGTCAGATACCGTTAGTGTTGACAAAGAATGAAAATACATTAAAAATCAAAATTATTACCCACCAGCAGATAGGTGTTCTCATGCTAGAGCTTGATAATACATAATGAAAGCTTTAGTGCCGGGCCAAGATTCGAACCCTTTCACGCGCAATATGTGGAGATGTTGAGGGATCTGCAGTTTTGAACAAACAACAAATTGCAGTCGAGCTGTATTGTCACGAAGGGATCAAATTCCGCGTTAAGGGCGGTCTGAGTTGCGTTCCCAGATCAGAACCAATTTTATCGACATACAGAAGCTCAAATAAAAGATGAAATAAGTGTTTTGTGACCCTACATAGCGTTTGTTTCGTCACTAGAAAAAAATAACTAGTCTTAGAAAGGTTACTGTTCATAGAGTTTCTACGTGTCGCGACTCCTGACTTTATTGTGGCTCAACCTACCATCTACCTGGTAGAGAAGGAATATCATGTTTAACATGAATGTCAGACTACAATGCCATTATACCTTCTTCACTTGGCGTAGCCAGAAGAGAACAGAATTTGTCTCTCCTTATCAAAAATCATCAGCAGAAGTTGGAATCGAACCCAGACCGTAAGTATATTAATCTAGCATCGATCCATGAGACCACCAAATTCTGTTCTCTATCACTCATTTTTCTATCGTAACAATGTTGCACCACACTGGATGAGAATTCTGACACACAGACTCCCTGTAGTGGTCTGCAGCATGTTCAGTACATTCATTTACTTGGTTGACCGAATCGCCATGAACTAGCTGCCTCGGCTACCCAGTGCATACATTCGACTCTATTTTGTAATCACCGAAATAAAATCACGTAACTGACACCTACACAGAGGCGTAGAACAGTGTAGGATGCAGAAATTCAAACCGGAAGTGTTCCTTTCGACTTGAGCTACTCTATTGCGTTATCTGTTTGTTAAAAACGTCGTGCAGTGCAAAAGAAAACTGTAACTGTCTGTCTCTCAGAAGTCTAGATCCGGCCATATGCATTATCTCACAGCACTGCGCAATGCGCAAGTTCTGGAGGAATTTTTGTTGAGTTCTGGAGCTGTTGTAGTTCTGTGTCAGCTAGTAGCGTAACGGTAAGCGTAGCGCACGGTTGATAAGACGTCGCGAGTTTGGGTACATTCACTGCTACATTTTTTAAAACGCCATACTGCTGTCTGCTGAAGTTATCGATCTAATGGAACTTTGAACATAATTCCCTTCACTTCTCAACCCAAAATAGTCGCATGTGGAAAAAGGGCTAACTTCTGCGACATTTTGTTCTTTTCAGGTTTAATAGATGGCCAGGCTGCAGATGCATCTCGAAACTTTTGTATTATGTATGGGGAGAGCGCATCGTGCCAAAATACGTCAGAAAAGTATTTTCTACATTATCTGTCGTGTGGCAGTGGCATTTTATTCTCCATAAAACCTTGTTTGACAGCTTTAACTCATAACAAGTTTTCTACATGCATGTAATCAGTAAACTGCATGTGCATTGCCAGACTGTTATAGATAACATCAGAGAATTCGCATATGTCGTTGATGATTATTTTCTCTCTCATGTTAACTAATGTTTTAACAACACTAAAAGAAACCGTACGAAAATGGTGCACTGTATTATAAGAAATGAAATAAAACTACCCACGATAACCTTACGACGAAAGTCTGTTTCAATAAAACTGAGTATCTGTACACACGCGTGCCTCTATCGGCACGAATTAGTAAAATACTAATCACTTAGATTGGGTCTGTGTTTGATTGGTATGCTGTGTCATACTCAAGAGGTATGCAAATATGGCATTTCATAAATAAAGTTATGTATTCCTAGAAACCCAAAAGTTGTTTGTCAGCAGCGAAAAGAGGCGTTACCTGTTGTGCAGCATTGTAAGTTTTTCACCATTGCACTATGACCCGAAAATATTTTCTTGCGATTCCCTTATCGATGTGTGATTTGACAGCTTGTAGCTCAAATGGTTCAAATGGTTCTGAGCACTATGGGACTTAACATCTTAGGTCATCAGTCCCCTAGGACTTAGAACTAATTAAACCTAACTAACCTAAGGACATCACACACATCCATGCCCGAGGCAGGATTCGAACCTGCGACTGTAGCAGTCCCGCGGTTCCGGATTGCAGCACCTAGAACCGCACGACCACCGCGGCCGGCACAGTTTGTAGCTCTTCCACAGAAGGGATAAAAACGTTACACTCAGGAAGACTGGAACCGCAAACCTTAACAGACGCTTTTTCTCAGGTTAGCACGTTTCCACAGAGCTAGGGAAGAGGCAAGCGTCTAGGTCTCCTCTTACGAGACCAGTGGTGGCTAGAACTCGTAAACCGCTATTTAAAGGACGAGATTAGATGCGATTTTAACGTGCAACGACTTTCCTGGGTTGAAAACCGTAAACTTACAATCTTTTGTTACAGCTCAAGCGTTAATAATAACTCAGATTATTCAATGGAAATGACAGAAAAAATCAAGTGAACTTTGAGGCTTAATTCCGTGCACACCAGGAAGTAACTCGTCGATCACAGAGTTGCCAAATATACCTTGCCTTGTTGCCAAATCTCAGTTACATTACCAGCAGGAAGAAGACAAACCGATGTGATCCTACAGTGGGCTGGGAAGTGACCATAGCTGACGTCTCAAAGACGTGGCTGCTACGGCCTGGAATACGTAATCCGTCTGGAAAAATGGCTATCGTTTCATCAAATAAAATAAAATTTTCTAATGTAAGTAAGGTTACTGGAGAGAGTATTTCTGTTTATCATGACTTCCGCCTGTGTCATTTCCCAACGTAAACGCTCTGCCCAATTGGTAATGAAGGAAATTGATGTTTAATGCGGATTCTGGATTATCACGTCACCAAAGGTAAAGTAAATCTGTTTGTGCCTCTTAAAAGTAAATGCCTGAACCCACGCATTGCACCTGTGATAGTTCGTTCCACCAGACCATTGTGGCCGCATTTCCCAGTCCCAGGAGTGTGCTGTAACGGATGATGTGCTTAGCTTACGAAATTAGTCACGGTGGAAAAAATTCGAGTCTATTAAATGGTTAAGTAGAAGCAATCTTCTGACGTAGAGATTATGCTATTCTCATGTCAGCAGGATGTGAAGACTCTTCTAGGCATCATAGCCTCGATGTAAAGCCATTTTGAAATTTTCACTAATTCAGCAAATTTCTTTGTTCGAGAAAATCCACTGTGAAGTATGAAGTTACTGGATAATTCGTTTATTACCATCATTATCACTATCATTTTCTTCATACCGCTGCTGGAACACATGTGCTTGAACATCATTTAATGCCTTTTGCCATTATAGAAGTACTTGCCCAAGAACAGGTCCTTTCCCTGTCTACGGATTTCTTTTTGTGTTAATATCAAATATCAGCAATTACTCGTAGATTACATTTAAACTGAAGTAATTGATGAAGACGTCAGTTGATAACAAAAATGCGCTGTCTTTCTTCATTTACTTGCGCCTAGAAATGGCTGTCGAATACTGCCAAACCAAATGCCAAGGGATTTTACTGCCTTCCGATATACGTCGCTGTCAGTTCCTCCATATGATTTGGTCGACGTGACCTGTTTCAAGTTTTGTATGACAGAGAATGTTTTAGAAAATCAATTGTTTTCCTTTGCAATAAACAGAAAGATTTTCATTCTAAGCTATTCAAGCTCAAATTTTTCGCAGTATTAGTTCAAATTTAATATTCGCTTCTGTAATGTCGGAAAGTAGCCATTTAAAGCAACAGGGCTCTTATTTTACTTGTACTTGATTAAACTACAGACGTTGAAAAATTTGGTGCTGGACTGTGATTTGAATTCGTATCTCCTCTCTTGAGGATCTGAATCTGTCAGAACAGTGTAGTTCAGTCATTACGTTCCTTTTCCCAAGACTGCAATCTTCTCTAGGTCTCCACCAAAGGTAAGTATGTGGGTCCGAATCCTGATCCAGTACAAAAATATTCATAATTTCATTTCAAGCCGTATCACGTGCATATCAGTCTGCTAGTGAAAATTAACGTGCATCTTTAATGTCTGTTCATCTGTTGCCAACAATCGCAATAGGTGTCGTTATTTTTGATCAAACACGCACACATCTTACTGTTGGTCAGTAAGCAAGTGTTACTTAAGCTATGTTCTGGATGACAAAGAAGGACGGTAGGTGTGCGGTTCGTTTGTCGCTCAGGCACAAAAATTTGTACCCTTATTTTAGATTCAAACATCCAGCAGCTGGTAAGAAAAACCGATACGTAACATTTGATTTTACTTAGTTAACAATCCGATTGCGTGCTGGGTTCTTATCTCCGTCACAGAACTTCACATGATGCGCTTCATCTTTAAATGCATGAACACTTTGTTCCTTCTGAATTGAGGTATATCACACATCTTTCGTGGTTAGTTAACAGGGATGAAAGGGTCTTTAAAGGAGTCCCGGTTTATTACAAAAACTGTCGTCTATTTTTTCAGGTTTAGATTTGGTTACTGATATTGGCGAAAATTTCTGTAATTCGTGCCTCTTCATGACTAGTCAGCAATGTGATTAGATTAGATTAGATTAATACTTGTTCCATAGATCATGAATACGACATTTCGTAATGATGTAGAACGTGTCATTTTAATGAAAGATTTCTTTACATACCAATTTTTTACTCTCTCTCTCATTCTTTTTTATTTTTATCTCTCTCCCTCTCTCTCTCTCTCTCTCTCTCTCTCTCTCTCTCTCTCTCTCTCTCTCACACACGCACACACACACACACACACACACACACACACACACACACACACACACACAAACAGTCTTTTTTATTTTTATTTGTTTCTTGTGCTCGACTATCGGCGAGGCACGAAAACGTTCGTCAATGATTTTCTTAGTTTTGAGTACACTTACGAAAGATGTATAAAAACAACTATGAGAGTTACTGATTTATGAAGCTTAGTTTGCAGTCAGTTCTGAGTATTATTAGTAACTACGCTCCAGTCCCTAAACCCAGTTACAGAAATGTGAATTTCACCGACTACCTGTTCAAATGGTTCAAATGGCTCTGAGCACTATGGGACTCAACTGCTGAGGTCATTAGTCCCCTAGAACTTAGAACTAGTTAAACCTAGCTAACCTAAGGACATCACAAACATCCATGCCCGAGGCAGGATTCGAACCTGCGACCGTAGCGGTCTTGCGGTTCCAGACTGCAGCGCCTTTAACCGCACCGCCACTTCGGCCGGCTACACCGACTACCTGTAACATTACTTCAACACATATAACACTGTCCACCCCATAGAAGAAACAATGAAAGGCAAGAGGAGAAGAGGAGTAACAAGATATATTTCGAATTATCATGTCACTCTACAGCTCACTACGATTGTTTTACTGTAGATAAACAGGACGATCCAAAGAAATCGTTTACAAACTGACATGACACGGTGAGCATACAACAAGGATTGGTAGTCACCTAGAAACCCAGGGTAACAAAGGCCATCCGGGGCTACTAAATGGCGCTGCAGTTGTTTAGTCACAGGCTACAAGTTGACGCTCACTGCATGAGAAAAGTTTTGTCCAGATGCAGAGACACTGCTCACATCGACGCTGCATTGAACGGCGCACCCTCTCAAAGACACCTGTTGTATCTCGAAGACATACTGCTGCCGCAATGCTTCACACTAGGTCCTCCAGCGATGTAAGAGATATTTCACACTCAAGGCCCTTCATATACCCGTAGGAAAAAATCGATTGGGGACAGATCGAGTTATCGTGGTGACCATGCTACTGGTCCACTTCTTACGCTGTGTACATTACTTTAATAATATAGAAAAATATGCTATTGTGAAACTTTGGTAATATATATATAAGGGGTGATTAAAAATTTTCCGTTAGAAGGCCGTACAGTCAATAATCTGTATACGAGTCAGGCAGAATGTCCCTGAGCATTGAGGCGATCATTCCACCGACCCACCAGATTGAAGGTAATCGTTTGATAAAACACCGTGCCCTTGTGGGTGAAGAAATCCATAATTGCCTGCTGCACATCCACGTCCGACAGGTATCGTCGACTTTTCAAGGCCTTTTTTAAGGGACCGGAGGCGTGAAATTCGCATGGGGAGATGGCAGAACTGCAGACCGGGTGCTCGGCTGCCTTCCTCTTGAGTTGACGTAACTCCTGCATTACGACTTTTGCGATATGGGGACGTGAGTTGTCATGAAGCAGCATCATTCGACAACGTTGTTTTCCGACAGACATGTTGCCCCATACACATCCTTCATTCTCCGATGGATCTCTACCGGTGTTTGTCCTTCGGCATTCAGGAAAAGAGTATCAGCATGTTGGTCCAGTTTGGACGCATTTAGCAACAACATCTCCAGAGTTCATATGTACGGATTTACCACACGCACGTCGACAAGACACAAATGCTACATTAATCCTTGCCTATATGTCGGTGCTTATACAGGGCTATTCAAAAAGAAGGAACAGATTTCAAACATACACTCATCCTTATAAATTAAGGATAATTACAGAATGTGGCGCAACACAACGTGGCACTACACAAAACTGGCGCTAATAACAGAGGCACACAGGGAACACAAACGATACAGATCTGTAAGTCCACGGTATTGGTGATAAGTTGAGAAAACCGTCCCGAAACTCATGTACTTCAAAACGCCACTGTTTCCTGCGCATGTACTCCGACATCAATATGGCATATGATCACCATGCAAACGTACACAGGCCGCACAACGGGTTGGTATATTCTGGATCAGGTGGTCGAGCAGCTGCTGGGGTATAGCCTCCCACTCTTGCAGCAGTGCCTGTCGGAGCTCCTGAAGTGTCCTAGGGGTTTGAAGACGTGCAGCGATTCGTCGACCGAGAGCATCCCAGATGTACTCGATGGGGTTTAGGTCTGGAGAACAGGCAGGCCACTCCATTCGCCTGATATCTTCTGTTTCAAGGTACTCCTCCACGATGGCAGGTCGGTGGGGCCGTGCGTTATCATCCATCAAGAAGAAGGTGGGACCCACTGCACCCCTCAAAAGGCGGACTTACTGGCGCAAAATGGCGTCCCGATACACCTGACCTGTTACAGTTCCTCTGTGAAAGACATGCAGGGGTGTACGTGCACCAATCATAATCCTACCCCACACCACCAAACCACGACCTCCACACAGGTCCCTTTCAAGGACATTAAGGGGTTGGTATCTTGTTCCTGGTTCATGCCAGATGAACACCCGGTGAGAATTACTGTTCAAACTATACCTGGACTCGTGCGTGAACATAACCTGGGACCACTGTTCCAATGACACTGTACTGTGTTCTTGACACCAGGCTTTGCGGGCTCTCCTGTGACCAAGGGTCAGTGGAATGCACCTTACAGGTCTCAGTCTGTCAGTCATCTGTAGACTGTGTGTCTGAAGATAACTGTTCCAGAGGCTGCGGTAAGGTCCCGAGCAAGGCTACCTGCAGTACTCCGTGGCCGTCTGCGGGCACTGATGGTGAGATATCGGTCCTCTTGTGGTGTTGTACACTGCGAAAGTCTCGTACTCTAGCGCCTGGACACGTTTCCTGTCAGCTGGAATCGTTGCCATAATCGTGAGATCACACTTTGTGGCACACCGAGGGCCCGTGCTACTACCTGCTGTGTTTGAGCAGCCTCCAGTCGCCCTAGTATTCTACCCCTTATAACGTCATCAATATGTGTTCTTTGAGCCATTTTCAACAGACAGTCATCATTAGCACGTCTGAAAACGTCTGCACACTTACTCGCTACACCGTACTCTGACATGCACCAACACACCTGTGCGTATGTGGACTGCTCCCAGCGCCACCGTGCGACGACTGCAGGTCAAATGCACCGCATGGTCATACCCCGAGGTGATTTAAACCCACAAACCGCTCACCAGAGCGTTGTTTCACCATGCATCAGCGTTATCCTGAATTTATGAGCATTAGTGTATATTGCTTCCACATTACAAAAGATGGAAACACAATTCCAACGTTCCTGGAAAGAAAGAACTTCAATTTTTTATGAATTCAGTGTGATCACCATGTGTTACACGAAAAATATCAAAACGGTACCTCATTTCCTGCCACACATACGCGTGGGGTAGCCGCATCGTCTGAGGTGCCTTGTC
Organism: Schistocerca serialis cubense; assembly: GCF_023864345.2. Taxonomy (NCBI): domain Eukaryota; kingdom Metazoa; phylum Arthropoda; class Insecta; order Orthoptera; family Acrididae; genus Schistocerca; species Schistocerca serialis. The sequence goes on from NC_064640.1 coordinate 555,336,129, forward strand.
TTGGTCCGTGCGGCTCCACCTGTCGGAGGTTCGAGTCCTCCCTCGGGCATGGGTGTGTGTGTTATCCATAGCGTAAGTTAGTTTAACTTAGAATAAGTAGTGTGTAGGCTTAGGGACCGATGACCTCAGCAGTTTGGTCCCATAAGACCTTACCACAAATTACCATACTTCCAAAATTTCCTGCTACACACGAAGCAGCTGGTCTCTCGTTATCGAATTCACAGCTTCAACAATGCGATGTTGCATACCTTCAAGAGTGTCAGACGTAGGAGGGATAAAAAAAGCGGTGTTTTACGTAACTCAACAGATAAGTCACAAGGGGTGATGTCTGGAGACCTGGGAGGCCACCGGCGATGAAGTTCACCTTCTGCTCTTCCTCTTTCAATCCAACGTCTTGCAACGGTGTCATTCAGGTAATGTCGGACGTGCTTAGAGAAATTCTAATTCTATCCATCGCTTGAGCCTTGTCCCGCAGTGATGCAGGGTCAGCCATCGTTAATCGGATTTGGCATGTTAATGGTTAAGGGGTGGCCGGATACCCTTCCTGCAGCTACCCCGTACCCCCTGGGATGGAATTAGTGTAACCCAGCTGTCTGCGACGAGTGGAATCCATGGAATAGTGCAAAAGTGTTCAGATGTCTGCGCGCCGTGTAACGGAGGCGAAACATGGGGACCAGCCCGGTATTCACCTAGCGGGATGTGGAAAACCGCCTAAAAACCACATCCAGGCTGGCCGGCACATCGGCCCTCGTCGTTAATCCACCGGGCGGATTCGATCTGGGGCCGGCGCGCCTACCCGAGCCCAGGAAGCAGCGCATGTGCGCTCTCGGTTACCCTGGCGGGTGGTTAGAGAAATTCTAATGGAAATAAAATAAGAGAAATTAGATCTCGCGCGAGAAGATTTAGGGTTTCATTTTCCCCATGTTCTAATCGAGACTGGAATGTAGAGAATTAGAATGAAATTTTGTTGTGCGAAACGGTTGCCAAATATGTAAGTGTGAATTCCAAAGTAATTACATAGATGTAGATAACTTTTTGTTCCCTGTGTTTCGTTCCTGTTGTCTTGAGAACTGGGTGGAATATATTTTTCGAATAACACAGGAATTATTTGGAACTACCCTATGACCTGCACCGTCCCACTATATGCTGCTACGGAGCAACGTGCAGTGCAGCTGAGCACTGTAAGTTCCCCAGCGACTCTAGGCTGTTTTGCTCGTTCAGCAAACGAGAGTGAAGAGCAGCGGACGAGGCATAGCGCAGCACTGTGCCCTAGGGTGGCACTGCCGGCCCAACCAGACTGTCACCAACCGCTCGGCTCGCTATGCTGCCTTAGACCCCACCGCTGGTACAGCCGAGCATCATGCAAGTCTCTATGTTCTGGATGAATTGTACGAGGGCGGGCTGAAAAGTAATGCCTACGAATTTTTTATGTGAAAATACTTCAAGCTTTTTAAATAAAACAAACTTCATTAACATTCTACATCCTTATTCCTCATGTCTACATGCTTATTTCTAAACATAATCACTCTGGCAAGGAACACATTTCTCCTAACGAGAGACCAGTTAGTTCACACTGTCACTTTAGAATGTCTGACTCTGTTGACGGAGACACAACCCCACCTTTGCTTGCACCTCTTCATCGCTATCACACTGAAGGCCTCAAAGGTGTTCTTTATGTTTTGGAATCATGAAAGTAAACGGAGGCCAAGTCGGAACTATGGCGGGTGATCGGTGACAGTGAAACCTAAGCGTCGGATTGTTGCAGATGTCGCAGCGCTCGTGTTTGTTCTGGCATTGTCATGGTGAAGGAGAGTGTGCACCACGTGTGGATGAATTCTTCTGCGTTTAGAAACTCGATTACAACACGCTGTTTATTACGCACCGACATAGTTACATTACACACCGCCATAGTACACGCTGCAATTCGAATCCCTCTAGCGGTAGAGTGTTGTAACTTGTGCCAACAAAGTGAGAAAGTCGACCGAGTAATATGTGTGATATTGACTTAAGCCGCCCGACATGGATTATCTTTATTTATTTATTGCCGGACTAGTATCGGGCTCATAGGCCCATCACAGTGGCATCGCATTACAGGAGACAAAAATCTTTCAAAATATATTTATTTCTAAACGTCGCTACATCTTGCAGTTATGGTTGTGGAACTGCGGATGGGCGGTGACTCGTAAGGACTTCCACGGAAACCACACGCAAATATAGGTTCCCTGTTATATACATGTAGGACTGGATTCTTTTTGTTGTTTATGTCGCAATTCCTGAAGGTGACTCTATTGAGGAGTCGAAACTGGTAGCCTAGATAAAAAGCTATAAAAGTAACGGCTGATGGAAAACTACTTTTATAAATATTTATCTCTAGTGTATAGTGTTTCGTGTGTTATAACGTGACATTTTTTTCATGTAATCTCACTTACCTTATTTAGACTGAATACACTTGTTTCTTATCACATAGAAAATATCTATACCGATAAAATTCGTGTTATTATCTAATTTTATGTTAGTGGAAATCGACACATAAATTTCGATACTAAGTAGCAATCACTATGTGCTTTGAATTCAAAGATGATGACTGAGATTATACAATTTCATTTCTAAATTGTATTGTAAGTTCTTTCATTTCGGGTGCCACAGCAATAAAATTTGCTGAAAAGCAATTACATTTTTCACTGTGGCTTTTTTATAACCACTGTAATTATGCCACGATCAGCTCAGTTCCTCATTTTATTTATTTTTTGATGAAATGGAACGATATAAATGTTGCAGATGAGTGTCCAGACAGACTGCAATTACATGTGTGTTATTGAATGACAACTTACAAGTTCGTCAAATTTGTGAAGGTTTTAAATTTCATTTTATAGAATGACTTACTATATGACATGATGTAAGCATGAACATACTTGTGTTCACGATGTGGAATACATACATGATAATAATAACAAACCGACAAAAGATAAACAACGATGAGGCACCATGTCTCCGGTACATATCAACAAGCTGCGATCAACTGGGCAGTGGTGAATGTTTGTCAGTATATCTTTGAAGACTGTTTGCTGCAAACCTGACAGTGTCAAACAATCCTGGGTACAGAGCAACGTTCTGTGCGATGAGTTTTATATTTACGTAGACGTGCCATCACCACAATAATGTTATTTTAAAGTGTTGACGAATATGGAACGTTGTTCACGTTTTTGTTTATTACGACAGTATTACATGTCAAAATGGCAGATGTAAATTTTCATACACCCACAAAGGTTGATGGCGTAAACTTAAGAGTATAGGATCGTGTGTTCTGCCTTACGGCAGGTGTTGTCATGGGGAAAGCCTCGTCAGAGAGGTCTACCGCATGAGCGGCTAGGTAAGTGATAAGTATAAGGGTAGCTATTGAAATTAGCAAATGGACGAAATCAGCCAATCATGATATGAATGACAATGATTATTCAACTGCCAAGATGGAAAATAGATTACAGATTGTATTGTCTGTGTTAACGACTGATCTAAACAGAGAAATGTATTTCAAGACTTAACGTTTACAAGGACAACGGTGAATTTGTCAATGAATTTTTTTCTAGGTCGGTCTGTTGCTTCCAAATGATATTAGGATGTTTCGTCATGTACGATAAAATGTATATTCCAAATTATTTAGCAAGCTACCTGTCAATCCTACACATCCCCAGGAAAGGTCTGACTCGTGTTTCAGTTTTCAGTTTATCACTATATTGATGAAGTCTAACGTAAACCTTAGCACTGACGTATGTGTTCTTCACTACACTCACAAAGACAAAACCTTTCTCAGTATTTATGAATTCCATACAAAGTGGTGATCTGTACTCAATGTTCCGTTGCACATTGATGAGCCAACGCATCATGAACACCTGCATAACAGCACGCTGGTGTGCCTTTGGAATGCAGTATACCAGCCATACTAAATGCCATGGATTCGACAAGTGCTTGGTAGGTTTCTGGATGTAAGTGGTACCAAATGACTACGCATGGGTTACGCAATTCCCGTAAATTACAGACCAGTGGTTGGCGGGCGTGGAACAGGCACCCGTTAACGACAGAGATAATTCCCATCTGGTTCAGCCTAGGCGAATTTAGTGGAGAATACATCAACGTGAGTTCGCTATCACGCTGCTCAAACCACTGTAGCAAATTTCTGACCTTGTAACACGGGAAGTTACCCTGCTAGAGGTTGACAAAATGGCTCTGAGCACTATGCGACTTAACTTCTGAGGTCATCAGTCGCCTAGAACTTAGAACTAATTAAACCTAACTAACCTAAGGACATCACACACATTCATGCCCGAGGCAGGATTCGAACCTGCCACCGTAGCAGCAGCGCGGTTCCGGACTGAGGCGCCTAGAACCACTCCGCCACAGCGGCCGGCCTAGAAGACGACATCGCCGTCTACGAAGACGTTAGCATGAAGGTATGCAGGTGGTCCGCAGTAGTATTCACGTATCTACGGTTCCTTCGATCACTACTGCAGGTCCCATGGAAGCCCAGATAAATTTTTGCCATGGTATAACACTGCTCCCACTGTTCTACGTTTATGGCGAGGTGCATGTTTCGAGCAGCCATTCGACTGGATGACGGCATATGCAGACACAACCATCGACCTGGCATAACAAGGAACGTGATTCATTTGACCAGCTGGTACATTTCCACTGATCCACGGTTTAAACTCGACTATGCCGTGCCCACTGTAATAGTAATTAATGGTGCCGTTGTGTCATCATGGGAACACGTATGGATCGTTTCCTGAGGAGCCCTTGAAGAAGTCCGCTGAACGATGTGCTCTGAAACGCTTGCACTAGCATTGCACTCGGTCGTCAGATGTACCACAGATCGCTGCAAATCCTATTTTACAGAGTGGCAAAACCTCCGACCTTCACGTTCTGTGATGAGCCATGGACGTCTGCTCGTGGTTGCGCCGTCCTTTAATCCACTTTCCATAGAATCTCAAGGCAGTAACACGCCAACAGCTAGCTAACTTCGCTGTATCCTAGTTGCTCGTTTCCAAGGGCCGAGCCATAACAACCTACTCCTTGTCAGAGTCACTTATGCCAGTGTATTTCTCCGTTTGCGTTCGGTATCGTCGCTAGACTGGTCCCCATTCGTCTATTTTTCTGTTATATTCTTTGCTTGTCGCGTCACGTGTTCGGAACGCCACAAGGCGGTATTGTTTCGCGACTGTTAGTGGTCACTATATTTTGGCTATCAGTGTGTGGTAAATCAATGACATTTCTGGTGGTGAAGATTTTGTTGAAACAAAGAGTAAAACTTTCTCATAATGTGAGACAAAGTGGTGATCGGTACTCATTATTCCGTTATATAGCTCCGTTTATGGTTTTGCAGATGGTCAAAATTCCTATAACCACATATGAAGTAATCTTGTCTCCTTGCCTGATTAAATTCCAGTGTTGTTACTGATCACCCAGAAATGTGACATTCATGGAACTTCCACAAACTACTGAACTTCCACAATGTGGAAAAGCGTGAAACCGCTATGCACAAACGGTTTTCTACTCCGTTTCTGGCAAAAGCAGCTCTAGTTTAGCGCTGCCCTGCTAATTTTTCCTTTAACTTCTGCTGGCGACTTTTAGCCGCTCAGCACTGTTGCTGATAAAGCGCTAACACCTTTGCAACGTGACAGAAACTTATATACTGACCTGCAAGGGCACACACAGTTCCAAGTAGGGGAGTCAGTGTAAAATGGCCCGATGTCCTTCATGTGGGCCGTCTTCGTTTGAGCTGTCTTGACCTTTCATTTTTTTTTTTTTTTTTTTTTTTTTTTACGCACACATGCAGACGGGAGCTTTGCGCCTTCACAGTTTCCAGCACAGCTACAGATTTCATTGACAATTATCAATCTGGCTATATAGTCGTAGCCATCCACATGCTAAATGGCGGTCAGTCACATCAGAGCATCGAAGGAGGTTGCATAGTGGGTTAGACATTCGACTCGTATCTCAGGTGGCATGGTTCAAATTCCCACCCAGCTGCCCGAAATTAGGTATACCGCTTTTTTCTCAGTCGTTAAAGGTGGAATTGTTCCTTCAAAAGGACTTGGTCAAGTTTCTCCCTAAATCATTGCCTTTCCTGAGCTTGTGTGCCGTCTGAAATAGTCTCATCGTCGGTGGATGGTTAAATCATCTTTTCTTTTTCCATGATGAACCTGGAAATATTTTCCCGTCTGTATTAACAACTATTCATCACAAAAATGAGTCATTCGAAAGTTTTAGTGATATCACATTAGAGCTATAGGTCTAAAATTCTTCGGTTCACTGTGTTCAAGAATTTAACCCCCTTTATTCTTAAATAATACTTTCATTAAGGAAAATTCATCATTAATTTTCTTCATGACAAGCAGGTAGCACCTTCAAGCACACATGTTACGTTGCAGTTTCGAGTAAACCAATCTAATACAGATATTAATCTATAAAATACGACTGGATATAATGAACATGTGAAATTAAAGTATACTTCTTCTTCTTCGGTTTCTTCTAGTGTATATCCGTTCCTGATGTTGTTGACTATTACAACTATGTCATTTTTGCTTGTTCGAAAAAGTTTCTCGCACGTATGTGAAATCCGTTTGCTTAAGTTTCTAAGACAAGATGTTCTTCTTTCTCGCCTTTTTTTACGAGGTAACTACCCTTGAAAGATGTCCCGCAGCAGTTTATACTTGTTTCCATTCCTCATTAAAAGGCCGATTATTGTAGTTTCCTTCATTTTACTGTGTTTACGCCGGCCGTAGTGGCCGTGCGGTTCCAGGCGCTACAGTCTGGAACCGAGCGACCGCTACAGTCGCAGGTTCGAATCCTGCCTCGGGCATGGATGTGTGTGATGTTCTTAGGTTAGTTAGGTTTAATTAGTTCTAAGTTCTACGCGACTGATGACCTCAGAAGTTAAGTCGCATAGTGCTCAGAGCCATTTGAACCATTTTTACTGTGTTTACAACTTATTTTCTTTCTTAATGTCGTTGTTAGTAAACTCTTAGGAGATAGGATTCTCCTGTAGATCCACATCTCAAATAGCGCAAGTCGTATGCCCGTCATCTCACTCAAGGTCCAGATCTCAGCTCCATAGAAAAGTACTGAAAATATGTAGCAACGTAGAAAACTTAATTTTACTTCGTTTGAAAGATGACGGCTCTCGAACAAATTAATCGCTTTACAAAATGCGACTCGGGCTTTCGCAATACGGAATTTAATTTCTTGCGAGTAACCCTATTCGTTGTTAATGTTACTTCACACATGCATATTTGTTTATTTGTTCAATAAGTTTACCATTAATGTTTAGATGACACTTTATTAAATGTTTCTTGCTGATGACAATTAATTTTGTTTTACTTGTGTTGATTTCTAGGCCACAACGCTCTCTACTTTTGTTGATTCGAGACACAAGATGTTTAAGACTATTTAGGCGGTCAGTAAATATTACAGGATAATGAGAGTAGCAGATGCTGTTCCGCTTCTCTCCATTTAAGACGATTCCTCCTTCGAAATTTTTCAGGTGCTTCTTTCAAGATATATTATTCCAAAGAAAGTTTAGATATCAATGGTGAGAGTGCACAGCCCAGTCTCACTCCTTGCCATTTCCAATTTCTGCCCTCACAGAATCACATTGATTTCAATACAGATTAATTATCAAATGGTTCAAATGGCTCTGAGCACTATGAGACTTAACATCTATGGTCATCAGTCCCCTAGAACATAGAACTACTTAAACCCAACTAACCTAAGGACATCACAGAACACTCAGTCATCACGAGGCAGAGAAAATCCCTGACCCCGCCGGGAATCGAACCCGGGAACCTGGGCGTGGGAAGCGAGAACGCTACCGCACGACCACGAGCTGCGGACGATTAATTATCATGCGAAGATCTGTGCCGTCTATTCCACTGCGAGCCGGCCGGTGTGGCCGTGCGGTTCTAGGCACTACAGTCTGGAACCGCGTGACCGCTACGGTCGCAGGTTCGAATCCTGCCTCGGGCATAGATGTGTGTGATGTCCTTAGGTTAGGTAGGTTCAATTAGTTCTAAGTTCTAGGGGACTGATGACCTTAGACGTTAAGTCCCATAGCGCTCAGAGCCATTTGAACCATTTTTTTATTCCACTGCTTTCAGCACCTCGACCATCTTGTCAAAATGCTTTTGATAATGAACACGACAGGTACAGACATCACAGTTAATGTCTATACACCTCTACAAAAAGATCTGAATGCAGAACAGAGCCTCTCGAGTTCCTTCAGCATTTATGGATGCAGTTTGTTCTTCACAAACTTATTAGATTATTTTGTGTAGAATTTTGAAAATAATTTCAGGAGATGGCTCAGCAAACATATTATGGTGAACTCACTACATATATTTCTTTTTTTGTTTTTTGCTCCCTATTCTTTTGGCATCATTATAAGCTCTGACTGAAGCCTTTTTTGAGGAATGACACCAGTAATGCAGCTAATGACTCAAGAACACATTTGACCTTGAACATGGTTATTTGTCTTGACCGGAATAATTCACACACGTGTCATCTGCAAGCATCGACGTAACAATGTAAGCGATGGATTCCCAGGTCGTGGTGGTGGGAAATTCAAAAATGCAGGATTGTGGAACTACTTCAGTTATGGTTTGCAATGCCTCTGTTGTCACATTTCAACTTGGCACCGTGTTCAAAAGTATCCGAATTGTCTGAACTGTGCAAAATGGCACCATGTTCAAAAGTGTCCAAACAGAAGTTCGGGCCATGTTCAAAAGTATTTTAACAACTTGAAGTATTATCAAAAATACATAAAGATATTGATAATTGTGGTGTAACTTACAGTATTTCCACATTAAGATATCTGTATTGTGTATCAAAAACATGTAACAAATACTATGTTGAAGGGAGACTTCAACGCAAAAGTGACACAAGAAGAGATGTATAGACTAACAATTGGAAAACAGAGTTCACATGCAAAAGCAAATGAAAATGTCCTGCTGTTAATCAGTTTTGCGTTAAGTCAGAATCTTGTGGTGAGCTCAACATCTTTCCCCCACAAACAGATCCACAAAGGCACCTGGATTTCCCCAGATGGTAGTACCGTCAATTAGATACATCATCTGCTGATAGATGAGAGGCATGAGAAGTGTGTGATGGATGTGAGATCGTACAGAGGAGCAGATGCAGACACAGACCACTTCCTAGTCATAGCCAAATTACGGTTACAGCTGTGCTACAAAATGAAAAAGAAGAACATAGCCAAGAGATAGTTTGACATTGAATAGCTTAAGGATTCAGAGATATGCCAGCAACATAACATGAAAGTGCGTAACAAGTTTGAAGTATTGGCATCAGACCACGCTGATGAAATAAGTTGGTTGGTTGATTGGTTGATTTGGGTAAGAGGACCAAACAGCGAGGTCAACGGTCCCATCGGATTGCGGAAGGATGGAGAAGGAAGTCGGCCATGCCCTTTCAAAGGAACGACCCCGGCATTTGCCTAAAGCGATTTAGAAAAATCACGAAAACCTAAATTGGAATGGCCGGACGCGGGTTTGAACCGTCGTCCTCCCGAATGCGAGTCCAGTGTGCTAAACACTGCGCCACGATGAAATAAGTGTTAACAAGCGATGGGAAGAAATAAGCAGCTCTGTAACTGAAGCAACTGAAGAAATTCTAGGAGAGAAAAAGCTAGCAACTAAGAAGAAATGGTTCAATGAGACATGTGAACAAGCTGTGAAGGCCAGGAAGAGAGCAAGGGCGGTGCACATGCTGGACAGACAATGTGCGGAACAACAGGAAACACTCAAGACCATAAGAAGGGAAAGAAACAGAATTCTGAGAACAGAAAAAAAATTAAATACATGAACAATACGATTGACGAAATCGAAAAGGCATATACAATATCAGACAGCAGGAAAAGGTTTCAGATGTTGAAACAAGTGAGGAATGGTCACAGAAACGAAGCTTTAGTTACTAATGATAAGGATGCAAATATGGTAACAGACAAGAAAAATATTATCTGAATAGGTAGAGAGACTATTTTGAAGAGTTATTAAATGCTGAAGATCCTGAGAGTGTCTTTCCATATGAGAATAATACAGAGGTTGAAGGAGAAGCTGCAAACATTCAAGCGACTCAACAAGATGTAAAAAGAACAATGAGGAAACTGAAGAATAATAAAAGACGGCTGCTGGGATACACATGTGCGAATACATGTGCAACTGTTGAGGAACTAACCACGACGACTGTTCAGCCAACGTTGCTGCATATAGGCCTCGTAAGAAGGTGCCTCGTTCATGCAGCCATGATGACAGCTGTTCATCGGCAGCGACGGCTGGAATTTGCACGCCGGTACCGTAACTGGACGTCCAGTGGTTGGCTATAGGTGGTCTTGTGAGATGACAGACGGTTGTTGGCATGTATGGTGTGAAAAGTCTGAAAGTAAACATCCAGCGACAACCGTCGGAAGGGTCCAGGCCAGAGGAATGTTTTCGTGGCATTCCCTGGGTGATTTCGTAATTCTGGAAGGCACAATGGATCAACGCGAGTATGCGTCTATCCTTGGGGACCATGTCCACCCCTATCTGCAGTTTCTTTTTTCTCAGCATGATGGCAACTACTGGCAAGGCAGTGCAAGCTGTCACACAGCCTGTGGTGTACACGCATGGTTCGAAGAGAACCACGATGAGTTTACCGTACTCCCCCTGGCCACCAGTATCTCCGAATTAAAACCCAATCGAGAATTTGTGGGACCAACTCGATCGGACTCTTCACTCCATGGATCCTCAAGCGAGAAACCTAGCGCATCTGGTCATGGCACTGGAATCGGTATGGCTTCACACCCCTGCCGCTACATTCTAGAACCTCACTGAATCTCTTCCTGCAGGTCTCGCAGCGGTGCGCGCTTCAAAAGGTTGTTATTCAGGCTTTTGACTGCTCGTCATATTAATAAGACTGGATGATGTAATACAGACAATTTTATTTTGGTGCAAAGACAGAAATTTCCTTTGCAGTCAGAGATCTGTGTGAATCTTATACCTGATCGTCTTTGACCGAGAGTTAGCTAACATAATGCATTTGGTGCTTTTCAGATATATACTACATAATATGAAACTAAGCAGTTCCAGTTGTATAGCGCATTAGAGATCTCGACAAAACACGCGATTTTTAGTATTCTAAAGTGTCGGAAATCATGAAGTCACTAGACAAATGCAGTATAGATGTTGGTATTATTTAGTAGTTGATTATGAAGGCACAGCCTTAAACACTTTCAGACAGCCATGAAACCACAGTTCCAATAACTAAATGTGGCGCCCCCCCTCACAAGACAGACTTTGCACACCGGCCCACACGGAGGTCCAGCATTAAAAGTAATAAAAAAGCTGTATTAACCAGTCAATTACATTTTTTATGGTGTAGAACATTATGAATTATTATCTTCTTCCCTAAAATGACACTTGGTCAGGTGATTGACGTTCGGCATTGTGCTACCAGTAACATTACCTCATTATGCCTAAGAGGAGGTGTTAGTTATTACTTCAGTGCTTACTTCGCATGTTATTTTAGTTGCATATGTTTGTATTGTTACAGAACAATAATACAGCCGGACGGGGTGGCCGAGCGGTTCTAGGCGCTACAGTCTGGAACCGCGCGACCGCTACGGTCGCAGGTTCGAATCCTGCCTCGGGCATGGATGTGTGTGATGTCCTTAGGTTAGTTAGGTTTAAGTAGTTCTAAGTTCTAGGGGACTGATGACCTCTGAAATTAAGTCCCATAGTGCTCAGAGCCATTTGAACAATACAAACAATTTAGACGTGTAAATTGCGTTGTGGCACTTAATTTTAGAGTCCACAATCATGTTCCAGGTGTCAAATGTGTCATAACCTGTAAGTTACACAATAATTGCACTCTTCCAATAGCTGACATACTATTTTAGAAGACATTAGTTTTTACAGTTGTAGAACAGTAATACAAACAATTCAGACTTCGAAATACTTAATTTAGAGCGCCATTATACCGTGCATGAAATGTGGCACAAAGATCAAAATTTTCTCGTTGTCCAGTGCAGTTTAACCTTGATAGGGTGTGTATGTGCGTGCTGTGTGCGGAAGCAGGAGGAGATGGCCGCAGTTCGCGAACGGCTGAAGACGCTTATGTCCGTGGTAAGCCGCTGCTTCTGAGTGTTTGCGGCAGAGGAAAAAAAGGTGATTTGCATTGGACATCTCACGTGTCGCATGTTTAGCTCATGGGCTTTGCTGTCGAAGCACCTCCCTGCGTACCAGACACTGGTGATCCGCGCTCACTGGAGAGTGGCTGGTTGTTACGCAGTTGCGTCCCTCAAGGTGGAGGGTTAACGCGGAAGGTGACCGTCTGGACTCGCTCATTCACTTTGTAAGTGGACAGGTGGTGGTCATTCCTTCAGCAGGGTCCGAGCAAAGGACATCATCTTGAGGGGAGGGGAAGGTTTGCTAGTTATCCGGAACTTCAATATTAGGTGAGTTGTAGAGCCCCATATGGAAATAGCGTCCGGGACAGGAAAGAACTCCAATGTTCATTCAGTGTGTCTACCGGGGAGGAGGGAGGGGTCTCATCCAAGACGTGGAGGAGGTCCTGCCTGCAACAATCGAGGGTGCAGGGTCCTACTGAAAGTTGTTGCTCATATCGGCACCAATGACGCCTGTTGCAGGGGTTCTAAGGCTACAGGTGGTTTGCGGCAGTGGTGAAGACTGCTAGTTTCGCACACGGGTTGCAAGCAGAACTCACAATTTGCAGCATCATACCTAGTGTCGATCGGGCTACTTTAGTTTGGAGCTGAGTGGAGGGTCTCAACCAGAGGTTCCGTCGATCCTGGAACGTTCATGGTTGCAGATTTCTGCGCCTGAATTATGGGGTGTAGAGTGGTAAGCCTCCCCTTGATAAGTCGGGTAAGCACTATACAATGGTAGCAGCTACTAGGGCAGCACAGTATTGTGAGGTCGTCTGATGAACGCTCGCCGGTCGATATGCAGAGAGTGAAATCAGATCACGTACGAAGCAGAGGTACTCCAGCTGTCAAAATTTTAACAGTAAATTGTTGAAGTATTCGTATCAAAATTCCTAAGCTTACTCCCGTCCAGGAAATTTGTTGAGCTCAAATTGTTCTTGGAAGCAAGATCTACTGAAACTCAAAGTAGAAAGCTCCGAAATATCTATCGAAAAGACAGATTAGGCGCAACAGGAGGGGGAGTATTGATCACTGCCGACATAAATATTTTGTCTTTCGAGGTCGAAATTGAGTCTGACTGTGAAGTTATATGGACACGATTTAGCAGGCCTATGTGAACTCAAGTTAATTATCGGATGTTTTTATCGGCCATTTGATACCGCCGTAGCAGCTGTAGAAGCTACTCAGATCGTACAGTATTAGTTGGTGGTGACTATAAGCTATCGATTATAGACTGAGACGTCTATGCATTCACTGTAGGTGGCACAGACAGACTGTCTGGTGAAGTACTTTTGAACACGTTTTCCGAAAAATGCCTCGAACAACTAGTTAAACAACCCACGCACAATGGAAATATTTTAGGTCCTGCAGCTACAAACAAGCATGACATTGTCGACTTTGTCAGCAGAGAGAGAGGGGGGTTAGAGATCATGATATCATCACAGCGACGATGGTTACTGTAGTCCGTCAAGAAAGCTAGGAGAGTATTTACGATAGGAAATGCAGATAAGAAATTGTTAGGATCCGGCTTACACGATGAATGGACATCATTTAGTTCCACTATGATGGGCTGAGAGGAATTATGGGTAAAATTTAAACTGTTTGTAAATCGCGCTGTGGAGACGTATGTGTCAAGTAATTGGGGTAAGAGCGGAAAAGACGAGCAAAGGTCGACTGACAAAAGTTAGTAGAAATTCGTTCATCCGTAAGAAGATCAACGCGGGAAGCATACAACTTCCACCATCATACACTATGTGATCAAAAGTATCCGGACACCTGGCTGAAAGTAACTCACAAGTTCGTGGCGCCCTCCATCGGAATGCTGGAATTCAGTATGGTGTTGGCCCACCCTTAGCCTTGATGACAGCTTCCACTCTCGCAGGCATACGTTCAGTCAGGTGCTGGAAGGTTTGCCGCGCGCAGTGGCCGCGGGGTCTGGATCGCCACGTCACGGATTGTGCGGCCCTTCCGCCGGAGGTTCGAGTCCTCCTTTGGGCATGGGTGTGTGTCTTTTTCTTAGCGTAAGTTAGTTTAAGGTAGTTTAAGTAGTGTGTAAGTCTAGGGACCGATGACTTCAGCAGTTTGGTCCCTTAGGAATTCACACACACACATTTGCTGGAAGGTTTCTTGGGGAATGGCAGCTCATTCTTCATGGAGTGCTGCATAGAGAAGAGGTTCGATGTCGGTCTGTGACGCCTGGCACGATGTCGGCGTTCCAAACTATCCCAAAGGTGTTCTATAGGATTCAGGTTAGGACTCTTCGCATGCCAGTCCATTACAGTGATGTTATTGTCGTGTAACCACTCCACCACAGAGCGTGCATAATGAATAGGTGCTCGATCGTGTTGAAAGATGCAATCGCTAACCCCGTATTCCTCTTCAACAGTGGGAAGCAATAAGGTGCTTAAAACGCCAATGTAAGGCGGTACTGTGATAGTGATACGCAAAACAAAAAGGGGTGGAAGCCCCCGTCCATGAAAAACACGACCACACCATAACACCACCGCCTCCGAATTTTACTGTTGGCACTACACACGCTGGCAGATGACGTTCACCGGGCATTCGCCATACCCACACCCTGCCACATTGTGTACCGTGATTCGTCACTCCACACAGTGTTTCTCCAATGTTCAATCGTCCAATGTTTACGCTCCTTGCGCCAAGCGAGGCGTCGCTTGGCATTTACCGGCGTGATGTGTGGCTTATGAACAGCCGCTCGAGCATGAAGTCAAAGTTTTCTCACCGCCCGTCTAACTGTGATAGTACTTGCTGTGGATCCTGATGCAGTCTGGAATGCCTGTGTGATCGTCTGGATAGATGTCTGCCTATTACGCATTACGACCATCTTCAACTGTCGGCGGTCTCTGTCAGTCAACAGACGAGATCGACCTGTACGCTTTTATGCTGTACGTGTCCCCCCACGTTTCCACTTCACTATCACATGGGAAACAGTGGACCTATGGATGTTTAGGAGTGTGGAAATCTCGCATACAGACGTGTGACACAAGTGACACTCAATCACGTGACCACGTTCGAAGTCCGTGAGTTACCCGGAGCGCCCCATTCTGCTCTCTCACGATATACGACCATTTCAGGAGTGTACCGTGAATATCAGGATTCCGGTAAAACATCAAATCTCCGACATTGCTGCTGCCAGAAGACAGATGCTGCAAGAACGGGACTAAAGACGACTGAAGAGAATCGTTCAACGTGACGGAAGTGCACTTCCACAAATTGCTGCAGATTTCAATGCTGGGACATCAGCATGCGTCAGCGTGCGAACCATTCAACGAAACGTCATCGATATGAGGTTTCGGAGTCGAGGGCACTCGTGTACCTATTATGACTGCACGACACAAAGCTTTACGCCTCGCCTGGGACCGTCAACACCGACACTGGACCGTTGATGACTGGAAACATGTAGCCTGGTCGGGTGAGTCTCGTATCTAATTGTATCGAGCGGATGGACGTGTATGAGTTTGGAGACAACCTCATGAGTCCATGGACCCTGCATGTCAGCAGGGGACTGTTAAACCTGGTGGAGGCACATTAATGGTGTGGGACTTGTGCAGTTCGAGTGATATGAGTCCCCGGATACGTTTAGATACGACTCTGAGAGGTGACACGTACGTAAGAATCCTGTCTGATCACCTGCATCCATTCATGTCCGTTCTGCATTCCGACGGACTTGGGCAATTGCGGCAGGACAATGCAACGTCCCACACGTCAAGAATTGCTGTAATTTGGCTCCACTCTTCTGAGTTTAAACTCTTCCGCTGGCCACCAACTCCCCAAACACGAACATTATTGAGCATATCTGGGGTGCCTTGCAACGTGCTGTTCAGAAGAGATCTCCACCCCCTCGTATTCTTACGGATTTATGGACAGCCCTGCAGGATTCATGGTGTCGTTTCCCTCCAGCACTTCTTCACGCATTAGTCGAGTCCATACCACCTCGTGTTACGTCACTTCTGCGTGCTCGCGGGGGTCCTACACCATATAGGCAGGAGTAAGAAATGTTTTTGGCTCTTCAGTGTAGTAGAGATGCAGTTAACAAGACCCATTTCTTTTATGTTATACACTCAATAGTAACGTAATTAACTTGAAAGAATATCGCAGTATTGACTTCCGTTTCCCACACAAGTCCATTCTGGACATCAGATGTTGCAAAGTTTCCTGTGAACCTTGCTGTGCTATAGAATAAGAAATGGCAACTTCATTCAATGCGTCTTCCGATTTAGGAAGTGATAAACATGGGTAGTCTTTCGTATGAAGTACAGCGTGCCATACATCTGCCATTGTTATTCCTCTTTTAAATATATCGATACTTTTGCATTCTTCTGTTTAAGAGTAAGAATTTGTCTATCGGCATTTGAGACGTATAAGTATGAGATATTCCGATTATACTGCATTTGGAGATTTACATGCCTGTATTGACAAAAATGTTTCACGTTCATATTCAAAATCAGAGAGCTCTATTGTGTAAGATGGAATTACAGAGAACTGGTTCATTCATAGCTTTAACTGATACTCTGTCGCAGCTCAAAAAGCTGTGCCCACTCACCAAAAACTTGCTTGTTAACTTTCAAACCATCCCAGGCTAGATGGAGAAGACATTGACTCACGGCACTTGGAACTCAATTGAGAAGCTCTGCTTGGCACTGAGATCATGCGCCATCTAGTATTGATTGACTGAAATATTTCCTCCATGATTTGACACTTGGAATAAGTCTAGGGATATGCAGTGAAGTAACGAGAACACAATAGCACAATGGCACCTACAATGGTTTTTATTTCCGTTCTTCGCTTGGCGGTGGCTTTTTAATTCGTATGCGAATTTTTACGCAGATTAAAGATGGGATTCTAGAGACTTTCCTAAATGCTCTGTTTCCGACAGCCGTCCAACAAACTCGACAGGTTCAGTGAAATAGGAAACACGTTTTGCAATGAGATGCCTTTCATTTTTCAGGTTTCGGACTTTTACTGGATAACATGTGGCATCCATAGCGAGAGGCTTTATTTCTTCCAAAAATAGGATTAAAAAATTCAAAATAATCTGGCTTTAACGTAGGAATTTAAAAATATTTTTCTTCCATTTGGCATCGATCCCGTAGGGACTATGATAATCAAATTAAATGAAGAACAGCTTACCAACAGGCGTACAAATAAATATTCTTCACACTCTTCATCGGTTAATGAAACGGAAAGAAAACTGAGGAGAGGCTCATGGGCAGTTGAATTACAAGTAACCGCTGTACTGGAGAAAGGGTCGTCCAATCCACATGGAAAATGGAATAATTCGATGTATCAAGCGATCGAGATGAGGTCATACGTTGTATTGGCTAGGGCTGGGTAGACGATATTCTTCTTCTAACTGGCTTGAGATTTCCCGACACACCGCAGAGATGGATCAATAGCACGTGACATTTGACTCGCACAGCGAAATTACACGCCACAACAAGCTATCGCCTCTCCTTAAAGTCTGACTGTTTCGTGAAATACGGGAGGAAATAGCGTTAAAGTCTACCACCATAAGAAATCTGTTGTACTTGAGAAAATCTCATACAGTACGGTACAGTACAGATATCTAAAAATTTATAGTGATTTTTACGTGAAGCTAAGAGTCAGAGACAAAAATGTCGTCTTTAAAAAAATATTACCTGTCTCTGAACCTGTACAGTTTTTTTTATTTTATTATTAGAAATCACAGTTATTTACGAAGTGAATTGCAAAAAAAAAAAATAAATAAATAAATAAATAAGTAAATAAATGGTTCAAATGGCTCTGAGCACTACTGAACTTGACATCTGAGGGCATCAGTCCCCTAGAACTTAGAACTACTTAAACCTAACTAACCTAAGGACATCACATACATCCATGCCCGAGGCAGGATTCGAACCTGCGACCGTAGCGGTCGCGCGGTTCCAGACTGAAGCGCCTAGAACTGCTCGGCCACTCCGGCCGGCAGTGAATTGCAAATGAGCCTTTCGACTCCTATTCACATATTAGAATAATGGGTAAAAAATTACCAGCTTTTAATCAGTTCGAAAATAAGATGGTAATATTCAGGTTAAATAAGGAAGAAACGCAATAAAAAATTACATGCCAAGTAAAGGTAATAACTCATATTAAACGGACGGGAAGTACGATAGAGAAAGTAAATTACCATGGCATTATCCATCATGGACATATGACCAACTCAGTTCATAGATAAAAATTTTGCCAAATTTTAATCAGCTAACAACTCAAAATCCCCGACATGTGCTCGCGTGTCCCATTAACGAGGCCAGAATACTGGCACCGATGGGCATCAGCGAACGACAGCGAGGTGACTAGCCTAGAGCGTGCACCAACTACTGTCACAGAAAACAGGGGTAATGACACTCACACATCAGATATAAAAATTAAACTTTGTAAGAGAGGAATCTAACTTCCAGACAAAGCTGATTGACATAAGTAAAATGGAAAGTGTTGTGGTCTTCAGTCGAAAGACTGGTTTGATGCAGTTCTCCGTGCTACTCTTTCCTGTGCAAGCCTGTTCATCTCCGAGTATCTACTACAGCCTACATCCTTCTAAATCTGCTTAGTTTATTCATCTCTTGGTATCCCTCTACGATTTTTACCCTGCTCGCTTCCTTCCAATACTAAATTCGTAATGCCTCAGAACGTGTCCTACCAACCGATCTCTTCTTCTAGTCAAGTTGTGCCACAAATCCCTCTTCTCCACGTTTCTATTCAATATCTTCTCATTAGTTAGTGATCTACCCATCCAATCTTCAGCATTCTTCTGTAGCACTACATTTCAAAAGCTTCTATTCTCTTCTTGTCTAAATTTTTTATCGTCCAGTTTTTACTTCCATACATGGCTTCACTCAGTACAAACACTTTCAAAAAAGACTTCCTGAGGCTTAAAACTATACTCTATGTTAACAAATTTCTTTTTATCAGAAACGCGTTCCTTGCCATCTGGTTTCTGTACAAATCGAAAATAGCCTTTCGCTCCCTGTATTTTACCCCCGTCATCTTTACGATTTGAAAGCGAGTACTAGAGTCAACATTGTGAAAAGCTTTCTTTAAGTCTACAAACGCTGTAAACGAAGGTGTGCCTTTCCTTGACCAATCTGCTAAGATAAGTCGTAGGGTCAGTACTGCCTCGCTTGTTCCTACAATTCTACGGGATCCAGACTGATCTACCCCGATTGTCGACTTCTACCAGTTTTTCAGTTCGTCTTTAAAGACGAATCGAAAGTGATGCAAAGAAATAATGAAACGTAATACGGAAAGTAAGTAGCGTTGGGGGATAGCTGCTCTGTTATTTGCAGGCACTCGCCAAGAAGTGTTTACCTATCAGAATGTGCTATCCACTTGCGTTTCATTCTCACTTCCAGTAGAGACGTGGTATATCTCATTTCTCATGTAGGCTTAATAGCGTTTACATCTACTGTTGACACATTGTGCTGCATAAAAGAGATAGATAAAATGACATGTCCTCTTGGTAACGTATAGCGGTGCTGTCTCTAGTTTCTGCTTGCAGCATTTTAAACCCCATTTATATTTCAGAAACAGTTATGAGTTTTTTGTTCGTATACTTACTATGAGCCTCGTTATCAGCAACGTATTAAACGTGCTGAACTCTATAGTAGTGTCATAATGTTATGCAAAAAGTGCTAGTAGGGTTTGGTCATAGAAATATACATAATCGCATATTTTATTGTAGTGTTTACACTTCCAGAGAACTAATCATAACACACTGCCTGACAAAAAAAAAAAAAAAAAAAAAAAAAACTGATAGCACCCACAAGGAGAGGAGGAAACAAAATGAAGTTTCACAGAATGAGAGGATATGTGATTTTATTTCAGTGACTACAAAATAGAGTTACCTTTACAAAGAATTTGGCAGTATGAGCCCAGATATCAGTACGACGAAGCAACACCTCTGGCCTGGCTGCACTGATTCTATTGGGAAGCGTACTGCCAAGCGGTTCTTTATGGTATGCATGGAGTGGAAAAGCATATTAAAAATGTAATGAAGTCATCTCTCGCTGTTAATTATGACGCTGTGATTTGCAGACGCAATAAGAAAATCTCCAACATTGTAAAAGCCGTGTTTACTTCGTAATATGTCAAATGTGTCTGCAATCCGCAAAGAAACTTTTGAAATTACAGTGCGCTGATGTTTTATTATTTTATTTTGATATTAACACTGTACGAGGCGTTACTTTAATGTCGCATAGGAAAAGTCGCTCGAAGTGAGATTTTTTGCCACAGATTATGTGTCATCGCTGTTAACGTAATCTATATCTGGCTCCGTGACCGTTGCGCCTTCTATACATAGCCTGCAAGCGTTCTTGGAAATTACCCAAACCAGTTTTCGGACTGAAGATCACAACAACTTGTAAATAAGGTAGGTTGAATAATGCGTTAAGTAAATGGTCATCATTTTTATTATAGATCAACATGTTGTTATCGCAGGCTTAGATTAGTAGAGACTTAGTAACCTAATATTCATTCACATTGTAGAGCGACATTTCTCCTCCACTACGTGGCTACCTTTAGCAGCAGTCATTGTGAAACAACCAAAACAGACAAATCCCTCGTAAATTTGGAAGGCTCTGTTAATAAGACCTGTTTATGTATTGTTTATTGCTTCCATCTATGTTTCGTTCTAATACACTAAGGCTTATTTCTGTTGACTAGTTTACACCTCACAGCTCATAAGGTTGTATGTACGTTATCAAACAGGAACCAGTACTTCTCGGTCATTATTTATTCCAGTTTTCAAGCGCGAATAAGAAGTCACAGTAGTGGCACACTGAACAGACAGTCGTCATTATCTATCATGGGTGAAGGGTCCGTTTAGGAATGTGCGGAGGGGTGACGGTTAGGGTATAATGTCAGCCATGTGGTGTGGGAGGTGCTCTACTACACTGAGTGAGTTTTCAAACTCGGTAAAGTTTCTACTCCAGCAAAAACTTCCATGCAGCATGAAGCGTTTCCACAGCAAGCTTGAGTCTTCAACGACCCCATCACATGCAAGAGACTTTCACCACAGCTGCAGACAGACGACATGGTATGTCGGCACTATGTGTCTGACATACGATAAATGTGAAAAATTGTCTGAAGATCGACCTGCCGGTTGAAACAGATAATCACATTAACCAAGTTTAATTCCATCAGAATAGTTGGGTGGGGGGAAAGGAATTCAGCAATTAGTCGCAAATCCAATCCGTATTTTTATTGGAGATCTAGATTTCAGCTGTTGAATAGCTACCTTTATTGGTTTAATTAAGTCATGTAGAACTTTCAGGCTTTTGACGACACATATTACTAAACGATTTTAAGTTGTACACGGTCAGATTTTCGCTGAGGCTCAGTTAGAATCTGGTCATGTACGCCTTAAAGTCGTATAGTAACATGTGTTATCAGAAGCTCGACGAGTCTATACGACTCGAGTTAAACGCACTGAGATAGCAATTCAATACCTGAAATGTAGATCTGCAATTTTATTTATTCGTGTGGCTTACATGGTCGTTTTAGTCTTGGTCAAGGACTTCATACATAAAAAATATACACAAAAATATTTGTAATATAAACAAGAAAACAAACCGAACAGAGAAAATATTGTAACTGAATACCTAGGTCTCTTAACCACTCCACAGCTTTTTGTGTCACCAAATGCAGCTCACTGACTCCAGCACGAAATTTTCGTGTTATACATTCTTCAGTCACGTGCTGTATAGTTCGCGGGATCATCACAGTCACACACCGGGGCATCTTTGAACCCCTATTCATACGAAAAGGTATCACATCCCCCATGCCCTGTACGGAATCGATTCACGGCTGGCCATAGTTTTCTGGGAAGACCAAATCCATTCACACGTTTGTTAGGGTCATTTACAAGATGGAGAATCAGTGGGGGGAACTTCTGCCAAACTTCTTTTCATTATTGACAAACTTCATATACAAAAGGCGCATCTTGCGTTGGCCAGTGTGGTTTTCTAGATTTGAGTCTGCTGGCAGATGTATTCTGTAGTTGATTATATAGAAAAGAGTTCTGATGAGTGAAACACTTTTGGAACTCTGATTATTTTCATTGATTGATGCAATTTGACGTTAAGCATGTGTACATGTGCACTGTTTTTCCGTACTGGAGCAAAGTATTCTGCTGTGGAGTAAATTAATGCCATTGTAGTAGTACACAGAGTATCTACATTTGCACCCGTCCTGACCCAGCCAGTTTTCTGACAATACCAATTCTGTTCTACAAAATTTCGTGCGAACTGCCGAATGTTTGCAACTTCCTGTCACAATATTTCGGCGCAGAATCTTCTAGCCATCTTCAGGTGATACTGGCTAAAACTCCCTGAGCTCTGGTATTTAAGGCCCTCCGGCACATGCGTCGTGGATTCACTTGGCGTTGTGCGTGCGCTACTTGAGCGCGTTCGATTCTGCTGCGCCGCGCATCCTCGGTGGTGAAAACTCGCCTCATCGATATCAATTCGATTGTCTTCCCGAGGTTCCGTCGCAGAACTACGCCGGCTACGGAGGACATGAAGTTTTTCGACGACTGGATTCCATGCCGAATTCAATTGGTAACCGCCGTCACGATTAATAAGAGACTCATTGTCAGACAGCCGTATTTCCACGGATTCATTAATAATAGAACTCCAAAAGTTAGACGTATGGGCAACAATTTTTGTCTCATTTCCTCTGGTCATGCCATGAATTACAATTAGACAAAAATTGTGGCCCACAGTCTAACTTTTGGAGTTCTGTTATTAATGAATCCGTGGAAATACGGCTGTCTGACAATGAGTCTCTTATTAATCGTGACGGCGGTTACCAGTTGAATCCGGTATGGATTCCTGTTCCAGAGGTTGCCCCTCAGTCTGCAAGATCCGGGCGGTCGCAGAGGGTGGGCTTACTGGTAGTTGGGACCTCCAACGTCAGGCGCGTAATGGGGCCCCTTAGGGAAATGGCAGCAAGAGAGGGGAAGAAAACCAATGTGCACTCCGTGTGCATACCGGGGGGAGTCATTCCAGATGTGGAAAGGGTCCTTCCGGATGCCATAAAGGGTACAGGGTGCACCCATCTGCAGGTGGTCGCTCATGTCGGCACCAATGATGTGTGTCGCTATGGATCGGAGGAAATCCTCTCTGGCTTCCGGCGGCTATCTGATTTGGTGAAGACTGCCAGTCTCGCTAGCGAGATGAAAGCAGATCTCACCATCTGCAGCATCGTCGACAGGACTGACTGCGGACCTTTGGTACAGAGCCGAGTGGAGGGTCTGAATCAGAGGCTGAGACGGTTCTGCGACCGTGTGGGCTGCAGATTCCTCGACTTGCGCCATAAGGTGGTGGGGTTTCGGGTTCCGCTGGATAGGTCAGGAGTCCACTACACGAAACAAGCGGCTACACGGGTAGCAGGGGTTGTGTGGCGTGGGCTGGGCGGTTTTTTAGGTTAGATGGCCTTGGGCAAGTACAGAAAGGGCAACAGCCTCTACGGGTGCGGGGCAAAGTCAGGACATGCGGGGACCAAGCAGCAATCGGTATTGTAATTGTCAACTGTCGAAGCTGCGTTGGTAAAGTACCAGAACTTCAAGCGCTGATAGAAAGCACCGAAGCTGAAATCGTTATAGGTACAGAAAGCTGCCTTAAGCCAGAGATAAATTCTGCCGAAATTTTTACAATGGTACAGACGGTGTTTAGAAAGGATAGATTGCATGCAACCGGTGGTGGAGTGTTCGTCGCTGTTAGTAGTAGTTTATCCTGTAGTGAAGTAGAAGTGGATAGTTGCTGTGAATTATTATGGGTGGAGGTTACACTCAACAACCAAGCTAGGTTAATAATTGGCTCCTTTTACCGACCTCCCGACTCAGCAGCATTAGTGGCAGAACAACTGAGAGAAAATTTGGAATACATTTCACATAAATTTTCTCAGCATGTTATAGTCTTAGGTGGAGTTTTCAATTTACCAGATATAGACTGGGACACTCAGATGTTTAGGACGGGTGGTACGGACAGAGCATCGAGTGACATTATACTGAGTGCACTATCCGAAAATTACCTCGAGCAATTAAACAGAGAACCGACTCGTGGAGATAACATCTTGGACCTACTGATAACAAACAGACCCGAACTTTTCGACTCTGTATGTACAGAACAGGGAATCAGTGATCATAAGGCCGTTGCAGCATCCCTGAATATGGAAGTTAATAGGAATATAAAAAAAGGGAGGAAGGTTTATCTGTTTAGCAAGAGTAATAGAAGGCAGATTTCAGACTACCTAACAGATCAAAACGAAAATTTCTGTTCCGACACTGACAATGTTGAGTGTTTATGGAAAAAGTTCAAGGCAATCGTAAAATGCGTTTTAGACAGGTACGTGCCGAGTAAAACTGTGAGGGACGGGAAAAACCCACCGTGGTACAACAACAAAGTTAGGAAACTACTGCGAAAGCAAAGAGAGCTTCACTCCAAGTTTAAACGCAGCCAAAACCTCTCAGACAAACAGAAGCTAAACGATGTCAAAGTTAGCGTAAGGAGGGCTATGCGAGAAGCGTTCAGTGAATTCGAAAGTAAAATTCTATGTACCGACTTGACAGAAAATCCTAGGAAGTTCTGGTCTTACGTTAAATCAGTAAGTGGATCGAAACAGCATATCCAGACACTCCGGGATGATGATGGCATTGAAACAGAGGATGACACGCGTAAAGCTGAAATACTAAACACCTTTTTCCAAAACTGTTTCACAGAGGAAGACCGCACTGCAGTTCCTCCTCTAAATCCTCGCACGAACGAAAAAATGGCTGACATCGAAATAAGTGTCCAAGGAATAGAAAAGCAACTGGAATCACTCAATAGAGGAAAGTCCACTGGACCTGACGGGATACCAATTCGATTCTACACAGAGTACGCGAAAGAACTTGCCCCCCTTCTAGCAGCCGTGTATCGCAAGTCTCTAGAGGAACGGAAGTTCCAAATGATTGGAAAAGAGCACAGGTAGTCCCAGTCTTCAAGAAGGGTCGTCGAGCAGATGCGCAAAACTATAGACCTATATCTCTGACGTCGACCTGTTGTAGAATTTTAGAACATGTTTTTTGCTCGAGTATCATGTCGTTTTTGGAAACCCAGAATCTACTATGTAGGAATCAACATGGATTCCGGAAACAGCGAT
Organism: Schistocerca serialis cubense; assembly: GCF_023864345.2. Lineage (NCBI taxonomy): Eukaryota > Metazoa > Arthropoda > Insecta > Orthoptera > Acrididae > Schistocerca > Schistocerca serialis. The sequence goes on from NC_064640.1 coordinate 555,361,510, forward strand.
CGTGTGAGACCCAACTCGCTTTATTTGTTCATGAGACCCAGAAAATATTGGATACAGGCTCCCAGTTAGATGCTATTTTTCTTGACTTCCGGAAGGCGTTCGATACTGTTCCGCACTGTCGCCTGATAAACAAAGTAAGAGCCTACGGAATATCAGACCAGCTGTGTGGCTGGATTGAAGACTTTTTAGCAAACAGAACACAGCATGTTGTTATCAATGGAGAGACGTCTACAGGCGTTAAAGTAACCTCTGGCGTGCCACAGGGGAGTGTTATGGGACCATTGCATTTCACAATATATATAAATGACCTAGTAGATAGTGTTGGAAGTTCCATGCGGCTTTTCGCGGATGATGCTGTAGTATACAGAGAAGTTGCAGCATTAGAAAATTGTAGCGAAATGCAGGAAGATCTGCAGCGGATAGGCACTTGGTGCAGGGAGTGGCAACTGTCCCTTAACATAGACAAATGTAATGTATTGCGAATACATAGAAAGAAGGATCCTTTATTGTATGATTATATGATAGCGGAACAAACACTGGTAGCAGTTACTTCTGTAAAATATCTGGGAGTATGCGTGCGGAACGATTTGAAGTGGAATGATCATATAAAATTAATTGTTGGTAAGGCGGGTACCAGGTTGAGATTCATTGGGAGAGTGCTTAGAAAATGTAGTCCATCAACAAAGGAGGTGGCTTACAAAACACTCGTTCGCCCTATACTTGAGTATTGCTCATCAGTGTGGGATCCGTATCAGATCGGTTTGACGGAGGAGATAGAGAAGATCCAAAGAAGAGCGGCGCGTTTCGTCACAGGGTTATTTGGTAACCGTGATAGCGTTACGGAGATGTTTAATAAACTCAAGTGGCGGACTCTGCAAGAGAGGCGCTCTGCATCGTGGTGTAGATTGCTCGCCAGGTTTCGAGAGGGTGCGTTTCTGGATGAGGTATCGAATATATTGCTTCCCCCTACTCATACCTCCCGAGGAGATCACGAATGTAAAATTAGAGAGATTAGAGCGCGCACGGAGGCTTTCAGACAGTCGTTCTTCCCGCAAACCATACGCGACTGGAACAGGAAAGGGAGGTAATGACAGTGGCACGTAAAGCGCCCTCCGCCACACACCGTTGGGTGGCTTGCGGAGTATAAATGTAGATGTAGATGTAGATGTAGAATCCAGTCGTCGAAAAACTTCGTGTCCTCTATAGCCGGCGTAGTTCTGTGATGGAAACTCGGGAAGACAATCGAATTGATATCGATGCGGCGAGATGGCCAGGAGACTCTGCGCCGAAATATTGTGGCAGGAAGTTGCAAACAAGCATCAGTTCGCCAGAAATTTTGTGGAACAATATGTACGCCGGGAAAGTTTTAAATCTCGCAATTTTAATTCTGGTGTTCACTTTCTTGCTGTTTTCTAAATGGTTCTTAAGAAAACGCCCCCCAAGTATTTTGGGTATGAATCATGTTCCAGGGTGACATTTTCGAAGATCCCATTTAATTTGCGATTTGCCTCATGGGTATTAAGATGGTGATCATTTACCTCCGTTTTAGATTCATTTGGCTTCAGTCTCCGTTCCCGAAATACCCTCCCATTATGTGTAAATCTGTGGTAAAAAATTCTTCACACTCTTCCAGCTTTTTTGCTTGATGAGCTAGTGCTAGGTCGTCAGTAAATTGTATCTCTTTAGCGCTAGTGTTGGACATATCGCTGGTATGGAGATTAAAAATGGTTTATGATAACAAAGAGCTTTTCGGTAGTCCATGATTAAGCCTTCGCCATTTGGTCCCTTTGTCTCCAAGGAATACTTGAAATCGTCTTTTGCTGAGTACACTATCCATTAAATTAACCAACCAACATGGTAAGATTTCTGCAAATTTAAGTAGCAGTCCACGGCGACATGCAGTGTCAAATGCTACCTTAGGATCAACAAATGCTGTTGCAGTCTTCAATTGGCATTGGTATTCTGCTTCGATAAAAGATGCTAGTGACAATACCTGATCACAGCAACTGTGATTCTTTCGAAAACCGGTTTGATGCGGTGGAGCTACTTTGTCAATTAATGGTTGAATTCGGTTTAGCAACATTCTTTCTAGAAGTTTATAGACTATACTAACTAGTGATATGGGTCTGCAGCTCTGCAGTCTCTTTCCAAGCATTAATCCTGACTTGCGGGGTCTGCTGGTTAACCAGAAGTGGCATGGAAATTTTAAGGGGTGGCCGGATGCACTTCCTGTCGCCACCCCGTACCCCCCAGGAAGAAATCAGAGCACCCCAACTGTCTGCATCTAGTGTAATCCATGGAATAGTGCGGATGTGTTCAGATGTCTGTGAGGCGTGTAACTAAGGCGGAACGTGGGGACCAGCCCGGTATTCACCTAGCGGATGTGGAAAACCGCCTAAAACCCACATCCAGGCCGGCCGGCACACCGGCCCTCGTCGTCAATCCGCCGGGCGGATTCGATCCGGGGCCGACGCGCCTACCCGAGTTCAAGGAACAGCGTGTTAGCGCTCTCGGCTACCCTGGCGGTTAGTATGCAGCTCTGCAATATAAACATGTATTGGATTTGCGACTGATTGCTGAATTCCTTTTCCTTTGAAAGATAATGACATTATTTCTCAATAAACAGATGATTTGGCTGGTTGCTGCTTTTACTTTTTGTAAAGTAGTGGATGTGGAGAAGCTGTTCATGTATCTGATAAAGTGTGGATGATAGTTTACGTTCGTCATTAAAACTGCAGTACTGGGAAGGATACAAAATAACGAAATATTACTTTTTGTATGCATACAACATAATACAAAGAATACGGTATTGAGTTTGTAAGTGATTTGGGGGTGTACAGGCTGTCAAATTTAGTACACAGAACTTCGACCTCTGGTAGCAACAATCATTCTAACCCGGTTGACATTTCGTTGAACTGAGCTCGGATGAGACATACAGACGCGTCATTACATGTTGCTTCATTTCTATGTCATATACCTGGTGTAACAAGAAACGTGATTCATTGGACCAGGCGACACGTTTCCATCAATCCACGGTCCAGTCTCGATGACCCTCTGCCCACTACCATGGTAATCGACGATGTCGTTGGGATAACGTGGCAACACGTAGGGGTCGTCTTCTGCGGAGCCCTACGTTCAGCAATACACGCTGACCACCTGTTTCACCTCCAGCATTGTAATCTGACGTCAGATCTTCCCGTCTCCCTGAGGGTGAGCTCCCAGTTCTACGTTCTTCAGTCGCCTGCTCGTGATTTTACCGTCCACTGCTGCCGCCAAATACCCAAGCTCCAGGTAATGCACAGCAGAATAACGACCAAAGCTCTCCTGTTAGAGGAATGTTGCTGGCGAGGGAACAGGAGGGTGCAGGGAATCACGTCTGCCGAATGAGTTCTGAAATCTCGTTCGAGAACACATGTTATTTTACGCGTAAAATGTAAGTTATATGAGTGCATAATGTATCAACATCACACATATATAGGGGGCCTTCGTTCAATATTATTTTAACAATATTTTCTTATTAATATTCTGCACCGATATGTAAAATTTTGTCCCTCAGACTGAAAATGAACAAATCCAAGCAACTGAACAATTATTATGAAACGGAGTCAACAATTTTTGATTTACAATTTAAGGGTGCCAATCTCGTTAAAGAATATCGTAACTCCTGCAAATGTGCATCACTTTAACAGAGTTAACAGAGTCATTTTTACAGCCCAAAGGAAATAACGCACAACATTTGTGATAATAATGAATTAACGCTGCGCTACTTCTTCAGTGGCAAATTCCAAATTCATTCATTTCATTAATTTACACTTCATTTGTGCATCACAACGTAACAGCGATCCAAGCAAAGAAATCTTTAACGCCAGCTACAGGTTAGAAACCGTGCAGTATTACACGAGAAACAAACCACCACTATGTCTTGTTAGCTCACCGACATTATAAACACAAACCTCTTACTCTGCTGAATAGTAGTTCGCTCTCGGGCATTAGGAGACTGCGGCAGCGCGAAGTGAGTGACAAGTAATCGGTCTGCTCTAATATTTAAAAGCTATGCTTTCAGAAGGTCATAACTGCGTATTATCAGAGTGATGGTCCAAATTTTCATGTGGGATCGATTGCTTGTACAAGTATCTTGAGGGTTTAGTTTTTTGCTTTGAAATACGAGGACAAGTTGGAGAAGTTTGCTTGTAAGTCCTTTTTTTTTCTTTTTTTTTGCCTGGGAACTGACTTCCAAATCAATTAAGTACGAAGAAAATCGAAGACAGTCATTCCATTAGCTCCCTCATTCGAGAAGTGTCATATGTGGTGTTAAATAGCACAACTTTTTGATATGTATGATCTACTCATTTATGGCCAGAATAGCGTTAAAGGACTTTGGAACTACTGCCATACTCTCTTAGCACAGCCTGACAGACCATGAGATGCCATTTGAAGCACTGTATTCCTGTCACAATGAAACTGGACTTAAATATCGAATTGTATTTGTTCTAAATTTCTTAAAACTGTGCATAATTGCTTTATTGATTCTTTCAAAAAGGAAATAATCGATTCACTTTCTCAACCCCGAGAAAATCGTTCTATTTCTCTTTCTTGATTCTATGGATGAAATGTCAAGATCCACTCCCAGTGAAATACTCGTATAATATTTCACAAATAGTACAATTTTAAAGCCATTGGAAGAAGAACCGAGTGAAGCTTCAACAGTCCTGTGCAACGTCTTCGGGAAAAACACTCGAAATTTGGCAGACTTTGAAACAGTCCCAGTACGATGAAGTGGATGAAGCTCTTTTCCTTTGGTTTAAGCAGGAAAGAGAAAGGGGAACTCCTTCGAGTGGAGCACTGGTTCAGAAGAAGGCTGTTTACCTGAACAAGTCAATGAATGGTCAGGAGTCTTTTAGTGCGAATGCGGGTTGGTTGGACACATTCAAAAAACGTCATGGAATCCGTCAGCTAACAATTACTGGAGAGTAGCTTTCTTCTGACCGTGATGAGGCGGAGGAATACTTGTGTGAGTTTGAAAAAATGATAAGAGAGGGAAAGTATTCTCCCTAAAAAAATTTTAACGCTGACGAGACTGGCCTTAATTTTAGGGCATTGCCAACAAAAAGCCTGGCATCAAAAGCAGAGGACCATGCTCCTGGTTTTAAAATGTGCAAATGTCGTGTAACTTTATTAGCGTGGAGAACCGCTGCTGGTAATCACAATCTGCCTTTAATGTTGATCGGCAAATCTGCTAGGCCCAGAGGTTTTAAAAACTGCAACATGAAGTCCCTGCCCGTATATTATCGCAACCAGAAAAAAGCATTTATGGATGCTAAGCTGTTCAAAGAACGGTTTCACGGCCAGTTTGCTCCGTCTGTTCGACGGTTTTCTAAGGAAAATCATTTGTCTCCCCGTGCAATCCTTTTGATTGATAACGCGCCATCTCACCCCAGCACTGACGAATTATGTGATGGAGAAATTATGACGAAATTATTGCCGCCGTTTGTTACGCCATTTCTACAACTGATGGATCAGGGCGTACTGCACATTAAAAATGCTTTACAGAAAACAATTTTTAAGAATGCTGATCCAAGATGACAGCATTCCTTTACTGGACAAGATAAAAAATACCAGTGTGAAGGATGTTGTTTATTGGGCCGCTGAGGCAAGGTAGAATATTTCAGAAAATACTCTGAGAAAATCGTAGAGAAAACTGTGGACATATCTTGAATTTCAGCACAACCTAGCTGAAAATGAAGAGGAAAATCTACTACAAATGATACAGGCAATCCCTGGATGTGAAGATGCTAGTGAAGGAGACGTAGATGAATGGATGGCAGCGGATGGGGCATGTGTGGAGAACCTTACTGACGCTGATTTAGTTGCTGCTGTGACTCGAGACCAGGAAGAAATGGACTGCTGTCATGGAAGTGACAATGAGTTTGAGAGCGACAAAGGAGAGCTGGTGCCACACAGTGACGCAGCAGAAGCCCTTGACCTCGGCCTACGTTATTTGGATCAACAGCCCACTGCTACACCTGCTGATTTGATGTTTATGAGACGATGGCGCAACTATCCGTTGTATAACAGACTGTCTTCACTACGCCAAGAAAAAACCACAAAGTTTTTGTCATTTAAAAACTAGGGATAAAATGTCCGCTGTATTTTAGTAAGTTTGACAGCTTTCCTTTGATTGTTATGCATTGTTTAAACTTAACGTTTTCTTGCCAACTTTTCTAACACATCTTTACTGTACTATGTAAATTAAAATAGTGTGCGTGTACAGCAGTTTACCGCACAGTTTTCCATACTTAGACTAACAATTTTCATGTTCGGGTTAACCGAACGTTTGGTTTACCGGGGTTCGAATGGTTGAAATGGCTCTGAGCACTATGGGACACAACTTCTGAGGTCATCAGTCCCCTAGAACTTAGAACTACTTAAACCTAACTAACCTAAGGACATCACACACAGCCATGCCCGAGGCAGGATTCGAACCTGCGACCGTAGCGGTCGCGCGGTTCCAGACTGTAGCGCCTAGAACCGCTCGGCCACAAAATGGGGTTCGGCTTAGCGGGACTCTGCTGTACAATATTGGGAGCGGAATGTTATCTACAAGCTACCGTCGCAGGTTCGAATCCTGCCTCGGACATGGATGTGTATGATGTCCTTAGGTTAGTTAGGTATAAATAGTTCTAAGTTCTAGGGGAATGACGACCTCAGAAGTTAAATCCCATAGTGCTCAGAGCCATTTGAACCATTTTTGTTGTCTACAGCTTGTACGGGAAAAAGACAGCTGTTGCAAAAGCTGAAGGATACGAAAGGGAGTCTGTAGTTGAGAACGGAATGAGACGGGGTTGTCGCCTATCCTCCACGTCATTCAATCTCTACAAATAGATTGCGGTAAATGAAACTCAGAAGATATTAGAAAAAGGGTAATACTTAAGGGAGAAGAACTAAGAAAATTTAAGTTTGAAGATTACGCAGTAATTCTCTGAGAAACGGTAAAGGACTTGGAAGGTCAGTAGAAAGGAATCTAGAAAAGAGTTTGTGCGATTGACGCAAACAAAACTAAAACATCAAATGGTTCAAATGGCTCTGAGCACTATGGGACTTAACATATGGGGTCATCAGTCCCCTAGAACTTAGAACTACTTAAACCTAACTAACCTAAGGACATCACACACAGCCATGCCCGAGGCAGGATTCGAACCTGCGACTGTAGCGGTCGTGCGGTTCCAGACTGTAGCGCCTAGAACCGCTCGGCCACTCCGGCTGGCACTAAAACTTCGGCAATGGAATGTAATCGAATTAAGCGATTAAGTCAAACAACTGACGATGCTCGGAGTAAAGAGGATATAAAATGTAGGCTGATAATAGCAAGAAATGATTTTCTGAAAAAGAGAAATAGACTGCCGGTAAAAAATTGGTACACCCTTTCAGAGGTTTCCAATCCACCCAACACTTATTGTTGCAACAGTGTATGTGGATTACATGAAATGATTACATTTACAAGTCGACAGCACAAGCGGTTCCGAGGTACCAGGTATCGACTAATGCTGAAACACCGATATTAGTATATCGTGTAGTCTCCACGGGCGGCAATGCAGGCGCTATCTCTGGCATCCAGTCGGTTGTACAGATGGCGAATACTGTCCTCGGAAACGTTACGTTACTCCGACTGCTCGTCCTGTTCAAGTAGTTCTATAACAGTTGTTGGTTGGCAAGTCGCATGAGACACTTCTCGTCGCACCATATCCCACAAGTGCTCCATTGCAGACAATTTCGAAGATCGTGGTGGCCAGGAAGTTGCTTCACGTCTTGCAGAGCACGTTGAGTTCCACAGGCAGTGTGTAGGCGAGCATTATCCTGTTGGAACAACAATTCACCTTCTTATTTCAAGAACTGCAGAAGAATGGTTCTCACAACATTCTACACGTACCGAGCACTGATTAGCGTCCTCTCCAGAAAGACCAAAGGTGAACGAGGGTTGTAGCTTATGGCACCCCAGACCCTAAGGCCTGACGAGGCCCAATGTACACTCCTGGAAATGGAAAAAAGAACACATTGACACCGGTGTGTCAGACCCACCATACTTGCTCCGGACACTGTGAGAGGGCTGTACAAGCAATGATCACACGCACGGCACAGCGGACACACCAGGAACCGCGGTGTTGGCCGTCGAATGGCGCTAGCTGCGCAGCATTTGTGCACCGCCGCCGTCAGTGTCAGCCAGTTTGCCGTGGCATACGGAGCTCCATCGCAGTCTTTAACACTGGTAGCATGCCGCGACAGCGTGGACGTGAACCGTATGTGCAGTTGACGGACTTTGAGCGAGGGCGTATAGTGGGCATGCGGGAGGCCGGGTGGACGTACCGCCGAATTGCTCAACACGTGGGGCGTGAGGTCTCCACAGTACATCGATGTTGTCGCCAGTGGTCGGCGGAAGGTGCACGTGCCCGTCGACCTGGGACCGGACCGCAGCGACGCACGGATGCACGCCAAGACCGTAGGATCCTACGCAGTGCCGTAGGGGACCGCACCGCCACTTCCCAGCAAATTAGGGACACTGTTGCTCCTGGGGTATCGGCGAGGACCATTCGCAACCGTCTCCGTGAAGCTGGGCTACGGTCCCGCACACCGTTAGGACGTCTTCCGCTCACGCCCCAACATCGTGCAGCCCGCCTCCAGTGGTGTCGCGACAGGCGTGAATGGAGGGACGAATGGAGACGTGTCGTCTTCAGCGATGAGAGTCGCTTCTGCCTTGGTGCCAATGATGGTCGTATGCGTGTTTGGCGCCGTGCAGGTGAGCGCCACTATCAGGACTGCATACGACCGAGGCACACAGGGCCAACACCCGGCATCATGGTGTGGGGAGCGATCTCCTACACTGGCCGTACACCACTGGTGATCGTCGAGGGGACACTGAATAGTGCACGGTACATCCAAACCGTCATCGAACCCATCGTTCTACCATTCCTAGACCGGCAAGGGAACTTGCTGTTCCAACAGGACAATGCACGTCCGCATGTATCCCGTGCCACCCAACGTGCTCTAGAAGGTGTAAGTCAACTACCCTGGCCAGCAAGATCTCCGGATCTGTCCCCCATTGAGCATGTTTGGGACTGGATGAAGCGTCGTCTCACGCGGTCTGCACGTCCAGCACGAACGCTGGTCCAACTGAGGCGCCAGGTGGAAATGGCATGGCAAGCCGTTCCACAGGACTACATCCAGCATCTCTACGATCGTCTCCATGGGAGAATAGCAGCCTGCATTGCTGCGAAAGGTGGATATACACTGTACTAGTGCCGACATTGTGCATGCTCTGTTGCCTGTGTCTATGTGCCTGTGGTTCTGTCAGTGTGATCATGTGATGTATCTGACCCCAGGAATGTGTCAATAAAGTTTCCCCTTCCTGGGACAATGAATTCACGGTGTACTTATTTCAATTTCCAGGAGTGTATCTTAGACGAATGCACTCTACGAAACAGCGCTTACCAGATCTACGTCGTAAGCGCAAACGACAATGACTTGCGTGAATGCAGAATCTGCTCTCATCGCTGAAGACCACGACGCGCCGTTCCATCTTCCAAGTGATCCTCTGACGGCACCAGTGCAGCTGTGCACGTCGATGCTGTGGTGTGAGTGGAAGATGGGCTACAAGTGTGCATGCCCGTAGTCCCACTGCTAATAACCGTTCCCAACAGTTTGCGTTGACACGTCTGGGATCACAAGCCCTCTTATCTATGCTGTGGTAGCTATACGATCTGCCTCTGCTGTCTTACAATACGACCATCCTGGAGGGCATCAGTCCTGCATCAGCGTCCAGAACCTCGTCCAGGGTGCGAGAAAGTGCCACCACGACACTCGGGAGGCCACAATCTGACCCCTTTCAAACTCGCTCGGTTGTCTGTAGGAAGCACGAGTGCGTCACGTGGCCTGGTTGCCCGGTTGCTTCACACGTTTGCACCACGCTGAGCTTTCTGGCTGTGAGCATTCCCTATTAAAGGGTAGACACAGATAGCGTTCTTCTAGCTATGCTACTACACTAGCTGTCGGCGGGCGACATTGAAATCATCAACAGTACATTTACTATCCACCCGGTGACATATGCCGTCATCCGGTCAAAATCAACGTCATCTTTTCAGCTTTACCAGTTTTTTTCCAACAGTGTATATTAACATCGGTTATAGATTAAAGCGTTGGGAAATATTTTATGAGAGTATTTATTTGTGCAGTGCGGCTGGTCCCGGCGGAGGTTCGAGTCCTCCCTCGGGCATGGGTGTGTGTGTTTGTCCTTAGGATAATTTAGGTTAAGTAGTGTGTACGCTTAGGGACTGATGACCTTAGCAGTTAAGTCCCATAAGATTTCACACACATTTGAACATTTTTATTTGTAGTGTAGCATCGTACGGAAGTAAAACGTGAACGATTAACAGCACTGTCCAGAAGGCAACAGAGTCTTTTGTAAGGGGATGCTCCAGAAGAATACTGAAGATTATCCCTTTAATGCATAGCGTAGCTGAGCAGCTACTGACTTCATTTCTTCGATGTATCCTATACTGAGCAACATTTTGTAACAAATTCGTTGTGTAGTTAAGTGTATACACTCTACTGCAGCTGCTAAGCTGCTAGTAGTTCTACACAGTGAACGTAAATGACAGGATGAACTGAACCAGTTGGACAATTAGTTGTGTGGGTGTACTACCGCGCGTGTGTTTTGGCGGGAAGTAGAGACTTTTTTTGGTGTTTGTGCACTGATTTGTGGGTCTAAAATTACTTTTTTATTTTGAAAATGTATGTAGATATGGTGTAGAGAGTAAATTCGAGTGTCTTTATGATGGATTTGAAATTAGGTCTGTTTTTGTGTTTGTAGCGATTGTCAACAATACTGCTTTGTTAATTTAATTAAAAAATGTTTTCAATAGTTATTTCGTAGTGTAGGTACTATAAACTAAACGTGGTAATTTTTACAGCTTGAAGTAAAAAATCATGCATTTAATGGTTAGGTGGATAGATCAAGTAATTAATGAAGAAACACTGAACACAACCAGGGAAAAAAGAAAAACATGGCACAATTTGAGTAAACAATGGGGTACGCTAAATACTGAGGCATGAAGGAATAGTTAATTCCGTAATGTGGGAAGTGTGAGGGATAAAAAATTCCGAGGGGTACCAAGGCTTGTATACTGTACAGAGTTTCCGACGGATATGGAGTGCAGTTGTCACTCAGATGTGAAAATACTGGTGCAAGACTGACTAGCGTGGAAAGCTGAATCAAAGCAACCTTCAGAGTGATGTCTGTTACAAAAACTGTGACCTCGCTATGCTCCCAATAGCAAACAGTGTAAAGAAAGAGAAAACCTGTTTCCTTAATAGCTTCAGCTCTTGTTAGGAGGTATCTCTCGACAGTTATGTTAGTGTAATCATACAGAGTAGTTTTCCACGAACGGTGTGTACTTTACTAAAAAATTCCAGACTGTGAGGCCTTGGTCGTTGTTTCGTCTCCGACTGCGGTAGACATCTTCGGAAATAACACGGCAAATATACTGAGAGACGGGCGATTTTAAAGAGCTGTATAGGGGGCATCACTATTCGTTACGTGATTTTCTTTGGCTGACGTCATCGTTTCCGATTAAAAACATTCTATTGACGCAAAGCTGGCATCCCTATTTTACTTAACCTCACTCCATATTTTTTGTTTAAATTGTGATGATGTTTATGAAACTCAAAAGGGGCAAGATAATGTTGCAAACTTATCAGTAATCATATGGGTGGACGAGACCTCGGGTCATAAGATATACCGGAAAGCTACAAACACCGATAGACACCTTCACAAGGAATCCATCTATCAGTCAACGCTTAAAAGAGGTGTCATATAATCCTTGGTGGAGACGACTAATAAAATTTGCTAGGCTGCTTATTTACTAGAAAATCTGAATTACTTACGGTAGGCTTTCAAGTAAAACGATTACTCCAATAAGGAGCTAGAGCCAGGACTAACGATAACGAAGGCCGCCAACTATGGAAGTTTCCCTCCGTTTTATTAACAAGATTACGAATCGCATCGGGAACGTGTTGAATAAGTGTGGGGTTGAAACAATCTCAGGTTCATGAAATGTACTCGCAGTTGCGGATGGGAACAATCATCAGCTGTATGAGGGAATGACGACAGTGAAATTGTGCCGGACCGTGAATCGAACCCGGACTTGCCGCTTTACGCGAGCGGTCGCATTATTCGCTTTGGCTATCTGTGCACGATACAAGGCCAGACTCAAACGTCCATATGTCCTCGTTCCTGCATAAAAACCTGTACTCGTACATAGTTTATGTAAATCACGTACGGCGGAGGACATTGTAATTGAAAGTCGCTGCCTGGCATTGGTGGATACTTACGAGATTGCAGTGCTTGTGTTGCTGAGAAAAAGAACGATGCAATGTTCCTTCGGTGCCGGTTAGTTCGGTGATGCATGCACGTACGAAGGAACACCGCATCGTTCTTCTTAATAACACAGGTACTGGAATATTCTAATAACCTTATAACCAACAATAAAATAAAAGTACGGCAAAAGATATATGGCGAGACATGGTGTATACGAAATTTCGTGTGGTTGTGAGCAAGTATCGTTTGGAACCACAAAATCAAGTATTAATACCCTGTAAGAGGTCCATGACTAATGGATTTATTGCTAGCGTACACGAGCAGATGTAATTTCGATGGATTTCTCACGTGCTGCCTGCGATATGTAAGCTATAATAGAATCGCAGACCAGAGAGCAGTGTCGGCTGCAGTAGGAGCCGTGTCCGCAGTAGTAGTAGTAGCCAGCAGTCGGCTGTATGGAGGTGGCTGGGCCGGTCGTGGGGAGCGATGGCGGTGCCTGAGCGATGTAGTATAAGGTAAAAGCAGCCGCGCGTATATGTAGTTTGTTACAACTAAATTTGTACTATTGTTATATCAAGTCCCATGTAAATGTTTAAAAAAAATCTTTTAATAATAATCTTTCTTATAAAGTCAACTTTAACAATCATTCATCTGAATTTAAAGAATTTACTAATTTCTCCAATCCATGGTCATCCCTATTATTACTTACTTTACTTTACTTTACACATGGCTAAGGCCTTATCGACCATACACCTGCTCTACGAGCCTCTTCCAATTATTTCTATCCAGGGAAATTGTTGTCCAATCAGAGTTGATGCCCATCCTAGCTGCATCTTCCCGGATATTCTCCATCCACCTAATCCGAGGTCTTCCTCTTCTTCTCTTTCCTTCCAATTTCTTAGTGGATGCTATTTTGGGTAGTCTGTTCTCCGGCATCCTTGCTACATGACCAGCCCAGTTCAGTCTTCTCTTCTTTAACATTTCCACAATGGTACTATGTTTGTACAGCTCCCGTAGTTCTTCATTTTTCCTTATCCTCCACTCCATGACATTTTCATCGAAGATTGGTCCAAATATTTTTCTTAGTATTTTTCTTTCAAATATCAACAGTTTTTCTTCATCTTTTTTCCTGAATGTAATAGCTTCACATCCATATAATGCTACTGGTACAATAGTTGACTGATAAAAACGGATTTTGAATTCAGTACTAAGTGATCTCATCCCTAAAATTTTGATACAGCTGTAAAAAGTTCTATTAGCTGCTGCTAGACAGGCGTCTATTTCTATTTCTGCTCTATTGTCTCTGCTAAAAAGACTCCCTAAGTACTTGAAGTGGTCAACTGCCTTGAAAGTGAGACCATTTACGGTCAGTGGTGTATTCTTTTGGAGGTTTTTACTTATGACTAGATATTCTGTCTTTTCTTCATTCACATGAAGTCCAGCTTTCTCAGCTATTTTGTAAAAATTTTGCATCATCCTGATTAATTCAGCTTTTGTAGTGCTTATTAAGGCTACATCATCTGCATAAGCAAGTCTAGTAATGTTCTGTCCCTGCAGTTGGATCCCTTGTGGATTAGTTTTGGTGAATTCTCTATCAATCTTCTCTAAGATAATATTAAATAGAATAGGTGAGATGGCATCCCCTTGTCTCAGTCCAGTGTACACCTTAAAATTTTCAGTTTCTCCTGCAGGTGTCTTAACTTTGCATATGGTTTCTTCCAAACACATTTTAACTAATTTGATTAATTTTAATGGTATTTCAAATTCTTTCATGGTGTTTAAGAGTGTCTGTCGGTGTATGCTATCATAGGCCTTCTTGAAGTCTATAAATAGAATATGGATATCTACATTAAATTCCCATGCCTTCTCATTTATTTGTCTCAATGTGAATAAGTGATCCAAAGTGGATCTGTTAGTGCGGAAACCACATTGGTAGTCCCCAATCAGTTCTTCGGTTATGGGAATCAGTCTGTGTAGTATACACATCGACAAAATTTTATACGTGACATCGAGTAGGGCAATTCCTCTGTAGTTATCACAGACAAGGGGATCATTCTTCTTAAAGATGAGGCATATAATTGCAGTTTTCCAATCGGCCGGTATGTTTTCTGTCTCCCAAATTGTTTCAATTAAGGAATGTAGTTCTATTTCCAATTGTGGTCCTCCATTTTTTAAAAGCTCAGCATATACTTGGTCTTCCCCACAGGCCTTGTTGTTCTTTAATTTCTTTATTGTTTGTCTTATTTCATTTACTGATGGTGTGGTGACTTGTATATCAACTGTATCTGGTTCTTCAAATGTAAAGTAATATTGTGGATCATTGCAGTTGAGCAGCTGTGTAAAGTATGTCTTCCATGTTTCTTGTATGTCATTCTTGTTTGTAAGTATTTTCCCATTATGGTCCTTTATAAACTGTTCCCTTTTAGTGAATTTTCCCAAGGACTTTTTTATATTCTGGTACATCTGCCTTGCTCTGTGATGCTTGAAATCATCCTCCGCTTCTCTTACCATGTTGTTGTAGTGTTTTCTCTTCTCTTGTCTTAGAGTTCGTTGTGTTTCCTTGCGGATTTTATAGTATCTCTCCTTTAGTGTAATATTGTCCATGTCTTGTAACCATGCCTTCCTCGCATTTTGCCTCTCCAGTACTCTTTCTTGGCACTTTATATTAAACCAGATTTTGTTAGTTCGTTTTCTTTTACCTATAGTTTTGGAAGATACATCTTGAATACTGTTTCTGAGGTGTCTCCATCTACTTTCCCCGTCTTGCTGGTCACTATCTGTCAGTCTAGATTCCGATAGGTTAATTTCCATTTCTTTCCTAAAGTTTTCTTTTATTTTTTCTTCTGCCAGATTTTCTACATCGTACCTTTTAATTTCAACCCTATTTGTACTTTGTTTCTTTTTTAGCTTTATTTTCATTTGAGCTATGATTAACGTATGATCTGTCTCACAATCTGCTCCCCTAAAAGTTCTAACGTCTTTAATACTGTTTTGAAATCGTCTTTGGATGGCGACATGGTCAATCTGGTTCACTACTTTTCCATCTGGTGATATCCATGTCCCTAAATGAATGCGTTTGTGTTGGAATTTTGTGCTGCTTAATGTGAGACCATTTGCCATTGCAAAGTTTATGAGTCGCACACCATTCTCTGAACTTTCATCATGTAAGCTGTAATTCCCAATGGTTGGTTTGTAGATTTCTTCTTTTCCTACTTTGGCATTAAAGTCTCCTAACACTATTGTTACATTATGTCTACTTATTGAATTATATGTCTGTTCCAGTTGACTATAAAATTCTTCTTTCACGTCATCTTCCTTATCTTCTGTGGGTGCATGAACATTTATAAATGTAATATCAAACCACTGAGCCTGAATTGTAATGTGTGATATTCGGTTATTAATTGATTTGAATTCCTTTATTGTGTCAATTGCTGTTTTATGAATGTAAAAGCCCGTTACAAATTCATGGCGCTGACCGCAGTCTCCATCCATTATTGTCCCGTCTCCTATTTTCATTGATCCCGTTCCCTGCCATCTTATTTCTTGGAGCGCTACCAGTTGTACCTTGTATTTTCCTAGTTCGTTTATTAGTATTTGTCATCCCTATTATAGTAAAGAAAAATCAGTTGGTTCTTTTATACATGACAAATCTAGCGGCCAGCATTGCACTGGGCTGTGCCAGAAAAAAATTATTATAGGAGCAGATATATACGCGTTATCCCGCGACTTCATTGAGGTAAGAATTTTCAATTTATTCAGAATGTTTCCGGGGCAGGACGCAGCACTGCTGACGTCCAAATTTACCAGTTTAGATTCACTGTCAGCTAATTATTGAAAGGTTATACATGGGTCACATTTTTCTTAGGAGATTAGTCACATTATTATTGCGAGGTTACAGAATAATAAACTGTTGGGAGGTGACACTGAATGTGAATGCTATACATATTTTATCTGTTCGGAGGTTAAAACCCGCTTAGCTGAACACGAAGCAGACTGCTGCCTGGGACATACTGACAAACGGGCCTTGTGTCTACATCAACATCTACACTATGTGATCAGAAGTATCCAGACACTCCCAAAAATATACCTTTTTCATATTAGGTGCATTCTGCTGCCACCTATTGCCAGATACTCCATATCAGCGACCTCAGTAGTCATTATACATCGTGAGAGAGCAGAATGATGTGCTCCACGGAACTCACGGACTTCGAACGTGGTTAGGTGATTGGGTGTCACTTGTGTCATACGTAGTGTACGCGAGATTTCCACATTCCTAAATATCCCTAGGTCCACTGTTTCCCATGTGATAGTGAAGTGGAAAAGTGAAGGGACACGTACAGCACAAAAGCGCACAGGCCGACCTCGTCTGTTGACTGATAGAGACCGCCGACAGTTGAAGAGGGTCGTAATGTGTAATAGGCAGCCATCTATCCAGACCATCACACAGGAATTCCAAACTGCATCAGGATCCAGTACAAGTACTATGACTGTTGGGCGGGAAATGAGAAAACTTGGATTTCATGGTCGAGTGGCTTTTCATAAGCTACGCGTCACGCCGATAAATGCCAGACGACGCCTCCCTTGATGTAAGGAGCGTAAACAATGGACGATTGAACAGTGGAAAAACATCGTGTGGAGTGACGAATCACGGTACATAATGTGGCGATCCGATGGCAGGGTTTGGGTATGACGATTGCCTGGTGAACGTCATCTGTCAGCGTGTGTAGTGCCAACAGTAAAATTCGGAGGCGGTGGTGTTATGGTGTGGTCATGTTTTTCATGGCGGGGGCTTCCACCCCTTTTTGTTTTGCGTGGCACTATCACAGCACCGGCCTACATTGACGTTTTAAGCACCTTCTTGCTTCCCACTGTTGACGAGCAATTCGAGGATAGCGATTGCATCTTTCAACACGATCGAGCACCTGTTCATAACATTCATGTAATGGACTGGCCTGCACAGATTCCTGACCTGAATCCTATAGAACACCTTTGGAATGTTTTGGAAAGCCAACTTTGTGCCAGGCCTCACCGACCAACATCAACACCTCTCCTCAGTGCAGCACTCCTTGAAGAATGGGCTGCCATTCCTCAAGAAATCTTCCAGCACTTTATTGAACGCATGCCTGCGAGAATGGAAGCTGTTATCAAGGCCAATGGTGGGCCAACACCATACTGAATTCTAGCATTAACAATGGAGGGCGCCACGAACTTGTAAGTCATTTCCAGCCAGGTGTCCGGATACATTTGATCACATAGTGTACGTAGATACTCTGCAATCCACAGTACGGTGCGTGGCGGAGGGTACCCTGCACCACTACTTGTCATTTCCATTCCTGTTCCACTTGCGAACAGAGTGAGGGAAAAACGAGTCTCTATATGCTCCCGTATGAACCCTAATTTCTTGTATCTTATCTTCGTGGTCCTTAGCGCAGTGTATGTTGGCGGCAGTAGAATCGTTCGGTAGTCAGCTTCAAATGCCGGTTCTCTAAATTTTCTCGAAAAGAACGTCGCCTTCGCTTTAGGGATCCCCATTTGAGTTTCCGATGTGTCTCCATAACGCTTACCTGTTGTTCGAAGCTGACGGTAACAAATCTAGCAGCCTGCCTCTGAATTGCTTCGATAGCTTCCTTCAATCCGACCTGGCACGGACCCCAAACATTCGAGTAGTACCCAAGAATAGGTCGCACTTGCATCCTATATGCGGTCTCCTTTACAGATGAACCACTCTTTTCAAAAATTCTCCCAATAAACCGAAGTCGACCATTCACCTTCCCTACCACAATTTTCACACGCTCGTTCCACCTTATATCTCTTTGTAACGTTACTACCAGATATTTAAACGATTTGACGGTTTCAAGCAGGACATTAGTAATACTGTATCCGAATTTCGCAGGTTCCATCTTCCTATTCGTCCGTATTAACTTATATTTTTCCACATTAAGGCTAGCTGCCATTCATCACAGCAACTGGAAATTTTGTCCAAGTAGTCTTGTATCTTCCTACAGTCATGCAACTTCGACACTTTACTGTACACTACGGCATCAACAGCAAACAACGGCACATTGCTGCCCACCATGTCCGCCAAATCACAGAGAACAACAATGGTCCCATCACACTTCCCTGGGGCACTCCTGAACATATCCTTGTCTCTGATGAAAACTCACCGTCGAGGATGTCGTGTGAGAGAAGGGCAAGCTGAGTTTCGCACGAGCAATGCTCTCTAAAATCATGCTGATTTGTGCACATATACTTCTCAGTCTGAAGAAAGTTTATTATATTCGAACTGAGAATATGTTGAAGGGTTCTGCAGCAAACAGAAGTTAGGGATACTAGTCTCTAATTTTGCGGGTCCGTTTTTGTACCCTTCTTATACACGGGAGTCACCTGCGCTTTTTTTCAGTCACTTGGGACTTTGTGCTGGGCGAGAGATTCACGATAAATGCATGCTAGGCAAGAGGCCAAGCCGTAGAGTACTCTTTGTAAAATCGAACTGGGGTTCCATCCGGACTTGTTGATTCATTTGGTTTCAAATCTTTCAGTCGTTTCTTTACCCCCCGTAAGCTTATTACTATATCGTCCATATGGGAATCTGTTCGATGGTGAAATGACGGTATATTTGTACGATTCTCCGGTGTGAACCATTTCTTGAATGTAAAATTTAAAATATCGGTTTTCGTTTAGCTGCCACACCAGATTGGTCAATAAGGGACTGAAAGGTAGCCTTAGACCCGCTTAGCCGTTATAAGTATGACCAGATTTTTCTCGGTTTCTCTGCCAGATCTTTTGCTAAGGTATGACAGTTGTAGCTGTCGTATGTTTCACGCATAATTCTTTACACAGACGCACGAATCTCTACAAGCCTTCACTTGCTGTCATTTTTGCGTTCCCTTTTGAACCGTGAAAGCAACAACCTCAGCTTCCTCAGCATCCTGCGAATTTCGTTATTAAACCATGGTTGGTCTTTTCCATCGTTTATCCGCTTACTTGGAACATAACTTTCCAGACCACGATTTACAATCTGCTTAAGCTTTGCCCATAATTCCTCTTACTGGAACTAAGTGCACCAATTCACTGTCCAAGTGAGATGCTAATAACTGTTTGTCTTTCCTGTTGTTGTTGTGGTCTTCAGTCCTGAGACTGGTTTGATGCAGCTCTCCATGCTACTCTATCCTGCGCAAGCTGCTTCATCTCCCAGTACCTACTGCAACCTACATCCTTCTGAATCTGCTTGGTGTATTCATCTCTTGGTTTCCCTCTACGATTTTTACCCTCCACGCTGCCCTGCAATACTACACTCCTGGAAATTGAAATAAGAACACCGTGAATTCATTGTCCCAGGAAGGGGAAACTTTATTGACACATTCCTGGGGTCAGATACATCACATGATCACACTGACAGAACCACAGGCACATAGACACAGGCAACAGAGCATGCACAATGTTGGTACTAGTACAGTGTATATCCACCTTTCGCAGCAATGCAGGCTGCTATTCTCCCATGGAGACGATTGTAGAGATGATGGATGTAGTCCTGTGGAACGGCTTGCCATGCCATTTCCACCTGGCACCTCAGTTGGACCAGCGTTCGTGCTGGACGTGTAGACCGCGTGAGACGACGCTTCATCCAGTCCCAAACATGCTCAATGGGGGACAGATCCGGAGATCTTGCTGGCCAGGGTAGTTGACTTACACCTTCTAGAGCACGTTGGGTGGCACGGGATACATGCGGACGTGCATTGTCCTGTTGGAACAGCAAGTTCCCTTGCCGGTCTAGGAATGGTAGAACGATGGGTTCGATGACGGTTTGGATGTACCGTGCACTATTCAGTGTCCCCTCGACGATCACCAGTGGTGTACGGCCAGTGTAGGAGATCGCTACCCACACCATGATGCCGGGTGTTGGCCCTGTGTGCCTCGGTCGTATGCAGTCCTGATTGTGGCGCTCACCTGCACGGCGCCAAACACGCATACGACCATCATTGGCACCAAGGCAGAAGCGACTCTCATCGCTGAAGACGACACGTCTCCATTCGTCCCTCCATTCACGCCTGTCGCGACACCACTGGAGGCGGGCTGCACGATGTTGGGGTGTGAGCGGAAGACGGCCTAACGGTGTGCGGGACCGTAGCCCAGCTTCATGGAGACGGTTGCGAATGGTCCTCGCCGATACCCCAGGAGCAACAGTGTCCCTAATTTGCTGGGAAGTGGCGGTGCGGTCCCCTACGGCACTGCGTAGGATCCTACGGTCTTGGCGTGCATCCGTGCGTCGCTGCGGTCCGGTCCCAGGTCGACGGGCACGTGCACCTTCCGCCGACCACTGGCGACAACATCGATGTACTGTGGAGACCTCACGCCCCACGTGTTGAGCAATTCGGCGGTACGTCCACCCGGCCTCCCGCATGCCCACTATACGCCCTCGCTCAAAGCCCGTCAACTGCACATACGGTTCACGTCCACGCTGTCGCGGCATGCTACCAGTGTTAAAGACTGCGATGGAGCTCCGTATGCCACGGCAAACTGGCTGACACAGACGGCGGCGGTGCACAAATGCTGCGCAGCTAGCGCCATTAGACGGCCAACACCGCGCTTCCTGGTGTGTCCGTTGTGCCGTGCGTGTGATCATTGCTTGTACAGCCCTCTCGCAGTGTCCGGAGCAAGTATGGTGGGTCTGACACACCGGTGTCAATGTGTTCTTTTCTCCATTTCCAGGAGTGTAAATTGGTGATCCCTTGATGACTCAGAACATGCCCTACCAACCTATCCCTTCTTCTAGTCAAGTTGTGCCACAAACTTCTCTTCTCCCCAATCCTATTCAACACCTCCTCATTAGTTATGTGATCTACCCATCTAATCTTCAGCATTCTTCTGTAGCACCACATTTCGAAAGCTTCTATTCTCCTCTTGAACAAACTATTTATCGTCCATGTTTCACTTGCATACATGGCTACACTCCATGCAAATACTTTCAGAAACGACTTCCTGACACTTAAATCTATACTCGATGTTAACAAATTTCTCTTCTTCAGAAACGCTTTCCTTCCCATTGCCAGTCTACATTTTATATCCTCTCTACTTCGACCATCATCAGTGATTTTGCTCCCCAAATAGCAAAACTCCTTTACTACTTTAAGTGTCTCATTTCCTCGTCTAATACCCTCAACATCACCCGACTTAATTCGACTACATTCCATTATCCTCGTTTTACTTTTGTTGATGTTCATCTTATATCCTCCCTTCAAGACACTATCCATTCCGTTCAACTGCTCTTCCAGGTCCTTTGCTGTCTCTGACAGAATTACAATGTCATCGGCGAACCTCAAAGTTTTTATTTCTTCTCCATGGATTTTAATACCCACTCCGAATTTTTCTTTTGTTTCCTTTATTGCTTGCTCAATATACAGATTGAATAACATCGGGGAGAGGATACAACCTTGTCTCACTACCTTCCCAACCACTGCTTCCCTTTCATGCCCTCGACTCTTATAACTGCCATTTGGTTTCTATACAATTTGTAAATAGCCTTTCGCTCCCTGTATTTTACCCCTGCCACCTTCAGAATTTGAAAGAGAGTATTCCAGTCAACATTGTCAAAAGCTTTCTGTAAGTCTACAAATGCTAGAAACGTAGGTTTGCCTTTCCTTAATCTAGCTTCTAAGATAAGCCGTAGGGTCAGTATTGCCTCACGTATTCCAATATTTCTACGGAATCCAAACTGATCTTCCCCAAGGTCGGCTTCTACTAGTTTTTCCATTCGTCTGTAAAGAATTCGCGTTAGTATTTTGCAGCCGTGGCTTATTATACTGATAATTCGGTAATTTTCACATCTGTCAACAACTGCTTTCTTTGGGATTGGAATTATTATATTCTTCTTGAAGTCTGAGGGTATTTCGCCTGTCTCATACATCTTGCTCACCAGATGGTAGAGTTTTGTCAGGACTAGCTCTCCCAAGGGCGTCAGTAGTTCTAATGGAATGTTGTCTACTCCCGGGGCCTTGTTTCGACTCAGGTCTTGGAGTGTCTGTCCTCTCATAGCCTTCTTGACTGATCTATTAACTTTCATAATCATAGTTGCTATAATGACATCGTGATCGCTAGTCTCCGTTTCTGTACTGACATTGTCGAGAAGGTCCGGCTTGTTTGTAGCTACAACGTCAAAGATATTTCCACTGTGTATGGCTGCCGAGCTAGCGGCTCAAGACAATTTTCAGAAAACGTGTTGAAAAGTATTTCACATAACTATCTGTAGCCCCCGCAATGTACCCATAGACATCCAGTCTATACTCGGGAGATTCATGTCGCCTCCAACTAGTACTGCATGATCTGGGTATTTACGCAGGCGTATTGGCCGCAGAACATGCTTTCCGAGATCGAAATTACGAAGTCAAATTCAGTGAGAACGGCGCTTTAGCAAATACCCAGCAGCAACTTGAGCGTTTATGGGAGAGGTTATGAAGATGGTTCAAATGGCTCTGAGCACTATGGGGCTTAACATCTGAGGTCATCCGTCCCCTAGAACTTAGAACTACTTAAACCTAACTAACCTAAGGACATCACACACATCCACGCCCGAGGCAGGATTCGAATCTGACACTGTAGCGGTCAGAGATTATGAAGATTTATGAACACTATGACAAGTTCATCAGAGAAGAAGAGGGACTTGAGTTAAACAAAATATGGACGCCGACTTCCCACAAGCCAAATGGAGACAGATTACTTTTAATTGAGAACGATGTAGCCAACCAGAGATAATCATGCATTCGGCTTCAAGTGACGAATGGCAGAGCTCTGTACACAGCTTTATGACTTCGAGGACCATCGACCCTCTGATGCAATTTCCATTTTACCCCCGAAGACAACACATTAGGGATTATCGTGAAACAAGACACTGATCATGAAGCACACGGTCTAATATTCATATAAGTTTTTACTGAAATTGTCGTTATCACGGAAATTAATAACAACAAATATTTTGATTGATATTTCTGTGAGTGCAGAAATTAATGACAAGCTTGTTATTAATTCATATGGTCAAGGCAATTCCAATAAAAACATTTGTGTCAGGGAACAGTTTTATGTATCGAACACGGCCGCTCAATCTCGAAATGGGAATGACGTATTTTAATGGAATTCACCATGTATAGACTGTCCCAGATGGAAATGCAAATTCTTACATTTTCAACTTCCGGTGACTAAATCTCTCGAATCTGCGCCACTTTCAAAGGATCGCGTGTGAGGTGGGCATTACGAGATGAATTAAAAAAAAAAAAAATTCGACAGAGTGTGATTTGGGAAGACATTTCAGAGCGCACCCGTTGCTCATGCAATTAGAGCGACAGTATATTGGCCTGGGCTAGGAGAGACGTCTGACGAGCCTAATAACTGGGAGACGCCCACGGTGCTCCATTCGTAAGACGGTCCTGTGACCTCGTCGCTGCGTCACTCCTCGTTTCTCCACATGTCGTAGGCTCCCACGATTCTCTTGCGGTGAGGCAAAGTAGACTGGCGGCGTTGTCTGCCGCGTAGTCGAAACAAACTTCCAACAAAATGTCTGTTCACTTTTTGCAAAATTTGTTTGGAGTAATCCGCAGAAGTTCGCTGAGAAGCATTTGAAATACTGAAATGTCCAGTGGATGAGCGGTGGACGATACTACACATTGCCATTGCTAGAACTACAGTCAAGTACTAAGACAGGATTTCTTACTTCGGTATTCTCTTCTGTGCCTTTCCTTTTTTTTTTTAATGAACTAACGAGTCGTTATATACAAAATTTATCGAATGAAGATTAAAAATAACTGAGTGTAAAACATTTACTCATTTTTGGTTTATGTTTGTCACCGCTTGCTTATCATTGTCGCTTGTCCAGGACTAACTTTTCGCATTTTAACTGTTCTTGTTCTGTTTCTCGAGTCGGAATACCTGCTAGAAGCCACACTCAATCTGAACGTCATAAATTAGGAGCGCGCGTTCGATCTGTGTATGGTAGACCTCTTTGTCTCGCAAGCTACACGCGACTTGATTCTCGAAGTGACCTTACTCCTCCATTATTAATCGACCTACATACACTTCAAACGAAGAAGCTAGATTTAGCGTACTGCGAACGATTCCCCATTTCTGGGTACGTGTGGTCGTGCATTTCCTTCGTCTTAACTCGGATAGTCGAAAGTGTATATGCTTTGTCACACGCAAGTCCTCAGGAACCTCAACGGCCTTTCGGACACCAGCTGCTTTTATGTCTACAGTGAAGATTATACAAGAGGTATGTCACAGATTCCAACACTTCAATATACCGCTTACATTTCAAAAGGTCTGACAAAACTGAAGAGAGAGAGTTCACATTTCTAACGTACTATTTATCGTGGCGTATTATTGTGCAAATGTTCTTAGACCGTGAACTTGAGATGGAGCGGGCCCTCTCTTCTTTTTTTTCGTTTTTTTAGGTCGAGAAACACGCATATCAAAACTGGATTGACACCACGAAGCATAGCAAGTAATAAAAATATCTAATGTTCGACTTATTAAAAAACCAGTCTAGCTATGCTGAAGCCTTTACCCATGCTGACGCTTTGGAAACGCAATTTCATTTATAAAAAATTAACCTCTGAAAGACAGCAAATGAATTAAGTTACTGTAACGAATGTCAACGGAGACGGCCGAAAGCGTGCACTGCGCTGGCAGGTGGGAAACAAATACTGTATAGTTTTAGTAACAGCAAAGAAAAAGGAGTTAAGTTACATAAAATATAGATGTCGACTTTGCACCAACAGAATACCAGTCGAGTACTTTTAATCTAGAACGGTCGTGACAGAGATAATCACGCATTCGTCATCACATGACGGATGGTGGTGCCCTCTACGCAGCTCTATAAATGTGGGGGGTCCCTCACCCTTAATGCAGCTCCTGTTTTTTTTTTCTGAAGATATCTCCCTCAGTCGGAGACGAAATGTCATAGAATGCTTTTATATATCGTCCACGGCCTCTCAGACCGGAAGTTTCAGCTGAAGTTTGAGGGCATTCAAAAAAAATTAGCGGTGGTCCTCAACTGCGTACCCTCAGAATCAGACTTGAAATATTACAAGTTTTGGCTGGTTTCGTTGTCTAGGGGCTGGGATTCGTAGTTGCCGCATTACAAGCCAAATACTGCTGAGTCTACAGTACAGAATATGAATATACGCATGAATCGAATAGTCGAAGGTTCCTATCACCCGGCAATTGCGGATTTTGAATGCGACATAGAAATTTATAAATGAAAGATTGCAACTAAATAAAATCTGCAAGTACTATTTTAACGACTTTAAATGATGAGTACGATAGCAGAAGTACCTTTAAGAATGCCTTTTATTACTGTAAAACACTTATTGGTGTCGATGGTCCAGCAATTAAATAAAATATAAGTTGAATAAGAGGGAAACAATAGACTCCTACTTCACGTAATTAGTTATGAGCAACAACATAGCTCGCGAGATATTCACTTCTGAACGCATACTACGTCTTCACTGCAGAAGCCACAGAAATCTCACAAGTGCACAAGTAGGCATTACGAAATATTTCTATCTCCCGCGACCACGCGCAAACTGCTCAGCACTCTCCAAGTATTTCCTGCGACCGTCCGTCGCGCTTTCCCGTCCAGCACCCCTCTGTCCCGTGCGACCCATTGCTCCTCCCCCACTTCCATCCAGTCTCTCCATTGACTTCGGTAGTCACCTACCGTAGTAACGAGCGCTGTGATTGGCTAGAGCGCTCCCGCCATGTCTCCAAGCCAACGCACACTCACAAACATATTGCAACACATACGAAATACTGGATTTACATTTAAATAACTTAAAATTAAATAAATATTCCTACAGCTGGGCCATAAACACGCTCTAACACACATTATTAAATACATAAACAAATTAAATAAATATATATCAAAGGAATAGAAACAGAAGTAGGCAAGTAGCCTAATGCCTCTGTGCTTTCTAAAACACAGTAAATATTTGACCAATTTCTTCATGAATAGTATATATCGGATATAAACAAAGACATAGACGAATAAATATATTTATAAGCATGCAGCTACCGTTTTTTCGTGTAACTGTGGAGTACTTATGGTCTGACATGATGAATAGTAATTGGTCACTTTGACCTCCAATTACTCATGTACTATTCTAGTTACACGCCTGTAATTCATACCAATTTAGGTTTACACTAATAGCTTTCTAAGGACACATCGATCGGCAAAATCGGATGAACCGTTTAGAGTTTGGGAATTCTTCACTAGGTGTTACTTGTATAATTTACAGTCAGATACTAAACTTTAAACTAATAAAGATATTGAAAATCTGATTCCACCATCAAAATCGTTGTGCAAATAATGGTAATGTACATGTTTCTTTTTAAGGTATCATGAGTCCTCTGGCTATTATTAATTTCTGTATGAACTGTGAAATGTCTGCCATTATGGTATCACAAAGTCCTCCATCTTTGGCACTCCCGGCATACAAATCTCCTTCATCGACACAAAGCACAGTCCTCGACACAGCGTCAACATGGAATTCCCAGCCACGTGGTCGGCCTGGACCGCGCGCTGGGGCTACCCCTCTTGCTCCGTCTAATGTTCTTCACCACACAGTTGCTAGAATATTTTCAGGGCGCCACAACTCGCCCGTTACCTCACAAGTTAACAAATTTTGCTTGTTTCTTTCCTTTTCCATAAACATCTCCAGTTCCTCTTGCACATTGTTAGGCTATTAAATTTTAACAGAGAGCTTTTATACGCTGTGTATGTGCTTTAGCAATCTCGGAAATTGTGTACGCTCCTGACTCACTGCATTTATCCCTGGGTGAATGTACTCCATGTTTCAAGCCATGTCCAAGAAAATTAAATTATGAGTCCAAATACGACTTTAACTTTCCACCGACGTATAACATCTTATTAATTCCGCAGATCACTTCAGGTGAACGGGATGATGAGTCTTCAGAAGCACGCGACAGCTGGTTTCCTTCATCATTCTTCCCCATCATTGGGTGTACTCCGTTGCTCACACCGAGCAAGGTAGCTCAGTCGTTAGCACACTGGTGTCAGTTTCGGGTGGACAACGGTTCAAATCCGCGTCCGGCCATCTTGTTTTAAGTTTTCTGTGTTTTGCCAAATCGCTTGAGGCAAATTCCAGGATGGCTCCTCTAAAAGGGCACGGCCAATTTCCTTCACCAAGCTTCCTTAATCCAAGCTTGTGCTCCGTCTCTAATGAGCCTGTTGTTGATAGGACGTTAAACTCTAATATTCCTTCCTTCCCTTTCTCCCACGTAGTCGACCTCTTGGCTTTAGAAACTAACATATTTGTTTTTAATTGGCACATTCATAGCAAGCATTTTGCATGTGCTCGCGCATGCAGAGAGGGCCATTAGAGGAACGGCAGGAAACAATCACTTAACAGTCCAAGTTGGGCGCGTTATTGTCCTCTTGATGGGATCGTAAATATGTAGACCACCCGACCGGCTCTGAATGGTGCGTACACATACCACATCCTACGTTTCAGTATTCGTCTTATACGATAACAATTAACTGGCTGAACAATCCATGTAACTGTTGCCAACTTTGATAGACTTCGAAGAAGACGATCTATTGAAACATAAGCACCACGAAATCAGAAAATGTTGTTCTTGAAGAAACAATACTGGCATTTATTCAAAGAAGTAAAAGGATTCTCTTGTTGATTCCATATTTCTTGATTTTCAGATGGCTTGTAACAACGTTCCTCACAAACGGCTTCTAAAAAATATTGTCCCTATGAAGTATCGATAGATTTCTTGTAAGATAGGTCACAGTTCGCAGTAACTGATGGGAAGTCACGTTGTGAAAGGAAAGTGCTCCTGAGGCTCCCCATTGACGTGCTGTAGGCCCTCCCTGTTGTTATTAATCCATACAATGATTTAGTAGACAATATATAGCTTCCTCCCGTGTATAACTTGTGTAAAGGCCGTGAAGGCAAAATTAGACAGATTCGTGCCCACACGGAGACTTACCAACAATTTACCTTCTGGCGGACTTTTGCATCTTGTACAGGAAAGGAGAAAAGTGACAAGGGTACACAAAGAACCGTTCGCTACACATCATATGGTGGATTCAGCAATAGAGATGTATAGAGTTCCCTAAGAACAGAGCACTTAAAGTAAATTGTTCAGATCCGTCATCACAAAAAACTGAACAAGTGACACCGAAATCTGCACTTACATCTATACTCCATCATCAGCTTTTGCTGTGAGGCTTGGGTACTTTGTGTGCCGCGATAACTTCCCACCTTTCCTGTTGCAGTCGCGAATAGTCTACGCCAAAAACAATTTTTGGTAAGCCTCAATGTGAGCGCAAATCTTTCCGAGCTTACCCCCGGAACGTACACTCTTACAAATTTAACAATAAACCACGCAGTGATGTACAGTCGCCTGTCATTGGATACGGATGAGCATCTCCATGACGCTTTCGCGTTTACTAAATGAACCTGAATCTTCCCTATTTCCTCTATCATTCTTATCTTTACCGATTCCAGTCAGACGAGCAACATTCAAATATTGGTCGAACGAGAGTTTTGTCAGCTACTTCGTGGATGTACTGCACTTATTGAGGATTCTTCCAATAGATCTCAATCTGGCATGTGCCACTCCTGCAATTAGTTTTATATGGTCGTTTCACATGAAATCGATTCTTACGCTTATTTCTAGCTGTATGATGGACATGACTGGTTTCAGTTACTGTTCTGTAACTGTGTAGTCAAACAATAATGGGTCTTCCTGCATATTTATGCGCTTTTGTTTATCCTGAGGGTGAATCTCTAATCTCTGCATCAAACGTCGATCTTGTGCAGGTCTTCCTGCATATTGCTAAATTTTTCTTGCGTGGCTACTTCTCCGTATATAACAGTATCATAGGCAAAAAGCGTCTGGCTACTTCCCACGTTATCTGCCAAGTCGATTTTACATATTGTGAAAAGCAATGATCGTATAAGACGCCCATGGAATGTGAAACATGATTCAGCATACTGTTGTCAGTGGTGCCGCAGTTTTGAAGTTTTTTCTTCTTCCACTGGCGCCTGCCACACTTTGTGGGGAAGAGCCAGGAGGAGGAGAGAGACCCGGCCGTTAATTAGCCAGCACTTGGGTCGCCAACTTTCCACGCCTGCGTGCCGCGCTGGGCATCTCCCCTCTCGGCGCGTTTAGTCGACACCAAACTTAAGTTTGCTCAGGGCCACTACCCTATTGGATTTAGGATCTAATTAAGTTCCGCTACACTCCCTCCTCTCCCCCACACCCCGCTCGCTGTCTCTCACCCGGCATTCTCCACTGCTACACAACGAGAGATTGTGGCACATTGCTGAGAAACAATGGGCGTGTACCTACAAGTGTTAGATAAAACAATGGAAACACGCTTCAACATAAATGCAGATGTTAGCCAAGCCTGCAGGTTGCACTGTTGCGTTTAACCACTAACGGCACCTGTACAACGTCTTCGATAAGTTGCAGGTGTCAGCCGTGTTCAGAACAGTGTTCTATGTAACGCATTATGTCTGATCCAAGTGAATTCGAACGTGAGCAAATTGATGGCGGGTACTTGCGTGCCCAAGGTAGCCGAAGAGATTAATGTTTCAAGAGGCGCCGTATCGAAGACTCATGCCGTATACAGTGAAAGCGGAAAACCTCATCCACTTAGTCACCAAGCAGACGAAAGTGTGTGTCGAGCTATCGTGACGGGCGGCCACTGAAGAGGATTGTGACGAAAAATAAGAGGACGACAGCGGCAAAATTCACTGTAAAACTGAATGCCGCATTGCCAGAACTACATACTTCTAAGGATATGGTGTCTGTTCTTTCGGACCTTCCTCTTCTGTGTGGATGTACACATATTCCCCGAACTCTTACGGGACTTGGTAAGAATGTCTTCCACGAGTAATGAGTGTGTTGGGGTGGGACACTACGAATGCAGTGTGTGGACATACAAGGTGAGTATGTTGGTCTCGCGGGAGGCGTGCGGGACATAATCCCTGCAGTCGCCCTATCCTCTGTGCCCTGGTTGGTTCAGATGGAGCCGGCACGGTAGCTCAGCGTGTTCGGTCACAGGGTTAGTTACCTTCTGTAATAAAAAACTGAGTGAACGGATCAACAAAGAACCTGAACGGGTGTCATCGGACGTCCTCCCCGAACAATTCCAACGAACAATATAGAACAAAATGAGATCTAAAAAAAAAAATAAAAATAAAAAATTATACCTCAACGCCCGTCAGCAGCTGAAGGTATTAATATAATTCTAATTTAGTCATTTATTTGGTCGGGTGAGTTTTATTGCACATTGTTTCCAGCTTCTGACCGAGGCCTCACGGTTACTCTGCAAGGTCAGATTACTGCCAAGGATTAAGTGATCGTTCGGATGACCAGGTCCACCCCATGGTTCAATATCTGTTCCCCAGTGATGATGACAGAGCACCTGTTTGCACACCTCACATCGTCCAGGACAGGTTCCGTGAGCACGGGGATAAATTTTCGCATTTCCCCTGGTCACCAGCTACCAGACTTCAATATCACTGAGCCTTTGTGGTCTACTTTGGAGAGATGGGTACGTGATCGCGATCTACCTCCATCATCGATACCTGAACCTGCCACTGTTTCGCAATAAGAATAGCATCAAATTCCCTTGAAAACCACACAGGAACTGTATCTATCGACTCAGAGACGACTGGAAGCTGTTTTGAATGCCAACTATTTTCGAACACCGTATAAGGCATGGTAATGTTGTACTCTTTTTGGTGTTTCCATATTTTTGTTCTCCCCCTATACATCTAAATGACGTCTGCGTGATTACTCTGCAATTCATGCCTAAAGAATGCCGTGAGAGCTCTGATTTCTCTTATTTTACTGTATTTTGGGGTACGGAGGTACGAGTCCTCCCTCGGGCATGGGTATGTGTGTTGGTCCTTAGGATAATTTAGGTTAAGTAGTGTGTAAGCCTAGGGACTGATGACCTTAGCAGTTAAGTCCCATAAGACTTCACACACAATTGAACATTTTTTTTGTTGGGGGGGGGGGGGCGGAGGAGACGTTTCGTGATTGATATTTCGTGAAAATATTTCTCGGTAGTAAAAAACTGGTTTCTTTTCATGATTGCCACCCTAACCGTCTTATCGTATCCCCGACACTCTACTCTCTGTTTCGTGACAACGAATAACGGGTTATTCTTCTTTGAACTTTATCTATGTCCTCCGTCAATCCTATCTGACCAGAATCCCTCACCGCGAAGCAGTATTCCAGGAGAGGGCTGACAAGCGTAATGTATGCACTCTCTTCGGTAAATCTTTCGCAACTTTTATGCGTTCTGCCAGCAGAAAACAGTCTTTGGATCTCCTTCCCCATACCGTTTTCTTAGACAGGGTTAAAATTTAAGTCCTTCGTAAGAGTAACACCAAGGCATTTCGTTGAATCAACGATCTTTAAATTTGGGTGATTTATTTTATGACCGAAATCTATCGGAATTTTTTAGTACTCCTGTGGAGAAACTCGCATTTTTCTTTTTTTTTCTATTCTGGGTAGTTTCCACACTTCCCACCACGCCGATATCTTGTCTAAATCATCTTATAATTTATTTTGATCGTCTGATAACTTTACTAGACGGTAAACGAAAGCAATATCTGCAAACAACCTAAGAAGGCTGCTCAGGTTCTAAGATAAATCGTTTATATGCAGGGTGATTAGAATTAAAGATCCATATTAAAAGAGCTGCGGAAAATGAACCACTGCTCAGAATGACTTCAAATTTGAACAGAATAGTGTGGAAGAAGGGGGAAACGTCGTGGAAACAAAAAAAAAACTATTAAAGAAACTTTTAACGCTAGATGGCCCCGTGAGCGGTAGAACATGCCAAATGAGAGACGTACGGCACACGGTTATTCCTCAGTTTGTATCTGAGACACAGGCCATGACTGACTCAATCCAGGATAGTACGCTGCTGGTAAATCTTTTTCACAAGTACGGTGATGGTGCGCCAGCAACTCTGCACTAGTTCCGGGCACTCAACGGTATGAAAAAAAGCGTTGGTCCGATGTCTGCCATGCGTCTTGATAAAATGACTAAGAAATTTGAGAAGACAGGTTCTTTTGAAGTGCATGGTGGCAGAAGGAGGAAAACAACTGACGCGACGTCAAGATGTGTGCACAGCATTGCAGGAATGATCGAGCGGTTGTGTGCACACATGCGTTCCACGGACAATGGCCCGAACTTCGAATATACCTGTGAGCACGGTGCATAAAATTCTGCGAAACATCCTGCATTGCTATCCATACAAAATTAACCATGTTCAGGGGTTGCTTCTTGCTGACCTGCCAGTAAGACAAGCGCTTGCTCTAGAATTTCTTGCTCGAATGGAAGCAAACAGCGAATGGCCATAGAACATTCTGTGGTCAGAGGAATCCATTTCCATCTCCAGCAATATGTCAACACACAGAAATGCAGAATATGGGCAAATGAAAATTCGCTCGCACGTCGGTCAGTACCGCTTCATTCTCTAAAGGTCACTGTGTGGTGCAGGTTAACGGCTTCATTTATCGTAGGGTCATTTTTTTTAGAGAAGGTGGGTCCTACTGGTACTGTTACCTGTACCGTCACTGGTAAACGGCATGAGAGTCTTTTGCGCCCCAACATCATTCCAACCCACGAACAGTGTGGATGTGTGGATACGGCCGGCCGGTGTGGCCGTGCGGTTAAAGGCGCTTCAGTCTGGAACCGCGTGACCGCTACGGTCGCAGGTTCGAATCCTGCCTCGGGCATGGATGTGTGTGATGTCCTTAGGTTAGTTAGGTTTAATTAGTTCTAAGTTCTAGGCGACTGATGACCTCAGCAGTTAAGTCGCATAGTGCTCAGAGCCATTTGAACCATTTGTGTGGATACAATCACTCTTATGCAAGATGTTGCTCCTCCGCACGTCGTACAACCAGTGAAGCAGCTGCTGCAGAGGTATTTTGGAAATGCTAGAATTATCGATCGTCATTTCCCAACAGCTTTGACGTCCAGACCACCTGATCTTAATCCGTGTGACTTCTGGTTGTGGGGTTGTCTCAGAGATAGGATGCTGTGTTCCGTGTTCAGATTACGAATGTAGCTGAACTGAGGGCAAACATGCACAACACATTCCGCACGTGACCCCTGAGACACTCCGATCAGTTGTAGAAGACACTGTTTCTCGATTTCATCTTGTGGCGGACAAAGGTGGACAGTATATTGAACACATCTTGCGCCAGTATCTCAACAGCTAAAAACCGATTTCATTGTTACTTTTCATGTGGTTTTGGTCCTCAGGACAAATAACAACGAGATGTCATTGTTGCCTATTATGTGGTTTTTGGTCTCAGGACAATAAAACGGATTCTTCACATCCGATGTAGTACAACCCTGTTGTGGTGGATGGGCTTGCCTACGTCTCACAACTGTTGAACGCCAAACTTTTGCGGTCATGCACACTCCACACAGTACAGTTAGTTTAATCTGCAAGGCTTATCATAGCCGTCGTATTGCGATTCATCTTTCATCTGTAATCTAAACCATTCACGTTATGACGCTTATAACGACATCTAGTGCGAAAATTTTCATTATTTTTTGTTTCCATAACATTTCCTCCCTCTTGAACAATATTCCGTTCAAATTTGACGTAATTCTGAGCATTAGTTCTTTTCTTACAGCGTTTTGATACTGGAACTTCAATTATAACTATTCTGTAGATTAAGATCAGCATAGGGCCAATTACACCCCATTACGGAACCCGAGATATACACTATGTGATCAAAAGTATTCGGACACCTGGCTGAAAATGCCCTACATCTACATCTACATTTATACTCCGCAAGCCACCCAACGGTGTGTGGCGGAGGGCACTTTACGTGCCACTGTCATTACCTCCCTTTCCTGTTCCAGTCGCGTATGGTTCGCGGGAAGAACGACTGTCTGAAAGCCTCCGTGCGCGCTCTAATCTCTCTAATTTTACATTCGTGATCTCCTCGGGAGGTATAAGTAGGGGGAAGCAATATATTCGATACCTCATCCAGAAAAGCACCCTCTCGAAACCTGGCGAGCAAGCTACACCGCGATGCAGAGCGCCTCTCTTGCAGAGTCTGCCACTTGAATTCGTTAAACATCTCCGTAACGCTATCACGGTTACCAAATAACCCTGTGACGAAACGCGCCGCTCTTCTTTGGATCTTCTCTATCTCCTCCGTCAACCCGATCTGGTACGGATACCACACTGATGAGCAATACTCAAGTATAGGTCGAACGAGTGTTTTGTAAGCCACCTCCTTTGTTGAGGGACTACATTTTCTAAGGACTCTCCCAATGAATCTCAACCTGGTACCCGCCTTACCAACAATTAATTATATATGATCATTCCACTTCAAATCGTTCCGCACGCATACTCCCAGATATTTTACAGAAGTAACTGCTACCAGTGTTTGTTCCGCTATCATATAATCATACAATAAAGGATCCTTCTTTCTATGTATTCGCAATACATTACATTTGGCTATGTTAAGGGTCAGTTGCCACTGCCTGCACCAAGTGCCTATCCACTGCAGATCTTCCTGCATTTCGCTACAATTTTCTAATGCTGCAATTTCTCTGTATACTACAGCATCATCCGCGAAATTCATCCTACAAGTTCGTGGAGCCCTCCATCGGTAATGCTGGAATTCAATATGGTGTTGGCCCACCCTTAGCCTTGATGACAGCTCCCACTCTCGCAGGCATACGTTCAATCACGTCCTGCAAGGTTTCTTGGGGAACGGCAGTCCATTCTTTACGGAGTGCTGCACTGAGGAGAGGTATCAATGTTGGTCGGTGAGGCCTGGCATGAAATCGGTTTTCCCAAACATCCCAAAGGTGTTCTATAAGATTCAGGTCAGGACTATGTGCAGGCCAATCTATTACAGGGATGTTATTGTAGTGTAACCACTCCGCCACAGGACGCGCATTATGAACAGGTGCTCGATCGTGTTGAAAGATGCAATCGCCATCCCCGAATTGCTCTTCAACAGAAGGAAACAAGAAGGTGCTAAAAAGATCAATGTACGCCGGTGCTGTGATACTTACACTCAAAACAACAACGGGTGCAAGACCCCTCCATGAGAAACGCGACCACACCATAATACCACCGCCTCCGAATTTTACTCTTGGCACTACACACGCTGGCAGATGACGTTCACCGGGCATTCACCATACATACACCCTGTCATCGGAAAGCCACATTGTGTACCGTGATTCGTCACTCAACACAACGTTTTTCCACTGTTCAATCGTCCATTGTTCACGCTCCTTACACCAAGCGAGCCGTCGTTTGGTATTTACCAGCGTGATGTGTGGCTTATGAGCAACCGCTCGACCATGAAGTATAAGTTCTCTCACCTCCCGCCTAACTGTCATAGTAATTGCAGTGGATCCTGATGCAGTTTGGAATTCCTGTGTGATAGTCTGGTTAGATGTCTGCCTATTAGACATTACGACTATCTTCAACTGTCGGCGGTCTCTGTCAGTGAACAGACGAGTTCGGCCTGTTCGCTTTTATGCTGTACGTGTCCCTTCACGTTTCCACTTCACTATCACATGGGAAACAGTGGACTTAGGGATGTTTAGGGGTGTTGAAATCTCGTGTACAGACGTATGACACAAGTGACACCCAATCGCCTGACCACCTTGGAAGTCCGTGAGTTTCCGCGGAGCGCCCCATTCTGCTCTCTCACAATGTCTAATGACATCTGAGGTTCCTGATGTGGAGTACCTGGCAGTAGGTGGCAGCAGAATGCACCTAATATGAAAAACGTATGTTTTTGGTTGTGTCCGGATACTTTTGATCACTTGGCCGAGCGGTTCTAGGCGCTTCAGTCTGGAACCGCGCGACCGCTACGGTCGCAGGTTCGAATCCTGCCTCGGGCATGGATGTGTGTGATGTCCTTAGGTTAGTTAGGTTTAAGTAGTTCTAAGTCTAGGGGACTGATGACCTCAGATGTCAAGTCCCATAGTGCTCAGAGCCATTTGAACCCTTTCAACTACATTACTTCCCTTCAGTTACTACGAACTGTGGCCTTTCTGATAGGAATTACGTGTTCAGTCGAGGAGCTCAGACAGTACTCCACGGATACGCTGTTTGAATAAATGCTGCTTGTGTGGAATGGTGTCAAAAGCCTTCTGGGAATCTTGATATATGGAATGAACTTGTCGTTAGTAGGTGTGAATAAGGAGTACATTCAAATCGTCGTTTTCCAAGGTTTTTCTAAAATATATTGAGACGTATGCCGGATGGCTCGTTTGAAATGTCACAGTCGACATTTTTTTCCAGACTTCCCTAATTCAAGCTTGTGCTCGGTGTATGACAGAATCGTCATCAACGAGACACTAATCCCTGACCTCCCTTCATTTCCCTCAGAAATCTAAAATGTTCACCGTCCCACTTACGAAAGCAAGAATGGAACTGTTTACGTAGAATACAAGTTTCCACTGCAGATGAATTTTTGAAAATGTGGAATGCATTGACCGACCTACGATTACGAGTAAGGGAACATCTACATGTAGACTCAATAAACCACTGTGGACTGCATCGCACTGAGTACTTCCCATTCTGCCACTAATCTGAAGTCCTTCCTATTCCATTCTCGCATGGAGCGCGGTAGGAATGATTGCCCTAGAGCACGCTTGAAGTTACTTCTACATCTGTTGATGACACTCCACCCAAGATAATATGCTGTGGCGACAGTAACAAGAGATCCTCAATCCAGTCACAAATTTCGTTTGATACCCCATATGAACTAACGAGAACGAGACTGTTGGTCTTGCACGCAGGAGAAGAAAATTATTACTTCGGACACAACACGCTACTGGCCACATGCTTCAGATCCCTCTATTACTCGACGAAGCGAACCGTTGACTCGGCTGTTCCGGAACTATTGTGGCCACGTAAGTAGATACTGTCGCATTGCCTACTGCACATTGGTACAGTCCAGTCACGAAAACCGACTGAGGAAAATGCTTTCTCCAGCATCTGCGATTTATTGACGGCGGGAAGGGGAACGTAGAGACAGTTTTGACGAGAAAGGTGACGGAACATTCCCGGGTTCGATTCCCGGCGGGGTCAGGGA
The DNA here is from genome assembly GCF_023864345.2 of Schistocerca serialis cubense. NCBI lineage: Eukaryota > Metazoa > Arthropoda > Insecta > Orthoptera > Acrididae > Schistocerca > Schistocerca serialis. The sequence continues at coordinate 555,399,013 of NC_064640.1, forward strand.
TTTTCTCTGCCTCGTGATGCCTGGGTGTTGTGTGATGTCCTTAGGTTAGTTAGGTTTAAGTAGTTCTAAGTTCTAGAGGACTGATGACCATAGCTGTTAAGTCCCATAGTGCTCAGAGCCATTTGAACCATTTTTTTGTGACGGAACATACAAGGAAAGTATTAAGGATCAGTTAGTCGATGGTATGCAAATTGCGGCAGGAAGGACACGACGCTTAGAGGAGCGCAATTCAAGTACCTACCTCAAATTAGAGGAAGAAATGTAGTTACAGTAAATATACCGTTGATGATATGGATAAATGTGTTATTAAGCAGATATTTATGTAATATTATGAACAGTAATTAGAAATACAAACTTTACCAAAACTTGACAGCTTTTATCAAAGAGAACTGGACTTCACCGCTAGCGAGGAGATTGAAAAAAACTGTTCTCTGTATCGGACATGGATTTAAAAGATGCCAAAATACAGGAGTCATCACATGTGAATGAGAAGATGCACACTATCTCAACAGAAGTATACGGACACCTCTATGTAACGTGGCATTGACAGATGTAACAAGAGGTGGACCAACCAGTATAAAAGAAGGCGGGGAGTACTGTACTGTTAGCAGAGGAGCAGTAACAGCAAAATGGGTCGTTTAGTACTCATAGAACTCAGTGGACTTGAACGCGGACTAGCCATCAGATCTCACCTGAACAACTCAACCATCGTGGACAATTTAAGCCTCCTGCTGCTCCCCAAGTCGACTGTTGGTGATACGATTGTTAACTGGTAACGCGAAGGAACCAAGACGAGGCAGACCTCACGTACCGTCCGTCAAGCACTGTGGAAGGTCGTTGTAAAAACATTGCGTGGTATTAGTGAAAGAAGTCACTCTTAAGCTGTAAAGTGCTGTCCATTTCTGTAGTCAATGACAAGCGATGCATCAGGTGGAGTAAAAAGCGACGCTACGGGACGCTGGGTAACTGCAAGGGAAGAAGGTTGGGATTAGCGTCCCGTTCACATCGAGGTCATTAGAGAAGGATCACGAGATCGGATTGTGTCAAGGATGGAGACGGAAATCGGCAGTGCCCGTTCAAAGGAACCATCCCGGAATTTGCCTGGAGCGATTTAAAATACACTACTGGCCATTAAAATTGCTACACCAAGAAGAAATGCAGATGATAAACGGGTATTCATTGGACAAATATATTATACTAGAACTGACATGTGGTTACATTTTCACGCAATTTTGGTGCATAGATCCTGAGAAATCAGTACCCAGAACAACCACCTCTGGCCGTAATAACGGCCCTGATACGCCTGGGCATTGAGTCAAACAGAGCTTGGATGGCGTGTACAGGTACAGCTGCCCATGCAGCTTCAACACGATACCACAGTTCATCAAGAGTAGTGACTGGCGTATTGTGACGAGCCAGTTGCTCGGCCACCATTGGCCAGACGTTTTCAGTTGGTGAGAGATCTGGAGAATGTGCTGGCCAGGGAAGCAGTCGAACATTTTCTGCATCCACAAAGGCCCATACAGGACCTGCAACATGCCGTCGTGCATTATCTTGCTGAAATGTAGTGTTTCGCAGGGATCGAATGAAGGGTAGAGCCACGGGTCGTAACACATCTGAAATGTAATGTCCACTGTTCAAAGTACCGTCAATGCGAACAAGAGGTGATCAAGACGTGTAACCAATGGCGCCCCATACCATCACGCCAGGTGATACGTCACTATGGCGATGACGAATACACGCTTCCAATATGCGTTCACCGCGATGTCGTCAAACACGGATGCGACCATAATGATGCTGTAAACACAACCTGGATTCATTCGAAAAAACGACGTTTTGCCATTTGTGCACCCAGGTTCGTCGTTGAGTACACCATCGCAGGCGCTCCTGTCTGTGATGCAGCGTCAAGGGTAGCGGCAGCCATGGTCTCCGAGCTGATAGTCCATGCTGCTGCAAACGTTGTCGAACAGTTCGTGCAGATAGTTGTTGTCTTGTGAACGTCCCCATCTGTTGACTCAGGGATCGAGACATGGCTTCACGATCCGTTACGAAATTCAAATGGCTCTGAGCACTATAGGACTTAACTTCTGAGGTCATCAGTCCCCTAGAACTTAGAACTACTTAAACCTAACTAAACTAATGACGTCACACACATCCATGCCCGAGGCAGGATTCGAACCTGCGACCGTAGCAGTAGCGCGATTCCAGACTGTAGCGCCTAGAACCGCTCGGCCATTCCGGCCGACGATCCGTTACAGCCATGCGGATAAGATGCCTGTCATCTCGACTGCTAGTGATACGAGGCCGTTGGATTCCAGCACGGCGTTCCGTATTACCTTCCTGAACCCACCGATTCCATATTCTGCTAACAGTCATTGGATCTCGACCAACGCGAACAGCAATGTCGCGATACGAGAAACCGCAATCGCGATAGGCTACAATCCCACCTTTATCAAAGTCGGAAACGTGATGTTACGCATTTCTCCTCCTTACACGAGGCATCACCACAACGTTTCACCAGGCAACACCGGTCTACTGCTGTTTGTGTATGAGAAATCGGTTGGAAACTTTCCTCATATCAGCACGTTGTAGGTGTCGTCACCGATGCCAACCTTGTGTGAATGCTTGAAAAGCTAATCATTTGCATGTCGCAGCATCTTCTTCCTGTCTGTACCACATCATCTTCGTGGTGTGGCAATTACAAGGGCCAGTAGTATATATATCTATATATATATATATATATATATATATATATATATATATATATATATATATATATATATATATATGTTAACCCACTACCTAAATACATTAGTGGGTCCTAATTTTATATTTTACATTTTTGCAGTTGTTATTTCTACACTGCAGGTAAGTACTTACAATTACTCTACCACTACAGGGATATCTAGTCTTTTATTTTTTAGTTTCAACTTATGCCTCGGTATTGGTTATTATATATCTTTCTCTAAATTCTGTTATTATTAAGATACATCTACTTTATCCTACTAGCCTGTGCTACCCCCAGCGTTACAGTTGTGCCAGTGTTCTATAAACCAAATTGTTGTTGGCCTTGCCCACCGAGCTAACTCCAGTGGGCGTGGCCCTTGCACTGGACTGGCCGATGACTTCACTTCGCTGAAGTGCTATACTAAGCGATTTAAGGAAATCACGGAAAACCTAAATCTGAATGGCAAGCCAGAGAATGCGAGTGCAGTGCGCTAACCATTGCGCCACCTCGCTCGGCGCGGGTAACGGGAAATGAGTGATTGAAGTGATGAATCACGCCATGGCAGGGTTTGGATTTGGCGAACGCCTGGAGAGCGTTACTTGCTGTCATTTGTGACGCCAATAGTGAATGGACATCATTCAGTTCCATTCTGATATACGTAGAGAGATTATGGGCAAAGTTTAAACAGATTGTAAATCGCGCTCTGGAGAACTATGTGACGAGTACTTAGATTAAGGATGGAAAAGATCCACCATGTTTTAATAAAAAATTCGGGAAAATGCTGAAGAAGGAAAGACGGTTGCAGTCTCGGTTCAAAAGAGAAAGCACAAGGGACAACAGGCAAAATTTAGTAGAGATTCTTGCATGTGTAAAATGATCGATGAGCGAAGCGTACAACTACCACCGTCATACCTTAGCAATAGATCTTGCCGAGAACCGGTGAAAATTCTGGTCCTACGTAAAGTCGAAGGTCACTCGTTGATCAGTTTGTTGTCCCAAAAGAAGATATCAAAAGGAAAGATGAAGATTTAAATTTCACGTTTAAGAAATCGTTTACGCAGGAGGATCATACAAACATACCCTCGTTTGACCATCGCACAGAGTCCTGTATGGAGGACACTGTAATAAGCATTCCTGGCGTAGAGAAGCAACTGAAGGATTAAAAACACGTTAGTTGCCAGGTTCGGATGGAATCCCAATTCCATTTTACAGAAAGTGCTCTACGGCAATGGATTACTTAGCTTCCGTTTATCGCGAACTTCCCACCCCACACAAAGTTCCAAGTGACTGGAAAAAAGCACAGGTGATTCGTGAATGTATAAGAAGAGTAGAAAAAAGAACCCAAAAATTACCGATCAGTATCCCTAACATCAGTTTGCTGCAGAATTCTTGAACATATTCTAAGTTCGAATTCAATAAATTTTCTTGAGACGGAGAAGCTTTTGTTCACAAATCAGCACAGATTTAAGTAGCATCGCTCGTGTGAATCATAGCTCTCCCTTTTCTCAATCGATAACCTGGAAACCATGGCTGAAGGGAAATGGACAGGTTCCATATTGCTGGATTTTTGAAATGCGTTTGACGCGGCGCCCCATTGTGGACTTTTAAGGAAAGTACGAGCTCACGGAGTAGGTTCATATATATGTGAGTGCCTGGAAGACTTCTTGTGTAATAGAACCTAGTACGTTGTCATTGACGCCGATTGATCAACAGAGACAACGGCATCGTCGGCAGTGCCCTAGAAAAGTGTGATAGGATCGTTATTATTCTTCTTACACACGAACGATCTGACGGACACAGTGAGCAGAAATTTGCTGGCGTCATTGCGGTGTACGGGATGGTATCGTCAATGAGTGGCATTTGAAAGTGACTGCAGAACGATTCTAGTGTTGCTAACGTTCATTTCGCGTAATGACCATGAAGATAATATGAGATAAGAGAAATTAGTTTTCGTGCAGAGGCATATAGATAGTCGTTTCTCCCTCGGTCTATTTGCGAATAAAACAGCAAAGGAAATGCCATCTACATCTACATTTATATTCCGCAAGCCACCCAACGGTGTGTGGCGGAGGGCATTTACGTGCCACTGTCATTACCTCCCTTTCCTGTTCCAGTCGCGTATGGTTCGCGGGAAGAACGACTGCCAGAAAGCCTCCGTGCGCACTCGAATCTCTCTAATTTTACATTCGTGATCTCCTCGGGAGGTATAAGTAGGGGAAAGCAATATATTCGATACTTCATCCAGAAACGCACTCTCTCGAAAACTGGACAGCAAGCTACACCGCGATGCAGAGCGCCTCTCTTGCAGAGTCTGCCACTTGAGTTGCTAAACATCTCCGTAACGCTATCACGCTTACCAATAACCCTGTGACGAAACGCGCCGCTCTTCTGTGGATCTTCCCTATCTCCTCTGTCAACCCGACCGGGTACGGATTCCACACTGATGAGCAATACTCAAGTTCAGGTCGAACGAGTGTTTTGTAAGCCACCTCCTTTGTTGATGGACTACATTTTCTAACAAGGGAACCTCCCCATCGCACCCCCCTCAGATTTAGTTATAAGTTGGCAAAGTGGATAGGTCTTGAAAAACTGAACACAGATCAATCGAGAAAGCAGGAAGAAGTTATGTGGAACTATGAAAAAAAATAAGCAAAATAAAATATACAAACTGAGTAGTCCATGTGCAGCATCTACAACATCAAGGATCACATTAGCTCAAGAGCGCCGTGGTCCCGTGGTTAGCGTGAGCAGCTGCGGAGCAAGAGGTCCGTGGTTCAACTCTTCCCTCGGATGAAAATTTTAATTTTTTATTTTCAGACAATTATTATCTGTCCGTCCGTCCGCTATATTTGCTGGATTCATATTGCCCACGGAATACATCTCACGTATTTAATGCACTCTCGTCCAAAGTAGCGAACAGTCAACTGCCAGCCAGGGAGCCTCGTTAGGAGGAATACTCTCTCTTCCGTGCGTTGTAGTCGACTGACGTCGTGTGTTTCGAAGTTTGTTTAGGTGTAGCGTCCCCATACTACGGCGCAGTTACCTCGCATCGGACGGACAGAAAATAAAAAATTAAAATTTTCACTCGAGGGAGACTTGAACCAAAGACCTCTCATTCCACAGCTGCTCACACTAACCACGGGACCACGGCACTCGTGAGATCACCTTCTCCTTAATGTTGCCTATATTGTGCATGAACTACTCAGTTCGTATATTTTGCTTATTTTTTTCATAGTTCCACACAACTTCTTCCTGTTTTCTCGATTGATCTGTGTTCAGTTTTTCAAGGCCTATCAACTGTGCCAACTTATAACTACATATGAGGGGGGTGGGATGGGGAGGTTCAGTTTTTCAAGGCCTATCAACTGTGCCAACTTATAACTACATATGAGGGGGGTGCGATGGGGAGGTTCCCTTGTAAGGACTCTACCAATAAATCTCAACCTGGCATCCACCTTACCAACAATTAATTATACATGATCATTCCACTTCAGATCGTTCCGTACGCATACTCCCAGATATTTTACAGAAGTAACTGTTACCAGTGTTTGTTCCGCTATCATATAATCATACAATATAGGATCCTTCTTTCTATGTATTCGCAATACATTACATTTGTCTATGTTAAGGGTCAGTTGCCACTCCCTGCACCAAGTGCCTATCCGCTGCAGATCTTCCTGCATTTTGCTGCAATTTTCTAATGCTGCAACTTCTCTGTATACTACAGCATTATCCGTGAAAAGCCGCATGGAACTTCCGACACTATCTACTAGGTCATTTATAAATATTGTGTAAAGCAATGGTCCCATAACACTCCTCTGTGGCACGCCACGGGTTACTTTAACATCTGTAGACGTCTCTCCATTGAGAACAACATGCTGTGTTCTCTTTGGTAAAAACTGTTCAATCCAGCCACACAGCAGGTCTGATATTCCGTAGGCCCTTACTTTGTTTATCAGGCGACAGTGCGGAACTGTATCGAACGCCTTCCGGAAGTCAAGAAAAATAGCATCTACCTGGGAGCCTGTATCTAATATTTTCTGGGTCTCATGAACAAATAAAGCGAGTTGGGTCTCACACGGTCACTGTTTCCGGAATCCATGTTGATTCCTACAGAGTAGATTGTGGGTTTCCAGAAATGACATGATACGCGAGCAAAAAACATGTTCTAAAATTCTACAACAGATCGATGTCAGAGATATAGGCCTATAGTTTTCGGCATCTGCTCGACGACCCTTTTTGAAAACTGGAACTACCTGTGCTCTTTTCCAATCATTTGGAACTTCCGTTCCTCTAGTGACTTGCGGTACACGGCTGTTAGAAGGGAGGCAAGTTCTTTCGCGTACTCTGTGTAGAATCGAATTGGTATCCCGTCAGGTCCAGTGTACTTTCCTGTGTTGAGTGATTTCAGTTGCTTTTCTATTCCTTGGACACTTATTTCGATGCCAGCCATTTTTTCGTTCATGTGAGGATTTAGAGAAGGAACTGCAGTGCGGTCTTCATCTGTAAAACAGCTATGGAAAAAGGTGTTTAGTATTTCAGCTTTACGTGCGTCATCCTCTGTTTCAATGCCATTATCATCCCGGAGTGTCTGGATATGCTGTTTCGATCCACTTACTGACTTAACGTAAGACCAGAACTTCCTAGGATTTTCTGTCAAGTCGGTACATAGAATTTTACTTTCGAATTCAATGAACGCTTCACGCATAGCCCTCCTTAAGCTAACGTTGACATTGTTTAGCTTCTGTTTGTCTAAGAGGTTTTGGCTGCGTTTAAATTTGCAGTGAAGTTCTCTTTGCTTCGCTATAGTTTCCTAACTTTGTTGTTGAACCACGGTGGCTTTTTCCCGTCCCTCACAGTTTTACTCGGCACGTACCTATCTAAAATGCGTTTTACGATTGACTTGGACTTTTTCCATAAACACTCAACATTGTCAGTGTCGGAACAGAAATTTTCGTTTTGACCTGTTCGGTAGTCTGAAATCTGCCTCCTATTACTCTTGCTAAACAGATAAACCTTCCTCTCTTTTTTTATATTCCTATTTACTTCCATATTCATGGATGCTGCAACGGCCTTATGATCACTGATTCCCTGTTCTGCGCTTACAGAGCCGAAAAGTTCGGGTCTGTTTGTTATCAGTAGGTCCAAGATGTTATCTCCACGAGTCGGTTCTCTGTTTAATTGCTCGACGTAATTTTCGGATAGTGCACTCAGTATAATGTCACTCGATGCTCTGTCCGTACCACCCGTCCTAAACATCTGAGTGTCCCAGTCTATATCTGGTAAATTGAAATCTCCACCTAAGACTATAACATGCTGTGGAAATTTATGTCAAATGTATTCCAGTGGTACAAGACACTCTCCGCCACGTACCATACGGTGCCTTGTGGCGAATGTATGTAGATGTTTGTGTAGAACATTGAACTAAGGAGTAGGTTGTGGTACGGTATGAGGGTGTTTTTGTGTTTAGGTTATGTTATTGGGCGATGCGTACAGAATAAGAACAGTTCGGAGACGATGTTTATTTGTATCATCATGACAATGCACACTGTCGTAAAAGAGCATCTGTGAGGCGACGGTTTGTGAACAACAACATTCCTGAAATATGCTGGCCTGCCTAGGTTCCCAACTTAAACCAGTCGGACCCCTTTGGCATTGGTTACAACGTCGACTTCGCTCCAAACCACAGAGTGCGACATCATTACCTTCTTTGGTTTCAGCTCTTGAGGAAGAATGGGCTGTCATTCTTCTACAGACATGAGACGCCTCATTGAAACTGTCCCCATCAGTAGGGTGGACATACCCCATACGTATGTCCCCTAATGGTGTCAATATAGTTTTGAACACATAGTGCAGTTTCAAAATGGGTGTATTATATTTGATTTTTTCGAATAAATGAAGCGTCGGTTCTGGAGCAGCCACTGGTTTATTCTAACGAAACATGGATTCTTTCACATCACACTGTGAATTATCGTTGTCACAGCGATAGCGTTCGGTGATTATTGACAAATAAAAGTGTTGGTCATTGTTCAGTTGTTGTTCTATGCAGGGCATTGATATATACACGTGTAGTGCGTGATGGCCCTCCACGTTTACGTACAGTGGAAAGTTCACTGTTATTTGCTCTCTTTCATGTTTCTCGGGCATCAATACGTCGGTGCTGCAACTCTGTCCAAGTCTTCGGTTTTCTACGACGAGTAATGCCTACTCTACGCTTCGCAAGCCGCTTTATTGTCTGTGACAGATGGCACTCCATTTACCACTCTCAAAACCTCCTCTTCCGGTGCCATTCACGGATAGTGCGCTGGAAGAACGAATGTCATCAAAAAGTTATTATTAATATAATTTCTCTTATTTAGCCTCCGTTTCACTAGATGTACATGGAAGAAAGTAGTATGTTCCCTTACAGTTCTTCAGACGTTCTACCACAGTATTTTAAGAGAAATCCTCTCTAGGACACACACTTCTTCTCTTGTAGCTTCGGTCACTGGATTTGGATGAGCATTTGCGTGACGCTTTTCAGCTTCCTAAACGAAGCTGTAGAGGAACGCGCCGTTCTTCTTTTCATCTTGTCCGTCTCTGCTATTAATCCTACCTGAAAAGGATCGCAAAAAGACGAGCAATACTCGAGAATCGTTGGAACGAGTGTTTTGTTAGCTCCCCCTTTCATCGGTGAATTTCATTTCCGTAGCATACTTTTCATGAATCTTAGAATAGCATCTGCCTTTGCTGAAAGTAGCTTTATGTGGTCTCTCTGGACGCAAAACCACCAGAAATGTAATGTTTGTGGCATTTTTCGGTGAGTGATGTCCAATCATGAAGTCTAATAATAATGGGTCTTTCCTCCTTTCTATAAACAATATGTTACACTTGTTTATATATAGGTTCAAGTACCAGGCGTTGCATATTTCTACAATATAAGCTGGCGTTGCAACTCTGCTATACACTAATGAGCCAAAAATTATAACAAGTACCACCGCGTGATTGAACGCCGCTTGGCAGCGTTGCGAACACGTGACAGTGTAAGGAAAGTGAACAAGCGGAGCAGAGACGAACAGGAAACCATTAAAACAACGATGATGCAATCGGAAATGTGCTTATCCTAGCCTAAACTTTGTAATACGAAGAATCTATAGTCTGTCAACAGAAACTGTTCTCGAATACATCATTCTATCTAGAGCACTTATCATGCTCTGACTACCATTTTCTTTAACGGATAAAAAATGTTCTCACCTAAGCATAGCTGCGGCAGAAGTTTTGAGGTGAGTGGTGGCATCGTTCACTTTTTAAATACGTAGGGAAAAAACTCAATCGTACGCGGTAAAAAATTGTTCAGAGGGATCTGAGCACTATGGGACTTAACATCTGAGGTCACCAATTCCCTAGAACTTAGAACTACTTAAACCTAACTAACCTAAGGACATAACACACATCCATGCCCGAGGCAGGATTCGAACCTGCGACCGTAGCAGCAGCGCGGTTCCTGACTGAAGCGCCTAGAACCGCTCGGCCACAGCGGCAGGCTCGTACGCGGTAAAAAACAAACTCCAGGAGGTAATGAATCTTTGTTACGTCAGGAAACCTGTTTACTGTCACGTAAATGGCTGCAATTTCCAGTTTTACATAGGGCAAGAAAACACCACGTATTAAGTAAAGTATACTCAGCCCGTAAAAAAGTTTATCCTCAACTTGTCATTTGACATGGCTCCGTCACTTTGTTACGCAAACCTGTGTCCAAGAAAATAAGGCACAAAACTGACCGCTGAAAACATTACATCATTCACAGTGTATTCGCCTACAAAACAACACAGCAAAAAGCGGATTCGGGCGCAAACGCCATTTACATTTTTAGAGCTCAAATAAAAAGGCCGGCGTTATTACGCCGCACGCGCGGGTGGAAATGGCGCAGGCACAAAAAACTGGAAACGTACGTAAACAGCAGACAGTAAAGGTCTCCCGGAGCTGTAACCGAATGTAAAACGTTCTCCTCTGCTAGTATATGCGATACCCCTCAGTTCGGAAGCGTTGAATTTCTCCGGTCGTGATCAGTAGGACGCAAATACCTCAAGCAATGCAGGAGAAAGAAAACTGGAGTTCTACGGATTGGAGCGTGGAATGTCAGATCCTTCAATCCGTCAGGTAGGTTAGAAAATTTAAAAAGGGAAACGGATAGGTTAAAGTTAGATATAGTGGGAACTAGTGAAGTTCGGTGGCCGGAGGAACAAGACTTTTGGTCAGGTGAATACAGGGTTATGAAAACAAAATCAAATAGTGGTAATGCAGGAGTAGGTTTGATAATGAATAAAAAAAATAGGAGTGCGGGTAAGCTACTACAAACAGCATAGTGAACGCATTATTGTGGCCAAGATAGACACGAAGCCCACGCCTACTACACTAGTACAAGTTTATATGCCAACTAGCTCTGCAGATGATGAAGAAATTGATGAAATCTATGATGAGATAAAAGAAATTATTCAGGTAGTGAAGGGAGGCGAAAATTTAACAGTCATGGGTGACTGGAATTCCAGAGTAGGAAAAGGGAGAGAAGGAAACATAGTAGGTGAATATGGATTGGGGGTAAGAAATGAAAGAGGAAGCCGTCTGGTAGAATTTTGCACAGAGCATAACTTAATCATAGCTAACACTTGGTTCAAGTATCATAAATGAAGGTTGTATACATGGAAGAATCCTGGAGATACTAGAAGGTATCAGATAGATTATATAATGGTAAGACAGAGATTTAGGAACCAGGTTTTAAATTGTAAGACATTTCCAGGGGCAGATGTGGAATCTGACCACAATCTATTGGTTATGACCTGTAGATTAAAACTGAAGAAACTGCAAAAAGGTGGGAATTTAAGGAGATGGGACCTGGATAAACTAAAAGAACCAGAGGTTGTACAGAGATTCAGGGAGAGCATAAGGGAGCAATTGACAGGAATGGGGGAAAGAAATACAGTAGAAGAAGAATGGGTAGCTTTGAGGGATGAAGTAGTGAAGGCAGCAGAGGATCAAGTAGGTAAAAAGACGAGGGCTAGTAGAAATCCTTGGGTAACAGAAGAAATATTGAATTTAATTGATGAAAGGAGAAAATATAAAAATGCAGTAAATGAAGCTGGCAAAAAGGAATACAAACGTCTCAAAAATGAGATCGACAGGAAGTGCAAAATGGCTAAGCAGGGATGGCTAGAGGACAAATGTAAGGATGTAGAGGCCTATCTCACTAGGGGTAAGATAGATACCGCCTACAGGAAAATTAAAGAGACCTTTGGAGATAAGAGAACAACTTGTACGAATATCAAGAGCTCAGATGGAAACCCAGTTCTAAGCAAAGAAGGGAAAGCAGAAAGGTGGAAGGAGTATATAGAGGGTCTATACAAGGGCGATGTACTTGAGGACAATATTATGGAAATGGAAGAGGATGTAGATGAAGATGAAATGGGAGATAAGATACTGCGTGAAGAGTTTGACAGAGCACTGAAAGACCTGAGTCGAAACAAAGCCCCCGGAGTAGACAATATTCCATTGGAACTACTGACGGCCGTGGGAGAGCCAGTCCTGACAAAACTCTACCATCTGGTGAGCAAGATGTATGAGACAGGCGAAATACCCTCAGACTTAAAGAAGAATATAATAAATCCAGTCCCAAAGAAAGCAGGTGTTGACAGATGTGAAAATTACCGAACTATCAAATTAATAAGTCACAGCTGCAAAATACTTACACGAATTCTTTACAGACGAGTGGAAAAACTGGTAGAAGCCGACCTCGGGGAAGATCAGTTTGGATTCCGTAGAAATATTGGAACACGTGAGGCAATATTGACCTTACGACTTACCTTAGAAGAAAGATTATGGAAAGGCAAACCTACGTTTCTAGCATTTGTAGACTTAGAGAAAGCTTTTGACAATGTTGACTGGAATACTCTCTTTCAAATTCTAAAGGTGGCAGGGGTAAAATACAGGCAGCAAAAGGCTGTTTACAAAATGTACAGAAGCCAGATGGCAGTTGTAAGAGTCGAGGGCCGTGAAAGGGAAGCAGTGGTTCGGAAGTGAGTGAGACAGGGTTGTAGCCTCTCCCCAATGTTATTTAATCTGTATATTGAGCAAGCAGTAAAGGAAACAAAAGTACAATTCGTAGTTGGTATTATAATCCATGGAGAAGAAATAAAACTAATGAGGAGGTATTGAATAGAATTGGGGAGGAGAGGAGTTTGTGGCACAACTTGACAAGACCGGTTGGTAGGACATGTTCTGAGGCATCAAGGGATCACAAATTTAGCAATGGAGGGCAACGTGGAGCGTAAAAACTGTAGAGGGAGACCAAGAGATGAATACACTAAGCAGATTCAGAAGGATGTAGGTTGCAGTAAGTACTGGGAGATGAAGAAGCTTGCACAAGATAGAGTAGCATGGAGAGCTGCATCAAACCAGTATCAGGACTGAAGACCACAACAACAACAACAACAATTCAGAAAATACGTTGTTGGGAATTAAATTTGCAACAGCAAAAAGAATAGTAGCCAACGATATTTTACTAATCTTGAATAAAAATATGCTGTTAAATTTGTTGGCGATTATAAGGTATATAGAGTGCAAGATGTAGTGCACAGACCTGCCACTCCTGGCGTCAACTACACTATCCCTTTTGTTTACTGTCCCTTCTATTTATCTGAGAAAGTTATAGGAATGATAAGCTGTAGCGCGTGGCGCGCGCCGAAGATTTTTTTTAAACACTACAAACTACGGCTAAGAGCGCGAGGCGCTCTTTAGAATGAACGAACAATTTTACTCCGTGAAATGAGAATTCTACGAAGAAGTAATTATTTAGACCATTCTTGTTCTAGACGAATTTGCTGATGGTCAATCTGTAATTCTTTGTCTAGGCTGCTCGCTGTTGTAATCTGGAAAATATGAGTATATTATATTAATTTCGAGGTATATTTTCCACTTTATGTATTTAGTATCAAAGATTCATTTGTAAAGAGATGGCTACTTCTGGATCGTAAGAATCGGCCAGGTTGGATTCGTAACCAAAATCTGCAATTTCGCAATAGCCTTTTTTGGGGGAGCATTCCTTTTGTCGAAATTTTCACTTTTAATATAGTACGACAACTACCATCTACCCTCCACTGAAAGAGTTACTCTGGCAAACGAGTAGATTCCTTACTATTCAAGAATATGTAGAGAAATTCAATGAACAAAAATGCACAGTCAGAAACTTAATATTTTTATATTCAAGCCATTTCAGCAGTATCACCGAAGTAGAAACGAGACTACGTTAAGACATTCAATCAATCAGTTACCAAATCTCGGAACCCATGATAAAACAGTAATCAGAATTCAAAATTATTGCAGTGTTGTTAAAGAAGAATTAGTCTCATTATCCGTGTGCGTAATAATTTTCAGAACTATACTCTTAAGACTGTCCGTCCAATAATTAACATAAATAGTTTGAGAGGAGGCCGGTTTTGGGAGATATAGTTTATAACTATGGCTCAAACCCGAGTTGGACTCCAGCAGAAATGAGTTCAGATGAGACATACGGGTACGCCATTTCATGCTGCTTCAGCTCTACGACAGAAGTCAACAAGAGCAGTGCCTGACGAGTAGTGGCATGCCAGTCGCTCGGCAAGCCATGTACAGAAGTGTCCAATGGGAGAAAGATCTGGAGAACGTGCTGGCAGGGGGAAGAGTCGAACGTGTTCTGGATCTACGTAGATCAGGACAGCGCGAGCAAAGTGTTGTCTTCGAAAGATAACGTCATGGGGATTTTAGAAACTACCCACAGCCAACAGCCTCCACATGTTGGAGATGTAAGGTCTGCTGTCTCAGCTCCCTACTACGTACACTAGAGTTGATCGTGTAAACAGCGATATCCAATACCATCACGCCAGGTGGTGTATCCACATAAACTTCTACATCATACTCCGCAAGCCACCTAATGGTGTGTCGCGGTGGGTACTTTTGTACCACTAACTGAGCCCTCCAAACCTGTTGCACTCGCGAATGGCGTGTGGGAAGAATCACTGGCTCCAATTAACGAATTTTCTCCTCGTGGTCATTACGCGAGAGGTAATATATTGTCCGACTCTTCCCAGGAAGTGCTCTCTCGAAATTTCAGTAGTAAATCTCTTCGTGATGCGCAGCGCCTCTATTGTAACGTCTGCCAGCGGAGTTTTTTGAGTATCTCTGTAACGCTCTTGCACCGGCTAAACCAACCCGAGACGAAACGCGCCGCTCTTCGGTGGATCTTCTCTATCTCTTCTATCAGTTCTACCTGGTAGGGAAAATAGACAGAGGGACAGTACTCAAGAATCGGTCGAACAAGTGTCTTTTAAGCCACTTCTTTCGTGGATTAGTTATATTTCCTTAAGATTCTTTCTATGAATTTAAATCTGGCATGTGCTTTTCCCACGCTTTGTTTTATGCGGTCATTTCACTTATGACGAATGGAATCTGACAACCTCATATGAAGATGGTATCTGTTTTTTTCTGACATGTCCGAAAGAACAGATACCGTCTTCCTATAGTTAAGGCTAACAGGGCATTGACCTTATTCTTCTGTGCTGGATGCACACGCATTGCCCGAACTCTTACGGGTCTAGGTAAGATTTTCTGCCGCGAGTAATGAGTGTAATGGGCAGGGGCACTACGAATGTAGTGTGTGGACATTAAGTTGGGAATGTGAGTCTCGCGGGGAGCGTGCAAGGGATGAATCCCTGCAGTCGCACTATCCTCTGTGCCCTCGGTGGCTCAGATGGATAGCCGGCACGGTAGCTCAGTGTGTTCGGTCAGAGGGATAGTTACCCTCTTTAAAAAAAAACAAAAACAAAAAAAAACACTGAGAAAATTGATCAACAAAGTACTTAAACCGGTGTCATAGGACGTCCGTCCCGAACAAATTCAAGGGACAGTATAGAACAAAAAAAAGAAAGATGGATAGGACGTCGGCCTTGTAAGAAGGAGATCCCGGGTTCGAGTCCCGGTCGGGGCACACATTTTCAACTGTCCCCGTTGATGTATATCAACGCCTGTCGACAGCTTAGGATCTTGATTTAATTCTCATTTCATTCTTACAACCTCCGTCCTCCTTGTCAGAGACCTCAGAAACGGACATGTACACTGTGTTGCTGTATAGAGGACGGGGATTCGAATGAAAAGATGATGCTGTGCCACTACTATACCGGCGTTGTTGGGCACGCCACTATCGTCGTGCCTCTCTCTCCTCTCACGCCAGGGGAAGCTGCAACGACGATCGCCGAGCTGACAGTCCACAGTGCTCCAGACGTCATCGCACTGTCTGAGTGAATACTAGTCTTACTTCAAGCAAGTTCATATTCTAACTCAAAAGTGGATGACGTCGCTGTATGATCCTGCAGGGATAAGCGAGCAACATGTTTGTCATCTCGGACACTAGTCGCGTGGTGTCACTAAAATCGTGCATGGCATTCAGAATGGCCGTCTTGAATCCATCGAATCCACTTTCCGATGACAGTCGTAAGATTCCAATCAATGCAACCAGCAATACTGCGGAGCTATAAATCATAGCCTCGATAGGCTACAATGCTGCCGGTATAGAATTCCGGCACGTGCTGATACACGTTTCTCCTTCTTTCCTTGTCTCACAGTGAACCACACTCAAATGCGATTTCTTACTCAGAAACACCTTTCACTGAAATGCTTAAGCTTTGTAAGCCGTCCTGTCACATTAATGTGGCCACTTGTCAACATTTTCGAGCCCGGACTGCTGCGACAAGAGCAGGAAGAGAGTCAGTGGGCTAGGGAAGGTACCGACTGGAATGTGGAGCCATGCCGATTCCAGTGCGGTGGCCAGCTGCGCTAGCTTTCTCAGTTGAGGATCCATGTCCCGAACAGCCCGATCGAGGTAGTCCCACAGATTCCCGATTAGGTTTAAATCCGGGGAGTGTAGTGGCCACAGGAGATCGGTAAACTCACCCTGGTACTCTTCGAACCATGCACATTCACTGCGAGCTGTGTGACACTTTGCATTCACCTGCTGGTAGATACCACGGTGCCGAGGACAAACAAACTGCATGTAGGGATGGAAATGGTCCCCAAGCACAGATGCACGTTTGTGTTGATCCACTGTGCCTTCGACAATGACGAGATGACCCAGGGAATGCCGTCCAGCCTGAGCCTCTCTGATGATTATTACAGGGTGTTTGCTTTCAGACGTTTCACGCCGTACATGCCAATGGCCATCCGTCCGATGGAGCATAAAACGCGATTCATCTCAAAAGACCACCTGTCATCACTCACTGGATGTCCAGTTGCGGTACTGACGTGCAAATCACAGGCATTCGTTGCTGATGAACAGCAGTGAGCATGGGTGCAAGAACCAGGCGCCTGCCGTGGAGGCTCATATGCAACAACGTTCGCTGAAAGGTCGTTAAGAAGATATAGTTGGTAGCCCCTTGGTTGATCTGGGCGGTCAGTTGTTCAACAGTTGCACGTCTATTCGCTGTACACGTCTCCACAGCTGTCGTTCACCCCTGTCATCTACGGCCCGTGGTGCACCGCTGCTGCCTCGGCGCCGGTTTTTAATAGCGACATTTTGTCATGCACTGTATACTTAAACAACGGCGGCACGCAAGCAGTTTACGAACTTAGCTGTTTCGGAAATGCTTCCACCCTTGGCCCCAAATCCAATGATCATGCCACTTTTGGACGTCGGATAAATCGCTCCGTTTCCGAATTACGACAACAACTTCACTGTTTTCCGCATCACTTCGACACGATTTTTATACCTTCCACTACTAGTGCTGCCACCTGCCGTCTGTGAGTGGTTACACACTCAAAAATTCAATGTCTCTCTACTAGTGTAAAAGGCATTACAGTTGCGTAAATGAATATATGATCATTTACAAACATAGGACATCATCGTCAAATGTTACGATATATCATAGCATCTGTGATACTCATATGTTTGTAAGCTCTTTGTATGTATCAAAACATGTGGTGCGTGGTAAAAATCTCCTCAGTGACAAATTTAAAGTGTGCAGTGAGAACAATTTTCGTGTGCAACAATAAGAATGCAGTGGGAATGTATTTACATCTGTTGGACGAATGTTATGAAAACAAACACTCCAGACCGACGTTTCACGTAAGTCACATGCAACGAAAATCTGTAACGCAACCATCTGCGTGTGGCGTGTTTATAATTAATTAATCTGTAAAAAACACACCACATGTCATAAAGAAAGCGTGTAAACCGTCTGAGGATGAATCACAATTCGAAACCGGTAACGGTACCCTTTGAATAAAGGAACTGAAAGTAAATTTGTGGCCGGTTGCTGTCCTAACACAACATTTGTCTTCAAACAACAGCCACGGTCTCCATCATGTCATCATATGACAAAATTGCAAGGAGATGAAGGGTATAGCGGTGGAGGGTAGGGGGGACACAACACTGAAGGTGCGGCAGAGGGTGGGGGTTCGAGAGGAGAGCAGCAACCAGGGGATGAGGGGGATCAAGGCGGCGGGAGGTGTAGAGGACACGGATATGTTCGAGGAAAAGGAGCAGAGGCGGGAAAGGAATCAGGATCCACGTGGAGGATGGGAGGCATATACGGAAGGCGAGGCGGAGTGCAGGACCTCGAGGATCTGGAGGGACTTACAGAATTTGGCGGGGGGGGGGGGGGGGGGGGATATCCAGGCGGGACACTGAACATAGGCAATGATCACATTAATGTGACTGGATCGTGCATATCCAGGCGGGAAGAAATTATTGCGCATAAGTTCATTAGTAAAAACGTAATGAGGTGCACATTAATTGCAAGTGGTGCTGCATTTCTGTCATGATGCATAGCGAGTAGGCCACCAATTCCACGTAGCCTGTAACACTGGAGTTGACGGCTGGCACTGTTACAGCGGAATGTCAGCAATGCGGCAAATGACGAGCTCATCATAGATGAAGAAATAGGCATCGTTTGTGAAATCGTTCTGTTCGTTCTACAGTTTATCATGTACCTTCTTCCTTGAAGCATACATCTCTATTTCTTCAAAAAATAGCTAAATTTATATCTTTTTCCTTTCTATATGAGTGATTCAGCTAAGTTGTTCACTCCAAACGGTAGTTGAATGGTGAATCATTCTTAGATGCCACATTCTTGTTCCTTCCAGATGGCGTCGATCCTATCACATGTAGTCAAGGATCATTAGAATCGGTTTTAAATTAAACTATTCTTGACTATTCCGCTTTTGTATGTGGACTCTCTTAGCCGCATCAAGCTGGAGCAGGTGACTGTATAACACAAACCTCTCCTATAACACAGCAATTGATTTCCTGCTGAAAACAGATAAATCCCAAGTGCTAAATATTGTAATTTCTCTGAAACTACTCGAAGGATTTTGAGCAGTGAAACACCGCTGAATACACCTCCATTAGAACTACGGTACTAGCGCCAGAAATATCTATTGATCCACTTGTAAAAGACAAGTTGATACCGATGTGTCTGTAATTAATACAGCTATTGCAAGACACTGTACTTCAATAAATGACGAGTTGCTCGCAATTCACTTGAGTCAAAAGAGATTTACAACGTCTTAAGCTGTTCAGGAAATATTTGAAACGAACTGCTTAATTGAATCACCTTGTATAAGACTTTTCACTATTCTTGAACTGTTAAAGATATGTACCTTTAGGTGTAATTTTATCTTTTTTTATCATTACGTAGTCACTTGGCAAATTTTATTGATCATATGATGGTTTTTGTCATCGTTTTTTATTTACTGACAATTTCATGGCAATCACTGGTTTGGTCCATACTGTTTACGGCATAGTAAAATGATTTTGTGATTGCGTCGTAAAAAATAAAAGAATATAATTATCGTTTAAGCGGTGATGTGCTGCCCTCTTCAAGTAAGCGTTGCAGCTAGTGTTACCAGGTCCAAAAATATAAACATCGGTCCCGACTTTATATTTTGCAGAACATTTTTACCTAAAAGCCGAGTCAATAAATTTAATAATTTTAAACAGAAACAGTTACTTAGATATTGTCAATAGCTTATTAATAATCAGTTACAATCAGTGTTGTGGAAGATAAACATTAAAAGCGATTAAAATAAGAAAACAGTCTGTAAACAGCCTTATAATTTGTCAGTTGTGATAGCAACTAAGTAGTAGATCTTAATTCCTCATTCTTTTGTCTAAGATAGTCTTATGTCAAAATAAACTAAAAGTTCTTCATTAAACAAAATAAACAAATATCTCTTTTTTGTGACGGAAAACGGAAAGATGTTCAATAATATTGGTAATTCCAATTAGATTATCACCCTCTCCTCGTGATACTTATTCCTCGCACTTACGCCGTTAGTTGGATCGGGGCCTATTGCTGCATTCTCTACTTCATTGCTAAAAAGCGTAACAAGAGCCGGACATTTCCGACTTTTATGTAATTGGCCGGACATGACCGCAAAACGCCCGACATTTCCGGTAAAGTCAGACACCTAATAACGCTAGTTTCATCATAAGAAATCTCAAAGGCTGGTTCAAATCAGGCGGCAACAGAAAGGGACGGCAGGAAATGTCACCATCAAATGGAGACGTGGTCACACTATATGGAACGTCAACATATCTTCATTTCTCTTAGACCAGTACTGAACGGTGAAATTCAGGTCATGAGATACCATTCGTTGGACAAAAAGTCGGAATATGGTATTAGGATTAAGGAACTAGCAAAGATAAAGTTTATTAATGGCCAAAGCAAACGTCAAGACTAACGCTCTTGTTAAAGTTTGTATGGTAAGCTGCCGAGAAGGGAAACAATAGAAAAAATGTCATTCAAATATTGCAGAACAGCGACATCTATTTGCTAGAGGAGATATACCCATCAAACAATATTTTGAATGCAAGGCGTAGAGCATTTTTACCTTTCCATAACTTTTTTTTAATTACCAAATAACTTTCAAAATAACCGTTCTTCATTTTAAACTGATCTGACTTTTTTATTGTTAAAAAGAGATTAGTTAATAAAAATTGCTTCATCAACTTATTTTCTTATTTATACACAGAGTAGGCTGTTTCTCTGTTCAGGTATCCTCCTTTTCTTGTCGTTAGCATTCATGCCATGTAGTACGTGCTCCGCTGTATTCACGATTTGGGAAATTTCTTTATTTACCTCAGCGGCCGGATGCCCTTACTTTTACCACAATCGTCCTTACCTAAGGGAGGAAAAAACTATACGCCATATCTCTGTGAATTGTTCAAACTTTGTGCCGTATGTGATCGTATTTGAACCGTTTGTGCATTCTATTTTTTGAGGCGGAAAGTGGGGACCAGCCTAAACGAATTTGGGAAACCGCCTAAAAACCACCCTCAAGACTGGCCAGTGAACAAGCTGCAGTCGTAAATCCGCTGCGCTGATTCGATCCGGGTGGGGCTCACCTTCTTGTCTCCCACGCTAGCGCGCTTTGCGTCACGCTATAGGCTATACGAGAAGATTTTATCTGTCGAGGTAATGTAAAACATAAAACTTTTTCGCTGTCAGTTATGTGTCCTGTCTTGTAGAGGAACACTATTGGCAGAAATCTGCAAGTCGTCACGATACGAAAATAAAACACTAAAATAAATGCTACGAAGACACAGAAGCATGAAATCCATTACTATAGCATGAGTGAGTGCGTCGAAAATACATTAATTTCCGATGTTGCTCAGACAACGAGAACGTCCCCCTCACCAACGTCAACGTCAAAACTTTCTTCCGGAGAAACTGTGACATTGATATTCCACTATCGGCCTGTGTGAATACCGCCTTCTGAAATGAATTCTTGAATATTTTGACGTTCCGATACGTCGCGTGTGAAATGATTTTAATTCAGAAGTGCATGCGTCGTAATGACGGCATTCACCAAACCATAATTTTGTCGTATTTCGTCTACAGTGAAAATAAAAATTTATTCCATCCAGTTCGAGGCTGTACAGAAGGGGCAACGAGATAGACGTGCATCAGTGGCGCAGGCACAGAGTGGGCGAAAAACTGACCGAAAAATTACAAGAAGAAGATGGTTCTATAATTAACAGGAAGAGGTACGTCGGTTCTCTTACACCTACGCTGTCTACGTGAAGAAACCTTTCCCTTGGCTCGCGGCTCTATACGCAGACCAAGGGCGTCCATACGATAGGGCCTAGATCTGGGGGAACGGGGTATTTTTAATGTTTTGGAAGACGAATGGCGACTTATAGCACAAAAAATTTCGAGACCCGTCTCTGTTAAAAACCTGCGTAATACTGGCTTTAAATCATTTTCCTGAAGTAAAATCACCTTACTACATATACTTTTTTTCCTTACCCTGAGAGTTATGGATGGGCGGTTCTCCCTTGCCTACCGATGTGGGCGTCCTTGACGCAGAATGTTGTCACATTACAATTTTTACAGAGTCAGTTGATCCAAGCGGCATCACAAATAAACGACAACCTCCGGACAGACGTCAGTCATTATAACGTGGTTAATGTGACGGCAGTGTCCCTGTTTCACACAGCTGCCAGCTACACAACTCGCACGTTTTCAACAATGGAATTCTTGATGCTGTTTCGGTATGGCACTGTAGGGTGCGAGCAGGTATTGAATAAATGTGCTGTCTGACGATATACTTTCCATTTTTGACATTTTCTGTTGGCTGAGGACTGGAATGAGACCCGACAATCGAGGAAGCAAGGTGGAGAGAATAATTGTGTAATTTGCTTGCCCCTCCAGCCAGTGCTTTTGCAGCTCCCAAGTTTTGGTTGGTACTATCTGCGTTTACAAATCAATAAGAATTCGATAATAAGCCTTGACAGGCTGATCAATAACGTTAAGTGAGTTGTTGGTCATTGTGGCTATAGACAGTTATACACTAATCATTTAAGTTCAACCTTTCTGCAAACAAACGTATGTTTTGCCATTGGTCATCGCCTACAATGCTCAAGCAAGTGTTGTGTGTTTTAGCGCGAAAGAAATTTGACTGTCTTGTCGACAGAATACGATGCAGCTGCTAAACTTGATATCAATAATATAAGCAATAGTTTGCTTCTCTCAAAGCAAGAAAATGCAAAGTAAAATTACAATAAAAACACTATTTCTGGAAAGATACGAGGGGCGTCCAGCAAGTAATACATCACTTTTTTTCTCTGTCAGTTTCGCTTGAAAAATGTAGAATTTGCTATAGGACATCGTGGTTTGTTATGGGACATCGTGGAATGTTCCGCTTCAGCCCCTATAGTTTCAAGAAGTTGTGACAGATGGTGGCGCTATACATAGCCTTCAAAATGACGTCTGTAACGGAGGTGTGTTCCAAGCACTGAGCTGTAATTGAGTTTCTTTTGGTAGAAAACAAGAGCATCGCATATATTCATAACTGCTGGCGTCCGCCCCCGGTAGCTGAGTGGTAACCGGCACGGTAGCTCAGCGTGTTCGGTCAGAGGGCTGCGTGCTCTCTATAATAAAAAAAAAAAAAAAAAAACTGAGCCAAGGAATCAACGATCAACTTGAACGAATGTCTTGTGACGTCCGCCCAGAAGAACGCAACGAACTATATCGAAAAAAAAGGTCAGCGCGACAGAATGTCAAGCCTAAGGGCCCGGGTTCAATTCCCGGCTAGGTGGAGATTTTCTCCGCTCAGGTACTGGGCGTTGTGTTGTCCTAACTATCATCATTTCATCCCCATCAACGTGCAAGTCGCCGAAGTGGCGTCAAATCGAAATATTTGCACCTGGCGAACGGTCTACCCGACGGGAGGCCCTAGTCACACGACATTTATTTCATAACTGCTGGCAGTGAACAAAAGCACGGTGAGTCGTTACGCGAGGTGCCTGTCAACATGGCAACATCGCGCAAGCCTGTGCGATCTTCCGTGTGCCGACCTGCTGCATACGGCTGTGGCTCTTGCTGTATGTTCGTCGCCACAGAAATGCAAACGAACTTCTCCGTGACAACGCAAGACCTCACACAGATCTGCGCACCCCAGAGGAGTTCACAAAACTTCACTGGACTGTTCTTCCTCATCCACCGTACGGCCCTTTCCTTGCACTTTCCAATTTCCATCTGATTGGCCCAATGAAGGATGCACTTCGCAGGAAGCAGTACGTAGATGATGCCTCTGACGTCGACCTGTAGAGGCGTACCATGTGGAGGCCCTCCCACTAAGGTGGCGTAACGCCGTCGCATTGAACGCAGATTATGTTGAAAAATAGAGTTTCGTAGCCAAAAGAGTGGGGAATAACGTAGTGTATAGCGATCCTGAATAAAACCAATTTGCTTTAAAGAAAAGTGTATTGCGTTACTTATCGAACGCCCCTCTATATTTTCGCAACTCTTAATTATAGCCCATTTTATGTAATTTCTAATTAATAATTTATACACTATTTATAATTTATGAGGTTCAGGTAAAATCTCTTCTTTATTATACGTCATACTAAAACCAAGGCATAGTAGCAGCCAAAGAATAATATATAGGTTGGTTGGTTGGGGGAAGAGACCAAACAGCGAGGCAGCGAGGTCATCGGTCTCATCGGATTACGGAAGGACAGGGAAGGAAGTTGGCCGTGCCCTTTCACAGGAACCATCCCGACATTTGCCTGGAGCGATTTAGGGAAATCATGGAAAACCTAAATCAGGATGGCCGGACGCGGGATTGAACCGTCGTCCTCCCGAATGCGCGTCCAGTGAGCTAACCACTGCGCCACCTCGCTCGGTAATATATAGGTCATACGTTACTTTCAGTTTGTTTAGGAAGTCTATACAATTAGTAATTTACCAGTAAAACCCAGATTCCTTAACGAATCGAACTCCTATGTATAGAATCGTTTCGAACGTCTGATTACAAATGAGTTAATGTGTTAAATATTTGCTTTAAGCATGTTAGCGAGAAAATTTTAGGAAAGTTTTGAAATTAACCTTAAAGTTGTCAGAAGTCGTTAAGATCTCTCATTATGAAACACTACATGAATATAAACTGGAAAATTTGCGCTATATTTTAAGCGGAAGCTTTTTTATCACGCATCTCAATGTTTATGATGCCATATCGCCTGAACTACCTGTCGTACAAAAATATAATTTTGCAGGTACATTCAGTGGTATATGTGGATAATGTCTGCAAACTGTGTTGCGAATAGCGTTAGTACTAAAGAAGTAATCAATTAAAACGTCATACCTGATGATGCCGTTTTACTGCATGAATAGCGGAAATGTAGTGATGAACTTTTCTCCTTTCATCATTTTGTGGGGGTGCTACAGTCTGGAACCGCGCGACCGCTACGGTCGCAGGTTCGAATCCTGCCTCGGGCATGGATGTGTGTGATGTCCTTAGGTTAGTTAGGTTTAAGTAGTTCTAAGTTCTAGGGGACTGATGACCTCAGAAGTTAAGTCCCATAGTGCTCAGAGCCATTTTTTTGTGGGGTGTGTCTGCGAGGAAAAGTTCAAAAAGATTTGAGGAGCGCCGGAACAAAAATCGATAAATCCGCATTTGCTGTTAATACAGAAAGTAACAAATAGTGATCTCTAAATGGCTCCACAAGCTATAAAAAGAAGAAACACACCATGTAACACTTGATGTCGCGTTGTGCTGAAAATTATTTTGTGGCAGCATGTATTATTACTCCCGTATCTCCCCCCTACAGCTCAAACACGCGAATACAGCAAAAGTGGATATACTGGGTTTTGTTCCGGCGCTCCTCATTTTAAATTATATGTAAAGTTTGTTAGAAGTCGCCAATTCTCAATTTCTGGTTGAATAAGTCCGGGCATTTACGTGCCTTCAGTTCCCTTGCCTCGAGACATATACACAGTTTCTAACGTGGCTTAGTATGTTAAAACTATTAACATAAGATTATACATTTTAATGAGTATTACAGCATTTTAAATTTTTAAATTCTTTCAGTAACTAGGTGAAATATTGAAAATCAAATTTTTGAACGCCTGGTAGATTTTAGAGGGGCAACCTGCAAATTGGTTGGGTTCCGGTTTCCGGGTTAGTCGTTTCTAATATACACTTCATTTGTTGTGTGCAATACTTTTTATGAATACAGTTCATTTAAACAATATTTTACAATAACGTTTCTTTTATTAAACCAACTGACAAGATTTAAAGTCTGCTAAAACAGCGTAACAAATTGCAGGAAGGTAGTGGATAGTGTTACGGGTGGGGAGTGAAAGGGGGGGGGGGCGTAGCGCAGCCTTGGCAGTTCTGTCAGGGGGGTAAGATAAGCTGTCAACAGCTCTGTGTATTTCTACGGAGTGCCAACGCGAACCTGCTGTCCGACGACCTCTACGGCAGTCAGTAGCGTGGTAGTATACACAAGGGTTGCGCAACCTGGAGACACAGCTGGCGCACGTAATGCTGTGTGAGGCAGGCGCCTGCGCCACACAACTCCAATCACGTATAACCTTGCGCGCGCCAGTGGGAAGGTAGCGCGGCAAGCGGTTAGGGCGTTGGGCAGTTCCACTGCCTGCCGCCGCTCCGGTAAGTTCGATGGCGCACTATTCGTTACTCGCTTCTCTGTCACATCTACGGGAACTGATTGCACCTGGTGAGAGAGCCCACCCGTTCCTCGAAATCAGTTTCGTTTTATATCCTTAATTTCCAGTGCAGTTATGAGGACAATTCAAACAGAAGTTAAGCATATTTTTCATAGATGGCAGCACTGAGCAACACGGCTGGCGCATGCGCAGAAGAATCTTCAGTACTAAGCGGTGGTCAAGACATGTTAGGGGAGACGTAAATGACGGGGTGTATTGTTGGCGCGAATTATGAGCTAACGCACCAGCTAGAAACGTACTCCTCAGCTGAAGTGACACCAGTCATGTGTGTTGAGATGAGAGTGCGTAGGAATAATTATCCGTACACACAACATTGTCTGCAACCTGGGAGATGATGAGTTACCTTTCCTTACTCTGCATGAAGTGCGGGACACTCACACGGCTTCATAAGTACGAGGAGTAGTGCTTAAGTTCCAGTCATCACCTCGAAGAAATGAAGTTACGTAATTTTTTTGTTTGGTTTTTTGACAGTAGGGTCTGCAGCATGAGATAAATCGAAACATATGATATTGTATAAGAAGTCAATTCCGGTAGCCGCAATGTAATCTTTATTTGCTTGTATTTAGAGGTCTCTGCACAACAAGGCTGCCTGTTTCGGTTTACAATGCCATTTTCAAGTGCACGTGCGGACGTTGTGAATAGTGAGTCGTATATACGTCTAGAACGTCACTTTTATAACACATTTTTGCTTAGGTTTAGAAGGATTTGACGATCATATGCGATCCAGAGACCAGCTGTGAGCTGTCTGCTATGAAATAATACTATTATAATCACGTATTCTTTATAATACGAAAATTTTCATCACAATCGTTTGACAGCTGTTTGACAGTTGGGATACTTAAATATAGTATTTTTGCATATTTTTCATCTTTGAAAGTCAGGGATGCTGTGTTTGTTGCAGAGATTTTATGTGGTTAAGAATTTTTTGTATATGTGTTGTCTATGATTTCATATGTTCATCCTTTCTCGTGGTCGAAAATTTCAAGGAAATGTTCTGAGTAGGGCTTGTGTTTCAGGGCAATTTGTTCATTGAGTAATTCGTGTGGGAAAATTTTCGTATGTGTATTACTCAAAATTTTCCAAAATATTCATAGTACGTCATTTAGATACATTGTGTAAATTTTGTAGAGTTTTCAGTGTGTTCCGCTTTGTGGTTTTCATTCTTAAGATGTAGGTAGAAAGTTCCTCGATTGCTTTCGCATGGTGTCATATGTTCTTTAAAGATAATGTTGATGTTTCTTCCTGTTTGCCTGGTGCAGAATTACCTAAAGTTTTCACAAGAAATTTTAAAGACTACTGAGTTCGAAAATTCTGAGATTTTGTTCTTTCCTGATCTTATTCTTGTTTTCAGATTACTGGTCGTGCGAAACGCTAATTTTACATTTGTCTTATGTAAAAGTTCGTTCATTTTCTTCGTTATGTAACCTAGATATTTCGTTGACAC
The DNA here is from genome assembly GCF_023864345.2 of Schistocerca serialis cubense. NCBI lineage: Eukaryota > Metazoa > Arthropoda > Insecta > Orthoptera > Acrididae > Schistocerca > Schistocerca serialis. Next base: position 555,426,719 of record NC_064640.1, read on the forward strand.
ATCTGTTACTTTTGTGATAGTTTTAGGTTCTTTTTTCACTGTTTTATCCTTATGTATGGTTTGTAATTTTAGGTTTTGTTTATTGGTTGTACATTCTGAGCAATATATTTCGGAGGAAATTATTTTTCTGTGCGTGCATTCTAGTGTCATAATTTATTTTTGTATTGCGCGTTGGTCGAGTAGCAAATTTACAGTTCTGTTGACCACTGATTTGAAAAATCCATATTTATGTGCATTCAGATGACAAGGATTTTTGTTAATCATGTTATAGTGTTTGCTGATCAGTATATTTCTTATTTTATTTATTTTTAGGTCAAGAAAATAAATGAAGTTGGTTTCAGTTCATGTAGCAAAGTTTATTTTTGGATGTAAGTTGTGAAAATTTGTGGTATATTTCTTGGACATCAGCACTGATACCATTTATTAGCAATAGGATATCCTGTACTTATCTGTAGTAATATACACTGAAGTGGCAAAGAAACTGGTACAGGCATGCATATTAAAATACAGAGATATGTAAACTGGCAGTATATGTCGCTGCAGTCGGCAAAGCCTATATAAGCAACAAGTATCTGGGGCAGTTGTTAGATCGTTTACTGCGGCTACAATTTCAGGTTATCAAGCTTTAAGTGAGTTTGAACGTGGTGTTATAGTCGACGCACGAGCAATGTCACACAGCATCTCCGAGGTAGCAATGAAATGGGGATTTTTCCGTAGACCATTTCACGAGTGTACCGTGAATATCAGGAATCCAGTAAAAAATCTAATCTCTGAAATCGCTGCGGCCAGAAAAAGATCCTGCAAGAACGGGACCAACGACGACTGAAGAAACTCGTTCAACATGACTGAAGCGCAATCCTTCCGCAAATTGCTACAGATTTCAGTGCTGGACCATCAACAAGAGTCAGCGTGCGAACCATTCAACGAAACATCATCGATATGGGCTTTCGGAGCTAAAGGCCTGCTCGTGTACCCTTGATGTATGCACGACATAAGGCTTTACACCTTGCCTGGGCCTGTCAACACCGATATTGGACTGTTGATGACTGGAAAGATGTCGCCTGGTCAGACGAGTCTCGTTTCAAATTATATGGACGTGTATGGGGTTGGAGACAACGTCATGAATCCTTGGACCCTGCATGTCAACAAGGGACTGTTCAAGTTTGTCGAGGCTATGTAATGACGTGGGCCGTGTAATGTTGGAGTGATATGGGACCCTTGATACCTCTAGATACGACTCTGACTAATGACACATACGTAAGCACCTGTCTGATCACCTGCATCCATTGTACATTCCGACCGACTTGGGAAATTCCATCAGGACAATGCGACAACTCACACGCCCGTAATTGCTACTTAGTGGCTCCAGGAACAATCTTCTGAGTTTAAACACTTCCGCTGGCCACCAAACTCCCCGGACATGAACATTATTGAGCGTATCTCGGATGCCGTGCCCCCTCATACTCTTATGGATTTACGGACAGCCATGCTATGTCATGTTGCTGCGTCACTTCTGCATGCTCGCGGGGGGCCCTCCACGGCATTAGGCAGGTGTACCAGTTTTTTTGACCCTTTAGTGTATAATTTTTCCCGGTAAGTGACTGTTGAAACTACAAAATTTTTCTTCTATTGTATTTATAAATATGTCTGCAATCGTTTGTGCTATACTGTTGTCCATTGCAACCCCATCTGTTTGTATATCAAATTTCTTATTAAATTCAAATTGATGTTGAGAGAGGGTAAGTGATAGAAGAAATATGAATTAGTGGGTTGCCAAGATAGATATTTTTCTGTATTGAAGAATGATATTTTTTATTGTATCTGTTTTTTTCGCAACTTGTGTGTTGGTGTATAGACCTGTTATGTCGAATTAGTTCAGTTTCACAGTTTGGGGGATGTCTTTGATGGTATGGACTAAGGTTCTTTAGTTTTTTATGGTGTATTTTTTGTATGTACCAGGTGATTATAATTAAACTGACAGTGTTTCGAGAGTTGCAGCGTGGGCTGTATTTATCACAGGCCTCTGAAACATCATACATACGTTCATTAATTGGTGCCCAAGGAGAGTATACCTAAAAACTATAGTTCCACTGTCTACCACCAGGTGAAAATATGGCACTGTAAGCAGTCAGAATGTGGCGTGAATGCAGGAAAAGGCGAGGAACGATCAAGCACATAACGGTGGTTCTGGCACTTTTACCAAGATATGGTCACAAGTTACAACATACATTCATTATAGTCTCCCAATCAGCAGCATGCTGCATCCGTAATCATAATTTTCGACAGTTGCTCGCACCATATCTAGTGTAATCAGAGCGATTATGTCGTCCTATACTATCCTTCATATCAGAAAGAGTCCAAATACATCCCTGATAGACACAATCGTTGAGAAATCACATGGATTTAGCTTGGGGGATCTTGATCTTGCCTAGAGATGAAGCAGTCATTGCCGAAGGTTTCTCGAAGCATATCTTCATCTGGCAAGCGACATGTGGTGTCGACCTGTCTTGCAAGAAAATAGTTGTGTGGACACAGCCGCGTTCGTGCAAAGCTGGAATCGTGTTTGCACAAGGAAGCCCTCACATCATGTAGATGTTACTGTACACCTAACAGGCCCACGAGGTGTCATCTCCCCAAAAGAAAAACAGACCGACAATGACGGAGTTTGTGAAACGACACCACACAGTCACATAAGGTAAGTGCAATGGACTTTCCTGCGCAACATTTAGCGGAGTAGAACCCCATGTGCGACACTTCTGTACATTTGCGGCACTGTGCAGAGTAAAATGTGCCTCGTACATCCAAAGAACATTCCCGGACCACATGTCATACATTTCCATTCGTGCCAAAAAACGAAGGGCAAAGTCACGGCGTTGTAGCCTATCTTGGGGCTTCACTTGGCGCACATTATGAATCTTGTAGGTATACCAGTGTAAAATGTGCTACAAAATCTTCCGAACTGTTAACCAGCAGAGAGGCAGTTCCCGTGACACAGCTCGAGCACTGGCTGCAAAATTTGAGGCAGGTGGTGCACGGTCGGCTGTATCTGCAGCAACTTCAACAACAACTGCCAGTCTCCCTCTCTGTGCTGCACTAACCGATTCACGTATTTCCTCAGATTTCTTGATCTTATTCTTTATCCAATTTATTGACATGGGGCCTCTTTGCAGTTGTTTCTGCTGGCGATATTCTCGCAATGCAGCGTTGCTATTGCCGCCGTTCTGACGAAACAACTTTACCGGCAGTACATGGTCTTACTCTCAATAGGTATTTCGTTTACTACGGAAAACTTCTACCTTCTGAACCCTTTACCCAACATTCACTTCACACAAGAAATCTACAAGTGGCAGACAGCATACTGATGTCAAAATAGGAAACATTTCGTATTCTGACTGCTTACAGCGCTATGATTTCACCTGGTGGCAGAAAGTGAAACTATTATTTTTCATCATACTCTACGAGCGCACCGATCTATGAGCATACGTACGATGCTTCAGCGTCCTGCGATGTACACAGCGTACACTGCAGCACTCAGAATATAATTAAAATTCAGCAGTCAGTTTAATTATAAGCACTGAATTATACCCACCCAGTATATAGGCTAGTTAACAATTTCTTTACTTTTTTAGTTTTTTAGATTCTGATTGCGATGCACGTACGTACTCCTCGTACACATTGAAATCTGCTCGCCACAATACCATTGCACGCCACTAGAGGTGCCAAAACGAGATGGCGCACCCATTGATAAGATGGAAATGGGCTGTGTCATTTTGTTTTGGCTTTCCTAGAGGAGTGCAACTGTACTATGGCGCGGTGATTTCAGTATGTACCAGGACTGCAGACACGTACCACAAACAAATGAATTACGTAACTTAATTTTTTTGAGGTGATAATTAAAACTTTATGACTACCCCTCATATTGGTTTCCAAACCTACTGGGTTTAGGGACTTTCCAATTACGTCAGCTCTTCTTCCATTACCATTGAATAGTAAATTATAATAATAATAATGCAGCCGGCCGAAGTGGCCGTGCGGTTAAAGGCGCTGCAGTCTGGAACCGCAAGACCGCTACGGTCGCAGGTTCGAATCCTGCCTCGGGCATGGATGTTTGTGATGTCCTTAGGTTAGTTAGGTTTAACTAGTTCTAAGTTCTAGGGGACTAATGACCTCAGCAGTTGAGTCCCATAGTGCTCAGAGCCATTTGAACCATTTTTGAATAATAATGCATTAAAGAAGCGTAATGGAAATATGTTGCCAGGGAAACCTACTCAGAAAGCCTGATGGTTAGGGCCAGTTTCTTACGAAAAACAGGAAGTCCAGGTATGGCACGAACTTCCATTAGTCCTCGAGGTGTTCGAAATTTCTGAGTATCGTGTCACGGTTATTTCATGTTGTTGCTTCTTTATTGATTTAATGGTCCATTTCATGCCACTGAAGCTAATCCAACTGAAATAACGAAATGAGAAGTCTTGCAAGGAGACAACATTTTCCAGGAAAGTGCTGTTAATGGAGACAGGTGGCGAGTAGTGGACTTCTGGCACTGGAGTCAAAAGCCAATCGTTCGGCAGCTCAGGCTTGGTTAACAGGAAGACTTAAAATGTTTAAACAATTTGAGGAGCTGCCATGAGTTTACAGAAACTGGGAAATTGGCCGGCAGCGCCACCGGGTTTTAAGGTGCAAGTCATAGGTCTTCTAGGTATTACGTGGTGATTAGAAGTTTTTTCACCTGTACTCCACAGCTTTGATAACAACCATTTTATACTGGTTGTGTCTCGTAAGACATTAGAAACCTTTCATTTGGTGAACGATTTAAGGTATTCGAAACGAGTATTTCGGCAAATGATTGTATGCAGAGTGCATGTATTTTTATTCTATGTTTAATCCTCTCAACTCGTATAAACCGAGGTATTGATGTATTTTTTTTAATGGAACGGTATAATTGCATTAACGTCTGTGGAAAGCTCTTGAAACGTCGAGTACAGTGATACAACACTTGTTGATGTTAGGTGTGAAACGTTTCGTGACTGTATCCGGGAAATGTGCGAAAACTGAAAGGCTAGGTGACCGGAATCGGCCATTACGGTATACACGCCACCAAAGTGCGGCTCTCATGCCAGGCTCCACCGCTGTATCAAACCTTTGAACTCATTATTTTTTCCAAGAAAGCTGTTCACTTAAATATGAGTATGCACACACATTTGAAAAAGTGTTACTGTGCCGCTTCTGAAGTTAGTATATTCCATTTACAACATTCATAGCCGTCCCTGTACCTATGTCACATAAAGCAGGGCCACGAGAAAATATGAGGGGCGTTCAGTAAGTAATGCAACATTTTTTTTCTCGAACAATTTTTGTTGCAAAAATGTGGAATTTGTTGTGGAACATCGAAGGATATTCGCTCTTTAGCCCCTATAGTTTCATGAGATTCCGGTATGTGGCGGCTATATACATAGCCTTCAATAAGGCGTCTGTAACGGAAGTACGTTCCAAGCAAAGAGCTATCATTCAGTTATTATTATTATTATTGACGGCCACCATCATATTCAACTAAAAATGAAAAATAAGGTGTCATGTGAATATCGTTAGATTTAACAACAAATGAAAAATAAATACTTGTTTTGTAAATAAAACTGCTTTTTCCTGCTGCTAGTTACTTTATTTATCCCAGACGCTTATCGCCTTCTTCTGTTCTAATGCATCATCAGTGGGATCTATAACGATACAGTTTTGTTAGTTTTAGATTATTAAACAGTTCACTTCGCAATTTTTTTAAAAAAAGTAATTACTTAGGATTTGCTAATCTGCGTTTCCTCACTTCTGGTCTGGAGGTCGCACTACCACTTTTATCACTGCCATATAATCACATCTTTGTGTTCTCGACTTCCACACACTGTTCACCATGATTCTCACTCTTTTTTGTGGTGGACTATTGTTCTTTTGTCACTCGATACAACTAATTCATCGTACACTGTTTTTCACAACGTAAATATTTCGACTCCATTACGTGTTTCATCTTCTTTGATATGTTTACCTATTTGTTGCCAACCTAACAAAGTATATTTTAGAGACTAACTTCTATTTATGATGTTTATACCGTGTGTGTGCATGAGTGAGAGAGAGAGGGGGATAGAGCCGGCGATTTTTTTTGGGGGGGGAGGGCGGCGGGTGTACTAGCTGTTAGCGAGTGGTTGAAATAAAGTTAAATTTAGAATTGTAATATAATATTTGCATAACTGAAAATAAATTTAACGAACTGGAAAAAGAAAATTGAGTTTAGTTATTTAAAACTGTGTCATATGTTTATTGATTTCAAATATTTCCGCAGCCTATATCGTATGGGTGGCTTTCTGTTAACAGATGTCCTGCAAAGCTTGAATGTCACTTTCCTAAGAAGCCAAAGGTCGCTTCGTGACTAAGTAAATAATATTCTGTAGAGCATCAGGAAATTGTTTCCGATTCAGTAATATTAGTACTAATGAACTGTGTTTGTTCCTGTAGAAACTTGAATTCTTTTGATTTTGATATGAACCTAGACCTAGGTAGCTTTGAGCTTTATACTATTTTGCCTGCGCAGAGGTTTCTCCTGAAATGTCAAGAAACTGGCTGGAGATGGTACAGTGACTGTTAACGGTGTACATGTTGTCGGATTTGCATTTTTTCTGAACGTAGGGCATTTATTACCGGGCAGAGACTATTTTAAGCCTGCGTCGGGGATGAAAGCGAGGCTGTCGTCCCTTATTAACGCTGTTTAACAAGTTGAGTCATGCCGAGAACTGATCCGTGTCCGCTGATCAATATTGTAATCCATCGCATAATGCTCTCGCACATATATAGGACCGCGCTGAATTCAGTTGGCGGCGGCATTCGCACGGAAATTCGTTATGAAATTCGGTGGGGTATAGGAGCTAATTAGATTTGTGTCAACCCATGGTAAAATTTTGCAGTAATTTGAGCATCGCTGTTCAGAAGATCACGTAGCTCAGAATCTTCTTATTTTCTTTTTTTACTTTCTCTTTGTCTTTTTCTCGCATCTACGCACGGTCTGAATGGTTACTATGAACTTGGCATGGTTAATTTAAGGGGTGGCCGGGTGCCCTTCCTGCCGCCCGTTGTCCCCTGGGAGAGAATATGCGTACCATACGTCCAGTATTATCTATATGAAAGAGTGCGAAAATTTTCTGAATACTTGCGAATCGTGTAACTCAGGTGGGACTTGGGTACCAGCCCGTTATTTACCTACTCGAATGTGGGAAACCGCCTAAAAACCACATCCACGCTGGCCGGCACACCGACCCCCGTTGTTAATCCACCGGAAGATTCGATGGGGGGGGGGGGGGGGCGGCGCAACTCGCCATCCCGTAAGCTGCTCTGTAACGCGCACGGCTATGCGGGTGGGTATCGTATAGCTCAGAATGATGATTCGGTGGCACCTGTGGTGGACTGGTTCGATTTGTCTACGAACACTGATGACAGTCATCACAACGGATTTAGTTTTTTCTGGAAAAGCATGAATGTCAGATGAGAAACTCCTTGAATAAGTAAAGAGCAGTACTGACAGGCAGATCGCCAAAGTATGATAGTCGAAAGGGTTGCATCGCGCTGTAAGCTACAAGACATTTTTAAATAAATTGTAGAGAGTATTTAGTAGAAGAGGACATTTGCCTACGAATTGAATACACATAGCCCAGCCGCAAACTGAATCGAAGACCTGGACAGGGTAGCAGCATCGTCGTGTTTACACCCAAGAATCAGGGAGGAAGAGAGGGATGGGGATAATAACAGCGTACTCTTACAAAAAAAATGGTTCAAATGACTCTGAGCACTATGCGACTGAACTTCTGAGATCATCAGTCGCCCAGAACTTAGAACTACTTAAACCTAACTAACCTAAGGACATCACACACATCCATGCCCGAGGCAGGATTCGAACCTGCGACCGTAGCGGTCGCTCGGCTCCAGACTGTAGCGCCTAGAACCGCACGGCCACTCCGGCCGGCGTACTCTTACAAGTGGAGTGCTTCTGCCAGGTATCCCAACTCCAATACGCATGAATTAAACTCTGACAGGCGCATTTGTTTGACAACACTCCTCACACACGGTCACTGTACTGTGCCAACGTTTATTCACAGTTTCCGTATAAAACTAATGTACACTGCTGACCATTAAAACTGCAACCCCACGAAGGTGGAATACAAGAAACGTCAAACCGGCGAGAAGTGTGCTATCTACATTTATACTCCGCAAGCCACCCAACGGTGTGTGGCGGAGGGCAATCTACGTGCCACTGTCATTACCTCCCTTTCCTGTTCCAGTCGCGTATAGTTCGCGGGAAGAACGACTGCCGGAAAGCCTCCGTGCGCGATCGAATATCTCCAAATTTTACATTCGTGATCTGCTCAGAAGGTATAAGTAGGGGGAAGCAATATATTCGATACCTCATCCAGAAACGCACCCTCTCGAAACCTGGACAGCAAGCTACACCGCGATGCAGAGCGCCTCTCTTGCAGAGTCTGCCACTTGAGTTTGCTAAACACCTCCGTAACGCTATCACGCTTACCAAATAACCCTGTGACGAAACGAGCCGCTCTTCTTTGGATCTTAGAAGTAACTGCTGCCAATGTTTGTTCTGCTATCATATAATCATACAATAAAGGATCCTTCTTTCTATGTATCGCAATACATTACATTTGTCTATGTTAAGGGTCAGTTGCCACTTCCTGCACCAAGTGCCTATCCGCTGCAGATCTTCCTGCATTTCGCTGCAATTTTCTAATGCTGCAACTTCGCGGTATACTATAGCATTATCCGCGAAAAGCCGCATGGAACTTCCGACACTATCTACTAGGTGATTTATAAATATTGCGAAAAGCAATGGTCCCATAACACTCCTCTGTGGCACGCCAGAGGTTACTTTAACATCTGTAGAAGTCCCTCCATTGAGAACAACATGCTGTGTTCTGTTTGCTAAAAAGTCTTCAATCCAGCCACACAGCTGGTCTGATATTCCGTAGGCTCTTACTTTGTTTATCAGGCGACAGTGCGGAACTGTATCGAACGCCTTCCGGAAGTTTTTGGTTACTAAATTTCAATGAAACTGCCCATAGTAGGTAGGTGTAACGTCATCTACATTGTGTATCGGATTTAGACAGAGGCAGCATCATCGCCTACCGAGACTGTGGTGTCTCATTCCACTAAATTACTGCCCGCGTCGTGCGAATGTTGAACCGATGGGTTCTGGAGGGCCAGTATCAACGCCATGCAGAATTTCAACGGTTTCACGTGACTAGCGCCAGAGGGATAGACCCACTGAGGTGACAAAAGTCGTGGGAGAGCGATACGCACATATACAGATGGCGATAGTATCGCGTACATAAGGTATAAAAGGGTACTGCATTGGTACAGCTGTCATTTGTACTCATCTGATTCATGTGAAAGGTGTCCGACGTGATTATGGCAGCACGACAGAATTAACAGACATTGAACGCGGGATGATAGTTGGAGCTAGACGCATGGGTCATTCTATTTCAGAAACTGTTCAATATTCCGATGTCCACAGTGTCAAGCCTGTTCCGTGAATACCAAACGCAGTGGCCGACGGCATTCACTTAACGAGAGAGAGCAGCGGCGTTTGCTTAGAGTTGTCAGTGCTAACAGACAAGATACACTGCATGAAACAACAGCAGAAATGAAGGTGGGGCGTACGACGAAAGTATCCGTTAGGATAGTGCAACTAAATTTGGTTTTAATGGGCTATGGTAGCAGCTAGCACCACGACATCACTTGCACCGCCTCTCCTGGGCTCGTGGCCATATCGGTTGGACTCCAGACAGCTGGAAAACCATGGCCTAGTCAGATGAGGCCCAATTTCAGTTAGTAAGAGCCGATGGTAGGATTCGAGTGCTTTAGACAACCCGAAGCCATGGATGCAAGTTGTCAACAAGGCACTGTGCAAGCTGATGGTAGCTCCACAATTGTGTGGGATACGTTTCCGTGGAATGGACTTGGTCCCCTGGTCGAACTGAACAGATCATTGATTGGAAACGTGTATGTTCGGCTATTTGGAGACCATCTGCAGCCATTCATGAACTTCATGTTCGCAAACAACCACGGAATTTTTATGGATGACAATGCGCCATGTCATTGGGCCATAGTTGTTCGCTGTTGGTTTGAAGAACATTCTGGACACCTCGGAGGAATGATTTGGCTACCCAGATCACCCATCGAACATTTATGGGACATAATCGAGAGGTCAGTTCGTGCACAAACTCCTGCACCGGCAACACTTTCGCAGTTATGGGCGGCTATAGAGGCAGCATGGCTCAACATTTCGGCAGGGACCTTTCAATGACTTGTTGAGCCCATGCCACGCCGATCTGCCGCACTGCGCCTGTCAAAAGGAGGTACGACAGGATACTAGGAGGTATCCTATGATTTTTGTCACATCAGTGTACAGCTCGCTCGGCTGTACAAACGCGTACGGCCGCCTGACGTACCGTGAGCCTTGAATTCAATTTTTTGCAGCAAGACAAGTATCCATTACTGTAGTGCGACGGTGTGTAGAGAATCACGTTCTGTCAACACGACTACCACCGTTGCGGCTTGCTTTGACGCTGAAGCCGACAGGAGTGTACCAACTGTGGTGCGATTAACGACAGCATGGACTAGGAAATGACAACACAACGTCGTGTTCTTTTTTTCGGAGAGTTCTTGTCATTTGTATAGAATCACGATATACGTATCTGTCTGTGGGCACTATATAAAGGAAAACGAACTTTGTCAGACGCGTTCTCATTGTCATGGGGATCCTGCACCTGACGTGATGGTATGGGGCGCCTGTCATTGGCTACATGATTACCTCTGGTTTACATAGCAAGTAACTTGGACAGGAAGCACTATGTTTCTGACGTGTTAACGCCGGTGGCACTACCCCATCTTCAAGGTCTCTGTGACGTTATCTTTGGACGGGGTAAGAGGTAATGCAGCCCTCATGTTACACATTCCGTCCTACACTTTACCGCTGCAATGTTTCAGAGAGAGAGAGAGAGACAGAGAAAAATCAAAGAACCTACACTCCATATCGAGACTAGTTACAGAACGTCTTTGCATAATTTTAGCAAAAAGCGGTTCGCGAATTATTGTAAGCAAAGCTGTTGGAAAATTCAAAGTGTCATTTATGACACAGCTTCCAAACTGTAGAAGGTCTACTGGTGTAATATACGTCTGGAAAGATACATTATTATCGCGTTATCCAGCATTTGCTTTCTGTTGACAGAAGTGGAAGGCGTTACAGCTAAGTTGTCTCTCTGAATGGCGACATATTACGCCTGTTTTTCGATAAGCCAGCGCCAGGCTGTTTTAAATTTTGCAGCAAGTAGTTTCTGTCTTAAGGGTTTAGATTGGATTTATGTTTCCTTAGTTTCAGAGGAATATTTTCGCTCTAGGTTATTCGTGAGTTTAAGTACTGATTTATTGCACTTATCCATAACCTATCCTTTCAATTTGTGTTCTCAGTACCATTTGAAAGTGGGAAAACCCCTTCCTTTTGTAGTGCATACCCCCCACTTCTTGCAGGGAATACAGGCTGCTGTGCTTATTTTCTAGGACAATTACTTTTTTCATGATATATGTCCATTGAATAACACTTAACAGAAATTGCAGAGAACGCAATCTAGAGCTTTCCTCCACTGTTCTGCCTGTCTCTTTCTCATACCAGGAGACTCTTCTGCCCCATTATTTATGGTGATCTTCCCTGAATTCCTTTCTTAAATTCAGGAGTAAATTCCTTATTAAAATCTTCTCCATTCATTTCTGTGTCGAGATTATGCTAGTAGTTGTTTGACCTCTTCGTGTGTCGTAATGCAAGGAATATTATACTGCACGGTCAGCGGGCATTTCTTCTTTGTTGGCTCACAGGTGACCTCTGCTTTCAATTTCTCGTATTCGATTTTTTTTACATCTTTTACGGTAACAACATCCACTATTAAGATGTTCTCAGTTGATCGAATACTGTTTATTTTTAGTTTCTCTTTCTTAGGACCGATAACTTTAGGGACAGTTTCCCTAACTTTCTTCATATCTTCCACTTTCTTCGGTTTGACACATCCCGTCAACCCTTGCTTGCCCACTTTCTCGTCTATGTTTTACTTCACCGTCTGAATTGTGAGACCATTGTTGAAGCCACTGAGGTATACAATTTTTGAACTTTTTCCACATTCTCCACCCTGCCAACGAGCCTCGCCTGTGGTATAGCCCAAAATATTAATCCGTCTTTAAACGCTAACATTTTAGCTGTCGTTATATTCTGTCCGACAATTTTCATTTCTGGTCCAGGAAACGGGACAGGTATTGGTAAGTTGCCTCAATACTCACGTCACTAGACCCAGTAGCATATGAACTGCCCGACGCCCCGGTGTCCTTGTCCTTGTCCTTCTCTTTTAGAAGCAACGGTTAGAAGTTGCTCACCAGCTGACGGACTGCACTGACAGGCCGGAGCAGATGTTGCGACACGGCGCCCGCTAACTTAGCTTGTGGGCGTGACGTGATGCCGGCTGCGACTGTTTCTGCTCACAGTGGAATGTGGACCGTCGCGTAGGCTCAGCACTGTTCAAGTGTACTGCTTGTTCGGCGGAGAAGCTAGCGTCTAGCGATGCCGGAGACACCATACTCACCACAGAAAAAAAGCTTCAAAGTTTGTTTATATTGAACCAGAGACTTAGACGAAACGTTTTGTTACTAACTACGAAGCACTGGCACTCAACTAACTGCACACACAAGAGGGGTTTGCTTAATCACTACCCTATTCAGTACGAAATCTATACTTCACTATGAACCGAAGTTACGGCACGTCTCAGACGAACGCCATCTTGACTCCCTCTCGATACAGAGGATGTTTAACTGGTGTCTTCTCCAGATCTCTACTTCATTGTTATCTTTTACATATATATCTATACTCCGCAAGCCACTTTGCAGTGTATGGCGGAGCATACTTTGTTTACCAATGTCACGTACCCCCTTTCCTGTTCCAGTCGCTAATCATTCCCGAGATGAACGATTGCCGGTATGCCTCCGTGTTGGCTCGAATCTCTGCAGCTTCATGTTCATGCTCTTTCCGCGATATATACAGTCTTAGACATAAAAACTGACCGCCGGCCGGCCGCCACAGAGACTAAGTCCGAGTCGTTCACTTAAGGTGGCCAATAAAACTGACCACCCCTGACAACTCTTAAGTCCCGCCATCTGCACAATCTGGCAACACTGTAAGATGCGGAAGTGTTTGGAGGAAGTGTTGTCTACTTCCGAGGTGTTCTCGGATTGTGTGAGCCCGTGGTCTGGTGGTAATCGTCGAGCGTTCTAAGCGTATAGTCACCTGTTCGCGTCCGACTGAACAATTTTTTTTTTTTAAACCACATTTCGGTCTAACGTTATGAGTCTGATTGAACATCGAAGATAATTTGCTTAACATTCTACCCACCAGCCATAACAACTATTCCAGAAACAATTCCGCACGACAGCTCGTGGCTGCCTCGCGATCGTAACGGCTTACGCTCGACCGTTTTCTCGCGCTGCAGCGGCTACCGGCTACCGGCCAGACGCCATCCGCCGCCTGAAATCCGGCGCCACCCACGTGAACGCGGCGTCACGCTGTCAGTGTATGTATCAACTGTCATTTTCGAATTTGAAGTTCTAGTTATCATCTTGAAGTTAAGCATTGGATTTTGCATACTTGAAAATCATGAACTACAGTTAAGAATTGTAAAATACTTTTGGTATAACAGAGGGGTGAATGCAGAGAAGGCAGCTAGAAAGATTTGAACTGTGTGTGGAGCGAGTGCTTTTGGGTAAAATACGCCAGAAAAAGATATTCGTGTTTCAACAAAGATAGTTCTGGCATGAACGATTTTCCACATTATGGAAGTCTCGACTACTGATATATATGATAGATTACCATTTTACCATCATGCAACATTTACATTCAACAGGCAAAGTTCAGAAGTCTGGTGTAGGAGTACAGCATGCTCTAATTCGAAACAACTAAAATCAACGGACTATTATTGAACGTCATCAGGTCGCTCATTGAGCATTCCTATGCAGTACTGTTACTGGTGACGTGTTATGATGCCTTTATCGTTAACTTCCTAAAAAAAAAATGAAAGGCTGAGCTCCACCAAAAGACGTAAACTCGAGCAAAGAGTAGTGTAAATATAGTATTTTACATCTGATAGCTCCAAAAGTGTGTTTTGGCTACGAATTCTGCCCCAAGGGATGTGTGCAACACAGCTGGAATTTGTTGCTAACAACTGAGACACCTTTCGGTCGCAGTGTAAGAAAATCGAGCAACAAAACTACATCATCTGTGCTACTGCATGATGACGCACTCTGTTAATTTGAGAAACAAAAGTATCCAGGAGATCGATAGAAAAGTCGTCTCTCAGGCACTTTTATTGATAGGGAAATCCTCTCTCAAGCACTTGTCCCTCTCGTCATATATTCGTAAAATTTTACCTTTCCCGCTCTTGATCGATCAACCGTAAAGGCAATTCATCTCTAGACGAAAATACTCTAGAAACTACTCTGGTTTAATGACATCGTTAGAAGCAGTAGGTTTCTACGGGCGTAGAATGTATAAACAACTTTAGCATTGTCAGATTGTTTTAGATATCGTGAAAGAAAATTCTGCTGCTGATTAATTTCTCTTTGATGATTACTGTTGCGTTTCGTAAACTAATGGAAAATGCAATTAAAATATTCACTGTATTAATACAAATTAAATTCAGCTTACTACAGAAACATCACGACAGCAGTATATCTTAATAAGGCATTAAACTCAAAAATGGTTCAAATGGCTCTGAGCACTATGGGACTTAACTTCTGAGGTCATCAGTCCCCTAGAACTTAGAACTAGTTAAACCTAACGAACCTAAGGACATCACACACAACCATGCCCGAGGCAGTATTCGAAACTGCGACCGTAGTGGTCGCGCGGTTCCAGACTGTAGCGATCCATTAAGTGTCTGTAAGACGATTGAGCCTATTTTAACACGAATTAGTGGGATATTACCGACTTCGAAATAATTTGTATTTACTTCACGTCCTGGAACCGCGCGACCACTACGGTCGCAGGTTCGAATCCTGCCTCGGGCATGGGTGTGTGTGATGTCCTTAGGTTATTTAGGTTTAAGTAGTTCTAAGTTCTAGGGGACTGATGACCTCAGAAGTCAAGTCCCATAGTGCTCAGAGCCATTTGAACTTCACTTCCTGTATCATTCGCAAGTATTATGAAAGTTTGGCAATTCATAGATAATATTATGTATTCACAACAACAAAAAATATGTCGGCAGAAAACAAAAGTGGCATTATGAAATTGGCAGTACCTTAAGGTTTTCGCTCTGACACTAAGGGTTACTGAAAGCAGCAAGACGAATTTTTCTCGATCGTTGTCTTACGATTCCCTTATTGAGTTTGTATCTGCCTGCTTGTAACTCTGCTGCAAAAGAATTAAAAATCTGGCTTTCAGCGAGTCTCGAAAGGCGAACGAAAGCAGCTTGCACCTGGTAGCCAAGCATGTTACTTGAGAAATGGTATTTTCCTAAAGTGGGAAGACATCCTTTAGTGGTTGAATTGTTGGAACATGTCAGTCAGACGTGTGCCGTTGGTCTAAGCGTTTCGGTGTGTCTGGATTTTGGGTTCAACGGATTGAGTAGCCCTTCAGGATTGTGTTAGTGTTTGGTTCAAAATGGTTCAAATGGCTCTGAGCACTATGGGACTTAACATCTTAGGTCATCAGTCCCCTAGAACTTAGAACTACTTAAACCTAACTAACCTAAGGACATCACGCACATCCATGCCCGAGGCAGGATTCGAACCTGCGACCGTAGTGGTCACGCGGTTCAGGACTGGAGCGCCTAGAACCGCACAGCCAGTGTTTGGTTCACACCAAGTACAGGGTTATTACAAATGATTGAAGCGATTTCACAGCTCTACAATAACTTTATTATTTGAGATATTTTCACAATGCTTTGCACACACATACAAAAACTCAAAAAGTTTTTTAGGCATTCACAAATGTTCGATATGTGCCCCTTTAGTGATTCGGCAGACATCAAGCCGATAATCAAGTTCCTCCCACACTCGGCGCAGCATGTCCCCATCAATGAGTTCGAAAGCGTCGTTGATGCGAGCTCGCAGTTCTGGCACGTTTCTTGGTAGAGGAGGTTTAAACACTGAATCTTTCACATAACCCCACAGAAAGAAATCGCATGGGGTTAAGTCGGGAGAGCGTGGAGGCCATGACATGAATTGCTGATCATGATTTCCACCACGACCGATCCATCGGTTTTCCAATCTCCTGTTTAAGAAATGCCGATCGTCATGATGGAAGTGCGGTGGAGCACCATCCTGTTGAAAGGTGAAGTCGGCGCTGTCGGTCTCCAGTTGTGGCATGAGCCAATTTTCCAGCGTGTCCAGATACACGTGTCCTGTAACGTTTTTTTCGCAGAAGAAATAGGGGCCGTAAACTTTAAACCGTGAGATTGCACAAAACACGTTAACTTTTGGTGCATTGCGAATTTTCTGCACGAATGCGTGAGGATTCTCTACCGCCCAGATTCGCACATTTTGTCTGTTCACTTCATCATTAAGAAAAAATGTTGCTTCATCACTGAAAACAAGTTTCGCACTGAACGCATCCTCTTCCCTGAGCTGTTGCAACCGCGCCGAAAATTCAAAGCGTTTGACTTTGCCATCGGGTGTCAGGACTTGTAGCAATTATAAACGGTAAGGCTTCTGCTTTAGCCTTTTCCGTAAGATTTTCCAAACCGTCGGCTGTGGTACGTTTAGCTCCCTACTTGCTTTATTCGTCGACTTCCGCGGGCTAAGCGTGAAACTTGCCCGCACGCGTTCAACTGTTTCTTCGCTCACTGCTGGCCGACCCGTTGATTTCCCCTTACAGAGGCATCCAGAAGCTTTAAACTGCGCATTCCATCGCCGAATGGAGTTAGCAGTTGGTGGATCTTTGTTGAACTTCGTCCTGAAGTTTCGTTGCACTGTTATGACTGACTGATGTGAGTGCATTTCAAGCACGACATACGCTTTCTCGGCTCTTGTCGCCATTTTGTCTCACTGTGCTCTCGAGCGCTCTGGCGGCAGAAACCTGAAGTGCGGCTTCAGCCGAACAAAACCTTATGAGTTTTTCTACGTATCTGTAGTGTGTCGTGACCATATGTCAATGAATGGAGCTACAGTGAATTTATGAAATCGCTTCAATCATTTGTAATAGCCCTGTATTTGATTTCCTCGGTACCATCCATATGGGAGAGGGTTTCCCCTACCGGCCACACGGGGTTTTTATTATTATTATTATTATTATTATTATTGTCATTATGTCATCAGCAAATCCGATATGGTGTATCTTCCCTCCACTGAAATAGATGTGTATTGTTCGATTCAGTATTTCCATCACATAAATATGGGTTATAATTACGTTACATTGCTGCTAGTAGACATATTTCTCGCTTATTCTTAGATAGTTGCAACCTGTTACTCCATCATAGGAATTTATGTGCGCAGCATTGTTGCAATACAGACGTTCGAATTATCCGATTTCTGTTATTTCATTTCGATACCAGATCGTTCTAATCGGATTCAGCCAGTCAGTCTTAATGCAGATATCCGACTACGACTCTCATCATTTATTAGACTGGGTAAACCGCATTCTTAATCGGACTGTTGAATTTAGATCACTTATCTATGACAGGGCCTGAATTCTTAAACACTGTGGAAAATAATAATACAATGTGCTTATTACAAACACGTTATTTAAATATAAATATATGAACTAACGAGATAACAGTTTATTTACAGGAACACAGCCCCATCTATCATAGCAGAGCAGTGCGAGATGGGTTTCAGGGCCAAGAGAGGATAAAGCTGTTGCCGTTTGTTCCACGATCACCGAACATCAACCAGATAGAGAATATGTGGGCAGAGGTAACAAGCTCATTGTCATGTGGACCTACAAATGCAAGAGACCTTTGGACGAATATAGAAAACGTATGGTGGGAAGTAAACCTCACTGTCGACGACTTACGTAATGATCGTGGGTGGTTTGGTTACTAAAAGTATACTCGTCCACAAAACCCATGTGGACAATTATCTGCTAATCGGTCAAGCTTTGCTTTGTCGCAGCTCTTTAGCATGCACGTCCATTTACTTTCAGTCTCCTCCTTACAATTCTTGCAATGCAAGGTAATTGAAAAATCTCATCCACTCGACGCCAGCTGAGGAACTGACTGGTGCATGTGTTGTTCAACACATAGTAATTGTCACCCTCACTGGAATCAGTGACTGTTTGTGTGTGTGTGTGCGTGTGTGTGTTTTCGTGTTCACGCACAATCTGAATCAATACTATTAACATTAGAGAGACAACCACCAATAAATATTGCATCAAATATGACTGTAAAGTATTTTAATGCGATGGGAAGTTACAAACTGAATTTTTACCCAACCCACGACCTGCATATTACGTTAAGTAAGATGTATTAATTTCATAGTATCCTTAGCAGAGACAGTGCGCTCTTGTTGTCGAAACTCGCGACAAGTGCAGCGATTAGCAGTGTCCAATGCCGCCGCGATTTGTTTATGTTGGCTGAGCGTGGACACTGCAGCAGACGCTTCGCCCTAAACAGAAAGAAATCACCTTGGCTCTGACTGCAGTGAGCGGATATCACTGCCTGCGTCATCTTGTAGTAACCAACGTGAGACTCTACTCACAGGTGCCATGGAGCAATTGCAACGGGTATCATGTCATTAGTCATCAGAATATTAAACCGTGATGAAATGCCCACTCTATTTGAATCCCAAGAAAAAAGGAACCTTCTCGCAAAGGAATGTGAGGTGATATCAAAATTTATCCAACAAACAAAAATTAACTGCAGGGCTTTCATGTATACAGCAGTAGCACACAAGGAAATATTATGTCTTGGAAGCGTATATTTCATTTCCTCTTCTCCTATTAACGCCCTTGTTTTAGTATGAAGTGAGAAAATAAACACGGAAAACTAAAGTTCCTTAGAAGCATATCAGTCATTTCCTCTTCTCATATCATAACTTTTGTTTTAGTATGAAGTAAAAAAAAAACAGTTTATGGTTGTGAAGCATAATATGACACCAGATTCTTATCGTAGGCGCTATCGGAAAAGCAAAAAGCAGGGAACTGTCCATTCTTTTGTCCAACAGTCTGTCTCCTTTCATGCATTACTCCCGCTAGGAGATTCTTATTTAAGGACTTGTGGGCATCAAGTTCTTCAGCAGAACAAGCCTTATGTTAGTGTGCTAATTACGGTATGGAAAAAATGCAACAAAGACCATTTCCCCTAGAGCAGTGGGGATATTTGCACATGTCTGTATTCAGCAATGACTGCCAGCTGCCGCAACACTTTACAGAATCCATGCGGCAGGCAACACAACTGTGCGTGCACTTCAGACTTCATTCAGTAAGACGTCAGGAGATGGATGGAAACGTCAAATTAACGTCGCTTTCCGAGTCGTCTTCAATCCAGAATGAGGTGTTATTAAGGTAGTTGAGCGTTCTAACAATTACACTTTTATAATTCCCATATGAGCATTCCGATAGCCAAAAGAACCCGTTAGTGTGAAACCATCGGGAACTGCATTAATATCAAACTGCAAGAACTTGAGACAATACGTGGACTCTTCTCTTCACTGGGTGACCTATAACTGTTATTTAGGATTCTCTCCGTCCTAGGCGTAATGCAAATGGAACTTCAGAGGCGGTTTCCGCTATTCTTGACAAACATCAGCAACTTGTAAGCTCTGCGAGTTACAACTGCGTGATGATAATGGTTCAGGTTGTCAGTAGTTGTGGTGGTGTTATGCTGTCAAACTGTTTACAGTAA
Source organism: Schistocerca serialis cubense (assembly GCF_023864345.2). Classification (NCBI taxonomy): domain Eukaryota; kingdom Metazoa; phylum Arthropoda; class Insecta; order Orthoptera; family Acrididae; genus Schistocerca; species Schistocerca serialis. The sequence goes on from NC_064640.1 coordinate 555,446,632, forward strand.
CGTTAATGGTGGCCAACATAATTTAGCGCTGACTACCTACGTAAGATAGTGTTGTGGCGTCGTCGCTTCTCTTTATTTGGCCTCAGCCTGAGTAATACGATTTAACGAACATAGTACTCCATTCGCGGGCTGCTAATGATACAGTATGACTACAGAGATCATCGTGCGGGTATTACATTAATTCTGCAATGAATTGCTTAACAAATATTACCCTCAGCTATGCAGCTGGAATGACTCATTACACAGGTACTCTATGTTGCACTTGGTTAAGTGATCAGTTCGTTGCAATCCTGCTTCTACTGTAAATACTTGTTTACTTAAAAAATGGTTCAAATGGCTCTTAGCACTATGGGACTTAACTTCTGAGGTCATCAGTCCGCTAGAACTTAGAACTGACAACTGACTGGTCGAATGCACATCTATTCTTTGCAGCTGTTAGTTCACGCTGACGTCGCTTATAAGCCAAGAGTAAAATAAGTCTCACAGATTCTTCGGCGCACAGTGTAGATGCATAGGAAGACTGTACTGCAAAAGAATGAGTTATCTCTCCTCGGGGCAACACACATGACCAGAGAGGTCCTTTCGTAATGGAAAAACAATGAGATTGAAAGGTGAACATCCACTATATTCACCACATTCCACACCCCCGTGATTTACACCCGTTCCGCTTCTGAGTAGTTTTTCACAGACCACTGAATGTAACGAAGAAGCTATGACGGCGGTAGATGTGTATTTTCCATATCTTTCAGTGCTGGAAGGGCGTCCGCGGTGTACAAGGACTGGGACATTCCGAAATTTTTGGGAAAGGTTGTCAGCAGACTATTTGTTATTTACATCTCTTTTAAATCTCTTCAAATAGTAAGCATAGGTAGTCAACTTTATTGAACTCGTATTTGAAAATATGGCTGAAATTCTTGTTGCATGTTCGATTTTCGTTTCGACAAGACAAACTACATGTTGTGGAGGACTGGAGATAGTCTTTACAAATTCTAGAAACCTTTATTTGTTATAAATATGCAGGCCCCTGTGGCCGAGTGGTTCTAGGCGCCGCGCGGGATTAGCCGAGCGGTCTTAGGCGCTGCAGTCATGGACTGTGCGGCTGGTCCCGGCAGAGGTTCGAGTCCTCCTCGGGTATGGGTGTGAGTTTGTCCTTAGGATAATTTAGGTTAAGTGGTGTGTAAACTTAGGGACTGATGACCTTAGCCGGCCGGTGTGGCCAAGCGGTTAAAGGCGCTACAGTCTGGAACCGCGTAGCCGCTACGGTCGCAGTTTCGAATCCTGCCTCGGGCATGGATGTGTGTGATGTCCTTAGGTTAGTTAGGTTTAAGTAGTTCTAACTTCTAGGGGTCTCATGACCTTAGAAGTTAAGTCCCATAGTGCTCAGAGCCATTTGAACCATTTTGATGACCTTAGCAGTTAAGTCCCATAAGATTTCACACACATTTGAACATTTGGTTCTAGGCGCTTCAGTCCGGAACCGCGCTGCTGCTACGGTCGCAGGTTCGAATCCTGCCTCGAGCATGGATGTGTGTGATGTCCTTAGGTTAGTTAGGTTTAAGTAGTTCTAAGTCTAGGGGACTGATGACCTCAGATGTTAAGTCCCATAGTGCTCAGTGGCATTTGAACCATTTTTGTTTTAAATATATCAATAAAAGGGTAATGTCTACATCTAAATCTACGTGATTACTCTGCTATTCACAGTGAAGTGCCTGGTAGAGGGTTCAATGAACCACCGTCATGCTATCTCTCTACCGTTCCACTCTCGAACGGCACGCGGGAAAATGAGCACTTAAATTTTTCTGTGCGAGCCCAGATTTATCTTATTTTATCGTGATAATCGTTTCTCCCTATGTAGGTGGGTAGCTCTGTAGTAGCTCTGTTCGAGTGTGCAATCTTTCCGTGCATATTATACTTTTAATTTAGGTTAGTCGAGCCAACGGCGTTGCCACAGTGATAACACTTGTTTCCGTCAGATCACCGACGTTAAGCGCTGTAGGGCTCGGGTATGAACATGGATGGATCACCGTCCGGGCTGCCGAGTGCTGTTAGCAAGTTGGAGGCACCCAGCCCTTGTGAGGCCAGTTGAAGAGCTACCGTGTGTCGGACCGAGACTCGAACTCGGTACCTTTCGCGGGTCGTGAGTCGTACTTAGGTAGCTCGCGGTCAGATGGTAGAACACTAGCCCGCGAAAGGCAAAGGTCCCGAGTTCGAGTCGCGGTCCGCAGACAGTTTTAATCTGCCAGAAAGTTTCATATCAGCGTACACTCCGCTGCAGAGTGAAAATTTCATTCTGGAAACATCCCCCAGGCTGTTGCAAAGCCATGTCTCCGCAATTTCCTTTCTTCCAGGCGTGCTAGTTCTGCAAGTTTCGCAGGAGAGCTGCTGTGAAGTTCGGAAGGTAGGAGACTAGGTACTGGCGGAAGTGAAGCTGTGAGGACGGGGCGTGAGTCGTGCTTGGGTAACTCAGTCGGTAGAGCACTTGCGCACGAAAGGCAAAGGTCCCGAGTTCGAGTCTCGGTCCGGCACACGGTTTTAATCTACCAGGAAGTTTCAGCTACTTGGTTGATAATTAGTGGCACCGGTCACGAAAACTGACAGTGGCCGGGAGAGCGGTGTGCTGACCACATATAACTCCGTATCCGCATCCGGTGACTCCTAAGGACTGAGGATGACACGGCGACCGGTCAGTACCATTAGGCCTTCAAGACATGTTACGTTCGTCGAGAATGCATACTAACTTTTAACCAGTCTTAAAGTGGTGGATGTGTTTTATGACAACTTACACCTCTGATTGTGTACCGCATTGCAAGACACGGGTATATTGTTCCAAATTATTTCTTGAGGCTTAATGATGTAATATAACAACTGTTTTCCTTCATATTTGTGCTTATTTACATAGAACTTTAATACAAATGATGGTGTCGCATTACACTCAAATTTATTCTTGAACTAGGAATAGACATTAAAACAAATTAACTTGATCGGATACTTTAATCACCAAACTTGAGAGAGAAGTATGCGTGATCGCTATCCACTTTCATAACAGTTATCTGAACTTGCTAGTATGTTGCAGAAAGAATGGTATAAGATTCCCTTGAAAACCATTCAGGACCTGTAATTATCCATTCCGAGACGACTGAAAGCCGCTTTCAATGCCATCAGTTTTCCTACGCTGTATTAGACATGGTAACGTTTTGTGTTCCGGTGTTTCCATATTTCTGTCCACCCCAAAAATACGACAAAAATTCTACTCTGAGCATCCGATTTTTGTATACATTTTTAAAGCAAAAAAGCTAACTCAAGCAGACACTTCAGACAGCAGAAATAAATTTGCGAAACACAATTTGTCTCGTTGCACCGGACTGCGAATATTCCCAAGTGAAAATATTGCACTTCTCAATGAGGGAAACCATTTTGGGCTCAAGAATAGCAAGAATAACTCTCTCTTTCCTAGCGTTTATCCTGTCATAAGGAGTGCACTGTCTTCATAGTTTGACATATTGATTTTATTTTAATTTTGATGCCAGATGCTCTTCCTCTCCGCGCAGTCGTCGGTAAACCTGAGGTAGTGAAGTTGTGTCCACCATCAGGCAGGGAATTGTGCAAATTATTTTCTGTGTGTTATTTATTTTCTTTGGTTTATGTATCGTATTTTTCCGAGGCGGAGACTGGGGACCGTCCCAGCGTTTGCCTAAACTATCGCGGAAAACTGCCTAAAAATCAGAGTCATGGTGGCCGGTGTTTCACACTAGTGGTCGTTTATCCGCCGCTCGGATGCGACCCGAGTCAAGCTGACCTCCTTGTCAGAGAGTCTAGCCACGCGATAGGCGAGGAGTCAGAAATCCTCGTGGAATAAATAAATTTTCGGATAAAATTGTCTTCGCATGCTTACCTTGGCAGTGCTCTTGTTGACCACTATCTCTGTCTTGCCCAAACAGCATGCTGAACTGTGTAGAGCCCATGATCAGTAGAATGTATTCTTCGATTTGTAGTGGCTTCTAGAAGCTGGTCTTCAGCGCATCAAATATATCGCGACAAACGCGTTTACCACGTGCGAGCTTATCTGCAAGTCAACTGAGCTGCCTCGTATTTACGTTAAACTAAAGATGGAAGCTCGCTGCTGCCGAACGCATGATTTGATCTGTTTCTAAACGGGTTAACATTACAACTATAGTTAAGCGAAACATTCGCTTAAAATTGTTAAATTACAATCACAAACTCGCTTCCATCGCGCTATGGAGAAAATTAAGGGAAAATCATTGTGACACGATATATAGTATTGCTTCAGTTTTACTTTATGAGTTCTTGAATAAGCGCAAAAGTATACCCAAGTTCCATTAAACACGTTCTGCTGTGAGCCAAATACCACGTCCTTGCTAGTGCGTCACGTGCCGTAGTCCCCCCACTCTGCCCAACACGTGTGGGTCACGTGCAGCTCCACGCTGCACAGTTGCCAACATCTGCAAATGTTTCCGCTGCCCTTGAAGTACGACTGCTTCTGAGGACACCTCTCACCCTCTTGTTTTTATTGGCGATATAACCAGTCGCACCTGCAGGTTTTCGTGTCAGGAGGGGCAAAACATTTTCCCCACACACATGATCATTTTCTCCTATTTGTTCCTACAGTGCACTTTTAGTAACTGGTCAATTTTATAAACATAAACACGCTAACATTATAATCATACAAAAACCAGTTCCTGCATTCTCAAACTTCACGTCTTCCCGCCATATACGTTATTTTCTCCTGGATCCATCGCAAGCCCTATTCTCTCAATTGTTTTCGAGCCGTTAAAAATGTCATATGAATAATACTTGCTACATTTTGCGCTTTCGAACCAGTACCACAAGCTTCAACATTTATTTTAAATCGATTTGTGTGGAAACTACATCATGTTCCCGCTCCCACGCAACCTGTAAGATAATGCATAACATAAAACTGTAGAATTTGTCTCAGAATCTAAATAGTTTTGAGTTCTATGAGAAATGTAGGTGGCATTTTTAGGGCAACTTCGAAAATTGTTCCGCAAAGTTTCGTCACTTGACTATACTCAAACTGTAATAAAGCATAAGAATTTGAATTCGTTTTGCTCTTAAAGGAAAGATATGTAATGCACAAAACAGTACGCAAGAAACAACTGATTTCAGCTTAAAAGTTAGCGCAATTGGCTTACACTAATTTAGCAAGATTCTCGTTGACGAGTTCTTCTAGTGTCTTAGATTTGTTTGCCATAAAATGACTCTGAGCACTATGGGACTTAACTAGTGAGGTCATCAGTCCCCTAGAACTTAGAACTACTTAAACCTAACTAACCTAAGGATAGCACACACATCCATGCCCGAGGCAGGATTCGAACCTGCGACCGTAGCGGTCGCGCTGTTCCAGACTGTAGAGCCTAGAACCGCTCGGCCACTCCAGCCGGCTGTTTGCCATAACATTAACAAAATTGCTTAAATTTTTAACTATATTTTCTGCGCTTCGTAATTCATACGCGTTTTTGCAGACTTGTGAAACAGTTCGAAATTGGTGAATGGACAGGTTATGAATGTGCTGTGATGACTGGCATGGCAGAAAAGCACACACGACTGACAAAGTGCACCTTAATGCTTCAGAATAAATCAACCATGGATGTAATGACAGCCATTCCAGACAACATGTTCTCTTTGTACCATCTACGTCATTCTTGAAATTATAATTTTGCCCACGTTCCTGTGAATTCAATAAAATCTTATACTTTAGAGAATTGTCAGTCTCATTTTTTTTTCAAGTAATTTCCATCATCATAAATACTAACCAGGAAAATATTGTCCCTTTAGTCAAAGCACTTGAACCAGTAGAGGTACGTCCTAGGCCTACATTTTCTCCACCAGTACAATTAATGGGATGTTTAATAGATAGTTCAAATGGCTCTGAGCATTATGAGACTTAACATCTGAGGTCATCAGTACCCTAGACTTAGATCTAACTAACCTAAGGACATCACACACATCCATGCCCGAGGCAGGATTCGAACCTGCGACCGTAGCAGCAGCGCGGTTCCGGATTGAAGCGCCTAGAACCGCTCGGCTGTTTAATAGATATATCTGAGTTTGACTCATACTTTTCATGTGGTACTTCATCGCAGGTAATATATTTTTAGATTGCCTCACTTTCACTTTCGGTTTTCATTCGTTTATGAGGTACAAAAAAGTTACTAATGTCGAACATTTTTTTACTCTGTTCAACATGCCACAAAGCAAAAATTCTAAACAAACAGCGGTCATGCTCCACTGCTCACTTACAATTCGTTGTTGACAATGGAAAAACTGAGAGAACATTCACTGACGACAACATTCTCGTGGTGCACCGATCGGCTGGCTTTCGTGACAGCACGTTATAAAGATGGTTCAAATGGCTCTGAGCACTACGGGACTTAACGTCTATGGTCATCAGTCACCTAGAACTTAGAACTACTTAAACCTAACTAACCTAAGGACAGCACACAACACTCAGTCGTCACGACGTTGTAAAGACGTTCATGCTCAAATGTGGTGGCTATTTGCAATGTTTGTTACGGAATTAATTAAATGAATGCTTTTGCACGACCCGAGTTTGGTGGTATGTAATATTTCTTTCCTTATTTATGAGACACGCATTGTTGACAAGTAATAAAATCCCAAATATTATGGCTATCGAATGTAAACTTAATTTTGTACTTTTCGTCATATAGGTTTTGTATTTAATTTTTCAAGAATGTGGGGAGGCTTGCGTGCCTCAGCGATACAGATAGCCGTACCGTAGGTGCAACCACAACGGAGGGGTATCTGTTGAGAGGCCAGACAAACGTGTGGTTCTTGAAGAGGGGCAGTAGCCTTTTCAGTAGTTGCAGGGGCAACAGTCTGGATGATTGACTGATCTGGCCTTGTAACACTAACCAAAAAGGCCTTCCTGTGCTGGTACTGCGAACGGCTGAAAGCAAGGGGAAACTACAGCCGTAATTTTTCCCGAGGGCATACAGCTTTACTGTATGGTTAAATGATGATGGCGTCCTCTTGGGTAAAATATTCCGGAGGTAAAATAGTCCCCCATTCGGATCTCCTGGCGGGGACTACTTAGGAGGACGTCGTTATCAGCAGAAAGAAAACTGGCGTTTTACGGATCGGAGCGTGGACTGTCAGATCACTTAATCGAGCAGGTAGGTTAGAAAATTTAAAAAGGGAAATGGATAGGTTAAAGTTAGATATAGTGTGAATTAGTGAAGTTCGGTGGCAGGAGGAACAAGACTTTTGGTCAGGCGAATACAGGTTTATAAATACAAAATCAAATAGAGGTAATGCAGAAGTCGGTTTAATAATGAATTACAAAATAGGAGTGCAGGTAAGCCACTACAAACAACATAGTGAACGCATTATTGTGGCCAAGGTAGACACGAAGCCCATGCCTACTACACTAGTACAAGTTTATATGCCAACTAGCTCTGCAGATGACGAAGAAGTTGAAGAAATGTATGATGAAATAAAAGAAATTATTCAAATAGTGAAGGGAGACGAAAATTTAATAGTCATGGGGGGCTGGAATTCGGTAGTAGGAAAAGGGAGAGAAGGAAACGTAGTAGGTGAATATAGATTGGGGCTAAGAAACGAAAGAGAAAGCCACCTGGTAGAATTATGCACAGAGCACAACTTAATCAGAGCTAACACTTGGTTCAAGAATCATAAAAGAAGGTTGTATACATGGAAGAATCCTGGAGATACTAGAAGGTATCAGATAGATTATATAATGGTAAGACAGAGATTTAGGAACCAGGTTTTAAATTGTAAGTCATTTCCAGGGGCAGATGTGGAATCTGACCACAATCTATTGGTTATGAACAGTAGATTAAAACTGAAGAAACTGCAAAAAGGTGGGAATTTATGGAGATGGGACCTGGATAAACTGACTAAACCAGAGGTTGTGCAGAGTTTCAGGGAGAGAGCATAAGGGAACAATTGACAGGAATGGGGAAAGAAATACAGTAGAAGAAGAATGGGTAGCTCTGAGGGATGAAGTAGTGAAGGCAGCAGAGGATCGAGTAGGTAAAAAGACGAGGGCTAATAGAAATCTCTGGGTAACAGAAAAATATTGAATTTAATTGATGAAAGAAGAAAATATAAAAATGCAGTAAATGAAGCAGGTAAAAAGGAATACAAACGTCTCCAAAATGAGATCGAAAGGGAGTGCAAAATGGCTAAGCAGGGATGGCTAGAGGAGAAATGTAAGGATGTAGGCGCTTATCTCACTAGTGGTAAGATAGATACTGCCTACAGGAAAATTAAAGAGATCTTTGGAGAAAAGAGAACCACTTGTATGAATTTCAAGAACTCAGATGGAAACCCAGATCTAAGCAAAGAAGGGAAACCAGAAATGTGGAAGGAGTATACAGAGGGTCTATACAAGGGCGATGTTCTTGAGGACAATATTATGGAAATGGAAGAGGATGTAGATGAAGATAAAATGGGAGATACGATACTGTGTGAAGCGTTTGACAGATCACTGAAAGTCCTGAGTCGAAACAAGGCCCCAGGAGTAGACAACATTCCATTAGAACTACTGACGGCCTTGGGAGAGCCAGTCATGACAAAACTCTACCATCTGGTGAGCAAGATGTATGATGCAGGCGAAATACCCTCAGACTTCAAGAAGAATATAATAATTCCAATCCCAAAGAAATCAGGTGCTGACAGATGTGAAAATTACCGAACTATCAGTTTAATAAGTCACGGATGCAAAATACTAACGCGAATTCTTTACAGACGAATGGAAAAACTGGTAGAAGCCGACCTCGGGGAAGATCATTTTGGATTCCGTAGAAATATTGGAACACGTGAGGCAATACTGACCCTACGACTTATCTTAGAAGCTAGATTAAGGAAAGGCAAACCTACGTTTCTAGCATATGTAGACTTAGAGAAAGCTTTTGACAATGTCAACTAGAATACTCTCTTTCAAATTCTGAAGGTGGCAGGGGTAAAATACAGAGCGCGAAAGGCTATTTACAATTTGTACAGAAACCAGATGGCAGTTGTAAGAGTCGAGGGACATGAAAGGGAAGCAGTGGTTGGGAAGGGAGTGAGACAGGGTTGTAGTCTCTCCCCGATGTTATTCAATCTGTATATTGACCAAGCAGTGAAGGAAACAAAAGAAAAATTCGGAGTAGATATTAAAATCCATGGAGAAGAAATATAAACTTTGAGGTTCGCCGTTGACATTGTAATTCTGTCAGAGACAGCAAAGGACTTGGAAGAGCAGTTAAAACGGAATGGATAGTGTCTTGAAAGGAGGATATAAGATGAACATCAACAAAAGCAAAACGAGGATAATGGAACGTAGTCGAATTAAGTCGGGTGATGCTGAGGGAATTAGATTAGGAAATGAGACACTTAAAGTAGTAAAGGAGTTTTGCTATTTGGGGAGCAAAATAACTGATGATGGTCGAAGTAGAGAGGATATAAAATGTAGACTGGGAATGGCAAGGAAAGCGTTTCTGAAGAAGAGAAATTTGTTAACAGCGAGTATAGATTTAAGTGTCAGGAAGTCATTTCTGAAAGTATTTGCATGGAGCGTAGCCATGTATGGAAGGGAAACATGGACGATGACTAGTTTGGACAAGAAGAGAATAGAAGCTTTCGAAATGTGGTGCTACAGAAGAATGCTGAAGATTAGATGGGTAGATCATATAACTAATAAGGAGGTATTGAATAGGATTGGGGAGAAGAGAAGTTTGTGGCACAACTTGACTAGAAGAAGGGATCGGTTGGTAGGACATGTTCTGAGGCATCAAGGGATCACCAATTTAGTATTGGAGGGAAGCGTGGATGGTAAAGATCGTAGAGGGAGACCAAGAGATGAATACACTAAACAGATTCAGAAGGATGTAGGTTGCAGTAGGTACTGGGAGATGAAGAAGCTTGCACAGGATAGAGTAGCATGGAGAGCTGCATCAAACCAGTCTCAGGACTGAAGACCACAACAACAACAACAACATCTTTTTAAGACTTCACAAAATTTTTACATGTGTGTTTTTAACGTTCATTTATGACACAACAGACCACTCTTTTAATTTTGGGAAGAACGAAAAATTCACATGCCTCTAGGAAAAAGACAACGACGTTGCTGAAGAACGTATTCGTACATGTTGAAAATAAATTGATGGTTCATATGCTTATAGTCATTGCGTGCAACTACATCTGTATGCATACTCCGCCTAATCGTTTCTTTCCAGTTCCACTCCCAAAGATATCACGGGATAAACGACTGTCTATATGCCTCTGCACTAGCCGTACTTTCTCTTATCATCGTGGTGCCTACGCGAAATGTACGTTGACAGCAGTAGAGTCTTTCTGCTGCCAGCTTGAAGTGCTGGTTCTTTACATTTTTTCAGTACTGTTCCCGAGAAAGAACATCGCCTTCCCTCCATGGGTTCCCACGTGAGTTTTCGTAGCATCTCAGTAATAAATACATACGTGTTGTTCTAACCTACCGGTAACAAATATAGCAGCCCGCCTCTGAATTGCTTCGAGGCATTCCTTCAATTCGACCTGGTGGGGATACAAAACACTCGTTCAGTACTCACGAATGGGTCGCACTAGTGTCCTACATCCGGTCTCCTTTACATATGAACCACACATTTCCAAAATTCTCCCAATAAACCGAAGTCGACCATTCGTCTTCTCTAACACAGTCCTTACGTGCTCGTTCCATTTCCTATCACTTTCTAACGTTATGTCTAGGTATTTAATCGATGCGACTGTCTCAAAAAGCACACTACTAATGCTGTATTCGAACATTATGGGATTTTTTCCTACTCATCTGAATTAGTTTACATTTTTATACGCTACCATTCATCATACCAACAAGAAATTTTGTCTAAATCATTTCGTATCTTCCTACAGTCACTCAGTGACACTTTCCCGTGCACCAAAGCATCATCAGCAAAGAGGTGCAGATTGCTGTTCACCCTATTATTGCATAATCTAAGTACACTGAAGCGCTAAAGAAACTGGGATAGGCATGCGTGCCGGCCGCGGCGGCCGAGCGGTTCTAGGCGCTTCAGTCTGGAACCACGCGGCTGCTGCGGTTGCAGGGTCGAATCCTGCCTCGGGCATGGGCGTGTTTCATGTCCTTAGGTTAGTTAGGTTTAAGTAATTCTAAGTCTAGGGGACTGATGACCTCAGATATTAAGTCCCATAGTGCTTGGAGCCATTTTTTTTTTTTTATAGGCATGCGTATTCAAATGCAGAGATATGTAAACAGGTTGAATACGGAGCTGCGGTCGGCAACGCCTATATGGGATAACAAGTGTCCAACGCAGTTGTTAGACCGTTTACTGCTGCTACAATATCCGGTTATCAAGATTTTAGTGAGTTTGAACGTGGTGTTATAGTCGGCGGAGGTAGCGATGAACTGGGGATTTTCCCGTTCAACCATTCCACGAGTGTACCGTTATTCCAGAAGTCCGGTAAAACATCAGATCTCCAACATCGCCGCTGCCGGAAAAAGATCCTGCTAGAACGGGACCAAGAATGACTGAAGAGAATCGTTCAAGGAGACATAAGTGCAACTCTTACGAAAATTGCTGCATATTTCAATGCTGGGCCATCAACAAGAGTCAGGATGCGAATCATTCATCGAAACACCATCGATATGAGCTTTCGGAACCGAAGGCCCACTCGTGTACCCTTGATGACTGCACAACTCAAAGCGTTACGCCCTGCCTGGGCCCGTCAACACCGACATTGGACTGTTGATGACTGGACACATGTTGCCTGGTCGGACGAGTCTCGTTTCAAATTGTATCGAGCGGATGGATGTGTAAGGGTGTGGAGACAACCTCATGAATCCATGGATCCTGTGTGTGAGCAAGGCACTGTTCAAGCCGGCGGAGTCTCTGTAATGGTGTGGAGCGTGTGCAGCTGAAGTGATATGGGACCCCTGATACTTCTAGATACGACTCTGACAGGTGGCACGTACGTAAGCATACTCTCTTATCACCTGTATCACTTCCGCTGGCCACCAAACTCCCCAGACATGAACATTACTGAACATATCTGGAATGCCTTGAAACGTGCTCTCCAGAAGAGATCTCCACCTCTTCGTACTCTTACGGATTTATGGACAGCCCTGCAGTATTCATGGTGTCAATTTCCTCCAGCAGTATCTTACTTCAGACATTAGTCGAATTCATGCCACGTCGTGTTGCGGCACTTCTGTGTCCTCGCGGGGGCCCTACACGATATTAGGCAGGTGAACCAGTTTCTTTGGCTCTTCAGTGTATTTGGGAATTTGTTATGTCGCAATGCGTAGTAACCTCGTAAATTACTGGAGAGACCCTTTGTCGTATCAGGTAATATTTATTGATGCTAGTCTCCATGTGGCTTTTACAAGGTAATAAGAGTGATTTCTCTCATACGGTATCGGGTGTTATTGTTATTTGAGTCAGCTTAATAGTGTTTTTACTTTTATTTTATTTTGGGAAACAGAGCCGTTGAAGCAAATCTGTGTAGAACACGACAGAGTCTGAAGGGTTGCCTTATAGTACTCTCTGTACATTACGTGTCTTTGAAAGACATTTTGCAATTTTCCACCTGGGCTGGTTTATTGACAAGTATTCACTTTATTAATCTTACACAGCTGGGTAATCGTTAAGGATGTAATAAAGTGAATACTTGTCACAAACAGCGGAGATGGAGAGCTTCAAAATTTCTTTTAACAAATATGCGGCAGTGGAATCCCACGCGGATGAAAATATGTATCGTGTAAACTATATTGTTAATTTTGTTTTTAATTCAGTCTGTACATTAAGTATCGTGTAAATCATATTGTTAATTCGATTTTTTTGAATACATAAATTAAGTGAAAATAAACTTCGTGAGTTTTGGTTAGAGTTCTTTAATTCTCTGTCCTGGGGCGACCAATGCGTGAGATGCGATGAAGAAGTGTGCTTTTATTTTAAAGTAATTCTAATATAAATTTTGGTGAGTGCAAATAATGCAACCCCACTTTCGTCCTCTTGAGTTTTATTAACCTCTACTGAAGATTTTGTTTCGAACTTGTTCGTCACATGCTGCCTATTTTCGCAGCTTCGTTTTTTATTCAGACAGACTTCCTGTGTGAATATTAAGCTATCATAATGTCCAAACAGTTAGTATAAGATGATTTGCACTAGATGTTGCGAAATGTTTGGCAACCATGTCGTCAGGACCAAGTTAATCCATTTCACAATTACGGGTTACAAGGCATAGCACAGCGTCGCTCTCTTTAAGGTTTATGTTCTAGTATGAAGTGCTCTGTGATCCAGATCACAAGTAAGTACCAATTGTCCGCTAATTCCACAGAGCTGCTAGTATGTTCAGAATGTGGTTCGATACAGAAAAATAGAGCAGATGGTAGATATGTCTTCTATGCAGTCAGAAACATTATCCCTATGTGTAATTTCAGTTAAATAACAGAAAATTAACTCGATTACGTTTGAATATTCACTATAGCCAAATGTATATTCATTATAGTCAGATACCAGTCCGTTGCGCATGTGCATTCGTTATCAGTCTGTTGGGTCTGCATATTTAACGTTAGTCACATGTCCTTACATAATTAATAATTAGTCAGGTGTGCAAGAACATTTCAATACTAAAGGCGTAAACCGAAATTACCAAAATGCATCAGAGCACACATTTTAACAAGAAATGCCTGTAATATAAAGTTATGTCGCAAGATGACCAGTTACTCGTGGAGTAATAAAGTAAAACCTCTGAAAAGATTGGTGTAGTTATTTTACACGAAAATGTCCTTTATGCAAGCGCTCCCTATCTAACTGGTGCAAAAGAATGGCGTGGTCCACACAAAGTAATGATTTTGTTGGTTGGTTGGTTGATTTGTAGAGGGAGACCAATCAGCGAGGCCACCGGGCCCATCGGATTAGGGAAGGATGGGGAAGGAAGCCAGCCGTGCCCTTTCAAAGGAACCATCCCGGCATTTTCCTGAAGCAATTTACGGAAATCACGGAAAACCTAGCTCAGGATGGCCAGACGCTTGTTTGGAACCGTCGCTGGCCGGAGTGGCCGAGCGGTACAAGGCGCTACAGTCTGGAACCGCACGACCGCTACGGTCGCAGGTTCGAATCCTGCCTCGGGCATGGATGTGTGTGACGTCCTTAGGTTGGTTAGGTTTAAGTAGTTCTAAGTTCTAGGGGACTGATGACTTCAAAAGTTAAGTCCCATAGTACTCAGAGCCATTTGAACCATCTGGAACCGTCGTCCTCTCAAATGTGAGACCAGTGTGCTAGCCACTGCGCCACCTCGCTAGTTAATGCGTTTGTTAAATCAGGAAAGATGCCAATAGCCTTAACTTATCATTCAGTCCTCCACATTCCACATATACAAAACCATAAATACATAAATTGGGCATTGCTTTAACTATGAATCTGTCAATAAATTCTATGTACTGAGATATCTCACTGGGCTCTTTTACGTTTCCCTTTCTCTAGAAACTACAGAAAAAAATAATACCAGAGAAAGTGGGATATAATAGATATTCTCTCTCTTCCCTGTTGTAAAATTGTTACCATCACCATTGTCGAATCACACCAAACATTAGGCAGCCACGGCTGGATAACAGACTCCCTTAGATTTTCCGTGCATTCAGCCTTCAGCTATAACCATCCACGTAGCTCCGGCATTTTTTCTAATGTCATGTATCCACCTCACGTAAGGCTGTCATTTTGGTGTTTTCATCCCTTGTAATCCACCGAAGAACTTCCTTGATCCATCTACAGTCCTTTTGCCGGAGCACGTGTCCTGCCCACCACCATTTAATACCCATTTCAATCATAATTACTTCTTTGCCCCAATCTCATCCCTGACCCATTTGTCTGTTACCTTGTCTCACCCACTGTCTTAACATCCATCTTTCCATTGCTCGCTTACTTCGTCAATCCTCAAGTTTTGAGTATTTTACACGCTAAAATTCTTGTCTGACTACCGTAAGTCAAAATTGGTGACACATACTGATTGAAAACTTCCCGTTTCATGGACATCAGAAGCTTATTGTGGAATCTATTTGCATAACCATTTGGAACTCTGCTGTTTGTATTGTCTGTTCAGTCATTGTCTTTAACCACAACGAAAAAAGTATCCACTGATTTTATGGCTTCGTTATTAAGTTGTACAACTTCATTTAGATGTGTTGGTCATGCAATATTTTAACCTATAGATGTTATAAATTACAGTCCTTCGTCGCGTTTTTCTGTCTGTATGTGAAATCCAATGTGAGGAACTTGATTAGACTACGTCAGCCCAAACTGGAAAGAATGTCACGATTTATAACGTGTTATATTCAGCTATGTCGTTAGAGATGGAGTGCTCATCGGACAAGCATGAAAGAGGTAACGAGTCTGTCATGTTGAAAGAACATTAGCATTTCCCTTCAATGAGGTAAACCAAGGAAATTTTAGATCCTTGTGGCTGGACGGAGATTTCCGTATCTTTCGGTCACTAATGCACATTTTTGAGCTCAGATTCATGTAATGTTATTTGGTTTGTTTTATTATCTCAAACTTGCTGTCCCTGATACATCGGATACAGAATGATCCCTGCCCCTCACAGCTCGTTTGTCTACAATGGAATTATTTCGCAGTGTACTCGTATTGTCCCATCTGTAGTAGTTTACGAACTAAGATTCTAAAATAGTGTCAATACAGACTGCTTTATATCGAAGAGTATAAAATGTTGCAAATATTATACGGATAAAAAAAATGGCTCTGAGCACTATGGGACTCAACATCTGAGGTCATCAGTCCCCTAGAACTTAGAACTACTTAAACCTAACTAACCTAAGGACATCACACATATCCATGCTCGAGGTAGGATTCGAACCTGCGACCGTAGCGGTCGCGCGGTTCCAGACTGAAGCACCTAGAACCGCTCGGCCACACGGCCGGCTATTATACGGATATTATAGAGGCGTTATAAACACGTGAATTTAAAGATTGCTTTCGTCGTTTGTAATGAAGATAAACTGGCAGACCGTGGATGCGATTATGGTCTTGCGGCATCTTCGTAGGCGTAATAGTGAAACCTAAGTCTGCTGTCTCTCTAAGGACATAAGCAAGTTACCCAGCTCTCAGATTGTATCTTTCGAATAATGAACGCTCATTAAAAGAATTTGTTGTATACTGATAATGGAAAATTTTGAAATCTCTAGACTTTAACACGAGACGTGAATGCAATACGAATATAGATACACGTTGTGATTTTCTCCCCGAGTAATGAACGGCTAATAATGTGTGGAACAGAAACCGTGGTTTGATTAAAGATAAAAGGCTGCAAAAATTGTAATTCATTTAAAATGTTAGAGGCAAATATAGGGGCAGGAAAGTTGCGTGTTATAGCACGTTCTCTGCTGAAATACGTCGATCTACTACATAGTTACTCGTGAAAAACTTGCTGTGCTTGTCCTGAATGTTTGGTACCGAACATTCACTAACTTCTACATCTACATCTACATCCATACTCTGCAAGCCACCTGACGGTGTGTGGCGGTGTTTATGGCAATTTAAACCTGTTTCCATGATCTTTGACTTCCTTAAGGTGTTCGACACATCTCTGCACTGTCATCTAGAGGATAAAACCACGAGCTGACGGAATATTGGCCCAGCTTTGTGAACGGATTCAAGACTTACTAGCAGGTAGAATTGAATACTTCGTTCTTCACGGGGCGAAATCGTCAGATGTAAATGTAGTTTCGGGAGTATCTCAACGGAGAGTTACAGGGCCCGTACGTCTTGCCTCACAGCGGAATAAACGTATTAGCAGTTACAGCGATTACATTTGAAGTAGTGGACAGTTATCTTACTTTTTTCCGTCTGCTCATTTTCATTTGACTGCCCCTTGTATAAAAACTATTTGGTGGATCACGTCAGAAGTTTCGTGAAGTTGCCCGCCGATAATACCCTTGTACATACAGCGAAGTTACAACATCAGAATGTTGTAGTAAAATGCGAGAAGACCTGCAGTGTTCAGACGCTCGGTACGGGAACTAGAAGTTGTCCCTCAAAATAAAATAGTGGAACGTGTGATGCATAAATTTTCGGAAGGACCCCTTACAATTAGATTACACGACTGGAGATTACTCACTGGAAATCGCCACAACCTTTAGACACCTATAAGTAAAATATCTGATCAAAAATACCCGCACACACCAGTGTAAGGTGGAATTGGTGACTAGATGTCACGAGAGGCGGACTAACCTGTATGAAAGAAAGCAGGGAGTATTGTGTAGTCAGTAGAGTTGAAGAAACAGCAGGATAGGTCGGTCAAATCGGCTTAGTGACTTCGAACGTGGACGAGTCGCTGGATGTCACCTCACCAACAAATCCGTCAAGGACATTTGAACCCTTTCTGTCTCCAAGGTGCGTGTTGGTGATGTGGCTGTGAAGTAGAAACGCGAAGGAACAACCACAGCTAAACCAAGGCCACGCAGAGCTCATATACTGACGGACAGGGATCGTCGAATATTCCGGACGGTAGTTATAAAACACCGCATAGAAATGAACGGAAGGAATCTCTTGTGAGTTCCAAAGTTCTAGCAGCAGTACATCTGTCACAATGATTGTGCGTAGGGAGTAAAAGAGAATGGGGGACAATGGTCGAGCAGCTCCTAATAAGGCACACATTTCTCAGACGATGCTATAAGCGACGCTTGAGGTGATGTAAACAGCGACGCCACGTGACAACAGTGGATGACTCGAAACGAGTAGTCTGCAGTAATTAATGACTCTATACATCGCGGCTGTACGATGGAAGGTCCTGGGTTAGGTTAATGCCGTCATGTGTAGAGCCAACAGTAAAGACGGGGGAGGTGATGTTACGGTACGTTGTATTATTCATCGTTAGGATGTGATCCCTTATTGCGCTTAAGGAAAAGCTCAATGCGGAAGGATATAGATTTTACAGCATTGTATAGCTGAGGAACAGTTCAGAGACGATAACTGTATCAGCTGTCGTAAAGCAGCACCTGTGAGGCAATGGATAGACCTGACCAGAGTTCCGACCAGAGCCAAATGGCACCTTTGGGAAGAATTAGAACGTCTCCTTCTCTCCAGACCCCAGCGTCCAACTTCACTGTCTTCTCTGGCTTTGGCTGTTGAAAAAGAATGGGCAGCCATTCCTCCACTGACATTCAGACACGTCATTTAAAGTGTCGCCAGCAAAGTTCAAGCTTCATATTACTGTGCACTCTTACGTGTCCGTATACTCTTGATCAAATAGTATACACGTTCGGAGAGTCTGAAACAGGAACGACCGCATAAAACTAGTTATAGGTAATCCTGATGCCAGACTGGGATTAATTTAGGAAGCGCGAAAGCATCACGAAGATATCATCCGACTCAAGTGACAGGCAATATAGGCGTATTACATCATGTAGGCGTTTACTGTTAAAATCCCTAGAGCGGACATTCTATAAACAAACCAATAATCTAGTATTTCATTCCATAGACATCTCACGAAGTGATCATGACCGTAACATTCGTGGAATTCGAGGCTTAACCTGTTCGCGAATGTAACAGGAAAAAGGGAAATGTTAGTTGTACATCATATACCCTACACGTCACATCACGATGTGAGTTTTTGAGCATAAATGTATACATATTACATATAGTTATAACAGGACCAGTTTAAGGTCGCGCGGAGTCCGTAGCATTGCTCAATTGCGAGGCCCCTATCCAACAATACGTACTCAAGACTTCTGAAAACATATTTCACCTCTATACAACATGAGGAGGTAACATCTAACAAAATTATATTACAGTAATTTATCCATTAACAGATCTTGTGCACAGCGATTTATGTTCAGTTACCTGACCAAGATTATAAACATTGGCGGAGACAGTAAAAATAACCGTTAGAGTTGAATTTTGTGAGCATGATTGTCATTGTAAGGAAATAGTAGAGTTTACGAATAATAAGTCTCTCCATCGGCCGGCCGGTGTGGCCGAGCGGTTCTAGACGCTTCAGTCTGGAACTGCGCGACCGCTACGTCGCAGGTTCGAATCCTGCCTCGGGCATGGATGTGTGTGATGTCCTTAGGTTGGTTAGGTTTAAGTAGTTCTAAGTTCTAGGGGACAGATGACCTCAGATGTTAAGTTCCATAGTGCTCAGAGCCATTTGAACATTTTGAACCTCTCCATCGAAAAAATGAAATAAAATATCTGAACCACTATTTACTTAGGCTGTGCATTCATTGTTCTGACCAACTGGCTAGCTTGTTCCTACTATTGTTCTTAATAATTGGGAAGAGTAAGGTAAGTACTGTTCGAGGGTGTACCATTTGCTCTAATTACTGGTAAGCTGCCTTTATTGACGTTGAATGTCACTTTAACATGCAAGATGAGTCTTCTAACACTGTCACGACACTCCATAGGACTGTGCTATGCAGTAAGACGTGGTGATATACTGGTTGGGAAAGTCTTACCTGCATTGTACTTATCGATGGAAGCTGAAAACCTGGCATTGCTGAACTCCGCGGAAGAGAGTAAGCACACGGGCTTGGTTCAAATGGTTCAAATGGCTCTGAGTACTAAGGGACTTAACTTCTGAGGTCAACAGTCCCCTAGAACTTAGTACTACTTAAACCTAACTAACCTAAGGACATCACACACATACATGCCCGAGGCAGGATTCTAACCTGCGACCATAGCAGCTGCGCGGCTCCGGACTGTAGCGCCTAGAACCGCTCGGTCACTCTGGCCGGCTCTCACGGGCTTGTATAAACGCTTTAAACATTAAAGAATGCATGATAACGTTCCAGGAAACTCGCCAGAAAACATGATGAAAAGGCACACTCTAAACATAAAAGTAGGAAAAGGACCATAAAAAGATAATCCCAAAAAACATAAAATTTTTTGATCTATTATTACCGGTGCTTAAAAAACACAACAGAAACATGTAGGCATGATATAAACAATATTATTGCTTTGAGTTCTAAGCTGCAAACAGGAATTTTTCCACTAAAAGGTAGAGAGTGCGACTGCGGAGCCCAAGCCACAGCAGATGCCATATGGATAAAGGTAAATCGCCTTCGAGAAAAACGCATCTGTCTAACGACACTTCTTGGAAGAGGAAACAACCTGCACCTTTCTCCAATCGCTTGAACCGCTTAGTTGTTTCGATAACTTGCGACTAACTGATGTTAAAAAGGGCCTTAAAATTTACAGAGAAAACCTCCATGGCGTTAAAATTAACTTTCTTGAAGATATAAACATTTTTATATGACAAAAAAGAACTGCTACTGGACGAACAGCAAATACTATTGTACGAGGCTGTGGGGATGCGGCGAGATTTTCTGTGACAGGGCACTATGCGTACCCTCTATTTTACGGATTTTTTTTTTTTTTTTTTTTTTTTTTTGTCCAATTCTTCTGTCTCTCGGTGTTTGTGGAGTTCTAGTTGTCCAACTGCGACTTCACCTTTGCTTCACACTTTACAGTGGCAACACATACGGTCCTGACATCTGAAACATACTGTGGAAAGCTGTTCCCGTACTACTTCCTACTGTACGCTCCTTTCTGGTGTCTCGCCGGAAAACTGCAACTTCGCCGTCACACCAACTCTGTAAGACAAGTTCATACTAGCAACGGAAATACTATCCAAAAAATGGTTCAAAAGGCTCTGAGCACTATGGGACTTAACATCTGAGGTCATCAGTCCCCTAGAACTTAGAACTACTTAAACCTAACTAACCCAAGCACATCACACACATCCATGCCCGAGGCAGGATTCATAGCTTCCCTAGTTAGTGGGGTAGTTCTTGTCAGTTGTTTTCTTTTGGCGTCTATGTGGTAGCGTTGCGTAAGTTGGTCTGAATTGTCATTGTGATATTGTTTATTTCTTTGTCAGCTTTTGCCGTCATGGAGAAGTCAGCGTCTGGCCGGATGCAATTTGCTCCGTGTCTCTTGTATTGGTCCCAGTTTCTAATGTTATCTGGTCTCGAGAAATCTGATTGTTGGCGAACTCTTCACGTTTGCATTAGTACATTGTTGTGATCTGAACGTAAAGCATTTAAGGTTCCTATTGCAGTGTCTTTTGATATATTTTTCGTTAGGGCCACTTCTAACAAGCCTGGGCGGTGAGCTGCGAAAACACAATCCCTGACCACAAATTGCATTACGTCTCCCATCCCTATAATAGCTTCTCTCACTTTGGGTTAGTGGTGGGAGGCTATACGCTGGATGCTTTGCATTCTGCTTACCAGCTAGCAGTACTTTCAGGTGTGTGAGAGAGATTTTATTAGGTCCTCCTCTTGTATGTCTGTTTGGGATTAGGTAAGCCATCCCAACCACCACTACACTGCCTCCTGTATTTATGGTTACCAGTGTGGCTTCAACGTGCCACAAGACTAGCTATTCAACAGCGTCATTGACAACTGAGTTCCTAATGAACACCGCTGTACCCTTGACTTCGGTCTGTCTGTTCTACAGGTCATTACATTTCTAAACCGGATACGGTAGAGCGGGGATCAGATGGGTTCCAGCTGCTAGTGAAATGACGTTTCTTCAGAGATGAGTGTTTGTATTTATATTTTCTTCTTTGTTGTACAATTTGGGTTCGATATAGAAAAGGTAAGTGGCCCGTTTGGGACTCTTGCCTATGCCATGTTGAATCATGTCTTTTAGTATTCTTTCTAGCAGATATGCTGCCTTAGTTGTCTTGTGGGTTGTGCTTCGATTAGTGTTGAGAACTGCTGCGCTTAATTTAATAAGTCCAGTGTACTCTTCTCATACTGCTGCGCCCAGCGGGCCGCTCATGTGTGAGATGTCCTGGTTTGATGTCTGGGGCGAGCCTGTGACACATTCTACATGCGTCTGAGGCACTGGCGTCAGGGGTGTATAGTTTCTGTCGGATTCTTGTCCCATTGTTGACTTATTCTCTCAGTTTCAAAGTCCGGGTGTTTCAGTCTCTTGGCGTTTAGTGGCAGTAGTGGCAGTAAGTCTGCTGGGTCTGAGGGATTTGTTTATGCTGGCTGCATCTGTTGTGGTTTTCCTCTTGTCTTGGAATGTCGTGCTTTGTGTGGTTATGTGTTTTTCTGGTAGAACCCACCCTCCTTCCATGAGGTTAGGTGTGCCTCTTTGCCCTTGTGACTAGTGGATGTTTAGCTTAGTGCTCTCGTAGTATCTTTTCAACGGTGTTGACCTGAACATTTCGCACACCGTGTTTGCATGTAGCAGTAGTTCGTGGTGCGTCCGAATACCTGAGAGTTTCGGCACTGACGTTCGGCTTCCCTGTCACTGTATGCTTCTATTACCACTCTAGTGTGCAGAAGGGAGCGTTCTCAGTTCATTTTCTCTGATTGCCTGTCGTTGGGAGAGTTGCTGGATAGGTGGGGAAGGATAACAGCTGTTTTGTATCCCTGTGTCTGTGTTTGTATTGAAACACTGGCTTGTATCCCAAATTCGTTACGTCGTCTAAGTTTGTCTCTGTTGGGATCTGGGGTTGGAGCTGTTCGATAACTACTTTTAAGTGTGTGTCGTCCGACGTTTGGTGCGGAAAGTCTGGTATCAGGAGTTCCACGGGGGCAGTCTTCGTGAACCGAAATGATCGGCGTTTGGATCACCCTGCTCTGGGTAGATTAGAGTTACTTTCATTCCAATTGATCCGTAGTGAGGAGGTCCTCCAGTATTTAGAACATGTCAGAAAAACAATAATACATGACAAATATTTACAACTCAAACAAATAAGCTAATGTACCAACCCACAGGTCCCAAGTGGAATGATCGTCATTTTTTTTTAATGAACAATATATGAAAGAATCATTTTACAAACACTAATGCACTGAATTTAAAATAAAAAAGTTTTTTTTTATTTGTAAGGTAATAAATATGCAATAGAGCTGCTATAATACTTCTTTACAATGAACACATTGCTGCCCTGAAATGGTGCAGAAGTTAGATTGTACTTACACACACACACACACACACACACACACACACACACACACACACACACACTTGTTTACAATGAACACATTACTGCACTGAAATTGTGCGGAAGTTATATTGTACTTACATATACGAATCAGTTAAGTCTACTGAGAAATTCATCAATGGAGTCGAAGGAGCTGGCCACCAATAAATCCTTTGGGCTTCTCTTAAACTGAATTTGATTGGTTGTTAAGCTTTTTATGGCTGCTAGCAAATTATTCAAAATGTGTGTTCCTGAATAATGCACACCTTTTTGTGCAAGAGTAAGTGACTTTAAATTATCGTGAAGATTATTCTTATTTCTAGTATTGATTCCATGAATTGAGCTGTTGGTATTAAAAAGTGATATATTTTTGATGACAAATTTCATTAAGGAATAAATGTATTGGGAAGCAGTGGTTAGTATCCCTAGTTTCCTAAACGGGCTTCTGCAGGATGTTCTTGAGTTCACACTACATATATAACTCTTACTGCACGTTTTTGTGCCCGGAAAACTTTAGCTTGACTTGATGAATTACCCCAAAAAATAATCCAATATGACATTATGGAATGAAAGCAAGCACAGTATGCGAGCTTTTTCATTTTTATATCCCCTATGTCTGATATAATTCGCATTGTAAATAGAGACTTGTTAAGGGGCTTCAGCAGTTATGTGGTGTGCTCCTCGCAGTTGAATTTATTATCAAGCTGTAATCCCAAGAATTTAACACTGTCCACTTCTTCTATATGCTTGTCATCGTATGTTAGGCATATACTCGTGGGACACCCCTTACAAGTTCTGAACTGCATGTAGCGTGTTTTTTCAAAGTTTAGTGACAAAGAATTGGCTAGGAATCAGTGATTAATGGCCACAAATATTTTATTAGCCGATCTTTCTAAACTCTGCGCTTGATTTGCTATTTATTGCAATGTTTCTATTATCGGCAAACAAAACGAACTTGGCATCTGGTAATGTTACTGATGAAAGGTCATTGACATACACAAGAAAACGTAATGGCCCTAAAATGGAACCTTGTGGGACCCCACTTGTAATTAGTTCCCAGTTGGATGATGCTTGATACCTTAATACATGTCTCTTGCCTAATAACCCCCTTTGTTTCCTGCCAGAGATATAAGATTTGAAACATTTTGCAGCATTTCCTGTTACACTATAATATTCTAATTTACTTAAAAGGATATTGTGATTTACGCAGTCAAATGCCTTTGACAGATCACAAAATATACCAGTTGCCTGCAATTTTTTGTCTAATGAATTAAGCTCATTTTCATTGTAAGTGTAGATAGCATTCTCAATATCAGAACCCTTTAGAAATCCGAACTGTGATTTTGACAGTATGTTATTTGAGATAAGATGGTTATAAAGCCGATTGTACATTACTTTTTGTAAAATTTTTGAGAATGCTGGCAAAAGTGAAACTGGACGGAAATTTGATGCTATTTCTTTCTCTCCCTTCTTAACCAGTGGCTTAACTTCATCATATTTCAACCTGTGTTGTGGCAGCAGCTGACTCTATCAATTATATACCTTTCCGGTCATTATAACTGATCCTTGCATTTCAGTTTGGGACTTTTCAGTGATTAGATAATCTACATTACCAGCGACTACACCGAAACCCGGAAACCGTTACCAGTTGCAGACTGCTTGTCTAACGGCTTACGGGAGCAACAAAAATTTGATTTTCAATATTTTCGTAATTATTGACCGAATTTAGATACTTAAAATGCCGCCACAATCTACTCATTAAGGGGTATAAGCTTATGTTAAAAGTTAAACACATGAAAACAAGCATTACAGTTAGAAACTGTGTTTTCCTTGAAGCAGCGTAACTGATGGCGCGCAAATACCTGGACATCATTCATCCATTATTTGAGAATGACTGCATATAGAGATTTGCAACAAATCTTAAACATAATTTAAACCTTTTACGTGACATTCTCTCGCTAATACCGACCACAAAACGGTCAAAGAAAAGTTTATTGCTTGCTACATGTTCTCTGTTCATACAGTTTAACTTCAGCATCAGACACGACGTTTTAATTTATCACTTCTTTACTACCGACTCCATTATCAATACAGGTTGCAGGCAGTATACACATATACCACTGGATGTGCCTGCAAAATTACATGATTGTACGACACATAGTTCAGGATACATGATGTCATAAAAATTGAGATGCGTGAAACACTTGCTCTTGCTTAAAACCGAGCGCAAATTACCCAAACTATATTCATCCATTTTTCATTATTTGTTTAACGTCAAATAGTTAACGCTTTAACTCACTTGTAAATTAATAACAAGTTTGGAGCTGTTCAATTCTTTAAAGAATTTCCTGAGTAGAGCCCAATAAAATGTATCGCCCTATCTAGCAAGATAAAACTAATAGAAGTTTTTAAAAACATGATGCGAACATCTGCGTGTCTGGGAGATGCATACTAATGTGGCTTGCCTCTGAAGTACTCAAGTTGAAAGCCACAACACATCGTTAACTTCTTGACTCTACTACATGCTAAAATTTCAAAATTTTCAGTTCAAATCTACACAGGTTAATCTACACAGATTTGATCAAATGTTCAAATGTGTGTGAAATCTTATGGGACTTAACTGCTAAGGTCATCAGTCCCTAAGCTTACACGCTACTTGACCTAAATTATCCTAAGGACAAACACACACACCCATGCCCGAGGGAGGGCTCGAACCTCCACCGGGACCAGCCGCACAGTCCATGAATGCAGCGCCTGAGACCTCTCGGCTAATCCCACGCTGCAGATTTTATAAAACTGTGCGTATCATGTCGTTGCCGTTGCATTTGTGCGTGCGTGGCGGACAATCCGTCGATCCTCCCTCCTTGTGGTGCACGTCGGACGGCCAGATCCTTTATGTCGTGCATCCGTGCTTTCCTATATCCATCGCGCCAACAGTGGGAAATGTTGGAGTCCGTACGACCGATGTGGCGCGCAATACCACGATAGGACCATCCAGCTTCCCATAGCCCCACGATGCGGCCCCTATCGAACCCGTCTAGCTGGGCAACAAGCTGTCGAACGTGTCGTCTGGGCATCAGGCACTTGCAGGTAATACTCTAGTGGCGCTGCCCGTTGTCGTACTGACACTGCCATTTGGGGTCTTTTATATCAACTGATGGACACGACGTCACTCTCCCCGACTGCGCGCCCGACAATGGAAAAGTCCACCCACTAACTTTTACTGAATGTCACAGTACACTTCTAAATGAAGCACATACATGATACTACTTTTCCTTTACTCACGAAGTCTCAGTAAACAACGGAACATTTTAGCAATGGGTCAATTCCTAGATGAAAGAAATCAGCTCTTTGGTCACGGAGCCATTCTAGAAACGCTGTGGGAAGGTTCTCACCTTCGGAAACTCTTCTATTGTTGTGAATCAGCTCCTCGACTGCCTAGAAATTGTCGTCTGTGGTCGATGTCTGTGCGCCTTCATCAATTTGTTGACACCATTTCACTACGGCTGGACTGGACACTGCATTTGGTCCATACACCGCCAGAATTTCACGTTGAATCTGTTTGCAATTTGGGCGTTTTAGTCAGAAGAATCTTGGTGTCCCACGTTCTCCAACTTTGAAGGACATTTCCATATGCCGCGCCATTTCACTCACGCGGTGTGATGTACTCGTAACTGTTATCCAAAACGCAGCAGAACTTTGTCTTCAGAAACCAGAACATGTATTGTCTTCTACAATGCATATCTATTGTACTGCAATTGTCTTAGCGTACGATGACATGTTTCACTCACTTTCCTAGGGACCCGTGTATACTAAATACATTTATGGCAGGTTTTAGACCCTTGACGAACTGGAAGTTAATCAGACAGTTGCCGGTATTGCTTACTCACTTGAGTTATTCGAGTAGGTTCCAGTTCTGACACAAATTTAAATTTTCTACAGTGTTTATATTCTATAATTGTAAGTCTGTAATTTTCAGAAACAACATTCTTTTTTTCAGGTTTACATCGGCGGTTGATGTGCTGGAACTACAATTATTACGGGTACTTCAGAGTCGTTACGACCCTTTTCGAAAGGTTTGTACCCATTTATGAGCTATTAAGTCTTCTATGACATACTTGAACAAATGTAAAAGTAGAAAACAAGTAAATTATTTCATCCTACTTTTAATCAAAAATCCTGCTATTCAAGAAATGGAAAATCGTATATAACGATATTGCATCAAGCTGCCGCATCTAATTTTCTAGCATTCTTTATGCTTTGGCGAGCAACACTCGCTAGAAGCACCATAGTCGATGCCTGTAATCTCAAACAATGACACAGACGCTCTACCCACTGCTTTGTTTCTGCTGTAATCTTACTAAAATGCTCCAAAAATTCCTGAGAACCTCGCTTTTGAATTTCCTTTTGGTCAGCGTTCTACAAATGTGGCATCTATTATGTGCAAAGCTTTCTCGTTGTTAATAATCCACGACAATGTGTGTAATATTTCCTGTAGTGCGCTTGTGGCGCGAAACGGTAAATACTGCTTGTCACCTTTTCCCATTGTTGTCATCAGTGTCTAGATTTTAGGGACGTTTTGTTACGTCGATAATTTCCAAAACAAATACGGAAAGTTTAAACTCTGCTGTCCATTTCTGGACTGGTGGAACTGAAGGAGAAGATTAATTGTAAGACGTCATCAATTTCGGATAAATTTCCATTGGCGATGACTCTTACAAAACGAAAAAAAATCCTGAAGTACTATATTCCGTTGTTCCATGTCGACGAAATATGGCACCACTATTTAAGAAGGGCTAAAAATAAAACTATTAAGCGTATCAAGTTGACACTTGATGCAAGGATCGGATGTCCATAGGCCTACTTATTATCTGTTATGGCTGTACTGGGGTACAATAAAATTAAAATCATGTCAGAATGATTATCAGTTGCATAATGCACCACTTATTGTATGAAATGAGGACTGTTAAGCGGAAGAGACTAAATGCCATAAACAAGCAGTTACACCATTTATATCGAGTACTGATCTTAAATTAAATTTTGTTGTAGTAATGTTAATCAATAAGACTTCATAATAGCAGATTCCAGAAGACGGTGCAGTTCTCGTTATTACGTACACGCCCAGCTGCGAGTGAACAGGTTTAGAAACGCATTTTGTCTGCTGAGCTGAGCGAGCGAGTTCAGGCCCACGTTTGTGACGTACGCGCCGCGGCCTCTCTTTCTCGTGGGTCTCGACTCAGCCGTTGTGACGTCACTTGAGGAGCTACTTGGTTGAGTAGTAGCGGCGCCGGTCACGAAAACTGACAACGGCCGGGGGTGCTGTGTTCTGACCACACGCCCCTCCGTATCGGCATCCGGTGAGGCCTAAGGCTGAGGATGACACGGCAGCCGGTCGGTACCGTTGGGCCTTCAGAGCCTGTCCGGACGGTGTTTGGTTTTTGGAAGTCCAAAATGTAAGGACACTTAATTAAATTGATGTGTGATGTTTTGTCTAGAAAAGAAGTTATTACTTGGTGTCTGCTAAAATATGCGGAACGATTTTCTGTGTATCCCGGTGAGGAAAATCCGAAAATGGTATTCGTTACGCTCGGAAGAGGTTTTGGATGCTTTCAATTCTGATGTAATTCCTTTCAGTTTATAATTATTCATTTTCACTGAGACAGCAGTGGTTGTTAGGTATCGTGTGGGCACAGCCAGCCAGATAAAGGGAATCTAACAGATCCGAAGAGTTTTCCCAGAACCAGTGACCTACTCTCCCTCAAGAACATCCATTTAGGATGGAAATAGAAAGTTGTGCCAGTAACGATAGCACGTAGTTCCTGGCTGGGACCGTATCCCTGTATAGGACGCAGCAGGATCACACAGGGTCGCTTTTGTCGGTTTTCTGGAGGTGTCGAAACGTAAAATCTGCATCGAGAAGTCAGTGTCAACTACAGTGAATATCGTGGTAGGCGCCAAGTTGGCAGAAGTCTCTGGAACCGCGCGAAGGCTACGGTCGTAGGTTCGAATCCTGCCTCGGGCATGGATGTGTGTGATGTCCTTAGGTTAGTTAGGTTTAAGTAGTTCTAAGTTCTAGGGGACTGATGACCTCAGATGTTAAGTCCCATAGTGCTCAGAGCCATTTGAACCATTTGCAGAAGTCTTGTACTAAGAGCTGAGTCACTCAGAGGAGTAGTAAGAGCCTCTAGTACACACTGATGAGCCAAAAGCTAGGTCGGATTGAGGAAGGATATCTTGGCTGTACAGAGGCGGGCTGCTAGATCTGTTACCATTGGGTTCGAACAACACGTGGCTGTTGTGAAGATGCTTCGGGAGCTCAAGTGGGAATCCCTGGAAGGAGGGCGACGTTTCATTCGACAAAGCTTTTTAGAGGATGTAGAGAACCGCTATTTGAGGCTAACTGCCGAACGATTCTGCTTCCGCCAACATACATTGCGCGTAAGGACCGCGAAGATAAGATACGAGAAATTAGGGTTCACACAGACACATATAGACAGTCGTTTTTCCCTCACTGTATTTACGAGTGGAACTGGGAAGGGAATGACTAGTAGTGGTATATGGTACCCTCTGCCACGCACCGTACGGTGGCTTGCGGAGTATCTATGTAGATGTAGATGTAGACCACCGCTCACCGCGAGGCTAAACGCTCCTGGTGGTGTTGCGACACGTGACGCAGTAAGGAAAGAATGTAAGCGGAACCTAGACGAATGGGTAGTCATTACAGCGAAGATAAGGGCCGCAAATGCGGAAATCCACTGATACGAGGTGCTATCCAAAATTTCGGGACTGACGAAAACCTTACCTTTGGACTAATGGTCACCATCACCCATTCGCACGTACACACCGGTCCCAGCGCTTCTGCCACTGGTTAAACGTTTTCTGGAAGTCCTGTTCTTTGAGGGTTTTTATCACCGCCAGCGATGCTTCTTGAATCCTCTCTAGAGTGCCGAACCGACTGCCTTTCAACCTGAATTTCAGTTTTGGAAATAGTGCGTAATCGCAAGGTGCAAAATCTGGCGAGTACGGTGGGTAGGGTACAATCACCATGTTGTTTTTTGCCAAAAAGGTCCTGGTGAGCAATGACGTGTAACAGGGCGCGTTGTCGTGATGCAGCAGCCAGATCCCTTGACGCCAAAGTTCGGGCCGTCGTCACAGTAGCACGTGGAGTTCACTGTTTTGTTGAGTGGAACGAATGCTTTGTGCACAATTCCCTTGGTATCAAAGAAAACGATGATTTTGCTCTTCACCTGTTTAGCTTTTTTGGGGTTTGGAGAGCCCGGGCATGCCACTCAAACACACGCGTACGGCTCATGGTTCAAATGGCTCTGAGCACTATGGGACTTAACATCTATGGTCATCAGTCCCCTAGAACTTAGAACTACTTAAACCTAACTAACCTAAGGACGTCACACAACGTACGACTCATGCTCTGTCCCCCAAACACTTGTTGAATCATCGCAAAGGTCTCGGCAACACTTTTCCCGAGATTCACACAGAATTTCATACACACGTGCTGTTTTGTTCGCGGATTCATTGTAAAATCTCCACACACCAAACACAGGGTATTACGGAAATCACTGTGGACGTTCAACACGTCCTCCCAGCTGAATACCACTCCGCACACTGACTCATCAGATATGCAGCTCTCGCCACCTGGCGGTGCAAAGGTCTACTACTCCTACTTCCCATATGGCAGCACCAGTCCTGAAAATTGTGGATTCCACCTCTAATAAGCGGTTTTCAAAAACGCCAAATTAGGTACACTGTCCTAACGGATGCATTCGTCGTACGTCCTACATTGATTTCTGCGGTTAGTTCACGCAGTGTTGCTTGTCTGTTAGCACTGATAACTCTACGTAACGCTGCTGCTCTCGGTCGTTACGTGAACGCTGTCGGCCACTGCGTTGTCCGTGGTGAAAGGTAATGCCTGAAATTTAGTATACTCGGCACACTGTTGAGACTACGGATCTCGGAGTATTGAATTCCCTAACGATTTCCGAAATGGAATGTCTCATGCATCTAGCTCCAACTACCATTTCGCATTCAAAGACTTTTAAATCCTATCGTGCCGCCATAGTCACGTCTTAAACCTTTTCATATTAATCACCTGAGTACAAATGACAGCTCCATCAGTGTATTGTCCTTTTATACGATGTGAAGCAATATTACCGCCATCTGTATATGTATGTGCATATCGCTATCCCATGACTTTTGTCACCTCAGTATGTAACGAAACACAAGTAATAACAATTGCCAATTAGAAATCATGACCCGCAAACTTTATCGACGGCACTCCTATGCCATGGTATCAGCAATGTCTGTTTGGTGTCTCCTGTTCCCCCTTGTTAAACGCATTAAATAACAAATGTGTAATAGTTAATATTAATAAACTCGATGGGGGGGGGGGGGGGGTGACTTGGTCACCACGAAGCTAACAGCGATCCAGTGTCTGAGGAAACGTGGAAACCAATATCTTCGATCGTGAATTTGTTTTATTCAGCTCAAGAAGTTTACTATCAAAGACTGGCTTGTTTTCTACGTATTATTAATAATGTTACATAGAAATATCTTTGATAGACTCAAAGGATTGTTAAAACTTAATCACTAGAATCCAGATATGGCGATAATAATTTGTGCCCAAGGAGCATGTGGTGTCACAAAGAGATACACGCAGAGATAATATTTTGATGTAGGTGTCCATAGACACTGTGAATTTATCGAAAGAACACTGCATAGGCTGTTCTTTTATTTTGAAGTAAAGACATTATTTGTCAGCTAACTAATTCCAGTTATCAACCTACATCACAGTAAAAATGTCATGTATGTATCGACATGAACCATTATGTACAGTATTTCTCGTATCAGTTTGGGGTGGGGGGTGATTAACATATCATAGCGAAGTTCGTAAATAAAATGAAAAACCACGACTCTTACGTGCGTTTCAACACTGTGCCAGCATCCATCAAACACTGAAATACTTTAGTATAACTATTAAAATGCATGTCAACGAACTTAACAGCAGTCGTGTTATTCACTTCGTTGATATGCATCCCATGTGATTTTAAGACATTGATCACGCCGTCGGTGTTTTGACGTCAGTAGTGAAAACGACCGGAAAACCTAGGAAGACACACAGATTCGCATGTGAGGGATTCGTCCCACAAATCAAAAGGGACGGCACATATAGCCCACGAATTCAGTGATCAGCGTTTATTGTCCTTTTCTTCTCTGAAACGTATTTACGGAGATTTGTTGCACGTTATCCAGTGTAACGAACCGAATACCTTGCGGTATCGACGGCGTCTTCGCCGACCACACCCGGCACGCCCCTCGCCGCACACGGCTATTCGTCAGGCAGCACTGTTAAACCTCCCGCCAACGGGCTCGCTCTTCCATCGCTCGCTGTCTCCGATGTGGTCACCACGCACAGATGCCACCAAAGGACGCGCAACTGACATGACCTCACTGGCTGCCACTCTGATTGGCGGGCGCATATTTTTAAGCAAGAACTTTGCCCAGACTCGGTGTATCTGTAGACTTATCCACCTTTGAACGTAAGACTGCTTCGAGGAAAACACATACACATAACTCTGTGCTGCAAAGCATTAATACTATCAGTGACGCATCGGAGTGTACCAGAATTCAAGAGTCTTTGTTTTTTTATCAAGAAAAGACTTTATGAGGAAGGTAACAAGACAGACTTCAACAGTTACCGTCCACTTTCCTTCCTGGCACCTTTTTCCAAAATATTCGAAAAGTAATGTACTCAGGAGTAGCCGCACACTTAAGTGGAAACAGTCTATTTAAGCACATCACAGTTAGTTTTCCTGAAAGGCTGTTCGATTGAGATTGCTAATTATACATTCACTCATCAAATAGTACAAGCCTTAAATAATAATATTTCGCCAACTGGTATTTGTTGTGATCTCTCAGAGGCCTCCGATTGTGTAGATCATGATACTCTCTCAGAAAAACTCATGTGTCTTGAAACTGATAGCTTTACACGCAGCTGGTTTGAATCATACTTGAAAAACAGAATGCAAAAGGTTGTGCTGAATAATTCAGACAATGTCAGAAAAGTAGAAAATTTTAGTGACTGTGCCGGCCGGGGTAGCCGTGCGATTCTAGGCGCTACAACCTGGAGCCGAGCGACCGCTACGGTCACAGGTTCGAATCCTGCCTCGGGCATGGATGTGTGTGATGTCCTTAGGTTAGTTAGGTTTAATTAGTTCTAAGTTCTAGGCGACTGATGACCTCAGAAGTTAAGCCCATAGTACTTAAAGCCATTCGAACCATTTTGGTGCATGATTAGCACACTGAACTCGCATTTGGCAGGATGACATCGTGAATTAAGTTCCCATGATTTCCTTGACTCGCTCCAGGCAAATGCCAGGATGGTTCCTTTCAAACGACAGGGCCGATTGACTTCCCCATCCTCCACCAGTCCGAGCTTCTGCTCCGTCTCTAATGACCTTGTTGTCGACGGGACGTTAAACGCTAATATCCCTTCCTTCCATTCCTTTCTTTCTACATGTTCTGACACTCAATAGAGATGGGCAAAACCGTCTTTCTCAGGTGTCGTATCAGGACAGCTCACTCACTGGAATTAACTAACTCTTTTCCATGTCACCACTCACCGTTCACTTACTGAAATAACTGAAAGGAAGGCGTTTTGTTCAAAATGGCTCTGAGCACTATGGGACTTAACTGCTGTGGTCATCAGTCCCCTAGAACTTAGAACTACTTAAACCTAACTAACCTAAGGACATCACACACATCCATGTCCGAGGCAGGATTCGAACCTGCGACCGTAGCGGTCGCGCGGTTCCACATTGTAGGGCCTAGAACCGCTTGGCCACCCCGGCCGGTGAAGGCGCTTTGTCTTTTCTGTATTTTTACCTTATTTTAACCTGTTCTGAAATAATATAAAAATATGATCAAAAATTTTCGGTTGTATCCCTCCTAATTTTGAAATTTCCGTAGAGTCCTACAGTTCGTCCTCTGTAAGGTTTGAAACTATTACAGATAAATTGAGAACACTTTTTCAATTTGAGAAATTATGAAGCAAAATTCATCCTTGCATTTTTTCACAATTTTAGGGAACACAAAATATAATATAAAAACTAAATCATAATTGAATTGAATTTTCTACCTCCTCAAATTATCTGCTGTTGTCGTTCACAATTAACATGACAATATATGTGTCTAAGAGGAAGGAAATAATCAGTGTTATGATGTATAACCTAAATTTGACCACAGTTAATAAAATTCTTCTGTGTATGCGAGCGCATTGTCGATGTATAAAATTTTCCGACGTTTCGGCCACTGTTGCAAATGGCCTTCTTCAGGGTATTTTTGCTAAACGCTGAACGAGAGAAACTTTAATTCTTATATTCTGGCGAAATAGTCTGTCAGTCCAATCTGAAAGGGTATTGAGGATCGGGAGGAGGGGTGTTAGACGTCCTTTATTGGTGTTAGCATTATTTCTTGTCATTGGTGGAAATAGACATTCTTGATTGATGTTTGCTTAATTGCTTGCCACAATGGAAATATACGGATGAGAAGCGGGCGGCAATTATGACGTAGCGCTGTCTACTTGCTGCCTAGTGCCGGCTGAGGTGTGCCACTAGTGTGTGTACCTATGTCACTTTGGCCTTTCGCGCGCCTGTGTGTGCGTTGTTTCGCAAGAGCTGCCGCCCCGTAGCGCTGTTACTGCTGGCAGCCAAGACGCTGGAAGTCTGTCTATCCTCTCTGTTCGTCTCCTTGATGCGGTGGTACCACGTTATGAACTTGTCTGTGTTGTGACGTCATTTCCTAGAAATGTTTGGTACATGCCTTCTGCGACTCCTTTCATTAAATGTAAGATTTTATAGGCTTGTGTCATGCTGGGATTCACAATGCTACAAAGGACCAAAACATTCTGTGTGTATGACTGTGTCGTTTCGCCACGAATTTGGGCCTTTACTTCAATTGTATTTCTGCTAAACGGAGTTTCTGTTGATTGCCACCAAATGTTGTCTTCAGTTCGAACTTGCCATAGCTGTAGAGCTTCTCTTCGTTGTTTTTCAACCATTGCTGAACTGTGACGTCCAAATAAACGTACGCGTGTACCAAATATACCATGTCATCCCACCTGTAGTATTTGGCGACTCAGTCGAATCCTTTCAGCCACTTCGGCAGGTCCTGACCAGAACCCCTGGAAAACACTGATGGATGCGTGATGTTCAGCTGACTTACTACTGAGTTGGAATTCATTGGGTCTTCTAAATATATGGACCGTGCGGACGATGTACTGACCGTGTAGGCGCCAAATGGCTCTAAGTACTATGGGACTTAACATCTGAGGTCATCAGTCCCTTAGACTTACAAGGGGAGGCCGCCAATTGTGAAATTCAGATTCGATTCATACTGCGCATAATAAAAGCTCATGGCCAGAGGTGTAATGTGGCAAAGCACCAAGATGCACTTCTCAACCGTTGTCGAGAAAATCGACAGTTAAAAGAAACCGTTGCGGTGAAATACTCTCTACGATTAACAATTTTCTACAGCGTCGTGGCGCAGCGGTAAGCGCTCGGGTTTGTAATACAAAGGTCGCCGGATCGAATATCGCGCCATACAATTTTTTTTTAATTATTAGTATGGCGCGAGATTCGATCCGCCGACCTTTGTATACTATTAATGAATTGTTTATGCATCTTGGTGAAGGCGGATCGCTCTCCAATTGTACCGCCTCCACTTTTCCGTTTGTTTAACAGGCTTATTAATTGTCTTCATAATGTTAACCATGTATAGTTAACGAAAGACGTAGAAATGATATTCCGAAACGAATACGTATAGCGTAAGTCAGACGTTCGAATTGGAATAGAGACCCCACGAACACAAATTTGCTGTGGCAGGTATGAAATATAAACTCTCACGTCCGCACTGATTTTCGACGATGTTATAAGTTGCGCTAGGGACCGCATCTACCTTCTTTCGAAGTTAGCAGGCAATTACGCTGTTATGCGGCGGCTCGTTTCGGCCCCTTCAACATCTGTCCTTCTAGTGTAACGAGCAAGTAACGGAGTTTATATTTCATAGCTGCCACAGCAAATTTGTGTTCGTGGGGTCTCTATTCCAATTCGAACGTTTGACTTACGCTATACGTATTCGTTTCGGAATATCATTTCTACGTCTTTCGTTAACTATACGTGGTTAACATTATGAAGACAATTAATAACATTTGTGAAATACAACTTTGTTTGCGGAAAACATAATGATGTTCGAAGTCGCCAGTTTTTCCACGACAAACGACTTTCAACAACTTATTATATGCATAATTGTTGCAACTGATTGCCGGGAATTATATATATATGTGTGTGTATATACACATTTGAATTACAAAAAACAAATACTAAAAAAGAAAAAAAAAGGAAGGTTGCATGGCGCGAGATTCGATCCGGTGACCTTCGGATTACGAACCCGAGCGCTTACCGCTGCGCCACGATGGTGTAGAAAATTATTAATCCTAGAGAGTATTTCACCGCAGCGGTTTCTTTTAACTGTCGATTTTCTCGACAACGGCTGAGAAGTGCATTTTAGTGCTTTGCCACATTACACCTCTGGCCATGAGCTTTTATTATGCGCAGTATGAATCGAATCTGAATTTCACAATTGGCGGCCTCCCCTTGTTAGAACTATTTAAACCTAACCTACCTAAGGACATCACACACATCCACGCCCGAGGCAGGATTCGAACCTGCGACCGTAGCAATCGCGTGGTTCCGGACTGAAGCTCCTAGAACCGCTCGGCCACAGCTGCGGGCTGTAGGCGACAGCTTTTATGTTGCCTAATTGGAGCCACTGTGATGTAATCTTCAAGTACCTGGCGTCTCCACCAAACAATGTAACGTCGACACCACAATCAAGTCCACATCCGAAGGCATGGTCCTCAAAGAACCATTACACTAGGAACTGACACCAACGTACAGCCAGAACAGAACTGAACTCTTCGACGGAGAGTGCAGCAATTTATTCATTCATCGAATATTCCAGAATTCTGGTATTTATGGAAACATTAAATATTCTAGAATATAAATATATTATAAAGATGAGATGTTTCAAGAACATTCCAGAAACGATAAATACACTGCAGGAAAAAAATAGTTCACCTGGAAAGACGACGTCGATTTTGATTCGATGACGGAACAGTAGATGTACATAACGGTCTCAGCGTCATCCAACAGATAGCGTAGTGGCATAGCTGCCAGAACGGCACCTGCATCTACCCTTTAATAGGAAATGCTCGCAGCCAGAAGGATCGGTGTGTTGTGGAAGTGTGAAGCAAGCTGGCAACCATGCCACGGAGATGCATACGGCTTCCTACAGCCAACTTAACGAGTTTGGAAGGGGTCCGGTTGTGGCCTTCCGAGTGGCGGGATGGTCCTGTCGGAGATTTGCGACACAAGATGGACGTGCTGCGCCAGTTGTGCAACGATGGTCACGTGAACATTCTCACACCCATAGACGAGGTTGTGGACGTCCACACCGCACAGACGCCCGCCAGGATCATCCTGTGTCTAAGGGAAGCAGTGACAGATCGTACAAGTACCACAGCACAGATAAGAGGGCTTGTGAGCCCAGGCGTGTCAGCACGAACTGTTGCGCACCGGCTATTAGCAGTGGGACTACGGACACGCACACCTCTAGCCTCTGTTCCACTCACGCCACAGCATCGACGTGCACGGCTCGACTGATACCGTCAGAGCATCACTTGGAAGATGGAATGGGATGGTGCGCCGTGGTCTTCAGCGATGAAAGCAGATTCTACCTGCACACAAATGCTGGTCGTTCGCGCGCATAGGGTTGACATAGTGAGCGCTGTCTCGTAGAGTGCATTTGTTCGTTCTTGCAACAGGAACGTGATGTGTTTTTCCATCAGGGTAAGGCTCCTCCACAAATTATACATAACCTTGCAGTATTCGAAAACCGGTTCATTGCGTCGGCCCTTTGTAACTGGTTCCGTGGATGTGTCGACCGTTTCGTTTCCGACCTGTTTGTAGGTGCCGGAGGTACAGTGGCGACCAACTAGTTTTGTACCGTTGTATTTACGACCAGAGCCTCCCCAACTGTTGTGGCTTCCTTTAACGCGGCAACAGATAGGTGCACAGTACCATCATTGCTGCTTCTTTCACTCGCATTAATCGTTCGTTTTTCAGTTGGATACAATGTAAAGCGACGTTATTATTACAAAACAGTGAGAAATGTCACGTCTAACAACAACCAGTTTTTCACCGTGATATTTTCGACCACAGCCTTCCCCACTATTGCTGCTTCCTTTGGCAGTTGTAAATGCCATGGCTAAAATATTTCTTGTCAGAAACACCACGCTGATGACGCCCTGGATCGCAAAATTCACAGTCGCAAAAGTACACGGCATTGCTTGTTTCACTCGCCTCTACCCTATAGCTCCCCAAACCAAAGTATTTCCCCTAATTCGCGTTCTTTAGTCTCAGGTGGTATTTTCATCTTTACATCGCATGGTTATTAGAGCACCCGGCAAAAAACTGATCGCCCCACGAGATATCATGCTAATACCATGATAACACAGCCTCTGGCCTTGATAATAGCTTCAGTTCGGCTAAGAAGAGAGTCCGCAAGTTTCTTCAGGAATGTTATATCCAGCTGAAGACATTGATGGATAGATACCGTAGACCTACAAAACTGCAAAGGTTTCGACTGCTACGTTTCATCTGCTGCTTCAAATATTTCCAGACATCATCTATAGTTTTAAGATGGGGTGATTCTGCGCGCCAGTCGCGGTGCGATACGGTGCCAGAATATTCATCAAACCAGGAAAATATGCCTCGGTAACCTGAATTACTGGGCCTAATTCTTGGTACTAAAACAGATATCACAGACCCACCTTCGGCCTGTAGTACACTATGGGTTGAAACCTCACTGGACCGTCGGTGCGCTCGACGTTTTGCATTATTCGAAAAGAGATAATCGCTTGTAATCGGACCACACAACACGCCTGAAGCCAGCTGCTGTCCAGTGGCCGTGTTATTTGGCCCACTGAAGACGCGTAGCTTTTGTGTTGCTGAGAGCGATGGCCCTTCGCGAGGTAACCGACATCGAATGTCCGTTATATGCCCTTTCATCATGTTCGCTTTGAACCTGGTTTAAATGGCGCTGCATTCACTACCAGCAACCATTCCTATCGGGTCTGAAACCTATTGTCATCGAGAAGGCGTAACAGCCGACTCCGGTCCCAGATGGTTAGTTTGTTAGGGTCTTTTTACGACCATTGCTCTTCGCTATGTTGCATGGCTGCGAGTGTTAAGCCATTCATTGTAGACACGTGGGATAGTTCGCACTAATACAACAACGAGTCGCGCAACCTCATTCTCGGTGTGCTAATGGGCACAGCCGAACACAAGTCCTTTTTTCCATTCTCTACCGTCTTCACGTCGATCCATGTTACTGTGCTGATTCCATGCGCCGCCTCGCGCTTACACTCTACTTCATTATTTCTATGACTTATATCTGCAGTGGAGGACCACATGTCCGCCTGCTACCACATTAACGCACTCTACAGAGATCCAAAGCTTCCAGTTTGCCCTTAAGGGGCACACTAACATTTTGGCTGGTGAACTTATATTCAGTCCTACTTAATCGCTTAACGGAAGCCGGTGATAATACAAATACTGTACATGTTAATCTTGAAATTTATTACATTGTGCACCGATCGAGGAAGCGCAGTGGTTATCATACTGGACTCGCGTTCGGGAGGACGACTGTTCAAACCCGCGTCTGGTCATCCTGATTTAGGTTTTCTGTGATTTCCCTAAATCGCTTCAGGCAAATGCCGAGATGGTTCCTTTGAAGGGCAAGGCCAACTTCCTTCCCCATCGTTCCCTAATCCAATGGGACCGATGACCTCGCTGTTTAGTCTCGTCCCCCGAACCAGCCAACCAAATTGTGCAGTGTCAGTATTTGAAAGACACTGTCAGATACAGACACTGCACTAACGTGTTTCATGCTAAAGTCAAAACAACCTAACTAGAAAACTAAATAAGTCTCTCCTTGTGGGGAATCACATAATTGTACGAGCACCATGGGAAGGCCGGCCGTTGTGG
This sequence comes from Schistocerca serialis cubense, assembly GCF_023864345.2. NCBI lineage: Eukaryota > Metazoa > Arthropoda > Insecta > Orthoptera > Acrididae > Schistocerca > Schistocerca serialis. The sequence goes on from NC_064640.1 coordinate 555,486,723, forward strand.
CCGAGCGGTTCTAGGCGCTTAAGTCTGGGACCGCGCGACCGGCATGCCTCGGGCATGGATGTGTGTGATGTCCTTAGGTTAGTTAGGTTTAAGTAGTTCTAAGTTCTAGGGGACTGATGACCTTAGAAGTTAAGTCCCATAGTGCTCAGAGCCATTTGCACCATTTTGATTGTTCCCGTAAAATTCATTCTGTAGTTGGATAACTCAGTCGCTACAGTACTTGCGCGCGGAAGGCGTAGCTCTATGATTTTAGTTCCCGTCCAGCACATATCTTTAATCTGCCAGGAAGATTCAAATGTGCGCACGCTTCGCAGCAGAGTGAAAGTTCTTTCTGGAAATGAAGGTTTTTTTTCATTATCTTCAGTGGCCTATAATCCAATATTTTATACCTTACAGTATTTATATATTAGAGAAGTGTTGATGTAATTTTAAATTTTCATGCAGGTATGCAACAGGATGAAAGGCAGATTGTTCTCTGCCACATGCGTTTCGCTTCTTTTATTTATGAAACATCTTCACTGGCGATTTACAGTGTTGCTAGTTCATGTATGTGTGGTCCTGCAGATGTGTTTACGCGGTCCCCATACTCTAGAAGGCCGAATGCGAGTGTTTTTTCACACACATTTATTGCTGCACTTCACTTGCACTTCCTTCCTTTATAAAAGACGAGAAACGCTTATGGCAAAAAACGAACTGCCTTTCATTTAGCTGGACAAACGGAACATACCTCCATGAATTTTGAAGCAACCAAGGAACGACAGAAAACGGAAAAAATGACAATAATTTTGAATTTGCTACTGCAGTACAGTTTTTTTCCGTTTTTAGGGAGAAGTTATTCTGTGTTATTAACATCTATCGTTCCTACTTAGGATTCGTGTGGTCCTTTTCACGTACGTGCCCCAATAAAACTGTGCTTAGTCGTTCTTTGCAGTTCAGGACATAATTTTCTTCGCATCTGCACGCACATTTCACAATTATGTTTGAATGAAGTGAAAATAAGACTCCCTGGAATTTACACAAAGGATTTTTATCCGAATATCCATAGCCAAAAAAAAGTAGCAAATCGATAGATGGGGTGCGAAATTAACCAAGTGTAAGGTCTAGTTTTGCAAAGATAAATATAATTGCCTGAAAATAATTGGAGTAATTTAGAAAAACTTAATTAGCGATTTGAGGGAAAACTCTTGTCCGAATCTTCATATCCAAACAGTGAGAGTGATATGGACAAATGAGATATTAAACTGACCAGCGGGAGGTGTAGTTTTGCAGAAGAATATTTAACTATATGAAAGCAATCATGGAAATTAAGAAATACGTAATTATTTATTTGAGCATCTGCTGCTAGTAAAGAAAACGAAGTGTCAAATACATCATATCACAGCATAAACTGAAACTTCTCTGCTTTCTTTCGATCTATACACTCGTAATAATAATAGAAATCCGATCGATATTTAAATATATGATATTTCATGCTTCCTGAACAAAACTTGAAAATAAAAAAAGAAGCTTGAAAAAAAAATGGTCATGTGTTTTGTGAAATGATTTGTCCAAAAGTAAGAAATAAAACAGATTATAGAAACTATCTTAGAATGATGCTCAAAATCATGTGCATTCGGTACCGAATGAGAATTTAAAGTTCAGCGTTTAACTGGGAATCTTAGGATTTAAAGAGAACTAGAGGATATGCGTCTGGTGGAATTTTATTCAGTGGTCTCCGTACACCTGTAACGTATTACAGCTCATCTGAACATAAAAATAGCCAATAAGCTATAATGTAGGAACAAATACTGAATTATTTCATCATATATTTGGTACATAGATACAGTAAGAGAAAATATGTCACTATATTCTGTTTATACTAAGCATGAAAATAAATAATCATATACATGTTTAATAAAAAAGCAGTATATTTTCCTCATCGAAGAAAAACTCAATCATTTGTTTCTTCTGTTGGTTCAAATGGTTCAAATGGCTCTGAGCACTATGGGAGTTAACTTCTGAGGTCATCAGTCCCCTAGAACTTAGAACTAGTTGAACCTAACTAACCTAAGGACATCACATACATCCATGCCCGAGGCAGGATTCGAACCTGCCATCAAAGCAGTCGCGCGGTTCCAGACCGTAGCGCGTAGAACCGCTCGGCCACTCCGGCCGGCGTTTCTTCTGTATTAGTGTGTTGAATGTGGTACAGGCTATGACATTAAGTATCTGTTTAGCACAGGACAGACGAAGGAGATGATATGCACCTGCGAGGTCGAATAGCAGTCGATACGTGTGAGTTAGTACAGTTATTTTTGTCGTCCCCTGGCGTGGTAAGTATTGCGAGGAAGCGGACAGCTTCCCTGTCTCTTGCCACCGGCAGGTGACATGTTCGGGGAAACTTTCAAGCAAACAGCTTTAAGCTTTGCCCTGTCGCGCCTACACACTGTCTGAGACACGTGACGATACTTCCATCGTGTGGCCACGTATCGAAGTGGAGATGCAGAAGGCCCATTCAAAACCTCACTTAAAATACGAGTAGTTTCGGAAGAGAGGAAAAAATTACGCTGTGATTTCGTTTTTCAACTGGGAATTCTGTAGAACTGCCAGAGTAGTTCTGATAAGTACGGCTGCGGTAGTCCTGAACCAGATATCAGCCAATACCCCCAGCAATGTTTCCCAGACAACTGTAATTTTTATTGAAAAATATCACGCCTACTTTTTAAAGTGACGAAAGGTAAAAATATTTAGCTAACTTCTAATAAATAATAGCCACATGTTTTTCTATATTTTTCTTAAAGTAAACCACGCAATAATAACTCACTGAAGTGGTCGGTACCGGTTATTCCTGTCTATGTACGAGGGCAGTTCAATAAGTAATGCAACACATTTTTTTTCTCGGCCAATTTTGGTTGAAAAAACCGGAAATTTCTTGTGGAATATTTTCAAACATTCCCGCTTCGTCTCGTATAGTTTCATTGACTTCCGACAGGTGGCAGCGCTGTACGAAGCCGTTAAAATGGCGTCTGTAACGGATGTGCGTTGCAAACAACAGGCAGTGATCGAGTTTCTTTTGGCGGGAAACCAGGGCATCTCAGATATTCATAGGCGCTTGCAGAATGTCTACGGTGATCTGGCAGTGGACAAAAGCACGGTGAGTCGTTGGGCAAAGCGTGTGTCATCATCGCTGCAAGGTCAAGCAAGACTGTCTGATCTCCCGCGTGCGGGCCGGCCGTGCACACCTGTGACTCCTGCAATGGCGGAGCGTGCGAACACACTCGTTCGAGATGATCGACGGATCACCATCAAACAACTCAGTGCTCAACTTGACATCTCTGTTGGTAGTGCTGTCACAATTGTTCACCAGTTGGGATATTCAAAGGTTTGTTCCCGCTGGGTCCCTCGTTGTCTAACCGAACACCATAAAGAGCAAAGGAGAACCATCTGTGCGGAATTGCTTGCTCGTCATGTGGCTGAGGGTGACAATTTCTTGTCAAAGATTGTTGCAGGCGATGAAACATGGGTTCATCACTTCGAACCTGAAACAAAACGGCAATCAATGGAGTGGCGCCACACCCACTCCCCTACCAAGAAAAAGTTTAAAGCCATACCCTCAGCCGGTAAAGTCATGGTTACAGTCTTCTGGGACGCTGAAGGGGTTATTCTGTTCGATGTCCTTCCCCATGGTCAAACGATCAACTCTGAAGTGTATTGTGCTACTCTTCAGAAATTGAAGAAACGACTTCAGCGTGTTCGTAGGCACAAAAATCTGAACGAACTTCTCCTTCTTCATGACAACGCAAGACCTCACACAAGTCTTCGCACCCGAGAGGAGCTCACAAAACTTCAGTGGACTGTTCTTCCTTATGCACCCTACAGCCCCGATCTCGCACCGTCGGATTTCCATATGTTTGGCCCAATGAAGGCCGCAATCCGTGGGAGGCACTACGCGGATGATGAAGAAGTTATTGATGCAGTACGACGTTGGCTCCGACATCGACCAGTGGAATGGTACCGTGCAGGCATACAGGCCCTCATTTCAAGGTGGCGTAACGCCGTAGCATTGAATGGAGATTACGTTGAAAAATAGTGTTGTGTAGCTAAAAGATTAGGGAAAACCTGGTGTATTTCAATGCTGAATAAAACAACCCCTGTTTCAGAAAAAAAATGTGTTGCATTACTTATTGAACTGCCCTCGTATATTCGATTTAAATCGTTCAGCACACATCATAAATGATGCCGTAAGTTCATTAGATTCCTCTCTGCTACAATTTCACTCCAATGAATGATATTCTTTTCTTAAATTTTTTTCCGGTGATAATGGATAACCTCCATTAACCTTTTACCAAAATATTACCTATTCTGTATTAATATCTATTTCCATTGTGTTGTCGTCGCACAGTAAAAAAAAAGGGTATTTGGACCCAGGAATTTACTTCTCAATTTTCCAATTCAGCAAAATAGCAGATGACAAGTATTGGTTCAAAATGGTTCAAATGGCTCTGAGCACTACGCGACTTAACTTCTGAGGTCATCAGTCGCCTAGAACTTAAAACTAATTAAACCTAACTAACCTAAGGACATCACACACATCCATGCCCGATGCAGGATTCGAACCTGCGACCGTAGCGGTCGCTCGTTTCCAGACTGTAGCGCCTAGAACCGCACGGCCACTCCGGAAGGCCGACAAGTATTGACAACAAAGGAAATGAACAGACGACTAAAACTGGCCTAGAGTGCTTTTACTAATCTGAATAGAGTTTTCAAAACTGTTTCCGATGTGTCAAATGAAGAGTTTAAAATTAGAATGTATAACCAGTTTTGGCATACATTCTGAAAATCAGTCCTGCTGCTACTTTTTTTCCTTAGTGAGGTATTGGGGGCAGGGGGAATCTTTCTCTTTCCGTCTTGCTTTATTCTACTTCTCAACTTCCTGTAGTCTGCCCGTACTACCTTCGTCGGGTTTGTTATCGGCAGCAGGTATGGTCAGCCTGTGAATGGGGAGCCATTCCTGGCTGGGATGTTTATGAGCGGTCAAATGGTTCAAATGGCTCTGAGCACTATGGGACTTAACATCTTACGTCATCAGTCCCCTAGAACTTAGAACGACTTAAACCTAACTAACCTAAGCACATCACACACATCCATGCCCGAGGCAGGATTCGAACCTGCGACCGTAGCAGTCCCGCGGTTCCAGACTGCAGCGCCTAGAACCGCAAGGCCACCGCTGCCGGCTGAGCGGTCAGGACACAAGTCCATCCAAGTGGGCAGAAACTGAAAAATATCCTGTGTTTAAGTTGGCTGGTAATTTCCTAGAATTACTTGCCATTTTAGGCAATTTTAGCTCGTGTGCTACATTATCCTATGACAGTTAGCAGATCATTCTGGAAATGGTTCTGTAGAGAGGTAAACGCGCTTTTAATTATTAGGAGAGAAAATAAACAAATTCAACACGAAACAGACGGAAACGGAAGATGTAATTATAGCAGTACTGAAAATGAAATGGAAATCGGTGTGACATGTGGCCAGGCGTTTAGATGGGACATGCGTGGAGGAAGTACTTTGCTGGAGGCCAATAAACAGGAAAAGGCCGAGAAAATCACGTAAAATGTGGTAGATATGTTTACCGTGTCGATACCACACGCCTGCTTAGACTCATGACGTTACCAAATATTGGCATAAAACACTCACTGAAGTTCAGTATGCACCAAATACCAGCCAGAAGAATAATTACAGTTACTCTCATGACATCTCACCCTTGGCCTCAACAACACACAGTCAGGCTGTCGCTTTTCAGTCCATTCTAGATCGCGAATTACAGTACAGATCATTCTGTCACCACAACCTACATTCCAAAAAAATAATATAGAAGCAAAAGAAAAACTGGCAATTTTTTGTGCTGTTTCAGTTTGCGCCCTTATGACGTCACACACCACATCGTCATTACCACACAGGTCATACTCAACATTCGGTATCAGTAAGTTCAACCCACTATGACCTTACATTCTACACTGAAGAGCCAAAGAAACTGGTACACCTGGCTAATACTGTGCAGTGCCCCAGCGAGCACGCAGAAGTGCCGCAGCATGACGTGGCATGGACGCGACTAATGTCTGAAGTAGTGCTGGAGGGAACTGACACCATGAAGCCGTCAGTGCTGTCCAGACATCCGTAAGAGTACGAGGAGGTGGAGATCTCCTCTGAGCTGCACGCTGAAATGCTTACCAGATATGCTCAATAATGCTCATGTCTGGGGAGTTTGGTGGCCAGCAGAAGTGTTTAAACTCAGAAGAGCGTTCCTAGAGATACTCCGTAGCAATTCTGTACGTTTGAGGTGTTGCACTGTCCTGCTGGAATTGCCCAAGTCCGTCGGAATGCACAATGGACATGAAAGGATGAAGGTGAACAGACAGGATGCTTACGTACGTGTCACCTGTCAGAGTCGTATCTCAACGTGTCAGGGGTCCCATATCACTCCAACAGCACACGCCACATTCCATTACAGAGCCTCCACCAGCTTGAACAGACCGTTGCTGACATGCAGGTTCGCCCGCATCTCGTGGTCGTGCGGTAGCGTTCTCGCTTCCCACGCCCGGGTTCCCGGGTTCGATTCCCGGCGGGGTCAGGGATTTTCTCTGCCTCGTGATGGCTGGGTGTTGTGTGCTGTCCTTAGGTTAGTTAGGTTTAAGTAGTTCTAAGTTCTAGGGGACTGATGACCATAGCTGTTAAGTCCCATAGTGCTCAGAGCCATTTGAACCATTTTTGAACATGCAGGTTCCGTGGATTCATGAGGTTGTCTCCATACCCGTACACATCCATCCAATCGATACAATCTGAAACGAGACTCATCCGACCAGGCAACATGTTTCCAGTCATCAACAGTCTAATGTCGGTGTTGATGGGTCCAGGCGAGGCGTAAAGCTATGTGTCGTGCTGTCATCAAGGATACACGAGTCAGCCTTCGGTTCCGAAAACCCATATCGAGTAGTTTCGTTGAATGGTTCGCACGCTGACACTTGTTGATTGCCCAGCAGTGAAATCTGCAGAAATTTTCGGAAAGGTTGCACTTCTATCAGGTTGAACGATTCTCTTCAGTCTTTGTTGGTCCCGTTCTTGCAGGATCTTTGTACGGCCACAGCTATGTCGGAGATTTGATGTTTTACCGGATTCCTGATATTCACGGTACACCCGTGAAATGGTCGTACGGGAAAATTCCCACTTTACCGCTACCTCGGAGATCCCGTGTCCCATTGCTCGTGCGCCGACTATAACACCTCTTTCAAACTCACTAAATCTTGATAACCTGCCATTGTAGCAGCAGTAACCGATCTAACAACTGCGCCAGACACTTGTTGTCTTATATAGGCGTTGCCGACCGCACCGCCATATTCTGGCTGTTTACATACCTCTGTATTTGAATATGCGAGCCTATAACAGTTTCTTTGGCGTTTCAGTGTAATATTCAATAGATTATTATAATCCCTCACCACCAGCACATTCAGCCATTTGACACTCGTCCCTCGATAAAGCACTTTCGGGTGGGTTGAACCTATCAATACCTTTTAGTGTCCCAGACATGTTCCTTCACATTCAGATCAGTCGAATTTCCTGACCACAGCATCAACGTGAGTACATTATCGTGCTCTTCGAATTATTGTAAAACGATTCTCGCCTTTTGACGAGGCTAGTTGTTCTACGGAAGTTTCCCTCTCCGTCAGGAAGATATCAGGGATGAAGGGATGCAGGTGATTCGCAGTTATGTTCACATAATACCCAGCTGTCATGGTGCCTTCGCTTACTACCAACAGCCGCATGGAAGCCCAATTGAATATTCCCCATAGAATAATACTGCCCCATCTTACCTGCGTCCATGTTGCGGTGCATGTTCCGAGCAGCAGTTTGCCTGGACAAGCTTCTGACATCCACTTTCTATGGTAAGGCGTGGACGTCATAACTTTCTCAGCTGTTCGTTGTTTCAGCATCCTTCAACCACTTTCCACAGGAGCTCACGCAACTAGCATCCTAACTGCTGATAGCTTCGCCATTTCCGAGGTGCTCGTTCCCAGAGGTCGGACAATAACAATCTGCCCTTTGCCAGAGTCCATTATCTTACTGAAATTCCCCATTTGCGCCCTGTATCGTCGCTAGAATGATTTCCATTCATCTCTGCTCTGTTCAGATACTTTCGTTAACGCGTCACGCACACGCACCGCTACCTGTCGATATTAAATCTTGCGGTGGGCAGTGGTCATTATTTTTTGGCTTACTAGTGTATACTGGAAGTTCTGCGCTGCCCACATAGTGGATACGAGGAAGCTACGTAGTTGCCACACTCACAGCAGAGAGCGACTACTATTTATTTACAGTTGGAGCAGCTCATTAAATTGGCGACAGAGTGTACTGACGCGACTGTGGACACTGTACAAAGTTCAAGGAGGCCCCTTGCCTATGAGGAAGCCACAGATGCGCCACCTTCAAATAAGGGAAGAGATCAACATGCTGGCATAACTCAACAGCAACAACAGCAGCAGCAACAAACGACAACATTTGGTCACTGAGGACGTAGAAATAAACGTTCTGATTCATGGACACGATAAGCTGATTGAGTATGTCCACGTAATGGTACAAAGAATACTCCTAAAACATCACAGAACCAACTCTGCCCTGAACTAAGCCCTTCACATACTGCAGGCTAGACAACTAATAGGGCCGTCGATGCACTCTGCTCTCTGCATCATTTCAAAAAAGCAAGAATCACAGTTTTCGAACCACACCACACGCCTCCAGTCAGCTGCGGACCAGTTTGTGTTGCTCAGTCCATTGGAGATATGCAGGTTTATATCCATCTGCGAGAAATGGACTTTCACGAGGTACCCGACCGTATGCAGTCCCATTCGTAAAGTTCGTTCGGACACTGATTGAGTTGCACTATCCGATAAAAGTACCTGGACAGCTATCAGTGGACATTAATGAGAAGTGTGTTCAGGATCAGCCTTTATGAAGGCTTGAACTCTATGCGCGTCACATTCAGTGAGGTGTCTGAATGTCCGTGAAAAAATGGCAGCCCATTCTTCCTCAAGAGGAAGGCTTATCACCTTCCTAAGTGGGTGGAGCTCTGACATTACCATTCCCGAAGGTACTTCAAACGAGAGTCCGAAAACACATATCATACACAGCCCAAGTGCTGAATGGTCTACAAACACGTCACAAACACTGCCATCTGAATGACGGAACTGGAGACCATTCATAGTGTCATTTAGAATACCGCCGCTCGCTACGTCGTTAATTAACCTCACATATACCACACTGCTCACTATGAATAGGTGTATGACAAGAAGATCGTTATAGTCAATCTTAACATCATCTCTAAGTAATTGTTCGATTTCATGTGCTTTCGGATGGGCATATTCACTTAAAAAACTGAGCATCAATGTCGATTTGCGAAAAGAAGAAGCCATTCTTCTTTGAAAGGCAATTTAGCGCGCGAAGACGGCTGAAGCACAGAAACAACCCCGAACACGATATCAGTGGCAAGGTCGTAAACAGAGACGTCCGCCCCCTACACTGCCAAAAGCAGACTGCCACCTTCAGCTACACCCAGACTTCGGGGTGTCACGGTGAAACGTCCCCTTAGAAAAATTAATGAATTACTGTGCTGATAAACCTCGTACATTATTTGATTTTCAAACAGCTGAGCAAAACTGAACGTACTCAAACATTACTCTCTTTACTTGTTCTATTCAACACTAAACTGACACACAATATTTTTAGCGCAACGCAATCTGACTTTCAAAAATCCCTACAAAAGAATGGCCCTGACTAACATTAACCTATACGTTTCACAAATCACTTACCTCACAAAAATCTTCGTTACTCGAACTACTGCAATACAGCGAGCGCCACTACTGCCAGCTAAATAAAAGATTAAAACTACTGAAGGCACTAACTACTGATAGGCATAGTTAGAAAATGAAAATTTTGATAGAGACCAAACAATGTATTTACCTTAATAGTGTTCAAAAGTCATAATATATATATATCAGTTCATGACATCCAGTCTTACAAATTTATTGTCTCTGATGGACACACGTTCAGATTGTCCGCTCTTAAAATTCTGCCATCTTTCTCCCCACATCCACCACTGCTAGCGGCTCACCTCCAACTGCGCAACGCTACGCGCTGTTCACATCCAACTGCACAACACTACAATATTCCAACAATGCAAACCAGCCACAGACTGCACACAGCACAGTCAGTGATTTTCATACAGAGCGCTACGTGGCGTTACCAACATAAAAACCTAAACAGCCTACTTACAACGGTTTAGACTACATTCTACTATATTCTCACAGGTACTTTGAATTCCTACAGGGAGGGACGATGATTAAAGTTGCGACCTTGCTTTTGGCATGAAGTATTTTATTGCAGGGCCTGTGTTGATTCAATATACTATGCGATGTCCTTCAGACATGCACTGTTAGCCACATCATATATTTCGTCCATTGTCAAAATGGTTACATGTATTTTAGTAGGATCGCCTGTTATTGATTTTGTGTTAAGTGGATCAGCCGGCCGGGGTGGCCGAGCGGTTCTAGGCGCTACAGTCTGGAACCGCGCGACCGCTACGGTCGCAGGTTCGAATCATGCCTCGGGCTTGGATGTGTGTGATGTCCTTAGGTTAGTTAGGTTTACATAGTTCTAAGTTCTAGGGGACTGATGACCTCAGATGTTAAGTCCCATAGTGCTCAGAGCCATTTGAACCATTTTTTTTAAAGTGGATCGGATAATTTGTGTCAAATATTGCTATAATAACGGATTAAACAGCAGCAAGTTAAAGATATGGTAATTGTTTGTTGCTTTAGGTGAGTCAGTTATGAGCAAAAAGAAAAAAAAAGAAAGAAAGATTTTACGATGGATGTAAAATCAGTCGATGAAATCGTGAAATAGTGAAAGAATTAAAGAAGTCGCTGATGACATTAGCTTATGAACTTGTCCATGACACGCATTTTATTCGAATGTTATGTGTATGAAATTTGTGACAGCAAAATTTGTTTGCAAAACGGTTGAATTTCGAACAAAAACAGTGGCGAATGCAAGTTGCTCTGGAGTCACTAGACGAAGTTACCAAAGATGTAGCACTACAGAGAAGTGTCGTAACAGGCAAAGAAACATGGATTTATGGACCTAAGGGAAGCTAAAGGAAGCATTCACCATCGCCAAGCTTGGAACTTCCTAGACAAGTGTGCCCAAACGTTAACGTTATGCTCACTGTGTTCTTAGATTTTTACAGCATAGTGCACCATGAGTCCTTGCGTGAAGCACTACGAAAAAAAAGAGACGATAAAACCACTCGGATTTGTGGCGTAACAATTCATAGCATAGAATAACACAACAACAGTGCACCTGCTGACATTTCGTTTCTTCTTCTTCAGATTTCGATCCAAAAAAATGCTGCAATAACGCCCAAGTCTCCATATTCGCCCCATATACACCCTATTTTCTGGTCACAACAAACAAAGAATATACGAGGGGCGTTCAGAAAGTAAGCTCCGATCGGTCGCGAAATGGAAACGACTATGAAAATCCGATAAAGCTTTGCACAGATGTGTTGGGTAGTGTCTCTAGTATAACCCCAGTTAGCCTCACGTCGCTCTTCTCATTTCTGAGCTCGCAGTGAGTGCGTAAAGATGTCTAGAAAATAGTGTCTGCCGCCAAGTACGAGGGCCTGGTGAGAAATTTCGCCTGAAGCTATGCAGCTAACATTACATAACTGTCGTGCTGTTTCGTCTTCACGACAATTCTCAGCCGCATTCTGCAGGGGCAATGAAGATGCTCCTGCATCGTTTTCAAATGGAAATGTTAGATTACCCACAATACAGTCCGCAATTGTCTCCCCCTGAGTTTCATCTCTGGTCACATGAACTGCTGTCTTTGAAGACAACATTTTGACACAGACAACGAGGTGTAGGCCAGCGTGGAGAATTGGCGGAAAGCACTGGCGGCTGCCTTCTATGATGAGGCTATTGAAAAGTTGGTACAACGCTATGACAAAAGTCTAAGTCAGAACGGCGACTACGTAGAGAAGTAGCTGAAAGGTGTAGCTAATTGTTAGAAGTAAAACATTTCTGATGTTCACTGTGGTTTCAATTTGGCAATCAATCGGAGCTTACTTTCTGAACAGGCCTCGTATTACAGCGCCGTCTTTTACAAGCATAGCTGAGATTAAAAACGGACCGCTAAGAGAGACAGAAGAAACCCCAAACATCTAATTCCATACGTGTTTCGGGAATTGAAAAGCCGTTTCATAGCCGGCCGGAGTGGCCGAGAGGTTCTACGCGCTACAGTCTGGAACCGCGCGACCGCTACGGTCGCAGGTTCGAATCCTGCCTCGGGCATGAATGTGTGTGATGTCCTTAGGTTAGTTAGGTTTAACTAGTTCTACGTTCTAGGGGACTGATGACCACAGCACTTAATCCCATAGCGCTCAGAGCCATTTGAACCATTTTTGAACCCTTTCATAACATCACTTAACAGTGACTATATTGAAGGGGATAACATTAATGTAGACAACTCAGTAAAATTCCTTTCAGAAATCGAGAATTCCTGTTTTAGTTTTCTAGCACAGAAAAAGCGCAGTAACGTAAGTCGACGTCGAGACGTGACAGAATGGCAGAGAGGAGCTACCGTACTTGTAACGTGCCCGTGACCACACTGTCAATGTTGTCTAGTTCCGCCGCGCCGGGTAGCCGCGCGGTCTGAGGCGTCTTGTCACGGCCCGGGCGGCTCCCCCCGTCGAAGGTTCGAGTCCTCCTCGGGCATGGGTGTGTGTGTTGTCAAAATGGCTCCGAGCACTATGCGACTTAACTTCTGAGGTCATCATTCGCTTAGAAATTAGAACTAATTAAACCTAACTAACCTATGGACATCACACACATCCATGCCCGAGGCAGGATTCGAACCTGCGACCGTAGCGGTCGCTCGGCTCCAGACTGAAGCGCCTAGAACCGCACGGCCACTCCGGCCAACTGTGTGTTGTCCTTGGAGTTAGTTTAAGTTAGATTAAGTAGTGTGTAAGCTTAGGGACCGATGACCTCAGCAGTTTGGATCCATAAGACCTTACCACAAATTTCCAATTTTTTGTCTAGTTAGTCGGCGTATCAACGCGGACTATCGAACGTGTTTACGATGAATGGTGTACCACTCGCAGCCGTGTAACGCTGAACGTCGTAGAAACATTCTCACCGACAATCAAGAGCTAACAGCCCCCATGTACTAATGGACAAGGACCGTCGAGTATTGCGAAGGGTGTTTATAAAAAATCGCATTGAAATCGGAGCAAGATATCACTCGTGTGTTTCAAAGTGCTAGAAACAGTCTAGTAAGCACAATGACTGTGCGTACGGAGTTAAAAAGTATGGGGTACAATTGTCGAGCACTTCATCATAAACTGCACATTCATGTAGGCAATGCAAAGCGACGCTTGAAGTGGTGTGAAGAACGACGCTAGTGGACACTGGATGAGTGGAAAAGAGTGATTTGGACCTATGACTCACGCTATAGCCTGGGAAAATCGGATGAAGGGGTTTGGGTTTGGTAAATGTCGGGGAATGTTGCCTGCCATCATGTGTAGAGCCAACAGTGAAGTACCGAGAGAACCGTGTTACGATATGGGGGTGTTTTACGTGGTGAGGATGTGTACTTCTTATTGTGCTTAAGAAAGCGCTACAAGCGGAACCATATGAACACATTTTATAGCATTATTTACTGTTTACAATGGAGGAACAGTTTTGAGACGATGATGGTACTAGCATGAAATACACCCTGCCATAAAACAGGATCTGTGTGGATAATAGCAACATTCTAACTCATGCAAACGTGTTCCATTGGTTTCAGGTCGGGACTCTGGGCTGGCCAGTGCATTCACGAATGTTATCCACATAGATCCTGCTCGACATTTATACCCCATTCTTTTTAACTCCGTACGCCCAGTAATTGTGATAACTAGATTCAAATGGTTCAAATGGCTCTAAGCACTATGGGACTTAACATCTGAGGTCATCAGTCCCCTAGACTTAGAAGTATTTAAACCCAACTAACCTAAGGACATCACACACATCCATGCCCGAGGCAGGATTCGAATCTGCGACCGTAGCAGCAGCGCGGTTCCAGACTGAAGCGCCTAGAACCGCTAGGCCACAGCACCCGGCGCTAACTAGACTGTTGTTAGCACTTTTACATTCACGAGTGATACCTTTCTCCGATTTCAATGCGATTTTTTTACAACCACCCTTCGCAATACTTGACGGTCCTTGTCCGTTAGTACATGGGAGCTGCCAGCTCTTGGATGTCGGTGAGAGTGTTTCTACGACGTTCAGTGTTACACGGCTGCGAGTGGTAAACCATTCCTTGTAAACACGTCCGACAGTCCGCGTTCATACGCCAACAGACTAGACAAAGTTCATAGTGTGGTCACGGGCACGTAGAAACACGTAGCTCCTTTCTGCCATTCTGTCACGTCTCGACATCGACTCATGTTACTACGCTTTTTCTATACAACCTCCCGGTACAAGAAAAGAAAAAGAGGAATTGTAAGTAGGCTGTTTAGGTTTTTATATTGGTAGCGCTCTGTATGAAAATCACTGGCTGTGCTGTGTGCAGTCTGTGGCTGGTTTGCATTGTTGGAATTTGCTATTGTAGCGTTGGGCAGTTGGCTGTTAACAGCGCGTAGCGTTGCGCAGTTGGAGGTGAGCCGCCAGCAGTGGTGGATGTGGGGAGAGAGATGGCAGAGTTTTGAGAGCGAATGATCTGGAAGTGTGTCCAACAGAGACAGTAAATTTGTAAGACTGGGCCGGCCGAAGTGGCCGTGCGGTTAAAGGCCCTGGAGTCTGGAGCCGCAAGACCGCTACGGTCGCAGGTTCGAATCCTGCCTCGGGCATGGATGTTTGTGATGTCCTTAGGTTAGTTAGGTGTAACTAGTTCTAAGTTCTAGGGGACTAATGACCTCAGCAGTTGAGTCCCATAGTGCTCAGAGCCATTTGAACCATTTTGTAAGACTGGATGCTCATCAATGCTTGTACAACGACGGCACTGTAATATTTTCTTTGTTTGTTGGGACTGATATATATATATATATATCAGTTCATGACATCCAGTCTTACAAATTTACTGTCTCTGATGGACACACTTCCAGATCATATATATGTATATATAATGACTTTTGAACACTATTAAGGTAAATACATTGTTTGTTCTCTATCAAAATCTTTCATTTGCTACATATGCCTATCAGTAGTTAGTGACTTCAGTAGTTAGAATCTTTTATTTAGCTGGCAGTATTGGCGCTCGCTGTATTGCAGTAGTTCGAGCAACGAAGATTTTTGTGAGGTAGGTGATTCATGAAAGGTATAGGTTATTGTTAGTCAGTGCCATTCTTTTGTAGAGATTATTGAAAGTCAGATTGCGTTGCGCTAAAAATATTGTGTGTCAGTTTAGTGTTGATCAGAATAAGTAAAGAGCGAAATGTCTGAGTACATTCAGTTCTGCTCAGCTGTTTGAAAATCAAATAATGTAAGAGGTTTATCAGCACAGTCATTCATAAATTATTCTGAGGAGACGTTCCAGAATTATCGATTTTTGAAAGGAATTTTACTGAGTTGTTTTCATTAATGTTATTCCCTTCAATAGAGTCACCGTTAGATATTGTTATGAAAGAGCTTTTCAATTCCTGAAACAGGTCTGGAACTCGATGTTTGAGATGTCGTCTGTCTCTCTTAGTGGTCCGCTTTTAATCTCATCAACGCTTGTACAACGACGGCACTGTAATATTTTCTTTGTTTGTTGGGACCAGAAAATAGGGTGTGTATCGGGCGAATATGGAGACTTGAGCATCATTGCAGTATTGTTTTTGACCAAAATCTCAAGAAGAAGCAACGAAATGTGGGAAGGTGCATTGGCGTTATGTCAATGTTATGAATTTGTTTCGCCACAAATACGCGCGTTGTTTGTCTCTTTTTGTTCGTAGTGCTTCACGCAAGGACCCACGGTGCACTATGCTGTTAAAATCTAAGAACGCAGTGAGCATAACCTTAACATTTGGCCACACTTGTCGAGGTAATTTCAATCTTGGCTTAGCTCCGATATCGTACCCGTAAACCCGTGTTCCATCGCCCGTTATGACACTTTTTTGTAGGTGTGCATCTTTGGTAATTTCGTCTAGTGACTCATAAGCAACTTGCATTCATCGCTGTTTTTGTTCGAAATCAACCGTTTTGTAAAAAAATGTTGCTGTCACAAGTTGCATACACATAACATCCGAATAAAATTCTTATCATGGACAGGTTCATATGCTAATGTCATCAGCGGCTTCTGCAGTACTTTCACTTTTTCCACAATTTCATAGCTTCATTTTACATCCGTTGTAAAACCTTTTTTTTGCTCCTAATTGACTCACTTAAAGCAATACTTAAACTTACTGCACATTACTCCGCTATTAAACCAATATTTAATACAAACTATCTGATTCATTTGACTCTAAATAAATAGTCTGCGTTACTACCAAAACACATGTAACCTTCTTCACAATAGACGAAATATCTGATGTTACTAACAGCGTACGGATACCATATAGCAGTGTCTGTGTTGGATCGATGTACTCTGCAATGTCCTTCAGACATGCACGTTTTCTGTTTACGTCCTTGCCGCTGAGATCGCGTTCGGGGTTGTTTCTGTGCTTCAGTCATCTTCGCGCGCTGCATTTCCTCCCGAAGAAGATTATCCTATTCTTATCGTAAATCGACAGATTTTTAAGTGAATGTGCACATCCGAAAGCACATGAAATCGAATAATTTCTTAGAGATGATGTTAATGCCAAGAGTGACTATAATGATCTTGTCGTCATACACCTATCCACAGTAAGCAGTGTGGTATATGTGAGGTTAATTAGCGACGCAGCGTGCGGAAGTATTGTAAATGACACTGAGAGTGGTCTTCGGTTCCGTCATTCAGATGGCAGTATTGGTGATGTGTCTGTAGACCATGCAGGACTTTGACTGTGTATCATATATGTTTTGGAGCACCCATTTGAAGTACCTTCGGAGATGGTAATTTCAGAGTTCCACCCACATGGGAAGATAATAAGCCATACAGCTGAGAAGTGGGCTCAATTTTACTACACGCCAGTCCTCAGTGGGTTGCAACATATTCGTACTGAATTTAACAAATACATGTCATTCTATTTATATATCGGCGGGTGCCGCACCATTGCAATCTGTGATGCCCAGCTGAAGACGTGCTGGGGCTGTGATAGAGACGGAGCTGTTCGCTTGGAGTGCAAGCAGCAAAGGATCATGCAAGTGCCACATGGGGATGAACTTGTTTCGAATACACCGGCAGCACTTCAAATGATGTATGTCGAGGGTCTCTGCAATGACTCCAGCCCATTGTCTGCACCTCCTCCCACTACTGAACTTTGCCAACCAGGACTATACAGCTGGGAACGTCGTCTATGCCTGGTCTCACTCTTGCTCCACCTGTGCTGATAAGTGGTAAGGAGGTTCCAGTTGGCGGGATGGACATACACTCCATAGTTGTGACTACTGCTGCCTTCGTGCCTGACTGTCAGGACCCGCTTCTGTCTTCAGATACTGAAGCACACATGTGTAAACAGCAGTCGCCAAAGAGATGCAAGAAACGTCAGCTTACTCCGTCAGACACCTGCCGGCCACAATTTGTGGACAATAATGATCCTATCCACCAAGACCTTCTCTCGTTGGGTGATTCCATGATGGAACATCCTGCCCATCTCTTGTTGGATACAGAACAACCATTGCACCCACCTAGCGCTGTGCCTCCCATCGATCGACATAAATTGGGCCATCGCCATTCTTCCTGCAACGCTGCACCATTGCCCTCAGGTGCCACAGAGACTATGCTGAACAATCTGGGCCCACGCACTTCTGCGTGGTAGGTGATTTTGAAGATGGGTCAATGAACATCGAAGTTTTGTGGTTGCTACTGCAGCAACCTATGATTGTTAATCGAATGAGGATTTGGATGAAGTCGCATTGTCTGTTGAAAAGGCATTTACGGATGCTGCTGGTCTTCTTGCTTCAATGAGTATCCCCACGACTACAGAACCATGGAAAGCTTATAGGTTAGGTTCTGTAAATATCAACACGATTGGGACACTGGTCAAATTGGCTCTGGGAAATGTTGCTGGCGTCAGATATCAAAATTATCATCCTGCAATAAGTTTGTCTCGACAAGTTTCTGGATTTGTATGTATACAATGTCTTTGTTCCACAGTACACTGAAGGCGGTAGTGGGACAATGATAGTCCTACAGAAAGAAATCGTGGTTCAAGAAGTGGTTTATCAGAAGCTTCATGGTGTTCAGACCATCAATATCTATGTTCTCTCTGGGTTGGAAAAGCAATGGAAATGGTCACGGTTTTATTCAGAAGTTTGTGAGCCCCTACAAACATTTTATTTTTGGTGTAGACTTCAGCTGTGTGATACCCAGAAGGATCAGTTTCTCCATTATATCCCATGCCAGGAGCTACAACTGCTGATGCAGAATTTGAATCTCGCTCACGCGTGGGAACGTGTTCATGATGATCGAAGTGGACATACGCGTGTTATGAGGCATTTAGCGAGACGGCTTGATCGCGTCTATGTTTCCCATGGACTCATGGCTGTGAAAGTTGACAATGAGTTGTCGCCTAAGGCCTTCTTTGACCACATAGTGTACATATACACTGTCCGTATCCATCAGTGGAGAATGTGGTGTGGTTGAGGCACATGGAAGTGGAATGTCGCACATTTCCAGAATTCAGAGTGCAGGCAGTTAATGAAGCGACATGGATCGCTTGCCGAACACGCCTTCCGATGTACCATTCAGGACTTTGGTAGTGGCTCAAATGTGCTAAGGCTGCTGCACATTGCACGATGACACAATATGGTCGCAGCTCTGTGGCCAAGCGCCATCTCGTGACCGACAGGTTGAAATTCAGAGGGTAAAGATGAAGATTGTTTCACTTGCACGTCAACACATTGAGGGAGCAATGACACTTGCCAAATGCCTGGATGGGGTCTGTGGGGAATCCCAGCAAATGCACCACATTGTCAGAGAGAAGAAACAGTGTTAAAGAGTACTGGTGCATGACCTTGACACACCAGATGATTGCCGGCTGACGTCCCAGAAAGATACTGTGAGCGCTTTTGCAGACCATTCACAACAGTTCCAGACAGAAGTGGATCAGGATGTTACAGCACTGGATGACGTCTTCCAGTATTTGCCTGGTGTTCTTGACAGGGTTGCTGTAGACCTCCTTACCAATAACGTTACTGCTGATGACTTCGACAACACTCTCCATAAGGGACTGATTAACAAATCCCCAGCCCAGATGGTTTCTTGCTGGAGGTTTATTACGATTCCACGACGTTATGGTTCCCAGTTGAATTGTTATGTGCCAATAACTGATGTCCCCTGACCTCCACTCTCTCCTGCCTTTGTGAAAGGACTGATTATTCCAGTCCTCAAACCATATGAGGGTCGGATCTGGATCAAATGTGCGTTGATGGGGACAGTAACATACACAGAATGCTCATGGACTATCGTGATGTTATCGCCCTAGTACTGACCTGTCACTCTGGAGGTGCCTTGGTGTTGGTAACCTTCAACCACACCTTTGGTAGGGTGAACCATGACTATAATGCAGAAGCGATGTGACAATCAGCATTCCCCCATGGCATCATACATATCATCATGCAATTCCTCTGACGTGGGTACTGATCATTGGGTGTGCAGTGGGCCCCATTATTATTTCTCGATCAGGTCTGGCAGGGACGTCCATTGCCAATTATCCTTTTTGCCATTGCTTTGAGCCACTATTACACGGATTGTGGAGCTGGTTAACTGGTATCATGATGAGACATATATTTATCTGTTGGGCGTATGTTGATGACGTACTTTTTTGGGTCAGTCAAGGGTGAGGTGTGTGTGGGACTGGGATGGATTACTTGATATGGAACTGCTGTGAGTAGTCGTATGAATTTGACGAAATTTGGTGCTATGAACATTGGCAGAGGGCTTCCAGAATGGAGTGCAGCTCCATTGTGGTCAGTGGACATGGTCAAATATTTGGTAATTACTTTCATGTGCAACATAGAGAGAACGGTTTCGGCTAACTATAAACGCCTCCTTCAGGTTATCCGCGTAAGCATCGATAGTAATCTGTTGTGAGCTTTGGATAGGGTACAATGGGTTGATTTTGTCAACTATCATCTGGCGCCTTGGATGCCGTATCTTACCAGTGCTGGGGGCGACGGCGAACAGGTTGCTGGCAGAGTTTGGATATTTCATGTGTGTGGGTCTTATCTTTAATTTGGCAAATTTTCCGCTTTTCCCTCAGTGTCACACGCTTGACATGGATGAACATCGAATGGTGTGTGGACCTTCTGCAGAGGTGTGGCTGTTTATGCGCAAAATACATACTTTTCTTCTTCGTGCTGCTCCACGTCCTATTGGGTTGCAGTTGCATCTGTTCCTCAATGAGACTTTTTCCCACGCACAAAGACAAACGCAGTGAATTGGATCAAAGGAGTCTCAATTCAATACTTTTTTAAAGATGTCAGCAAAAGTGTGCTTATTTTTAGGACATTTCTCCAAGATCATGATACCTCTTTAATGCAGCGCTCGAGTTATCGTCAATATTATGACACTTTTTGGTAGTGTTTTCATGGATACTAAACGGTGGCCAGGTATGAGAAGGCGAATTCTTGTTTGGCGTTTATTCCAGAACTTGACCCATGTGATAGGACTACGGAATATTTTTCGAGAAGACGTGTCCAACTCACACCTGCCGGAACTTGAGGATCAATATGAACTTACTCATCTCTCGCTGGTATTTTTTTTGTTTGTTTCTTATTTTGATGAAGTTCCCAGATCTTGACGGAACCTATTGAACGTTGATACTCTGGTAAAAAAGAACATTATACTATTAATGGAATTGTAATAAAATTCAGCTTTATACATTATCTGTAGCTACTAGTTGTAAAAAAATGGCGGTTAAAGCGACCGCTCGCGTAAAGCGAGAAAACTAGGTTTGATTCCCGGTCCAGCACAAATTTTCATTACCATCAATATATTGTGGAGTTGGAGTTTCACCATATCTACAAATGCGACTATAATTCTTGTAGTGTACAGATACTTTTCAACCATGTTTACCAACGATTAAAAAATCACGCAAATCGGATTAATACAACACGCGAAAATACAAAATTCCTTTTTTTTAATCATACCTCGTACACTTCATTCACTGTTATGAATTCTGTCAGCGGTGTTCGGTCAGATGATCGCTTGGTACCAGCTCTGCACTACAGCGCTCCAAAATTTAATGGGTGACCAATATTTATTACATGAAGATAATGTTTTCATGCAAAGACGAGATCCCTTCCGTTCAGTTAAGCAATTATTCGCTTTCTTGCCCCTCCCCCTCTTTCTTCTGACAGTTGCCGCATTGTTTGACAATTTCTTTTATACTGTTCATTGGCTCATTACAACTTCCGAACTTTTGTTTGCTGTCGTATAGATCCGGCATCGTACTGTTTGTAAACAGCACCATTGCAAAACTTACTCCCGTGATACATGTATCTCTATAATAACTTTCATAAACGTGTACCTCTGCTACTCTTTTCAATATAACTGACTCGGTGAACGTAGTATGGTGAAAACGGAGCTCGAAAACAATCAATATATGATCAACACTGTGATTGTTGTATCTGGCTTTCATGAAAGGGTCGACCTAAAGTTCACTCAGACTACATAAACAAGCACAATATACCCATATTCACTTCGTTTAGCCATTCCCCTTTATGATTCCATTGGTGAACGAAAGAAAACTATACTGTTCCATATTGCACAATACTAATTATTGAATAAATACCTCATCCTCGTATTCGCTCCATCGTTTCCGCAACCCAACTCGTACTTCTTTACTCTGAGCCGAACATTCAGACTGGGCTTGGGATATCAGACAGCGATGTCTCGGAATGTCGATGTATCACAATCAGTTACGCGAAATCTTGAATCGATGGTTGCTAGTTGAATAAAGGCAGCTTGAATATTTTGTGGCAATATATTCGGATAATATTATTATTATCAGCATCTAACTCAGAGAAAACTCAACTCCACTTTCTTTTTAATACTGATATATTTAAACCATAGTAACAGTACCTACAGTTTTACATATTAAATTTATTAGAGGAACTTCGATTGTTGTCAATTTTGTACTGTCGTAACCGCCTCTCACTCAAAAGGAAGGTTGGTAGAAATGTTTGAAGTGATATTCATGCCAACAAATTAGTATTTTATGTTCTTTAGAAACTAAGTTTTGGAGCAGATAATCTTTTCGTTTTCATCTACTGTAATATAACTTTTTTATTTTTTTATCCTAAGATTAAAATGATGCAGAGTTAAATTTTGGTTTCCTTAATTTTTTTTATCATTTCATGAAATGCACGCCTCACAGGTTTATATAACGTATGCAATCATAAATTATAATCTGGATTTTACAAGCAAATTTTTAGCACTGACATTAATCTGTATGAAACGCATGACTATTTATATTTCATTCCAACCGATTTCGGTCATAAATCATGTTCACAGTCATCGAAAAATTAATCTGCAGCTAACATTATGTATCAGAACTCAAATATCGTTCATTTAGAACATTACAAGCATGATACCTGTGTGGAAAGCAGTTAACTGAAGAGATCAAACACGAGACATACAGTGTATGTCTCACGTCGGTTCTCTTAAGTTATTTGGTTTTCACACAGATTTCATACTTGTAATGTTCGAGATGAACAATACTTTCAATTTTGATATGTAATGTTGACTGCAGATTAATTTTATATGTTTTATGACTGAAACCGATCGGAATGAAATATAAATAAAGTTACCATATGTGTGTCATGCATTTCAATAGCTGATGACTGCCTTAACAAGAGATATAGATGAGATAGTCGTCCATATCGATACTTAGTTCTAGAATACTCGATTATATCGAAACACGATGTCTTTTGATTTCACACCCCTAATTGAGAGTACCTGCCTGCACACCCTTTCTGCAGGTGCCAAAAGCCCACCCCCACTGTCGGCCGGAGTGGCCAAGCGGTTCTAGGCGCTTCAGTCTGGAGCCGCGCGACCGCTACGGTCGCAGGTTCGAATCCTGCCTCGGGCATGGATGTATGTGATGTCCTTAGGTTAGTTAGGTTTAAGTAGTTCTAAGTTCTATGGGACTGATGACCTCAGAAGTTAAGTCGCATAGTGCTCAGAGCCATTTGAACCATTTTGAACCCACCCCAGTCCTTACCGCACAGGACATCCCATGTCACTTTTTATCTTGGGTACAGCAGAGGATAAATCGCTAAAATGAGTAGAGTACAACTGGCTTTCGACTGAATTCGGTCAGTTTGGTTGTAATGACAGCGTGATCTCTAACGTAGCCCGAATTCTAGGTTAGGTTGTGATTCGGTTGAGGGTCGGTGATACCGACAAATGTGAATGCCACATAGAGGTTGTGGTATCAGACGGTGGTGTAGCGCAGTGTTTACGTTTCCGTCGTATTTAATCGCTCGATTTTAGCCGAACGTCAGTTGTGTCGTACTCATTTTAGTTGCTCGTCAGCAGAGGTGGGTAAAGGTAGGATTCGATATATCGTAGCGATATCGATATCTAGTACCCCTACACTTCGTTTCCTTTCCCTTCCTTCTTCGCTCTCCCATTTCCCTTCCTACATTTTCTCGCCTGTCACAAACTGCGCAGCTACAGAAACAGGGATTAGGAAACGCGCCCCGGCTTCCGTAGCGTAGTTACAACGCCAGTGGGGCTAATACAAATGCCCGAACGGCTGAAGACTTAGGGAACGTCCTATTTGTGTAGAGTGGTTTTTGGATGTCCGTGCGGGCGAATACTTATGGGCGCGCGTGTACGATCGGTGCGAGGGATGGGGCGGTGCGCAGCTGCGCCGTAGATTGTTGCATCCGCGGCTGAGTAGATAAGTGGGCGCGCCGCCGGCTGGTGGCCAGTGCGCCGCGGGGCTCGCCATGGCACGCACGCTGCCGCCACCCGCCGCTGCTACTGCGTGCCGCGACATCGATCTGAGCCGACTGCCGCCGGCAGCCGCCGCGCACGGTAAGCGTCGCCCACGTGCCTGCCTCGCCTCCTGTAAACAAACTCCTCCGTGCCCGCACTTCAGATTTACTCTCGTTTCCAGGACGCCGACTGGCTCGGAATGGGTGGCTGTGTGAGAGTGATAATTACAGCATGTGCTTTTTCATTTTTTATTGTGGCCCAGTGGTAAAGTACCCGACTGTAGATGTGAAGTTCTCGGGTTCGATCCCCGCCCAGTTCCTAGATTTTTGTCTATCACTTCACTGATGCCGACATATCCATTGGGAGAGATTTTGTATCTGTATTGAAATTTACAATTAATCTTTTCATTTCGTGCCTCACTTGTACGTTTCGCACCCAGCAGGAAAAGTGACCCAAATCGAAAAACGGCATCTTTAATTCTTATCACCAAAAAGAAAAATTCGTGTAAAGTACCCAACGTGCACGAAAAAATAATGCCAGTTACTGTCAAAAATACTTACATGAAATTTAAAGGAAGCTTATACTTTTTTAATATAAATTTTATAGAATTAATTTTTGAGTTGTCACTGTCTTTTCCGGGGGCTTTTTTTATTATTACTTTCGATTAATAGTTGATCATATTCTGCGTTGTAGTTATGAAAAAAATTTTACAAGATGCTCACTGCTTTTTTTTTTTTTTTTTTTTTTTGAGGTATTGTGCCTAGTATGTGTACATGAGTATATTGTTGTGACGGAGTTTACAGTGTGGCGCTCCAGGAAAGATGGAGCAAAGAGCGTACCCAGGATCTGATCTTGGAGGAGTGGGGTGGAGGGGGGGTGATTTAGTATTAGTTTCGTGATTAATTACAAAATAGTTTTAAGATTTCACGACATATAATTCGGAGTTCACTTGTTACTAGTCAGTAACCTTTACATAGCTTTCTTCAAACTGATATGTCTGTATGTGTGGTTTGTGGAGATCAATTTTGTCTGGGATGTGGGAGGAGGAGGCGCGGCGGCTGCCTCCTTGCTGGGCACGCCCATGGACGGAGTTGTACGGAGTGCCAATGTCATGGGCAACAGAAGTGGGTGGCAAATGTAATCCTGTAGCAGAAGAAAATCACGAGAGAGCGAGATTACAAATGTCTTCGCGCAGCTAGATGTGGAAATCAGTCTGTCAACCTCTCTTTCACGCCTCCTGATTGCTTATTGAATGAATGTTGAACTGTACTGTAGCTTAGAACGCATTCCGTATTGCCCGTGACCTTCGGTCCATCAATTAATCGTGTATCTAGCGAGAAAGACTGGGCATGGTAAGTAAAATCTTAATAAGAAACGTAAAGGTAATAAAAATTTGTAATTTTCATTGTTTAGCGTGAGAGCGACAATTGAAGGTGCACACTCATTCCTGGATCGCAGACAGCTGCTGTGCAGTTATTAAGAACGAGACGGCTATGTTACTGAGTCACAGAAGCAGTGGGCGTTGGTAAGGATTTCGGATTCGTACTCGGAAGCAGAGGTGTTCAAATCCCCATCTGGTCATCTTGATTTAGATTTTTCTTTGTTCGAAATTGTACAAGTCCAGAAATAGTAAAAAATGAGAAAATTTGACGTTCTTGCAAGAAACCATGGCAACTTTTTTTGAACATTAATTTTTTAAATGTTTTAATCAGGACAGGTAGTTTTTCTTCTTGCATTTGGGTCAACACACGCAAATACAAATAATCACGAGGGAGAGTGATATAGGTATCGCCTGTTAAATTGTGGAAACTGGACTTACGCCTTTCTACCCAAAGACTAGCGTAATTATGATTTCCTCTCAAACGCTTTAGGCAAATGTAAAGAATGACGTCGTATTCATCAGGCAGTTATCCTAAAGCAGTACTTTATTAAGCACTACAATTTAGTTTCTACTGTGTGCTCGTTCTCAGAGTGCACAACTGACGTGGACACAGCAATGTCGTGAGCAATATAAAACAGAAGTCAGGTGCTACTTACGAGGATGATGTATCCTCATCTACTGTTCATTTTAGAAGACAGAAACTGACTAGTTGTGCGTAATTAAGTACTACTTTAAAATAACAGACTGATGAATACGGCGTCATTCTTCAAATTTATCGGGGCTGTGCTGCCGACTCAGAAGTAGTCACATGAGGCAAAAGCCAAACTTCTTGAAACTTTCTGGCAGATTGAAACCGAGTGAGACTCGCACTCGGGACCTTTGCCATTCACGAGCAACTTCTCTCAGTAGGTAGAGAACATGCCCGCGAAAGGCAAAGGCCCCGAGTTCGAGTCTTGTTCTGGCACATAGTTTTAATCCCAGTGCACACCCTCATCCTCGCGGCCTTGAGTTGTGCGCCATCCTTAACGATGTCGACGTAATTTTGGACGCTAAGCTTCTTTCCGGTAAATACGAGACTACTGACTTAATGAGTCATTGAAATAGTGGCCGTGGCCACGAACGTTGCTGACCTGTTTCTGGAGTTGTTAACAGCTAACTCAGATTGGTATGGCCAATGGTAAACCAGTTAGATACTTGTCGGCACACTATGTTTCCTATTAAAAATATCGTTGAAGTTTTATTAGGTGGCTGAGTGAGTATCAGAAGTTATCGGTTCGATTCGTAGTCGGCAATATATTTTTCTCCCACTTCACACTGAAATTATCTCGGAGTAGGCAAAGAATTTGGAATATTAGCTGAAATGAATGGATAGTGTCTTGAAAAGAGGTTGTAAGATGAACAACAGCAAACGTAAAATTAGAGCAATAAAGTGGATTTTAATTAAGTCAGGTGATGCAGAGGGACGTAAAGTTGAGAATCAGACAAAATGAATTATAGACGAATTTTATTATTTGAGCAATAGAGTAATTAATAATGGCCGAAATTAAGAGGATATAAAATGTAGACTAGCAGTAGCTTTTCCGGAAAAGAGTAACATATTGACATCGATTATAAAGTTAAATGTTAGGTAGGCTCTTCTGAAGGTGTTTGTGTGGTGTGTAGCCGTATACAGTAATGATATATGGACGATCAACAGTACAGACAAAAAGAGACTAGAAGATTGTGAAATGTTGTTCTATAGGAGAATGCTGAAGGTTGATGGGAAGCTCGAATAACAGATGAAGAGGTAATGAATCAATTCGGGGAGAAAAATCTTAAAGGACCAATTTAGCTGAAAGGTGGGACGTATTGATGGGGCACATCCTGAGGCATCAGGGAATCATCAGCTTGGAAATGCAGGGAAGTGTGGCGGGTAAACATTGTAGAGGGAGACCAAGGCTTGGCAACAAAAAACTGTTTCAAGCGGATGAAGTTTGTAGTAGATACGCAGAGGATAGACAAGCGAGGAAGCTGCAAGTGCTCACTACGACGACGACCACGGCAACAACAACAACTGTTACTACTACTGCTAATAAGTCTGTCACCTTTGGCAATATTTTATAAACGCGTAAAATACCAATTTATTCCGTAGTTCGGATTCCGTGTCAAAATGTAGACCTCTCTGTAAATGGCTGCTCAAATTGTCCACAGGTCGAAGAAAATATGGAGGGAGATTAGGGGCCAATGTACAGTTTATGTCCAATTCATTGGTGACGGAGATCAAGCTCGCATTTGAGAAGGATGGGGAAGGAAATTGGACGCTCTTTTCAGAGGAACCATCCGGCCATTTGCAATAAACGACTCAGAGAAATCACATAAATCTGAATGGCCTGACTGTAGTTTGAACCGGCGTCTTCCTGAACACGAGCCTAGTGTCTTTCCATCGTGTGAACTCACTCGATCATCTGTCGAACAAAGAAGAGGGCAAATATCCTCCAATAGGACTATTACTAGCAAAGTGCTGCATGTTCAAACCAAACCCCAAGTTGAGGACATTTTTACTTTGTCAGTTTAGGTGCAGTTAGGTGGAATTTGACGTAGATTTCCTGAGTCAGCCAATAGCACGTTAAAATACTGCGTAATCACTGACGCGCCCCTCCCCATTCTCTTGTTTTACACCTTCCTGGCGCTACAAAGCATGGTATTTTTTAGCTGTTTTTGACTTTGGAATCTCGCTTGCATTTTCAGTCCTTTACTATAAAAAATACTTTAGGCATTTGCATGTCTGAACTATTCGAAACACTGAATCTGTTGCGTTCACAAATGATTGCAAGTTTGGTGTTATCCCAAAAGGAATATGTAATCTACATAATTTTAGTGGTACCAGATGCAGAGTACAAATTTGTGGTTTTTTGAGATGGTTAGAATTGTGAAAAGATTTCAGTGATCTGACACGTACCGAGTGCAGTGGGACAGAGGTTAGCACTCTGCGACAGGACGACTGCTCAAATTCCCGTCCTGTCATTCACCTTTATGTTTTCACTGTTTTTCCTAAATCGTACAAGTCGCTCCTTTGTATCATATTGGACTTCATGCGGTTGCACATACGAGGACTATTTTCTTTTTTTCTTTTTTTTCAGGATCCGGTCGGTCGTGAAACGGAAACCACATTGAAAATAAAAAACGTTTTATTTCCAACATTTAGCTACACCTTCCAGCTACTTCTCCACTCCGTCACCGATCCGACTTAGCTATTGGTCGTAGAGTGGTACCAACTTTCCAATACCCTCGTCACTGAATGCAGCCGCCTGTGCTTTCCGCCAATTCTGTGCGCTGGATTGCAGATCGTCGTCTGTGTTAAAATGCTGCCCTCATAGCTAGCGGTCCATATAAGCAAAGAGATGAAAATCAGAGAGAGCCACGTCCGGACTGTATAATGGGTGATCAAACACATACCGTCATGAACGTCTGTTCGTTCTGCTTCAAAGTTCCTGCACCACTGTCGCACTTTGCTGTCACTCGTGGCTATTACGTTATGTGGGATGCATGGAAATCGGGCGGAACCACTCAACACGAGGGCATGCACTTCATATGGTTCAAATGGTTCTGAGCACTATGGGATTTAACTTCTAAGGTCATCAGTCCCCTAGACTTCGAACTACTTAAACCTAACTAACCTAAGGACGTCACACACATCCATGCCTGAGGCAGGATTCGAACCTGCGACCGTAGCCGTCGCGCGATGCACTTCATACTTTATGGGAGACTCTGTTGTTGTAGGCGTGTTTATGTGCACATTGTGCACTCAGAACTAAAAAGTGCAACGTGACGCGATAGACAGGCATACTAGAGACACTGTGCGACACATCTGCGCAAAGCTTCATCGGGTTTTCAAAAATGGTTCAAATGGCTCTAAGCACTATGGGACTTAACATCTGAGGTCATCAGTCCCCTAAACTTAGAACTACTTAAACCTAATAACCTAAGGACATCACACACATCCATGCTCGAGGCAGGATCCGAACCTGCGACCGTAGCAGCCGCGTGGTTCCGGACTGAGGCGCCTAGAACCGCTCGGCCACTGCGGCCGGCTTCATCGGGTTTTCATTGTGATTCTAATTTCTCGTTCGAGCGGACCTTGAAAAAGAAAAGCCCTCGTAGAAGTTAGTTTGATAGTTTCCTAGAACTTTATTAGGTGGCTCTTTGTCTCAGTGGTAATAGCGCCAGACTATATTGGGTTTGACCCCTAGTCAATTCTAGGATTTTTGTCCATCACTTATCACTCTTTTCGCCTGTGGCAATGTTTGTTGTGTGAGAAACGCCGAGCTGGACTTTGCTTCGCAGTCCAAGGTAAACTGTAGTTCCCCTATAAATGGCTGAGTAAAACGATTCAAACGTCTGAGAAAGGCAACTGCATACCTCCTCCTATAAGACAATGCCTAGTAAAGTAGTGCAGTGTTCAAACCAACCTTCGGGATGATGATAACTTAACCAAATATTTTACTATCCTCCTTTTTCTTTCTTTTTAAATAGATTATCTGATGATCTGTTAACATGTCGAAACCAGTAATGAAACCATTTGTGTGATTTGAGGCTGAGTTTACAAGTCGCTCACTGTGTTCCCCTAAGGCAATATGCCTACACTTGTGCAACTTGGGTTACCATGTAAGATCATGATATCTACGGTATCCTCTGATGTCATCTCCCATTTGCATCAGTGGTAAACAAATAAACTTTGTAACTGTAAGATAACAGATAAAGTAACGGCTCACTCAAACCCCATTATATGTTCGGTTGGGTTGTTTGGAGGAGGAGACCAGACAGCGAGGTCATCGGTCTCATCGGATTAGGGAAGGACGGGGAAGGAAGTCGGCCGTGCCCTTTCAATGGAACCATCCCGGCATTTGCCTGGAGTGATTTAGGGAAATCACGGAAAACCTAAATCAGGATGGCCGGACGCGGGATTGAACCGTCGTCCTCCCGAAATCGAGTCCAGTGTGCTAGCCACTGCGCCACCTCGCTCGGTCGCATTATATGCAGTAGTTTTATTAGCACAAAGCACCACTCAAAAAAGAGATCACTGAAACAGTATGCTCTGTCTGTTTTATCGTGTGTAGTAACATAGTGCAGTGACTGGCAAACCGTGTAAATGGGGCAGGGGCGCTACTCCACGGCGTCGCCCAATACCAAGGATGGAAGGCAGCTGAGTATTCAATATGTAAGTGCTCAGACAAGTTTAAGGGAGCACTTGTGGGTCACTAGGCAGTACAGCATAAGTAAACGATTGGTGTCAAAATATATCACTGCAAATAATAATTCATAATACGAGAGGCGTTCAATAAGTAATGCATCGATTTTTTTTTTCTGAAAGCAGGTTGATTTTTTCAAGATTCCAATACACTAATTATTCTCCACTCTGTTGGCTACAAACTCTATTTTTCAATATGATCTCCGTTCAATGCGACGGCCTTACGTCATCTTACTGGAAGGGCGTATATGCCTGCATGGTATCACTCAACCGGTCGTCTTGCTAGATCAGTAACCTCACCATTGCGCCGATTCCCGGCACGAATCCGCCCGGCGGATTAGTGTCGAGGTCCGGTGTGCTGGGCAGTCTGTGGATGGTTTTTCAGGCGGTTTTCCATCTGCCTCGGCGAATGTGGGCTGGTTCCCCTTATTCCGCCTCAGTTACACTATGTCGGCGATTGCTGTGGAAACACTTTCTCCACGCACACGTACACCATAATTGCTCTACCACACAAACATTGGGGTTACACTCCTCTGGTGTGAGACGTTCCCGTGGGGGAAGGGAGGGGGGGGGGGCACTGGGGGCCGAATCGCACAGTAACCCTGGCTTCCGTGTGGGGCCTCGATGGGGTGAATAGACTGCTGTAGCCTGTTATGGGGTTGTGAGCCACTGACGGCTACAGGGGAGGGGGGGATGAAGCCTCTCTGTCGTTTCTAGGTCCCCAGTTCCATGGAATACAATACAACCTCCCCATTATTCACGTACTTCTTCTCGTGGAGCGCATCCTTCATTGGATCAAACACACCGAAGTCAGAAGGTGCGACACCCGGTCTGTAGGGAGGTTGAGGAAGAGCAGTACAATGTCGTTCTGTGAGGTTTTTCTTTTTTCTTTTTAAGGACCAAACTGCGGAGGTCATCTGTCCCTAGACTTACACACTACTTAAACCAACTTATGCTAAGAACAACACACACTCCCATGCCCGAGGGAGGACTCGAACCTCCGGCGGGAGGAGCCGCACAACCCGTGACATGGCGCCTCAAACCAAGCGGCCACTCCGCGCGGCTTCTGTGAGCTCCTCTCGGGTGCACAGACTTGTGTGAGGCCTTGCATTGTCCTGCAAAAGGTGAAGTTCGTTTGCTTTCTTGTGATCTATCGTTCACCTCCAGTGAGAGTGTCCGCACGCTCCAACATTGCAGGAGAGACAGATTTGTGCTGCCAGCAGGCACGCGGGATATCAGACAGGTTTGCGCGGCCATGTTGCGATGATGACAGACGCCTCGCCCAACGACTCACTGTGCTTTTGTTCACTGCTAGGTCTTGTAGGCATTTTACAGGCTGCTATGAATATCTGCAATGCTCTCGTTTTCCGCCAAAAGAAACTCAATGACAGCTCTATGCTGGGAACTCACCTCCATTCCAGACGCCACTACGTATAGCTCCGCCACCCATCGTAACTTCATGAATCTGTAGGGGCTGAAGCGGGAATATTCCACGATGTTCCACAACAAATTCCGCATTTTTTTCAACTGAAACTAGCCAATAAAACAAATGTGTTGCACTGCTTATTGAATTCCCCTCGTACAAAAGATCAGCACGAATTGCCAGGGGGGCACAGAAATGTCGAAAAATCTGTAATGAGAGGGCCACGGAAATATTGAAAAATGGCAGATTCTTGAAGATAGACGCCACCCATCCCACGCAATCCCAGTTACAATATTTTCAGTATCGAGTGTTACGTGTAGGAATACTACAGCTGCTGAGGTACCACTCCCGAAGAGAGCGTGAAAAGAAGATTAAACTAATTCTGGCGCGTGCACTGGCTCTCCATATGTGAAAGGAACCGTAATACGTAGTTCAAAGGGATGTATCCTCCGCCATGCACTTTACACTGCTTTGCAGAGCATAGATGTAGGTATAGATGCAGTGGCTAGACGGGGATATGACCTCCGTTCCCCCGCAGTCCGAATCCAGTGAACACAATGAACTGGCCTAGCGGGCAGAATGCTAATCCGGCGGCGCACGTATAACCCGCCGCACGGGATGACGGGTTCCAGGGACGGCGCCACCCAACACACGGTACTGTTGCAGCACGTGCGGCAGAACTGTACCGCGGCTGCCCCTGAATGGCACGGCCGCCCTTGCGGAAGCTACCCGCCGACTGCTGACACACTGAATAGCCGCTCATTTGATCAACCGCGGCCACCGTCTGTTCCCACACGGTTCTGCCGCTATACTCGTGCCGTGTTGAACTGCGCCGCACTTCTGTGCCGTCAGAGACAGTACACGGATTCTGAATTCAGCATTATTAGCGCAAGCGATTGCCTGTTTGTAACTTTCAATAACTCTGATTAGCTGAAAGGCAACTATGACGTCTTTCACAACGAAGTCAGTGCATAAACCAACGTGTGTTTAGAATACCCTTGGTAGCATGTCTTCAGTTGTGATGTCTGGCCAAACCCTAAGATATAACATTGTGTGATTTTATGAGGGCTTGCACTCTAATCCAAGTATGTAAATTCCGATGTGCTGTCAGGTGAAATTATGTATAAAACATATAGGAGATTTATACGTGCGTGGAAAAGAAAGTTTCTAAGGCGCTGCAGTCATAGACTGTGCGGCTGGTTCCGGCGGAGGTTCGAGTCCTCCCTCGGACGTGGGTGTGTGTGTTTGTCCTTAGGATAATTTAGGTTAAGTAGTGTGTAAGCTTAGAGACTGATGACCTTAGCAGTTAAGTCCCATATGATTTCACACACATTTGAACATTTGAACAAAACAAAGTTTCATCCACATATTAGAATAGACGAAGAGGCTAGGCTAGATTTTGTTTCATATACAGACGATGTCACATTTTTAAAAGAGAAAGAGACTGATCTGCAAAAAGGAAATTATCTTCTAAGCAAAATTGCTGTAGAGTACAATATCACTACATCTGCAAAGAAAACTAGAGGCAATGATTTTTGTGGGAAAGGACTCCATAAGAACAAAAACAGTAATGAACAACACAGTAGCAGAACAGGTCTAACAATGTAATTATCTTGGATGTGACATTACGTACTTGTGTGGCAACGATATAGACAAGAAAGTAGCAAAATTTTTTAACATATTTGAAACAATGAACGGGTTCATTAGAAATAAAACAAAAAACAACACGAATGAAGTTTTATAAAGTATTGGAAGTCCACACAGTACTTTACAGAAGTGAGTTGTGGCTCACAGACAGTTAGATCCAGGCAGTTGAAATCTTAGGGATGTGAGAGGCTGTACCAGAGTAGACAGATTAAGAAACAGCTACATTAGGAAGGAATTAAACAAATGTAAGAAACAATTGACTACAACAAAAGAAAATGAAGAGGACATCTCGCAAAGTGAAATGCGCTAGACCATCTCTTCCAGAGTCAGATATTATAATCTGGTAAGCCGAATAAGTATACGAAGGCCACGGAAGACATAGGCACCATGACAAGCAAGGGTCGAATAAATAAAGTGCAGAAGAAGATGAGGAACATGAAATTTGGTAAGCGTGTTAAAGTGGAGGCCGAGGACATAATATCTTTATGCTTTCGCTGAAGCTTCAGCATCATCAGCGGGCTTTGCGTTATTTCCTATAAAACAAAAAAATTCTTTTTACTATTTATACATATATAAATTTGAGTTTTTAAGACAGTATTCAGAGATTTGAAAAACAGACATAGTTACCACATGCTGTGGACTGCCTGGATTTTATGTTATTTAATGTAATTGTTTTGTTTTCCAGTTTGTCGTCTGCAGTGATATAGAATTTAATGTAGAACAGTCATTTACTTCGAAATTTTACGACTACCATTAACTAGTACTACGTGGAAGACTGTGTGTGTGTAGTTGAACTGATAGGAGTTTTATTTATTTACTGCTTTTATTTTTATTTATTTTTTATGTATTTTATGTGTATGTGTGTGTGTGTGTTTATGTGTTTGGAAGGGGGGTTTCTTTGATAGTTTTTCGAGGGCAGAGAACAGAGTTCCATTGCAGAGAACTATGTATTCCTTTATTACTTGTTTTCCTTCAATTATGGCTTTCTTCTACTTATCAAGCGTTCTTTAATTGTTAGTTTTTGTGGTGGGCTGTAGCCGCATTTGAGAATTTTCAAGTCAGTGTTAATGTGTGTTGTGTTGTCCATAAGGTGCTCAGAAAGTGTAGAATGACAGCTGTTACGGCTTAATGCTCTTCTGTGCTCAGTGTATCTGGCATTAATGTTTCTGCTTGTCTGTCCTATATAAATTGATTTGCAGTCTTGACATGTCAGCAGGTAAACACCAGATGTGTTGTTTTTGTCTGTACGTGTGTTGACTGCCTTAGGTTTCTCCATTATTGAGTTATCTGTTCTGTAGACTATTTTAAGCCCTTGTTTTTTGAATATATTGCCTATTCTATGGGTTGCTTTGTTGTTGTAATGAGAGTGTACCATTTACTTGTTGTTACTGATGTTTCTTGTTCATGTGTGCTTGTGTGTCCTGTGTGGTTGTGTTATGTGCGTTTATGTTCTGTATGACTGTTTGTAAGTTGTGGTGTAAAAAGTAAAGAAAAAATTATGTTTTGCTCAAGTCGAACGCTCTCCATAAAAAAAACAAATGTGTTTGCAAGCAAACTGAGACAGAAGAGCTTCAACCTCAAGTTGATTACCTTGTCATTAATTACTCGACTTGCCCATGTAATCTTCGTAATTATTCTGTAGCACCACATTTCAGAAGCTTTTATTCTCTTGTTGTTTGTACTGTTCATCGTCTACGTTCCACTCCCATATACAGCTACACTCCAGGTACAAAATTTTCAGAAAAAGCTTGCCAATATTTAAATTCATATTCGAAGCTGCCATATTAAATCTTTCTGGGAAAGCTCTTCTTGCTATTCTTTTTATATTGTCTTATTTCTGTCAACATGAGTCATTTTGCAACCCAAGTAGCCATCTCCCACTTTTAGTGTCTCATTTCGTAATCTATTTCCCTCAACATCGACTGTCTTTATTTCCCTTTTTCTGTTGATTTTCGTATTATAACTGTCCGTTTCGTACAAATGATCTCCCAAGTCCTTAATCATCTCTAATAGAATTCAAATGTCACCAACAAACAGTTCTTTGTGTCTTCTCCATGAACATTAATTCCTCTTCTAGATTTCACTTTGGCTTGCCTAACTGTTTGCTCAGTGTACAGACTGAATAACATGGATGATTAGGGGACGTATTGCAGCCCTGTTTCATTAAATTCTCAATTACTGCATCTATTCTATATCCTTCGACTGTTAACTCTGCATTCTGGTTTTTGTACACGTTGTAGATAATCTGTTTGTAAAATGTTGTGACATAAATCTACATCTGCTTCTACCTCCATATTGCTTACTGTGTATGTTGGAAGGTTCTTTATGTACCAGTATCTTTTCCCCTCCTCCCTGTTCCACTCACGAACTGCGCATGGAAAGAATGTTGTCGGTAAAGCTACGTATGGCCTCTAATTTCTCACTCATTTTCTCGTCGAGATCATTTCGCGAGGCGTACGTGGAAGGATGTACAAGTTTGGTCGTTGCTTCGTGAACCGTACGCTCCCGAAATTTCATTACTAAACTATTCTTGTAGCTTCTGCCACTGGAGTTCGTTGTAAATTTTCGAAACGTCCCCGAGCAGAGCAAACGATTCCTTGACGACACGAGCCGCTCTTCATTGCTCTTCCTTCAATTAATCTTACTTGTTGAGGACCCCAGACTGGTGAGCAACAGTTATGAGAATCGGTCGATCAAATGCTTTGTAAGACACTTGTTTCATTCATGAGCTATATTTCATTTAGATTCTCCCAATCAATCTCAGCGTGGTAACTGTTTCTCCTGCATCATCTTGAGATTGAAGGCATTCTGTCCGTGTTTTGCTTGCAAATAAATTTGTTTTTGGAAGGCGGTCACTTTGAGAAAAACATATTTTTTTCTTTTCTTATGTTAACCAGGCGTGTTTCGCTGAAGTTTCAGCATCATCAGTGGGCTTTTATTTTTCTTCTATTAAACAGCACAAAAAATGCTCTTTACTGCTTGTACACATACAAATTCCAATTTTTAAGAAAGTATTTAAAATTTTAAAAACAAACATATGTATACAAACCTTTTCTGTTTTTCAGATTTGTAAATACTTCCCTAAAAATTCTAATTTGTATATGTACAGTTGATAAAGATAATTTCTTCTGTTGTTTAATAGAAAGAAGGTAAAAGCCCGAGGATGATGCTGAAACTTCATTGAAACATGTCTAGTTAACAGAAGAAAAGAAAAAAATGTGTTTTGCTCAAGGCGGACCCTTTCGAAAAACGAATTAACTTTTCCTACAATTTCTTCTATGTGATCATTCTACTTTAGGTCGGTCTGTCTGGTTACTTCTATTAATTTTACGGTATTTACTGATTCCAGTGATTTGTCGCCAACAGTGTAATCGAACGGTGGTGGATCTCTTCGTCTATGTATACGCAATACGTTACTTTTATTTACGTTCAAGGTGAACTCCTAGTTCCTGTGGGAATCATCGATCTTGCGCGTGTCTTCCTGCATTTCGCACGTCTTCTGACAATAGTGAATAGTGAATAGAAAAATGATATAGGTCGTATAAGTGTTTGTTGTAACCTTTGGTGTATGTTTGGACGTGCAGTAGAAAAGAAAAAAGTGTCAGGCGAAAGAAAGTGAATCAGCTGGCAAGCCGGCCACGTGAAAGTGGAAGAGGGAATAACACGAGAGGAGCAAGCCAAGGCTAGCCACTAGGTCGATATCCGAGCCGTCACAGGGTCTGGCTGACGCCCTCTGTTGTAGTGGCGCGCCATCACACGGGCGGGTCGGCGCGCCACAAAGCTGTCAGCGTCTTCCGCACTCCGGCATACCTCAAAGTATTGGATTACTTGTCTGGGCCCCCATCCGCCACCGTAACCGAGATTGCTGTATCGCAATAACGCGACGCGGCTCGATACTGAGGTATCTAAACAGAAACGTTGGTATAGCAGATACACTGCTGGCTATAAAATTGCAGCGCTGTGTAGGCGCATGCAATAGCCTTCAAGTAACCATGAACATGCTTGCATATACACTGACGAAAAAAAATTCCCGACACCAACAAATAGTTACCGTAGAGTAATGGAATTTAAGGAATACATTTGTCTAGGTAACATGTTTAAGGAATTAATGTTGCAAGTTGACAGGTAAATATAAGCGCGAGAAAAGCTATTGTAAATGTGACATTCTGGTACATTAACAACCGGTATAATCGTCAGAATGATGAATACAAGCATGCAAACGTGTATGCATTGTGTTTTACAAATGCCAGACATTACTCTGTGGGATGGAGTTCCATGCATGTTCCACTTGGTCGGTCAATACAGGGACGGTTTCTGCTGATTGTGGATGAAGCTGGAGTTGTCGTCCGATGATGTCCCATATGTGCTCGACTGGATACAGATCTGGTGATCGACCAGGCTAAGGCAACATGTCGACTCTTGTAGAGATCGTTGGGTTACAACAGCAGGTATGTGGGCGAGCGTTATCCTGTTGGAAAACACCCTCCTGGAATGCTGTTCATGAATGGCAGCACAACAGGTCGAATCACCAGACTGATGTACAAATTAGCAGTCAGGGTGCGTGGGATAACCACGAGGGTGCTCCTGCTGTCATACGAAATCGCACCCTGCACTATTACTCCAGGTGTAGCTCCCGTGTGTGTAGGCCGCATACAGGTTGGCTGCAAGCCCTGAAGTGGATTCCTTCTAACCGACATACGACCATCAATGGCACTGAAGCGGAATGGGCTTTAATCAGAAAACAACACAGACCTCCGTTCCGCCCTCCGATGAACTCTCACTCGACACCACTGAGCCGGCCTGGTTGGCCGAGCGGTTCTAGGCACTACAGTCTGGAACCGCGCGACCGCTACGGTCGCAGGTTCGAATCCTGCCTCGGGCATGGCTGTGTGTGATGTCCTTAGGTTAGTGAGGTTTAAGTAGTTCTAAGTTCCAGGGGGCCGGCCGATGTAGCCGAGCGGTTCTAGGTGCTTCAGTCTGGAACCGCACGACCGCTACGGTCGGAGGTTCGAATCCTGCCTCGGGCATGGCTGTGTGTGATGTCCTTAGGTTAGTTAGGTTTAAGTAGTTCTAAGTTCTAGGGGGCCGGCCGATGTAGCTGAGCGGTTCTAGGTGCTTCAGTCTGGAACCGCACGACCGCTACGGTCGCAGGTTCGAATCCTGCCTCGGGCATGGATGTGTGTGGTGTCCTTAGGTTAGTTCGGTTTAAGTAGTTCTAAGTTCTAGGGGACTGATGACCTCAGATGTTAAGTCCCATAGTGCTCAGAGCCAGTTGAACCAGTAAGTTCTAGGGGACTGATGACCTCAGAAGTTAAGTCCCATAGTGCTCAGAGCCATTTGATTTGACATCACTAAAGTTTTGGGATCAGTGGAAAGCACGCTACAGGGAGTCGGCATGGGAGCTGTCCTCGAAGTAATTGTTTTCCAACAGTTCACTGTTCACTGATACCAACTGCTGCTCGAACTGCTGCTGCAAACGCAGCACCATGCGCCACAGCCGTACGCCGAACATGACGGTCTTCCCTCTTGTTAGTACAACATAGCTATCCGGAGCCCGGTCTTCTTGTGACCGTACCTTCCCGTCACCACCGCTGCCAGCAATCATGTACAGTGGCCACATTCCTGCCAAGTCTTTCTGCAGTATCGCGGAAGGAACATCCAGCTTCCCGTAGCTATTAAACGACCTCGTTCAAACCCGGGGATGTGTTGATAATGCCATCTTAGCCATTCAAAGGCATTTTTGACTAACATCAACTAACTACGTCCAATCTCAAAGGTAATTAACGATCACGACAGTTACCGCGCGTATCTAAAGGGAACCTGATTTGCATCCTCATAGTAGCGCTACTAGTACAACTCTGATACAACTAACGTGAAATTTGGATAGACGACATACGTCAGATGTAGAGACACGAATACCAACTTTCGTGTATGTATCACATCTCCTTTTGGTGTTGGGATTTTTCAACGGTAGTGCACAAGGAAAGATTACACGTTAGGTTTCTTATTCAGAAATCTCTTTCCATTGGTGTTTTTTTTTTTTCATTTGTGAGAACATCTTGTTAGAAGGAGAAGTATATACCAGCACGTGTCGCAAACCGACAGCGGTAGAATAGTGGCATATTGAGGCTGCTGTTTATCGATCCGCGATATTACGGCTCGCGTTGATCAGTATCCCACGTATGCTGTGCGAATATGGAAGCGGTCGGTTCAGGAGGGCAATACTCAACCCCATGTTGGATCTCAGCGAACCCACAAGACTAGCACCCGAGATGACAGACATACTATTCCCGTTTTTTTTGTTTGTTTGTTTTTTCTCAGCCGGACAAGGACAGTACGACGACGTCCGCAACACCACGGAATTTCTGTTATTGTTGCGGATTCCCTTGACGTGACAACAGACGGAATGCGTCGACAGTGGTCCACCCAACGGCAACACTGTACACAGTAGTGGCACCACACCCTTTTAGTCGAGGCCCAGTTCAGTGAACAGCATCACAATGGGCATATTCACGTACGTAGAATAAACGTTACCATAGTGCATTGGTCATCTTCATACGGACCAGCACCAGACGTGATGGTGTGGGTGTCATTAAGTATAGGATATGAGCACCTCTGGTCCACGTATCC
Organism: Schistocerca serialis cubense; assembly: GCF_023864345.2. Taxonomy (NCBI): domain Eukaryota; kingdom Metazoa; phylum Arthropoda; class Insecta; order Orthoptera; family Acrididae; genus Schistocerca; species Schistocerca serialis. The sequence goes on from NC_064640.1 coordinate 555,527,106, forward strand.
GATAACATGCACAGCCAGCTTTACGTTTCTGGCGTCTTAGGGTCGGTGGCTGAGCGCTTTCTTCGAAGTCTCTGAAATGTTATCTTTAAACGAAAAAACGCAAGACCGCACCTTGCTTATGCTGTCCATACCTATGCCGATACGAAGCGCCTTCGAATGTCGCCCTGGCCAGTACTTTCTCCAGATCTCATATGCACTGAAAACATCTGGTCATGGTTGCCGAGAGACTGGCATGCCAATACTCGTCAGCCACTGTGATCGATGAACTCTGGCACAGAGTTGAAACAGAATGGAATGAAGTAATTATATCTGCCATCGAAGCTCATGTCAGCTCGATACCCATTCTGATTAGAGCCGTTGCTGCTGCCAGAGGTGACAGCTCTTTATAGTCTCACACCTTCTACAATCCCTAACTACCTACACCTTTAATCTTGTTCAAATGGTTCAAATGGCTCTGAGCACTATGGGACTCAACTGCTGTGGTCATAAGTCCCCTAGAACTTAGAACTACTTAAACCTAACTAACCGAAAGACATCACACACATCCATGCCCGAGGCAGGATTCGAACCTGCGACCGTAGCGGTCGTGCGGTTCCAGACTGTAGCGCCTTTAACCGCTCGGCGACTCCGGCCGGCTTTTAATCTTGTGTTCATCTTATTGTACTGTATACTAACAACAAGAAAATTTCGTCGATTTCTATAATTTTTGTTAGAGCAGTTTTAATGGCCAGAAGGTATCTCGGTCAGAATTCTTTGTACAGGAGACGCCAGCGAACTGGCTGTGATGACAACACTGTGTGAGTTTATGATCTCGGATGAATCATAAATTTCTCTCTAGTGCCAACTAAAAGGAATATGAACGCAGTGCGCAAAAGTCACCGGACGTGTTGCCCCGTTTGAAGACGTGCCGTGTTTGACGCCCGAATATTGCAGGTAGATGCCGCGTATGGCGTCAGTGTGGAATCGGTATCCGAGCAGTCTGTTACAGACAGTTGTGTGGTGAACATAGCAGCACGTCACGAGTTAACCGACACCGACTTTGAACATGGGATAATAATAAGTGCAAGATGCGTGGATGATAGCATAACGGAGATTACACATGAATTAGGGTTTTCAGTGTGTAGGGTGGATCTTTAATATCGCAGAGACCTTGTGCCCCACATAGGGGAAAAATCGGTGTAGCCGCAAATTTTGGTTCAGTGGTAGGAGCCCGTCGTGAACAATTAAAAATCCTGACCCGTGAGGTCTGAGCGTGGAGGTGGTGGAGAGGGCATTTACAGGTCATTGTTCTGTTTTTCTTGAATATCTCTGAAACAGCAGCATCTAGCAGAAACTTTTTACAATACAAAATTGAATTACATTAATTAATTTTTTCTCGAGGATTAATTGTTTCCAACTTGCAAGACACGGAAAATGGCAGATTATTAAAAATAGTTCCCAGAATGAACTTATTCTGGTAACACCTCCATGGACTGGGGCTAAGCCACGAATCCGAAATACCCTTTCTTCCAGGAGTGTTACATCCTCCTGTTGGTGTTGTTACTCGATAAATGGAACAATAGACCCGGTTGCAACGAGAACTAACTTCGTCCAGTTCAAACTAGTGCGCATTGTTGCCTCGCAGTGGGAGCATTGGCAGTAGCGATGGCTTGCTGGTGACGCGATTAAGTGTGTTGGTGATGAGAAGGAGAAAGGAGTAGTAGTGCTAAGGGAGAATCTGACGGCATTCACATGCAATATGTTAAAGATGAGAAAGTCGAAGTTGCAAAAATTATCGGACGAGAGACAACGCTTAACGGAGTAGGATTCAAGCATCTGCCCCAAATAATAAATAAAATTTACGTAATAAATACCCCATTGACGGTAGGCACAGATGTGTTATTAGGCACCAATTTCTGCTAACTTATGAACAATACAATGAAATACCAACTTTGGGAACATTTCAAAGCTCTTACATCAGAGAGATGAACCCAGGGCTAGAAGGAAACTCTGACAAAATTAATTTATGTATATAAGGTTTCATCCTAAAATGTGCCAGAATAAACGAGGCGACGTAGTTTCAGATAGAAATACTACATCAGATTTTATAAAACATGAACCGTCGGAATTAAATGGTTCAAATGGCTCTGAGCACTATGGAACTTAACTTCTGAGGTCATCAGTCCGCTAGAACTACTTAAACCTAACTAACCTAAGGACATCACACACACCCATGCCCGAGGCAGGATTCGAACCTGCGACCGTAGCGGTCGCGCGGTTCCAGACTGTAGCGCCCAGAACCGCTCGGCCACACTGGCCGGCCGTCTGAATTAAAGCGCTCAAGTATTTATCCAAACACGGCGAGGATTCGTATGCATTACACCGTGCACAAATATTATTACAGTGATAGTGTGCGAGGAGGACTGGCAAACAAAAATGCAGTAAAGGTGTAATTGTTATGCTTTTCAGGACTTTGGGCAATATACACTATCCAGTCACATTTATATGACCGCCTGTCAAAAGTCTGGATAACCACCTTTCGCAACGCGGAACGTACAGGAAGAGAGTCGGTGAGGTTCTGCAAGATACCAACAAGGATGTGAAGTCACGCTGACTCCAGTGCCGCGGTCATCTCTGCTAGGTTTATCGGTTGACGATCTATGGCGCGAGCATCCAGATCGAGTTGGCCCACGGATTCGGACTGGGTTTAAATCCGAGGAATCTGGTGCCCAGCGGAGTACGGTGAACTCATCCTGCTGCTCTTCAGAACACACACGTACACCGCGAGCTGTGTGGAACGTTGCAGCGTACTGCCGGTAGATGCCATCGTGCCGAGGAAAAAAACTGCATAAAGGGGTGGGAATTTAAGGAGATGGGACCTGGATAAACTGACTAAACCAGAGGTTGTACAGAGTTTCAGGGAGAGCATAAGGGAACAATTGACAGGAATGGGGGAAAGAAGTACAGTAGAAGAAGAATGGGTAGCTCTGAGGGATGAAGTAGTGAAGGCAGCAGAGGATCAAGTAGGTAAAAAGACGAGGGCTAGAAGAACTCCTTGGGTAACAGAAGAAATATTGAACTTAATTGATGAAAGGAGAAAATATAAAAATGCAGTAAATGAAGCAGGCAAAAAGGAATACAGACGTCTCAAAAATGAGATCGACAGGTAGTGCAAAATGGCTAAGCAGGGATGGCTATAGGACAAATGTAAGGATGTAGAGGCTTATCTCACTAGGGGTAAGATAGATACTGCCTACAGGAATATTAAAGAGACCTTTGGACAAAAGAGAACCACTTGTATGAATATCAAGAGCTCAGATGGAAACCCAGTTCTAAGCAAAGAAGGGAAAGCAGAAAGGTGGAAGGAGTATACAGAGGGTCTATACAAGGGCGATGTACTTGAGGACAATATTATGGAAATGGAATAGGATGTAGATGAAGATGAAATGTTAGATACGATACTGCGTGAAGAGTTTGACAGATCACTGAAAGACCTGAGTCGAAACAAGGCCCCGGAAGTAGACAACATTCCATTAGAACTACTGATGGCCTTGGGAGAGCCAGTCCTGACAAAACTCTACCATCTGGTGAGCAAGATGTATGAGACAGGCGAAATACCCTCAGACTTCAAGAAGAATATAATAATTCCAATCCCAAAGAAAGCAGGTGTTGACAGATGTGAAAATTACCGAACAAACAGTTTAATAAGTCACAGCTGCAAAATACTAACGCGAATTCTTTACAGGCGAATGGAAAAACTGGTAGAAATGGTTCAAATGGCTCGGAGCACTATGGGACTCAACTGCTGAGGTCATTAGTTCCCTAGAACATAGAACTAGTTAAACCTAACTAACCTAAGGACATCACATACATCCATGCCCGAGGCAGGATTCGAACCTGCGATCGTAGCGGTCTTGCGGTTCCAGACTGCAGCGCATTTAACCGCACGGCCACTTCGGCCGGCAAAAACTGGTAGAAGCCGACCTTGGGGAAGAACAGTTTGGATTCCGTAGAAATATTGGAACACGTGAGGCAATACTGACCTTACGACTTATCTTGGAAGAAAGATTAAGGAAAGACAAACCTACGTTTCTAGCATTTGTAGACTTAGAGAAAGCTTTTGACAATGTTGACTGGAATACTCTCTTTCAAATTCTAAAGGTGGCAGGGGTAAAATACAGGGAGCGAAAAGCTATTTACAGTTTGTACAGAAACCAGATGGCAGTTATAAGAGTCGAGGGGCATGAAAGGGAAGCAGTGGTTGGGAAGGGAGTGAGACAGGGTTGCAGCCTCTCCCCGATGTTATTCCAAATGGCTTAGGGGGCTTAACTTCTAAGGTCATAAGTCCCCTAGAACTTAGAACTACTTAAACCTAACTAACCTAAGGACATCACACACATCCATGCCCGAGGCAGGATTCGAACCTGCGACCGTAGCGGTCGCGTAGTTCCAGACTGAAGCGCCTAGAACCGCTCAGCCACCCCTGCCAGCGATGTTATTCAATCTGTACATTGAGCAAGCAGTAAAGGAAACAAAAGAAAAATTCGGAGTAGGTATTAAAATCCATGGAGAAGAAATAAAAACTTTGAGGTTCGCCGATGACATTGTAATTCTGTCAGAGACAGCAAAGGACTTGGAAGAACAGTTGAACGGAATGGACAGTGTCTTGAAAGGAGGATATAAGATGAACATCAACAAAAGCAAAACGAGGTTAATGGAATGTAATCGAATTAAGTCGGGTGAAGCTGAGGGAATTAGATTAGGAAATGAGACACTTAAAGTAGTAAATGAGTTTTGCTATTTGGGGAGCAAAATAACTGATGATGGTCGAAGTAGAGAAGATATAAAATGTAGACTGGCAATGGCAAGGAAAGCGTTTCTGGAGAAGAGAAATTTGTTAACATCGAGTATAGATTTAAGTGTCAGGAAGTCGTTTCTGAAAGTATTTGTATGGAGTGTAGCGATGTATGGAAGTGAAACGTGGACGACAAATAGTTTGGACAAGAAGAGAATAGAAGCTTTCGAAATGTGGTGCTACAGAAGAACGCTGAAGATTAGATGGATAGATCACATACCTAATGATGAAGTATTGAATAAAATTGGGGAGAAGAAGAGTATGTGGCACAACTTGACAAAAAGAAGGGACCGGTTAGTAGGACATGTTCTGAGGCATCAAGGGATCACAAATTTAGCATTGGAGGGCAGCGTGGAGGGTAAAAATCGTAGAGGGAGACCAAGAGATGAATACACTAATCAGATTCAGTAGAATGTGGGTTGCAGTAAGTACTGGGAGGTGAAGAAGCTTGCACAGGATAGGGCAGCATGGAGAGCTGCATCAAACCAGTCTCAGGACTGAAGACCACAACAACAACAACACTGTCCTCAAGATTAGATGCATACTTTTTTCGATCGACTGTGCCTTCCAGAATGAAAGGATCACCCAGCGAATGCCACGAACATATTCTCCGTGCCATAAAGCTCCCCCGTTGTTGCTTTCAGACGTTTCACTCTGTACACCTCAACAGCCATCTGTCCGATGGAACATAAAGCGTGATTCAACTGAAAAGGTCATCTGTCGCCACTCAGAGCACTACCAGCGGCGATGTTGGTGTGCATATTCCAGTCATCGTCACCGAATAACAACAGTCAGCATAGTTATATGAACCAGGCGCCTGATGCGGGGGCTTATATGCAGCAATGCTCGCTGAACGGACGTTGAGGAGGAAACACTGTCGGTATCCCCTTGGCTCATATGGGCGGTTAGTTACTCAACAGTTGCACCTGTATTCGCGTGTACACATCTGCTCAGCCGTTGTTCGCCCTTGTCTTCTGTGGCCCGTGTTTCACCACAGTTGCCTAGGCGCCGATTTTGGATAGCGTTATTTTGCCATGCACGGTATACCTTAACCAGGGAGGTATGCGAACAGTTTACAGACTTAGTCGTTCGGAAATGCTTCCACCCTGGCCCCAGTGCCAATGACCATGCCCTTTTGGACGTCAGATGAATCGCTTCGTTTCCGCATTACGACAATGACTGAACTGTTTTCCCGATACGCTTTACAAACCCGTCACTGCTGGTGCTCCCATCTGCCTTCTGCTGAGTGATTATTGCACATCGACGTCGAACATGGGCGGTGGTCACATTAATGTGACTGGACCGTGTACTGTAGCGTGTTACACTGCTCCACTAACTCCTCTATAGTTGTTATCCTGCCAATATTCTTAAGCTATAAGTATTGTACTTGGGTGGTTACTGCAAAATCACCTTAAGTCTTTCTTAAGAGTCTTTATATTTTGGTTTTTCTCTGTATCCACATCTACATATACAGGGTGTCCCAGGAAAAATTGTCAATATTCAGGGAGATGACAGGCAAGACGATTCGCAGCAAAAAAGTAATGTAAATGGGGCTGTAAATTGCATACCTTAAGAGCTATGAGCACTTCTCCATCAACGAGACTGTAAAAGAAATCTCTTCTGCTAGAAGCACTTTGCTTTCCATATTTTTGGAGGAGGCAGTATGGACTAAAACACGAAAAAGTTGTCTAGTAAATATCGGCTCTAAAATGCATATCCCACCTTAAGAGCTACGAGTACTTCTTCAGTGGCAGAGACATGTTTCACAGTAGCGATGATGAACAAGTGCTCATAGCTGTTAATATATGCGCTTTAGAGCCCATGTTTACTGATCATTTTTCTTTGTTTTGGTCCATACTGTCTCCTCTCAAAACATGGAAAGCAAAGAGTTTGCTGTAGATGAAATTCGTTTCGCAATATCGAAGATGAAGAAATGCTTATGGCTCTTAAGGTATGCGTTATAGAGGCAATGTTTACTAGACATTTTTGTTTCGAATGATCGTTCCTGTCCCATCCCTAAATATTGACCATTGCTCCTGGGACAACCTGTATAGTCCGCAAGCCACCTTACGGTGTTTGGCGGAGGGTATTTAGTGTACCACAGTAACTTCCTCTCTTTGCTGCTACAGTCGAGAAATGGTCTGTGGGAAGTACTATTCTTGGTAAGCCTCTGTGTGAGCTCCAGTCTCTCTTATTTTACCAAAAAAATGGCTCTGAGCAGTATGGGACTTAACTGCTGTGGTCGTCAGTCCTCTAGAACTTAGAGCTACTTAAACCTAACTAACCTAAGGACATCACACACATCCATGCCCGAGGCAGGATTCGAACCTGCGACCGTAGCAGTCGCGCGGTTCCGGACTGAGCGCCTAGAGCCGGCCGAAGTGGCCGTGCGGTTAAAGGCGCTGCAGTCTGGAGCCGCAAGACCGCTACGGTCGCAGGTTCGAATCCTGCCTCGGGCATGGATGTTTGTGATGTCCTTAGGTTAGTTAGGTTTAACTATTTCTAAGCTCTAGGGGACTAATGACCTCAGCAGTTGAGTCCCATAGTGCTCAGAGCCATTTGAACCATTTTTTGAGCGCCTAGAACCGCTAGACCACCGCGGCCGGCCTAATTTTACCTTCACGGTCTTTTCAGCAGACGTGTGTGGGAGGAAGTAATATTCTGGTTGACTGTTATAGGAACGTACGCCCTTGGAACTTGAACAGTAAGCCACACTTTGATGCACAACTCCCCTCTTGAAGCGTCTGCCACTGGAGGTAGTTGAGCATCCCCGTGACGCTTTCGCGTCCACTAAATAAACCTGTAACGAAACGCGGTGCTCTTCTTTGGAGCTTCTCTATTACCTATATCAATCCTATCTGGTACGGATCCCAGACTGACGAGCAATTTTCAAGCACTGCTCGAACGAGGCTTCTGTTAGCTACCACCGTTGTGGATAGACACTTTCTAACGATTCTTCCAATGAATCTCAGTCCGACAGCTGCCTCATCTACAATTCGTTTTATCTTTAAATCGCTCCGTACTCATACTCCCAGATATTTAATGGATGTTATTTCCTCTAGTGATTGTTTTGCCGCGCGACCGCTACGGTCGCAGGTTCGAATCCTGCCTCGGGCATGGATGTGTGTGATGTCTTTAGGTTAGTTAGGTTTAAGTAGTTCTAAGTTCTAGGTGACTGATGACCACAGCAGTTAAGTCCCATAGTGCTCACAAGGGAACCTCCCCGTCGCACCCCCCTTAGATTTAGTTATAAGTTGGCACAGTGGATAGGCCTTGATAAACAGAACACAGATCAATTGAGAAAACAGGAAGAAGTTGTGTGGAACTGTGAAAAAATAAGCAAAATATACAAACTGAGTAGTTTATGGCAACATATGCAACATCAAGAACACTGGGAACGCAGGAGCACCGTGGTCTCGTGGTAACGTGAGCAGCTGCAGAACGAAAGGTCCTTGGTTCAAATCGTCCATCGAGTGAAAAGTTTAATTTTTTATTATCAGTTTATGTGACAAACTCATATGTTTTCATCACTTTTTTGGGAGTGATTATCACATCCACAAGAAAACCTAAATCGGGCAAGGTAGAAGAATCTTTTTACCCATTCGCCAAGTGTACAAGTTTGGTGGGTCGACAACATATTCCTGTCATGTGACGCACATGCCGTCACCAGTATCGTATAGAATATATCAGATGTGTTTTCCTGTGGAGGAATCGGTTGACCTATAACCTTGCGATCAAATGTTTTCGGTTCCCATTGGAGAGGCACGTCCTTTCGTCTATTATTCGCACGGTTCTGCGATGCGGTCGCAAAACACAGACACTAAACTTATCACAGTGAACAGAGACGTCAATGAACGAACGGACAGATAATAACTGTGCAAAAATAAAGAAAGTAATATTTTCACCCGAGGGAAGACTTGAACCAAGGATCTCTCGTTCTGCAGCTGCTCATGCTACCACGGGACCACGGCGCTCCTGGGCTCATGATGTCCATGATGTTGCTTATGTCGCCCATGGACTACTCAGTTTGTATATTTTGCTTATTTTTTCACAGTTCCACACAACTTCTTCCTGTTTTCTCAATTGATCTGTGTTCTGTTTATCAAGGTCTATCCACTGTGCCAACTTATAACTAAATCTGAGGGGGGTGCGATGGGGAAGTTCCCTTGTCAGAGCCATTTGAACCATTTGATTGTTCTGCAATCGCGTAAACATACAATAATGGATCTTTCTGCCTATTTGTACGCAATACGTCAGAGTTGTTTATGTTGAGGGCCAACTTTCAGTCCCTGTACAAAGCGTCGACCCTCTGAATATCTTCCCGCATTTCGCTACAATTTCCTACTATTTGACATCTCTGTATACAATAGCACCATACGCAAAAAGCCTCATGGAACTTCCAGCGTTATTCACTGTGTCATATATCATGGAAAGTGTTGTTCGTATAACGCTCCTTTGAGGTACGGCCGAGGTTACCTTATCGTCTGATGACATCTCACCGTTCAGAATTAGATGCTGTGTTATGTTTGCTAAAAGCTATTCAATGGAATCAAACAGCTGATCTCATATTCCATAGGGTAGTATTTTGTTCATCCGATGGCAGATTTCTTCTTCATGTTTGTACCAAACTATTGTCAGCAGAGTTCCAATAAAATCAAGTCAAATACGCTGTTACTACATCGCCCCTCTGGTCCTCTGTCGTAAACACGACGGTGCTGCCATCTTGGCTAAGTCTTGGTTTGTTTCCCACGAATTATTGACACGAACACAAATACTTCGCTATCTACTGAACACACACTCAGGACTGTCGCCGGCAGATAAGAAATCTCGGAGACAAAAAGTCTGACTCACGGTTAGCTTTGTCTACAGCTACTGTTTGTCCATTTAGCCGCTGAGTGCGTCTTACCGTGCCAGACAGCGGGACGAGATGCGCTCCTTTCGTCTTCAGACCGAGTTGCAGACCGGAAATGTAGAATTCAGCCTTTCAAAAACTGAGTTAGCTTAATGCCTAGAACACATTACTTTCGTCCGAAAGATGTTGGTTTTAAATACTCTTTTTACCATCCTGATTACGTTTGTCCATAATTTTCGTAAACCAATCCACTCAGATGCCTATGAAAGGGGCCCTAGTCAATCGTCCGACACCATTTTATACACATGAGCTGCTTGTATGTCTTTGAAATTTTCTGGAATATTGTAACTGTGTGCTGGACCTTGACTCGGATCCGGGATCTTTGCCTTTTGTGGAAAATCGCTCCATCAGCTGAGCTACCCGAGCACGACGCACGGCCAGTCCTCACACCAATACTTCCGCCAGTATCTCATCTTCTAACCTCAAACTCCACAGAAATTCTTCTGGCGTAACAGGCGGGACTAGCACTCATAGAAGAAAGAATATTGTAGAGACATGACTTAGATACGGCCTCGGGGATTGTTTCCAGAATGAATTTTCACTCTGCAGCAGAGTGTGCGCTGATATGGAACTTCCTGATAGATTAAAACTGTGTGCCGGGCCGGGACTCGAATCCGGGACCATTGCGTTTTTTGGGCAAGTCTTCCGATAACTGACCTACCTGAGCACGACTCAGTTTACTTCCACCAGTACCGCATCCCCTACCTTGTGTAAGGACAGCTCGCGGATCGCCCCTTGGGTAGCTCAGTTGGGCCCGCCCCTGTGGAAGATCGGTTCTAGGCGCTTCAGTCCGGAACCGCGCTGCTGTTGCGGTCGCAGGTTCGAATTCTGCCTCGGGCATGGATGTGTGTGATGTCCTTAGGTTAGTTAGGTTTAAGTAGTTCTAAGTCTAGGGAACTGATGACCTCAGACGTTAAGTCCCGTAGTGCTTAGAGCCATTTTTGAGCTCAGTTGGTAGAACACTTACTGCGAAAGGCAAAGGTCCTGGTTTCAACTCCTGGCCTGGCACACACTTCCAGTCGACCAGGAAGTTTCATATCAGCGCACACTCCACTGCAGAATGCAATTCATTCTCGAAACAATCCCACAGGCTGTGACTAAGCCATGTCTCGTCAGTATCCTTTGTTCCAGTCGTTCTAGTCCCACAAGTTACGCAGGAGGACTTCTGTGAAGTTTGGAATGTAGGAGGTGAGGTCCTGGCGGCAGTAAAGCTGTGAGAACGGGTCGTCAGTCGTGCTCAGGTAGCTTAGTTAGTGGAGAACTTACACGCGAAAAGCAAAGGTCCAAGGTTGGAGTCCCGGTCCGGTGCACAGTTCAAATCTGCCAAGAAATTTCGTAACAGCGCACACTCCACTGCAGAGTGAAAAATCGTTGTGGAGTGTATTTAATTACCCTCCTGTTAAAAACATTATATAAAAATCAAATCATAACGCAACTTTCAGTGCTTGTTTCTCTTATACCAGGCCAGGGTGAACTCTAACGTTACGTTTGGGAGCCTCAAACTTAAGGAACTGATTCGAAGGGAGTCGCATCGTTTAGAAACTAATAGTTAACATTAACGAAGGAACTCAGAGCTCTTCACCATCTCGAAGTAATTTAATACATATATTAATATGGAACGTGGCGTTTGAGCTTCGACATCTGTAGACTCTTCGAACGCCAAAATCATTATTAAACACTCACACTATTTTTTGTATTGCAATATCGCCCCTGCATTGTTCGTCCAGCAGAGGGACTTCGGTCACGTATCTTTCTCAGTTTCTTATTTTTGGGTTCTAAAACAAAAACAACTTGTCCTAGATTTTTCTTTATAAACTTCGTTTATGTATAAGGTTTCTTTCGTTTTGCAATATTAAAAGTGAGTCGAAAGTGCCTTGGGTTGTTAAATCTGCTTCCTTTGTGAGCATTGACATAACTCCACTTTGACCTTGACATTTTACCTTTAGTGATAACAATTTAGTTTTCCTTAAATAAGAACAATAGGTAAGTCTTTACTGCAACCACGGTGGTTAGTGTCACGATGGAATTTCAGATTAACAAATCGCTATGTATTTAATACTTAGTTCTGAAATAGGATTCTATTTTTATGGGCGTATGTTTGGGCTTGTAATTTCACCTTTGCAATATTTCCTTAACTATTTTCTTAAAATATTGCACGAAATATACACTCCTGGAAATTGAAATAAGAACACCGTGAATTCATTGTCCCAGGAAGGGGAATCTTTATTGACACATTCCTGGGGTCAGATACATCACATGATCACACTGACAGAACCACAGGCACATAGACACAGGCAACAGATCATGCACAATGTTGGCACTAGTACAGTGTATATCCACCTTTCGCAGCAATGCAGGCTGCTATTCTCCCATGGAGACGATCGTAGGGATGCTGGATGTAGTCCTGTAGAACGGCTTGCCATGCCATTTCCACCTGGCGCCTCAGTTGGACCAGCGTTCGTGCTGGACGTGCAGACCGCGTGAGACGACGCTTCATCCAGTCCCAAACATGCTCAATGGAGGACAGATCCGGAGATCTTGCTGGCCAGGGTAGTTGACTTACACCTTCTAGAGCACGTTGGGTGGCACGGGATACATGCGGACGTGCATTGTCCTGTTGGAACAACAAGTTCCCTTGCCGGTCTAGGAATGGTAGAACGATGGGTTCGACGACGGTTTGGATGTACCGTGCACTATTCAGTGTCCCCTCGACGATCACCAGTGGTGTACGGCCAGTGTAGGAGATCGCTCCCCACACCATGATGCCGGGTGTTGGCCCTGTGTGCCTCGGTCGTATGCAGTCCTGATTGTGGCGCTCACCTGCACGGCGCCAAACACGCATACGACCATCATTGGCACCAAGGCAGAAGCGACTCTCATCGCTGAAGACGACACGTCTCCATTCGTCCCTCCATTCACGCCTGTCGCGACACCACTGGAGGCGGGCTGCACGATGTTGGGGCGTGAGCGGAAGACGGCCTAACGGTGTGCGGGACTGTAGCCCAGCTTCATGGAGACGGTTGCGAATGGTCCTCGCCGATACCCCAGGAGCAACAGTGTCCCTAATTTGCTGGGAAGTGGCGGTGCGGTCCCCTACGGCACTGCGTAGGATCCTACGGTCTTGGCGTGCATCCGTGCGTCGCTGCGGTCCGGTCCCAGGTCGACGGGCACGTGCACCTTCCGCCGACCACTGGCGACAACATCGATGTACTGTGGAGACCTCACGCCCCACGTGTTGAGCAATTCGGCGGTACGTCCACCCGGCCTCCTGCATGCCCACTATACGCCCTCGCTCAAAGTCCGCCAACTGCACATACGGTTCACGTCCACACTGTCGCGGCATGCTACCAGTGTTAAAGACTGCGATGGAGCTCCGTATGCCACGGCAAACTGGCTGACACTGATGGCGGCGGTGCACAAATGCTGCGCAGCTGGCGCCATTCGACGGCCAACACCGCGGTTCCTGGTGTGTCCGCTGTGCCGTGCGTGTGATCATTGCTTGTACAGCTCTCTCGCAGTGTCCGGAGCAAGTATGGTGGGTCTGACACACCGGTGTCAATGTGTTCTTTTTTCCATTTCCAGGAGTGTAGCTTTCTAGAGAAAAAACTATTGAATATGTCTTCTAATATAATGTTTATACTCGAAGTACTGATAACATTGTAATGTGTTAAGTCTCAGCTACAGCCTGAACAGTTAAAAATATAAATCTTAAAGGCTTTCAAAAGACTATTTCTATCATATTCATGGCCGTGCCTAGTTTATTTAAGAAAAATTAGTTTATTTCAGTACTAAAATGAAATAATCACTGTCAACCAAGCTTTAACTGGTTACAAAGCCTATACAACATTTGCAGATTTATGCAGGGAGAACAGGAAATCTACCAACGAATTTTCAGAGTTTGTCCAGCGGCGATACATTCTAGTATTTTGATGTAAGATACCTGTGGTCTCCGGTGGCTCGTTACAGAGTATTTGAATGTCGTTTGTTTTCTTACCCCCATTTACCTTTGTATGTCTACTGCACTGAAAGTATGTAAACTGCAGTGCCAATGTCGGCAGTATGCACCGTATGTTTTGTTTTGAGACAATTTTTTTCGATTCACTCACGTACTTGTTTTATTACGGTGTTTTGATAATTTTTACTTTCGGATCATCTAACTACAATTGAATGAAACACAATTTTCGTGCCATACGCGTTTCGCCTTTATTTTCTGCAAGGCATCTTCAGTGGCCTGGAATACATACATATTTTTACTATTTAGTTTACATTTTGGAGCAATGTATGTGTAGGTTATAAACAGTTCTGGTGGTTATTTTTTCTATGACGTAGTAATATTTTAAATTCTACTTATAGGAAGCGTGGGCAATTTTCTACATGCTATGTTTTTGTTCAATTTTTGGCGCTGTTATGCACGTACTTGCTGTTCACAACAGTAGTGACAACATTTCTTTTCGCCCTCAAGCTTCCCTTCAGTATTGCACGGTTCAGTTTCGGGTTTGTTTTATCGACAGTGAAACTCCGCAGTGTGAAGAGTTTTACTGCTGAACAACCGGCCGGTATGCACCTCATGTATGGTTTCACTGAATGCAATGGAAAGCCAGTACAGCGTTGCTATGCTGTTACCACAGCTATGCTAACCACATCACAGCCCTTTTGCAGACTGGGGTTCTTGCAATGCTCTATCTTTTGTGTTTTACGTTTTGGCGATTGCATGTTAAGACTTTTTAATCGTTGTTTTGACAGAAATTAGAGTAAATGGACAAATGAACCGATAAATCCTAATTACAGTATTACATTGTATACTGAATATCACCGAGTATTCACCGCCGTCGGTATTAATATACAGGGTGATTCAAAAAGAATACCACAACTTTAAAAATGTGTATTTAATGAAAGAAACATAATATAACCTTCTGTTATACATCATTACAAAGAGTATTTAAAAAGGTTTTTTTTTCACTCAAAAACAAGTTCAGAGATGTTCAATATGGCCCTCTCCAGACACTCGAGCAATATCAACCCGATACTCCAACTCGTTCCACACTCTCTGTAGCATATCAGGCGTAACAGTTTGGATAGCTGCTGTTATTTCTCGTTTCAAATCATCAATGGTGGCTGGGAGAGGTGGCCGAAACACCATATCCTTAACATACCCCCATAAGAAAAAATCGCAGGGGGTAAGATCAGGGCTTCTTGGAGGCCAGTGATGAAGTGCTCTGTCACAGGCTGCCTGGCGGCCGATCCATCGCCTCGGGTAGTTGACGTTCAGGTAGTTACGGACAGATAAGTGCCAATGTGGTGGCGCTCCATCCTGCTGAAATATGAATTGTTGTGCTTCTTGTTCGAGCTGAGGGAACAGCCAATTCTCTAACATCTGGATGCGTGCTACATTTTCATCACTCGTTCTCGGCCGTCCAGAACTTTTCCCTTTGCACAAACACCCATTCTCTGTAAACTGTTTATACCAACGTTTAATACACCACCTATCAGGAGGTTTAACACCATACTTCGTTCGAAATGCACGCTGAACAACTGTCGTCGATTCACTTCTGCCATACTCAATAACACAAAAAGCTTTGTGTTGAGCTGTCGCCATCTTAGCATCAACTGACGCTGACGCCTAGTCAACAGCGCCTCAAGCGAACAAATGTACAACTAAATGAAACTTTATAGCTCCCTTAATTCGCCGACAGATAGTGCTTAGCTCTGCCTTTTGTCGTTGCAGAGTTTTAAATTCCTAAAGTTGTGGTATTCTTTTTGAATCACCCTGTATATACAGAGACCGAACAACAACATGGCAGCTCTGGAAGAATGACTGGGAAACTATCGGTGTCTTATGTGAGGCTCCCAGCAAAAGCTGATCATGGGAGGGTTAGTGTGATTAATTCGCTATGTTCGATTGGTTGACCCCACTGGGTGTGTGGACAACGGCGCTAGCTCACCTGCGGCCGCATCTCAGGAGTGGCGCGTGATGGTGATGGTATGGATTTCCTGGAACTCTGGGTCTACAAATTTAAAATGCTGTCTCCAGCAATCGAGGACCCACTCGCATAGAAGTATGTGATGATAGCACTAGTCATGGATGTAGAATACCGCAACAGACGCTTCTTGAAGAACGTATCTTCTTCTACTCTGACGTTCCCAGTGGTTAAGATTAGGAACTGTCTGTAAACCATCTGCTGTAGTGGAGGTTTAGATGATTAACATATGTAGTGTCATGGTTTAAGAGCTTTTCATGTTTTCCCTTTTCATTTAATATTTTATAAATTTGCTCTTTCCTTTACAATTAACTTTACTAATTACTGAAAATGCTTAAATTACAAACCCTGAAGTGAATGTAAATAACAATTGTATACAATTTTCTGCCACTACGTGAAAACACGGCTCACATTGGACTCCAGGTGGCGAGCCAAAGGAGACCATGGGTCAATTATACCACAATACGCGGAAAATTTTCCTGAACAGCTTCCGAAATTTTGTCGATGAAGTTTCGGTTCACCCAGCATATTGTTAGCCATGAACCTTGTGATGGTCCATTTAGGGGGACGTTAATCGGAGCTTTAACAATTCTTGGGTTAAAGGTCAAGCGTGGAAACCTGTCAGAACAAGCGGGGAAACCTGTCGTAGACAGGGGCCACACATCGGCCGGAGGGAAAAAAACGTCTCCGTGGCTAACGAAACACGACAAAAGAGTTGTGTATTGTGCAGCGAAATGGTGAAGCCGGAAGGCAGAGTTATGTAAGCGTTCAAGTGTAACAGACTAGTGATAGCCGGACACAGCAAAGTAGTTCCATCCAAGGTATGTTTGCTACGAAGCCTCTGCGATCCGGAGTATTTATGGCACCTTAGCGCCTCCGTGAACTCCAAGACTACTTACGCACGCCGGAAGGATGTGGGTTCTTAACTGCCAAGTGTTGCTTCCCTTTTGTAAAGAATTATTTGCGGTTCCACTTAGGAGGACGTCGCACAACAGTGGGAGGCGGCACGGAAGCCGATTGATCAATGCGAGCTTGGTTTTGTGGATCTTGGTAAGATAATAAATCGGTAGAGTAAGAAGGCGAAAAGTGTATTCGGATACGGGAGCACGGGGGTAGCGCGAGCAGTTGGTGTTCATGTGCATGATTACTCTGCAAATCGCAGTTAAGTGCCTGGCAGAGGGTTCCTCGAAGCTCTTTCACACTATCTTTCTAGCTTTTCACCCTCCAGCAGCGCACAGGAAAAACGAACACTTAAATCTTTCCGTACGAGCTCTGATTTCTCTTATTTTATTACGATGATCATTTCTCCCTTATGTAAGTGAGAGTCAACAAAATATTTTCGCATTTGGAGCAGAAAGTTGGTTATTGAAATTTAGTTCAAGGATCTCACCGCAACGAAAAACGCCTTCGTTTTAACGATTGCCATCCCAACTCGCGTATCGTATCCGTGATACTGCCTCCTCTATTTCGTGATAACACAAAACGAACTGCCCGTCTTTGGACTTCTTCGATATCCTCCATCAGTCCTATCTGGTAAGGATGTTATACTGCGTAGCAATACTCTAGCAGAGGAAGGACAAGCGTGATGTAGGCAGTAAAACGCAGTCTTTGATTTACCTTTTTTTTACAAAATGATCTATGTGATCGTTCCATTTACGAAGTTTGTAATTGTAATTCCTAGGTACTTAGTTGAACTGACAGTATTTAGATTTGTTTGATTTATCCTGTAACCGAAATTTAACGGACTCCTTTTAATACTCATGTGGATTACTTCACACTTCTCATTATTGAGGGTCAATTGCCACTTTTCGCACCATGCACATCTCATGTCTGAATCATTTTGCATTTAGTTTTGACCTTCTAATGACCTTAATAGACCGTAAATTACATCATCTGCAAAAAAATCTGAGAGGGCTGCTCATATTGTCTCTTAAGCCGTTTATACAGATTAAGGACAGCAGAGGGCTTATATCACAGCCTTGGCGAATGCCAGATATCACTTCAGTTTCACTCGATGACATTCCGTCAGTTGCTACGAACTGTGATCTTTCTGAAAGGAAATCATGAATCCAGTCCCACAACTGAGACGATACTCCATAGACACACAATTTTATCAGAAGCCGCTTGTGAGGAACGGTATTTTTTGTAAATCTAGAAACATGGAATCTATAATGAGATCGCCTGTCGGTAGCACTAACAACTTCGTGAGAATAAAGAGCTAGTTGTGTTGCACAAGAACGACAATTTCTGATTCCATGGTGACTGTGTGCCAACGGATCGTTTTCCTCGATGCAGTTCATAATGTTCGAACAAAGTATATGCCCTGGATCGACGTCAGTGATACGGGTCTGTAATTCAGCGGATTAATACTACTTTTTTTCTTGAGTATTGGAGTACCTGTGCAACTTTCCAGTCCTTAGTAACGGACCTTTGTCGAGCGAGCCGTTGTGTATGATTGCACGAAGCTATGATATCAGCATGCTATGAAGTGAATGCAACTGGTATACAAGTTGGATCGGAGAACTTTCCTTTATTAAGTGATTTAAGCTGCTCTGCTAGACCAAGGATATCTCCTAAGTTTCTTATCTTGGCAGCAGATCTTTATTGGAATTCTGGAACACTTACTTCGTCTTCTATGGTGAAGGCATTTCGGAACATTGTATTTAGTAACTCCGCTTTAGTGGCACTATTATCGATAACATTGCCATCGTTATCGCACATTGGAGTACTGATTCGCCCTTGCGCTTTTGTACTTCACATACGACCAGAATCTGTTTGTATTTTCTGCAAGATTTCAAGACAGAGTTTCTTTGTGGAAACTATTAAAAGCATCTCACATTGAAACTCGCGCTAAATTTCGAGCTTTTGCAAAAATTCCCCAATCTCGGGAATTTGACATCCTTTGAAATCTGACACACTTTTTTCCTTGCTTCTGCAAGAATGTTCTGATCTGTTTTGTGTACCGTGGAGGATTAGTAGTTTATTTGTAATAAATCTCTCCACTGCTGTCAACACAGTTTCTTTGAATGTGAGTCACATCTGGTCTACATTTTGAGAGTTAGTTCGGAAGGAATGGGGGCTGTCTCTTAGGACGGCGTCAAACAAATTTTCATCTTTTTTTTTTAATAGATATATGTTGACTTTATTTTTGGTGGGTTTGGATGTTGCAGTATTAAGACTTGCTACAACGACCTTGTGGTCAACTAATCCCTGTATCCGTCATAATGCGCCCTGTTTGGTCGGGGTTATTTGTTGCTAAGTTCAAAAATGGCTCTAAGCACTATGGGACTTAACATCTGAGGTTATCAGCCCCCGAGACTTAGAACTTCTTAAACCTAACTAACCTAAGGACTTCACACACATCCATGCCCGAAGCAGGATTCGAACCTGCTACCTTAGCAGCAGCGCAGTTCCGGACTGAAGAGCCTAGAACCGCTCGGCCACAGCGGCCGGCTGTCGCTAAGTGCTCGAGTATGTTTTCGTAACTATTTACGCTTCGAGTGGACTCCTAAACGAATTGTTCAAAATATTTACCGGAGAACGCGCTTAGTACGATTTCGGACGATGTTTTATTCTTTAAACATGTATTTTGGCCAACATATCGAGCGTAGAATGAAATACCAGGAACTGTAATTTTATCAGTGGGGCACCTATTTGAAATAAGACTCAATGCGGATGCCGAGTGCGGACTGCAGCGAGAGACGGTAAAGAGTAAGCAGCTCAGAGGAAGGGATTGGGAGTCCTAACTGGAGCAGCAGAAATCGTCGAGACGCAGTGTTCGCAGGTAAACTGCAGAAGGGAACTCGCTGTAGTTTATCTACGGGTGGGAGGAAGGAATTCTGCACGAGAGGAAACTGGAGGACACGTAGTTTTCTATTACACTGACTAACATCCAGGTTACTGTCGGAGTTTCAAAGGGTGTCACATTTCAAAGTGTCTGAAAGTATGGCAACAGATTACTGCAGTTAATTAAAGCAGCTTCCTTCTTAATAGTAAAGGAGGAATAGTGAAGGAGGGATCCTTACGTGTGTTTACGTAACTCGTGCTGTCGCTGTTTTTCCAGTATGTGCAGTAATCTTTGTACGTCGCAAATGAACAGTAGCGGTTTTCGTCTAGTTTTATTCATTATGTGAAGCCATGAGGATGGCGTTGATATCCTTGAAGTTCGTCGATTCTATGGACCGATGCTGGGTGTTAGAGACAGTCGGAGAGTCCTGATGATTCGAATTTAGAAATTACACAGGGGTGAGCCTTTCATAGTGAGGTTCGCTACCCAATACATTGGTAGGTGGTGTTGGAGGCAGCTGAAGGTTAATATCTTTATTTAGGTGTCTAAATAAAAGGGTGATATGTCAAAAGCTTTCCCTGATGTCTTTAGAACAACTTTATTTTATGGTAAGTAACACGATGTACATGATTATATTACATATTCCAGGAACGTTATTGTATATAGGGCGTACCAGAAATGATGCTACAAACTACAAAATGAGGGGTTGTAGAGCTGAAGATAATAACCCGTACCAGAAATGATGCTACAAACTACAAAATGAGGGGTTGTAGAGCTGAAGATAATAACCCGTGTCCAGAAATGTCATCGAACGATGCTACAGAATGTCGAAGTTATAGCCACCAGCTTCTGGTATAAGGCCACCCCTACGGCAGCAAACTTGGCTTTGTACGTGACGGACCATAGGCGAAACGTCTCGCAATGTTGTTTGTCATTCAGTGATAGCGACTGATTGCCACGATCGTCAGTGGAGAAGATGAAGCTAGCTGCTGCATAGAAAGGCCTTGTTTTCTATGAATGCCTCAGTGGATGATGGCCTCGGACACGGGTTTCCATCCTAAGTTTATTTCTCTCCTGGGACCTTCTACATTCTCCAATGTTTTTCAGTACACAGGAGACACGCATGTATGTCCGAAGGAACATTGCATCGCTCTTATTAATAAAACACACACTGTAATATCGTATTTTCATTATTCTCGCGCTCTCTTCGCGCAAACTATTAGTCCTGCAGAAAAAAAGTATAGCATCTTTTTTGTAGCAAATTCATTGTAGTTTAATTTTATACTGTGACACATTTTGGCAGCATGGTACGGTTTTCGATTTATTCGAGAAAAACGTGCAAATATGATATTAAACGTGTTCCATCTCGGAAACAATTCGGAATAGGCTATATGTCCATATGAAGTTTATTGTTCACAATCACTAATACTATCACCCCTCAAAGCACTTACCTTTCCACTCGACTCTCCCTGTATGTGCAAAACGAGTTACAAACGTAACACATCTAAGGCGCATACTTTACTACTGCTCAAGTGTGTGGGACGCATATTAGTTGGGAATAACGGGGACATAGAGTGTTTAGCAGGATACATGGTGCGAAAGGTCACAGGCTGGTTTGACTGGCACTGAGTGAGCTGGGTGCTCAGACTCAGCATTTCCGAGATTTCCCTAAATGACCTAAGATGACTTTCAGGATGGTTCCTTTGAAGCGATACAGCTTATTTCCTTCCGCAACCTTCCCAAATCCGAACTTACACTCCGTCTATAATGATCACCTCGTTGACAGCACATCAGAACCCTAATCTTCTTTTGTCTGACTGTCAAAAGAATGTAACAGAAATGAGGAAATGTCTTAACTTGCAAACACTACAAAAAAAACGGTGTCCATCTCACAAGAATCTTGTTAGAAAACGTCAAGAATCGTCTTTGAGGTCAGAAAAAGCGAATATTCTTCAGGCCCATGCTTCTGAGATCGCACAAATAAAAGCTCCCACAGACGCGTACACTCAGTCGGGTCGACGTGGACACGTTATGGATGGCAGAAAGGAGCTGCCTTGTTCGGTCGTGCCCATGAACACACCGTGAGTGAAGTTCCCCGATTTGTTGGTCTTTCATCCCAGATTGTTCAACGTGCCGACAGAGAATGGTGTACCAGTCACAATCATGTGAATGAAATAATCGTATGGCACTGATGGCAGCGAGTCCCCACATGGGGAAATTCGGTCGCCGAGTTGCAAATCTTTTCAGTTGACGCCACAATGGGTGACTTGCGTGTAGATGACGCTGAACTGATGATGGAGACGGCATAACACCCAGTGCCCGAGCGGAGGAAATCTCCGACCCGGCCGGCTATCGAACTTGGGACCGCAGCATGGCAGTGAGACGCGCCGACCACTCGGCTAAGGGGGCAGACAGCATCCTTTTAACACGACGTAAGAACATTAGTCGTAAAAAAGATCCTAACCGGCAGGAACCGGAGACGAGTGTCACACCTAGTCAGTGGTAATCGGTTTCAAACCCGACAGCAATTGCATTTTCCAGTAAATCAACCACTTTCTGACAACACATGGCGAAGAGAACTGCATACAATGGAAATTAGGAGTTTGGTATGTCGCAAACTGTCATTGCTCACAGCCGCACATACATGGTCCAATCACATTAATGTGACCACCTGTCAAAAGCCAGAATAACCACCTCTCGCAGCGCGGATGTTCAGAGAGAGAGTCAGTGATGTTCTGGAAGGTACTGAACGGGTGTAGAGCCATGCTGACTCCAGAGCCGTGGCCAGCTGCGCTAGGTTTCACGGTTGAAGATATATGGCCCCAAAAGCCCGATCGAAGTGATCCCACAGATTCTCGGTTAGGTTTAAGTTCGGCGGACTTGGTTTCCAGGGGAGTGAAGTAAACTCATTCCAGTGTCTTCAAACCACGCACGTATTCTGCGAGCAGTGTGACACAGTACATTGTCCAGTTGGTAGATGTCATCGTGCTGAGAAAAAACAAACTGCATGTAGGGATGGTTATGGTCCCCAAGCATAGATGCATACTTGTGTTGACCCATTGTGCCTTCCAGAATGACGAGATCACCCAGTAAATACCATGAGAACATTCCCTAGACCATAATGCCTGGACCCTTTGGGCTGTTGTTGCAGGACCACACATGCCAACGACGCATGTCATCTATGGTCCACAGAACACCACAGTTGCCTCGGAGCCTGTTTTGGATAGCCCCATTTTGCTATGCATGGTATACTTTAACCACAGCGATGTGCGAACAGTTTAAGAACTTTTACTAGAAGCGTCTAGAATTTTGTTTGTTTTCAAATAATGCAAGGAGTAGTGTGCACAAACGGCCAAAAGATCCATCTAACCCGTAGTAAGTAAAGAAAAGTGCAAACTTATTCACGGTCTGCAGAGTCTGAAGTAAATTAGGTGAAGAGCGACAGAATGAAATACGTCGGCCTGCGATGGGAACGTAGGACCAAGGAATTAGAAGAACTCTCCTGGGAGTCAGAATTTCGGAAAAATTGGTGTTTTATGCAGATGCTAAACTTGATGGGTGGCCTGGGAGGAGCTAAATGGCAGAAGTTGAGAGGAAGGGAAATTTTGTGGGAATTTGTTCACTTCCCAGAGCAGGCATTGGTCGGCGCTGGGAAGCGACGCATAATTAACGCGGCTTGCGCTGCAATTGGCGTAAGTGATTTTCTGGAGGGGAAACCGAGGCGAAGAGCGGACTGGCAGAAGTCTCCGTAGAGGTTTTTCGTCCCCAGCTTGCCTGGAGTGCGGACGTGGCGTTCTTTACTCAGCTTGCCTGAGAGAGAGTGAGCATTTTAGTGAGTAGTTTAGGACTTAGAAAGTTTCCGTTGAGCTATGTACTGAGCAAGATAGCTAGGAGTGAATAGACGAGCGCAGCATTGCAGCACCACGAGACCGGCCGACGTCCGCACAACGACGCCGCCCTGCCACGCTGAATTTGGTGATATTGCGCCCGCTCCGGCTTTAGTTAGGCCACTGATTAATTTGTTGGATCACGTCAGCAAAGTTTCCACTAGGGTTTCATGGCCCATGTATTGTAGAATTCTTCTCGCACTTCGCATTACGACTGGGTCAGTCCATAGGAATTAATTTAGATTTATCGCACTTTACTCCACGTAAACGCAATTTATACCCACTGCCTGTTAGGAGAGTCGTGTAATGTGATGAGTGAAGGTCGTGAGTTAAAATAAATTTGTGCTAATCGACTGCATCTGTTTTCGATCAAGTAGTTGAAATCCCAAGTCACTTTCTTAATTTTATGTTCAACATTTGCATCTGGTGTTCAATAGCTGAATATAACATCAATGTGCATCCCTTTTTAATTAAAAGGGATGAATTCTGAATCAATTAATGTCAACACTGCCACTTCAGTTCAATCAGGAGTCACAGGGCCTTATTACTTTCTTTGCGTTATCCGATATTGCGGCAGTTTTGCACTCTCTGTTGATCTGTTAGTCAATTAGCTGGGGTGAACACACGCCAAAACCAGATAAGTGACGGGTGGGGTGTTACAACTGTGAATTCAACTAAATACTTAGGGATTACAATTTATGAATAACTTAAATTGGAACGATCACACAGATAATATTGTGGGGAAAACTAACCAAAGACTACGTTTTATTGGCAGTAAGAAGATGCAACAGGTCCACTAGAGACTGCCTGCACTACGCTTGGCCGTCCTCTGCTTGAGCATTGCAGTGTGGTATGGGATCCTTACCAGACAACATTGACGGAGGACGTGGAAAAAGTTCAAAGAAGGGCAGCTCATTTCGTTTTATCGCGAAATAGAGGAGACAGTACCTTGGATATGAACACGAGCCGGGACGCCAATAACTAAAACAAAGGCATTTCTCGTTACGGCAAGATCTTTTCGCGAAATCACAATCACCAGCTTTCTCCTCCACATGCGAAAGTGTTTTTTTGTCGCCCATCTACGTAGGAAGAAATGAGCATCATAATAAAACAAGAGAAATCAGAAGTCACACAGGGAAAAAAAATTAAGTGTTCGTTATTCATCCTACGTTCGAGAGTGAAACGGTAGAGTAACAGCGTGAGGGTGGTTCGATGGACCGTCTGCCAGGCACTTCATTGTGAATTGCGGAGTAGTCATTTAGATACAGATTTTTGTGGAAGGTGTGGTTTAGGACGTATATTTTGGGGTTGTTTTTCTTATATTGGGCTCATTCATTCAGGTTACCGCCAACATGAACTTGAGTGTTTGTCCAAACGAGGTGGCTACGTGTTGCTCTTTCTTCAATATCTTTGTGATGAGTATGCTGTGGGCACACCCAAGATTCTGCAGCATCTAATCAGCAATCAGTAGTTTCATCTGGAAATGGTATACATGAAGGAACTTATCGACTCTTTTCCTCGCCGAATTGAGGCCGTTATCAAGACTAGAGGCAATGTTACAAGGTATTAGCGTGACCTCTCTTGGAGGTGACAGATTTTTTGACCGATGTGCTTTTTTACACAAGTAGGTATCACTAGCATGTGATAGTGATTTCGAGCAACAAAGGCAGCAATGAACGTATCTACTCCATAAGCCTACGACAAAGTACGGAGTTTGTGAATTCGGCATTATTAGTAAATTACCGTGTAGCATGCAATGAAATGTTCATGCAGTGAAATGTGCGGTGAATATAAGGACCGATCAAAAAGTTCCTCTTTGAGGGAGTTGCTGCAGCGTACATGCACTGTAGCGTGACTCTGACGTAGGTATACAGTAGACTCGCCGACATATAGGCAAGAGAGTCCTGTGGCATTCGTGTCTTCCCGACGTGCGTGCAGTAAATGCGGAAACGTGATCTATGGTGACGTTATTGCCAAATGCGTACAAAGAGGACCAACGTACAGTTACTCTTTTCTTGGCTGCCGAAGGTCAGCGGTAGATATCCAACGGAGAGTGAAGATTGTGAATGGGGCAGAGTCCATGTCGGAAACCAGCCTTGTGGAATGGTGCGTCAACTTCCGCGCTGGTCGATCTACGAGGCCAGCCTCATCCATTATTCGCAACAATGATGCGATTAGGGCTGACCGCCTCATAACCTTTCGTGCTCTAGCAAAGGATCTCATCAACTTCGGTAGCAGGCAACACATTATCCGGCAGGCTACCTTTGGCCTGCTGCCTTTGGATACCCCAAGCGTTGAATGCCGAACAAAGAGCAAACCGGATGACTGTTTGCCTGAAGCACCTCATGCGTTTCAGTGCTGAAGGCAATAAGTTCCTTGAGGGCACTGTGGCAGACAACGAAAGCTGGTGCCACCACTGGGCACCGGAGTCGAAAGCGTCGACGATGCAGTGACGTCATCCAGCGTTGCCTCGTCACAAGAATTTAAGGAGCCAGCCATCTACCGAAAACGTGATGCTCACCCTATTCTTTGATTACCGCGGCACATTGCTTATTGATTTCAGCCAGCCTGTTGTCTCCATCACTGGGGAACGCTGGAGAAATTATGGCGTGCAACTAAGGCGAGACGTCCGAGATAACTGCGACGAGGGGTGCTGTGCTTCATGATAACGCACGTCCCCCACATCACAAATGTCGTAACACAGAAGTAACCTCAACTAAAGTGACAAGCACTCGAGCATCCGCCCTATATTAATGATCTCTCCCAATGCGATGATCACGCCTTCGGTCCCTTACAAAGACTTGGAAAGGCCGGCGATTCCTGTCGAACGAAGATGTGCAGCAGGCAGCTATTCAAACTAATGCGTCGATGGGATGATTGTATCAGTGCTCAAGGTGGTTTTGTCTAATGGACACGCCGATTCTGGACTGTACGGGCTTCGAACCGAAAATGTTTGACCGCCCCTTACAATTTTCTGATTTTGCAGAGAATTGTTGCTCTCGTGAGGCAGCTGACATCTGCCCTATACCTTCATGCACGTATCAGATGCATAGGATTCTACTGATTAACAGCTATCCTGAGTTACCAGTCCCACAGCATCAATGCGTATGCATCAACACACAGTCCATCGGACGTTTGTTGGGCGCTGACCGTGGCCTGGCAATGGTCGCCCGTACTTAAATGGATGCATTCAGTCAGTATGGAGTGGGTTTTGAAGTCGCGATAAGCGACAATGAATAACTTTGGAGACAGAGTTACCTGAAAAATATAGACAACTTTGATTCGAAGGGAGTGCTTTTGCTCGTTCCATGTGATGGAGAGCAGTAGAAGTATGGCTCACTCTGTAGCCTTTATTGCAACGTCCATTCCTTCAGTCATATGAGAGTCAAGTGGCAAAAAGGTGGCGTTAGTATAGGGAGTAGCTGTTTGTGGTGACATACATTGAGTGTTAATTACACTTACTGTGAAATACGTTGTGTGAACTGAGTCTGTTAATCTGAAAGAAAAAACTATATAATTCTGCGTCCGTCAAGAAGTTTTGTTCGTCCACTATGCGTTTCGATGGTTAACAACCATCATTACCAGATGGGAGCGTCTTCTACATTATACTTATATGGATACGGTGTCGGACATGTCTGAAAGAACAGACACCATATCCATATAAGTATATAGTTCTGGCAATACCGGCCACGACCTTCCTCTTCTGTGCGGATGCACACGTATTACCCGAACTCTTACGGGACTTGGTAAGAATGTCTTCCACGAGTAATGAGTGTGTTGGGTAGGGACACTACGGATGTAGTGTGTGGACACATAAGGTGAGAATGTGGGTCTCGCGGGAGGCGTGCGCGAGATAGTCCTTGCAGTCACAATGTCCACTGTGCTCTCGGTGGCTCAGAGGGAAAGAGCGTCTGCCATGTAAGCAGGTTATCCCGGATTCGAGTCCCGGTCGGGGCACGCATTTTCACCTGTCCCCGTTGATATATATCAACGCCCGGTAGCAGCTGAAGGTATTAATATAGAATACTGATTTCGTCTTCTACATTGGCGATTTTGTGCAGCAGCATGTGGGGTGGCCGAGAAATTACGTTGTGACTTTCACTGTTGATAATTACACGAATTAGCCACAGAACTTATAGAAGTAGTATAGCAAATGGTTTTAAGATATTAAATGTGCTTACAGTGCAAGTAGATCAGTAGGTGTCTTTCATTCTGCCGTAGACATTCACATACAGTTCTCAGTGTATATCAGTCACACAGTGATGTTACACTCCTGGAAATGGAAAAAAGAACACATTGACACCGGTGTGTCAGACCCACCATACTTGCTCCGGACACTGCGAGAGGGCTGTACAAGCAATGATCACAGGCACGGCACAGCGGACACACCAGGAACCGCGGTGTTGGCCGTCGAATGGCGCTAGCTACGCAGCATTTGTGCACCGCCGCCGTCAGTGTCAGCCAGTTTGCCGTGGCATACGGAGCTCCATCGCAGTCTTTAACACTGGTAGCATGCTGCGACAGCGTGGACGTGAACCGTATGTGCAGTTGACGGACTTTGAGCGAGGGCGTATAGTGGGCATGCGGGAGGCCGGTTGGACGTACCGCCGAATTTCTCAACACGTAGGGCGTGAGGTCTCCACAGTACATCGATGTTGTCGCCAGTGGTCGGCGGAAGGTGCACGTGCCCGTCGACCTGGGACCGGACCGCAGCGACGCACGGATGCACGCCAAGACCGTAGGATCCTACGCAGTGCCGTAGGGGACCGCACAGCCACTTCCCAGCAAATTAGGGACACTGTTGCTCCTGGGGTATCGGCGAGGACCATTCGCAACCGTCTCCATGAAGCTGGGCTACGGTCCCGCACACCGTTAGGCCGTCTTCCGCTCACGCCCCAACATCGTGCAGCCCGCCTCCAGTGGTGTCGCGACAGGCGTGAATGGAGGGACGAATGGAGACGTGTCGTCTTCAGCGATGAGAGTCGCTTCTGCCTTGGTGCCAATGATGGTCGTATGCGTGTTTGGCGCCGTGCAGGTGAGCGCCACAATCAGGACTGCATACGACCGAGGCACACAGGGCCAACACCCGGCATCATGGTGTGGGGAGCGATCTCCTACACTGGCCGTACACCACTGGTGATCGTCGAGGGGACACTGAATAGTGCACGGTACATCCAAACCGTCATCGAACCCATCGTTCTACCATTCCTAGACCGGCAAGGGAACTTGCTGTTCCAACAGGACAATGCACGTCCGCATGTATCCCGTGCCACCCAACGTGCTCTAGAAGGTGTAAGTCAACTACCCTGGCCAGCAAGATCTCCGGATCTGTCCCCCATTGGGCATGTTTGGGACTGGATGAAGTGTCGTCTCACGCGGTCTGCACGTCCAGCACGTAGGCTGGTCCAACTGAGGCGCCAGGTGGAAATGGCATGGCAAGCCGTTCCACAGGACTACATCCAGCATCTCTACGATCGTCTCCATGGGAGAATAGCAGCCTGCATTGCTGCGAAAGGTGGATATACACTGTACTAGTGCCAACATTGTGCATGCTCTGTTGCCTGTGTCTATGTGCCTGTGGTTCTGTCAGTGTGATCATGTGATGTATCTGACCCCAGGAATGTGTCAATAAAGTTTCCCCTTCCTGGGACAATGAATTCACGGTGTTCTTATTTCAATTTCCAGGAGTGTATATAGTAAAGAAGTTACATTTTTGCCCACAACAGTTTAAAGCCATATATTTCACATAAAGGAATGATGATGCTAAACAGAAGAATGATTTATTTTATGTATGATCATTTCTGGTGGTTTTGTGGATCAGTAACAAGGGCGATATTTATTAATATACACTTAACAAAAACAAGAACTGATTCAACTCCTGATTGTCGCGAAGTTCCTTTGTCAAATGTATCTGTGTGACAGCATAATGAAAATGTAATACAGCTGAGCACTTCATGAAAGTCTTTACCAGTACACGAAAAAGGCTCTATGTACAGAACGAAGCAGAACTCCACCGACAAAGTATCATACGTTGTTCAGTGGTACCTTCTGAGTACTTTGGTGTAAGAGACCCACGGTCTCAGGCGGCTCAAAGTACCTTCACAACACTGAAGAAGCCTGTAGTATGCAATAACCAAAGCACAACACAGCGCAGTGTAATACAAAGATGCTCAGACTAAACATGTACAGTATTATCGTAGTGCGTTCAGTCTGTTCTGTCAATGCACAGTACAGTACGTAACAAATGCAGAACTGTCGCCTTACAGGTATTGTTCAAAATGTTGACCACTATTTTCACAGCAGAGTGTACAGCGACGCACCATCGACTGTCTTACACACTCAATAATTCTAGGAGTTCGGCGTACTGCTTCCGTGGCTGCGGTAATCCTAGCAACCATAACCGTACGAATATCGACCGGAGCCTTTTAAACAAGGTTCTTCACACGCCCCCAGATGAAGGTACCATGTCTGGTGATGGAGTTTGCCGTGGAATAAGACTGCTGCAACCAATTCACTGTCGTCAAACTGGACGTCAATGCGGTTCCTAACATCGAGTGCAAAGTAGACTGGCGCCCGTCATGTTGGAACTACATAAACAGACGAATTCTCAGCGGCACATCTTGTGGGAACTGAGGGAGGAAAATTTTAAAGGAACTTTTTGTCGACTCCAATAAGTATATTAGGAAGTAGGTAAGGTTCAATCACAAGATCGTTGACAACACCATCTCATACAGTCACAACAACTGTCTGTTGATAGGATCGATACACCAGTACGCATGAATTTTCTTCGTCGCTACTGTTGAACATGCTCTCTCGCGTGAACATGGCCTTGGCTGTAAACAACACGAAGGTACGAAAATTGGGGCTTATGTACATTGCTACAGAAATCTATTTGAAAACATCACTCTGAATGGGGATTTCGCTGGCTACAATGATTACGACCTCTGTGGATCAGCTTATGTTCAAAGCTCGTGCAACACGTGAATACGAGAGACGTTCCGCATTGATTTATACTTTATTTTTTTCCATCAGTCATGGTGCGCCATTTGACTCATAATTACAATTGCAAGTATATAGTACTTTGGTCCAGCCGTAAGCGGGAAGATAATCACTAGAAGTATAATCCCTGCACAGTCCAGCCCAATTTCCCAACATTTGTCTTTACGTGAGAGGACAACATAGTGTGTAATCATCAAAGACAGCTCTGGACGACATGGTTTTTGTAGAAGGAGGGTATAAACACAGTAGAACCTTAAGGAACTGTGACTCATCCAGGAAGAAACTGGCTTTTAAGGCGCTTGTTCAACCGATTCTTGATTCTTATTCATCGGTATGGCTTCCTTACCAGGTAGGAACGATAGAAGAGCTAGAGAACATCCAAAGCAGATCGTCGCGTTTCGCGCGAGATCGTTTAATCGGCGCGAGAGCGTTACTGAGATTCTCAACAGACTCCTTTGGCAAAGAGAAAATTCGAGAAATTAGAGCCAATACACAGGCCTATCGACAGTCATTCTTCCCACGCACCATTAGCGAATGGGTCAGGGTAGAAGGTATCAGTTAGTGGTACTAGAAGTACCATCCGCCGCACACTATTAGGTGGCTTGTGGAGTATGGCGTAGATATAGATGTAGAACAGACAGCGTTAATGTATAAGGACGTCAAGTGAAGGGAAAAGTTCGAAAGCTGCAAAGATTAAAAGTAACAGTTTTCCCGTAGGGAAAAATCCGTCCCCAGTAACCTCTAGGCACGTTGCGGACGACGTTGAGTGCTTCGGTAGTGAATGTACTTTATAATCTACTGACTTGCGTAATCGTGGTTTTGCGCCAAGGTTCTTGTCGATGCCTTGCAGAACCTGTTCTTCCAGGGCCTGTATGCAGTCTTGACGGGGACGCTCGTCGCGTTCACCCCTTCCATCAAAGGACCTTATCACACTTAAAAACACAGAAATGGCTGCAATGGTTTATTCTTCACGTAACCCACAAATAACACTGACAATAATCTTGCTAAATATCTAATGTTACGCTCGTAGAACACAAACAACTCGTGGTTACCTGCAAAACTGGACATGATGTTTCATTACGCCACATCCCCGTTCGCTAGCTCACTTTGGCTGCTGATAAGACTCATACTATACCCTTTTGCTCCTTTTCCGATTACAACAACCTCTTATTTTTCTATATAGTTTATTAAACCGCGTTCAGTCAATACTGAGCATCATATTATCATATGCTTCCGAATAAAACATCCATTATTTCTCTCAGACTAACTTTACTTGTTTCTCGAGCTTCTAGCTCGCGCCGAAGAGCAACATATTTTTACGAAAAATAAACACTTGTAGTCTCTGTGTTCTCATTCAGGTCGGTACTTTCAACCGCTCCAATCTTTATTTTAATTAACCCTACGACAACCATTAACATAACACTGTTGCTTGACAAAGTTATTCCAGATGCACTGACAATATTTCCTTTAGTTATAGTCCGCAGCTCGTGGTCTCGCGGTAGCGTTCTCGCTTCCCGAGTATTGGGTCCCGGGTTCGATTCCCGGCGGGGTCAGGGATTTTCTCTGCCTCGTGATGACTGGGTGCTGTGTGACGTCCTTAGGTTAGTTAGGTTTAAGTAGTTCTAAGTTCTAGGGGACTGATGACCACAGATGTTAAGCCCCATAGTGCTCAGAGCCATTTTCAGCCTTTAGTGATAAGCTTACATGTTACTCCGTTATCCAGTACGAAGACATTCCATTTTTACTTATGCATCTAATATCCATATAACACTGTTTCATATTACAAGTTTTTCCTTGAATTTTAAAACGTCAGAACATGTAATTAAAATTTTTGTTTTTGCCTGGATCACCGCTCTGACGAAATAACTGCATATAATCAGATTTACTAATATATTCCATTAAAATACATCATATTATCTTCTATGCTACGCTCCTTTCTGTTTTTCCATTTTAAGCCATTGCTTCTTTACCTCTATTTCACCTACTTAGCGTCAGAGCATTTATAATGTGATTTACCATGCCTGAAGTCTTATAATGTAACCTCATGTTTTAATTAAAATGTAGAAAATAGAACTTGAGTTAAGAATCGATATCAGGGGGCTCTACTCCCAATAATATCAAATTTATCCCATGTAACAATGACAGTCTGCTGGAAATATCAAAAAGTGACAATTTCCGCGTAAAATTAGGTCAACCTACGTGCGATGTTGCTCTACATTGGATGTCTCTAAACATAACTATGTCTTGTGACGAGGGCCCGGGTAGATCGTCCGCCGGGTGAAAGTCTTTCCATTTGACGCCACTTTGTCGACTTGCGCGTCGATGGAGCTGAAATGATGATGATTAGGACAACACAACACCCAGTCCCTGAGCGGAGAAAATCTCCGACCCAGCCGGGAATCGAACCCGGGCATTTAGGATTGACATTATGTCGCGCTGATCACTCGGCTACCGGGGGCGGACAACATAACTATGTAAGTATGTGAATAGTGAAGGATTTGGCGTACTGTCCCATAGTTCCTTCGCAAACCTGTATTAAAGGCAGTATCACCACTTTCAAGCAGACATTTACGTACCGGACGCCAGTGGTCGTAATTCTCTTCTGCTCATCTCTCCCATTCCCATTACACGCTGACTAACCGAGGTTAGCCAGGTACTTCTGCGACTTTGCTGTCACCTCTTCTTGCAATATTATTATTACGAATTATTTGCTCCCTACATTTTCTGACTATGCTTAAAGATAAGTTTCTGAAATAATTAATTCCACGTCTAGGTGCTGTTCAGAACAGGCGCTACACACATTCCGTATCTTATGAACTAGACTTCGCACCTAGATATGCTTTGTAATCACACCGCTCCATCTGGTCCCTTTAATCCCACAAACCAACCAACCACACCGCTCCATTCTATTTCTTTACAGTCTATCAGCTAATGCTGATCTCCGATTAATGGCTAGCGGATCATTATTCCTTTCTTCCGCAGGTTTTCCTCTGTCGTTAAACACCACGGAAAATAAATTCTTCCTATCATTGCGTTAATTGCTTAGATTATTAACAACTTATAACTATCGGCGGTCAACTGACATAAAACAGTGAATAATTTTACTACCCCTCTTGTAAGGGGTATGCTTCGTACTCCTATTTCTTCAGAAACTATTTAACTGGTTCTACACTATATAGGGCTTTAATGACACCTGATACTGCCTCATTTAGTACCAAGACTTTTGGATGATTCGTTACACTACTAGCGATCCTTCAAATGAAAAAAAGTTTTTTTAAACATTTCTTCTCACCTTTAGAGCTTCTGAGATGTAATTTAGCTAACACTAAGTCTCCGACTTGGTAAACTGATTCCTTAGCGTCCTGAGTGTATCTCTTCAGTATCCTCTGAGAATTCTGCATTAACTTATTATTTACTACTTTACTCTGTACCTGCCAATTTGCATCTTCCACAAGCGGCCATGGAAGTGCTGATAATAATTGTTCCCGTATTATACGTTTACTTACTATTTATAAGGGGGATAAACTCGTATTCAAATGTGAGTGTTCATTCGGTCTTAATTCACCAATAATTACGTATCCCCCTAGTCTGCCATTTCCTATATGATACACAATCCCGCTCCATCCATCATTTGAATAATTGAGTAACATGTCAAACAACTGCACTTCATCTTTGTTCCGCACATGGAATGCGCAATACACTCGCTTAAGCTTCTGCGTCAGTTGTGTCTTTTTCGTGGTGTGGAATACGCGAAACTTACGAACGTGATCCACACTACATACGCGTTTCATTTTGACCGTCTTCGAATCCTTTAATGGAACAGTCTTTCGGTGATGGTGTTTGACCATCACCCGAAGTCCCTTAAATCGAGAAAAAACTTTTTTGGTCGCTTGTTACACTTAGAACGGCTTCAAAGTACGAACAATGGACTGTGATAAACACTGTTTCTCTTTATTACACTTTGTTGTAACATATTGTGAAAGTTGGTTACTTCCCTCTCAAATGATATCTGCTGTGAGGAAACGTTAACGCCCCAAAGCTTATTCGTTATCAGTTTGCTCTCATTTAAAAATCATTCAGAGGTTTTTTAAACCTACCCCATCGTCTATTGTACGGGCTCGGATCTGGTAATTCCATTGTAAGCTTCTGCTGCTCTCTTTCTGACCAGAATTTGTCCTTAAGTTGTTGTACACAGTCTGACCAATCCTTAAAATCGTGTTTATGAAGTACAGCCCATTATGTTGCTTCGGCCTCTAGATGTCTTATCACAAATTGTATTTTCTTGCTCTCGTACCACTCGGACGTCGAATTGCCCTCAAAAGTCCTTAAAAATATTATTGGGTGTAGTTCTCCTTCTCGTTTGAACTCGGGAACCGATTATCTATCTGGGTACAGTTAGACACACTAAATTCCTCCCGCCACTCATTTGGCGAATGCGGTTTACCCTCTTTATGTTGATGCAAACCCAGGGGACCGTTTTTGCTCGTTTCAATTCTGATGATTCGGTCGCACCATTTGAAGAATCAAAAACGGCTTTATCGTCACTGCTCTCTACATTAATTCTGCTATCCGCAGTACAAGGACTCCTCGATACTGTAGTCCGAGACCCATTTACACACTTCCTGCAAACGCGTCTCCATCCTTCTAGCAATGCTGTATTTTCTATTCTGTGGTCCTCACCACAGTATGAACACTCTCCAATATTATTATCTTCAACGTACTTAATGGTTCAAATGGTTCAAATGGCTCTGAGCACTATGGGACTTAACATCTGAGGTCATCAGTCCCCTAGAACTTAGAACTACTTAAACCTTACTAACCTAAGGACATCACACACAGCCCTGCCCGAGGCAGAATTCGAACCTCCGACCGCAGCGGTCCCGCGGTTCCAGACTGAACGTACTTAATGCTTTAGAGTTTTCGGATACTTGTGATTTTAACTTCTTTATTCCTCCATGTTTTTCTTCTACGCAGTTAGTAACTGTTACCATTTCCACACTCGGAAGTATTGCGTGTTCGGCGTCACCAGTAGTAGCTTCCTTAATACATGCTAAAAATTCATGACGAACGCGGTCTGTTTGATCCACGACCTCTTGTCAGATAATAATATTATTTTTATCAATTTCCTCTGGAACTACGACTTTCATACTGCCGATCTGCCGGATCAAATTAAGAATATCCTTTTATTGTGACTTCTCTTCTCTAAACTGGCGAATGTGCTCTTCTAGTCTGCAATAAGTATTCGCTGCCTGATTACTTAAGCTAGTTAATTCAAATTTAATCTCTACGTTAGTATACTCAAACTGGTCATATTCTAGTTATTACTATCTAATTTCTGTGTGAGTATTCTGGTCCTCAAAGGCTATTAATCCATATTCGCTACGCTGTCTGCCGACATTATTACTATTAATTCGAAACTCGGAGAGCTATTCTCTAGATGATCCACAGTTATAATAACCCAACAGTCACACTGACAAAGTTAAGTCTGTTTCCTCGCCACAGTACAGAACACCTGTATTTTTTTATCGATGTGACTTGCACCCACCGAGTAAATTTCTGTTGACGGGAGCTGGCTCGTGATGTAGACAGCAACTCGCCAGTAGCTGGAGTTGTGCCCGGCTGCTACTACCTGATCGCGACGCGTACATCTCGTCGCTCACGAAGTCAGCTCTGCGATTGCCCCATTGGGACACGTTTCTCGAGGCTGGTAACGCTCGGAAGCTATTACCTAGAATGCTACATTTCTCTTTCGACAGCACTCGAAGTCAGCTGCCCCGGCTGCCACCACCAGTGACGCTGCGTCCCGTCGCCGTCACTCCCTGGCCGAGTAACCAATGCAGTATTCTCCACTGCACTCGCTTACACTACTCTCTACTCGTGCGTCAGTCAGTGTCTATTCTTTCGATTCGAAATCTCTCCCTTCTCATGAGCAGCGCTCCTGCGAATTTATCCTCACCCGTCGATGTATCGGTCACCACATGCGGCGCCACACCATCCTTATTGTTTGTTATTACTTAAACCGACATCAGTAGACGTCGTACCTAACACACAGTTCACG
The DNA here is from genome assembly GCF_023864345.2 of Schistocerca serialis cubense. NCBI lineage: Eukaryota > Metazoa > Arthropoda > Insecta > Orthoptera > Acrididae > Schistocerca > Schistocerca serialis. The sequence goes on from NC_064640.1 coordinate 555,563,561, forward strand.
AGAACTTTCAATCAGATACGTATAATTCCTGAGGATATTTTCCTTCCGTCGTTACGATTACAAGAAGACCCGCCGGATTAGCCGAGGGCGCTAATGAGCGGCTTCCTGCACTCAGGTGGACGCGCCGTCCCCTGATTGTATCCGTCCGGCGGATTAACGACGAGGGCCGGTGTGTCGACCAGCCTGGATGTGGTTTTTAGGCGGTTTTCCACATCCCACTAGATGAATACGTGACTGGTCCCCAGGTCCCACCTCAGTTACACGACTCGCAGACATCTAAACAACATTCGCATTATTTCATGATTTACACTAGACGCAGACAGCTGGGGTACACTAATTCCGTCCTGGGGGGTATGGGGTGGCGGCAGGAAGGGCATCTGGCCACCCCTTAAATTTCACCATGCCAAATCCGTACTTAACCCTGCCGACCCTGCACACGATGCGGGACGAAGGCAGTAGCAAAAGAAGAAGAAGTTACGACTACAAGAAAATGCTTGTTTTTGTAGTTGTAACGACTGAACTAGAATACTTTCAGGAATTGAAGACATGTGCAGAAAAATGAGCTAACCCTCAAATGTAAAAACTTACATGTCCGAAAGAACAGATACCACCTTCATATAGTTAAGGCTGACTGGCCATTAACCTTCTTCTTCTGTGTGGCTGCACACGCATTGCCCAAACTCTTACAGGACTCGGTAAGATTGTCTCCGTGAGTAATGAGTGTAATGGGCAGGGGCACTACAAATGTAGTGTGTGGACATTAAGTTGGGAATGTGGGTTTCACGGGGAGCGTGCAAGGGATAAATCCCTGCAGTCGCACTATCCTCTACACCCTCGTTAGCTCAGATGGATAGAGTGTCTACCACGTAAGCAGGAGATCCCAGCTTCGAGTCCCGGTTGGGGCGCACATTTTCAACTGTCCCCGTTGATGTATATCAATGCCTGTCGACAGCTTAGGGTATTGATTTAATTATCATTACAGATAAGTGGTGCCATCTGTTGCTGGGTATGGGAGCTCTCAAAATTGACATTGGTCTCACCCCTAAATATGTCTTAGGAGTGAGACCAATGTCAATTGGAGATAAGTGTTGCCATCTGTTGCTGGGTACAGGAACTATCAGAATTGACATTGGTCTCACTCTTAAGTGATATTTAAGAGTGAGACCAATGTCAGTTTTCATAGTTCCCATACCCAGCAACAGATGGCAACACTTATCTCTTAAGCTTTTACATTTGAGAGTCAGCCCGTTTTTCCGCGCATCTCTTCAATTGTAAAGCAACTACGGACGACAATATGGCCCAACAAAATGGAGAATTTAGATACGTATAATAACTTAGCTTAACTGTTTCAGACGGTTTTGCAGAGGAGCCACGACGAAGAATTTTGAATTGCTTCAATGAATTGGTTAAAGTAACTTTCTGCAAGCTCGGACATACAGAGAGACAAAAATTCAGTCATTTGCGTAACATTAGTTCCATGAAAGTTCCGTGACTTATCAAAAGTTGAGACATGGGGTATTATTTCTAATCTTGCCTTTAAATATCAATAATTGATTCACTTTCTAACTGCAATAATTGTAGCAATTTTAGCAAAATTCAATCACAAAGAAAATTCAATCTTCCTCTAATAAAATCGGAAAAGTAAATAACTTCCTTCCATATAAACGTTCACTTAAACTTTCTAGACAGATTAGTAAAGCACTTCTCAATTGCAACGATATGTTTTATCTGAATGTAGTCTTTACAGTAACGTCGATGTTGATCGTAGATGATCAAGACAGGAACAAGAACTTAACTAACTACCAGTACATTTTCCTTTATAATATTGATCGTCTATCGTTTTGTTTGTTACATACAGTGAAATACAGGTACATTTATTTTATTTAAATCAGAGGGCGATAACACACGCCGACAGGATCTTCTATTGAGCGATTGCCTTCGCCAGATGAACAACAACGGTCAGCTATCTGCCTGGCGGCTGCGCCAAAGATGCTGCGGTCATTGTGTTACAGCGCTCTCCCATGATATGAAACTGACACAGAACCATCCATTTAGATATACGGTTCCAATTTCACAAACACACAAATAACATTGACAATAATTGCGCTAAATATCTAACGTTATGCTCAGTACACTACAATATGACTGCTTCCACTGATTGTTCTGCAATCGTGTAATCATACAATAATGGGTTCTTCCACCTGTATGCGCTGCACGTTACATTTGTTTATTCTGAAGGACAACTGCCAGTCCCTGTACAAAGTGTCGATCCTCTGGAGGCCTTCCTGCACTTCGTTACAATCTTATAGCGTTGGGACTTCTCTGTATACAACAGTAGCATTCCGCGAAAAGCCTCGTCGAACTTCTAACTTTATCCACTATATCATTTATATATTGCGAAAAGTAGTGGTCCTATAGCACTCTCTCTTAATACGGCTGAAGTTACTTCTATGCCGATAATTTGTTTCTCTTGAAAATAACTGCTATGTTCTATTTGTTTGAAACTCTTCGGTACAATAACGCAGCTGGTTGATGTTCCGTACGTTCGTTTTTTGTTCATTTGATGGCTGTGTGGAATTGTATCGAAAGCCTTTTGGAAGTCAAGGAATACGACATCAGTCTGGAGGCCTGTATCTACTACTTTCTGGGTTCGCCACCGAGAGCGAGCTGGGTATCACACGATCGTTGTTTTCGTAACCCATGATTCCTACAGAGAAGCTTCATATGGATAAAACAAATAATGTGTTTTGGTGTGAGTCGTTATCTATGTAGTATTCAACTATTATTCCACTGTTTTTGCAATGAACCAGTTAGTTTCGGTGCATAGACTGGTAGCGGGATACTTTTCCATTCCAGTGTTTGTACCTTGGCATATATTTGACTAATTAATTTCTGGCCAGCTTATTAGTTTGTGTAGGAGCAGAGACCATTTTAACCTTGACGCAAGGATCAATGCGCGACTGATGGCCCTTATTAAGATTGCAACAGTGCCGTAAATTGATTCAGGCCCGCCCATAAACGTTTGCTTGCTGATCAATGGTCATTACGTCACATAATTTGGCTCGCGTGACGTATATCACTACGACGGTCATGGACGCGGGTATGTCTTGGTGACACACATCACTGCGGACGATACCGAGCATCGTTGCATTTGAAGCAGTGTACAGCGGCGATAGTGCCAAACCTCATGTCGGAATTCAGCCCACTTCTCTGGCATCAGAAAGGGGCTGCCATGCTTAAGGCACCCAATGCCAATATTCTCGTGTGCTCGACGTTCGTTGACGCTGCCACGCCGTGGTCCAGTCCATTTGCTAGACACACGGTTCCGCTACATGACACAATTCTCTGACGCACGAAAAAGAAAACATTTTATTGCTGGATTCAGATCAGCCTGCTCCATTACTATGTCCATCAGCTTGTTTTCAGTAAGGGTCGCTTGGCACGTTTTCACTAACTACACTGGATGAATTAATTCCTGCTCCTGCACTACTGTTTTAAGCTCCGCTGCAAGCTGGTCGCGCTCAGAAAATCCACGATCAGACCAACTAAAAGACATTGGCACGCTGCTTCTTGTTTCCTCCTGATTGCCTTCTGCTTTTCACCAGCAACTTTAAGCTTATCGTGAGAAAAGTTTGGAGGTAGTAGTTAACAGAGCAAAATGCTCCATTGTCACATAAATACAAATGCCGTATTTCCTGTGGAAACCACACTGTTTATTGCTGTTTTAATCATATTTGGCCTAGTCTGTCCCTTTGACCAAAACCTATCCCATATAAATATAAGGCTACCACTAAAGCGTAAGACATAGATGTCCGGTTCATTCGGTGTTCTATATCTTCTTCATAATCTGGATGCTTATCAAACATAGATTCAAGGTAAGTGAATGCTTTACAAGCCTTAACAGTGTTCCCCTTAACATGCAATTCTCTTTTTTTTATCATGCTGCAACCAAACATTCTGTCTTTGCTACAGTTATTTCAAGGCTCTAGATTCTACCAGACCTAATATTGCCTATGAAAGAGTGACGCATATTTTACAGTGTCTAATATAGCTTTTTTAGTTGTAAAGTAAAATACAGTAAGCGCGTTAATGGAAATGGTAATTTGTCTAAATCAAGAAATGAAATTGTTCATAAGCGATAGACGGAAGCTGATTTACGAAAAGGGATGTAAAGGTTGCATGTCCATGCATAAGTTTGTCATCACAAAGACATCTGTTTAATCTTGGAACAATTATTTCTTTTTTTTATCAACAGACCACATATAGATTATGTATTTATTAATTTAATGACCGATTAAATGTGGAGAGGATGGTAGCCATAATGGCATGTCACCCTTACTACAGTTTTACAACGCACAGCAACTGGTGCCTGTGATACCTACCATCCTCTCCACATTTTACGTTTGAACGTGGAATAATTCTAGCGAAATGGTGTATTGCAATTAAAATACGTGATCTTGAGTGAGGTATGTCCATAAAGTAATTAAAGAAGATAATAGTTTTATTCCACCAGCCGCTTTGTAATTACTGCTCTCTTTAATTTAGTTAGAAAAAGCTGTCCGAATCGTGTTCCATCTGATATCCGTAATGGTTACGTCGCCCACGCCCGTCGTAGCCTGGGGCAACAAGAACGACTTGAATAATGCAGAGTAATGTCGGGGCGCCACAGTTTGCTCAGCTGTCAGCCCTCATGAATGCCACTGTTGTCTCAGGGACTGCCAGAAGCGTATCTCTGTTCCCGAAAATCCTGCTGAACACACTTCCGGTATTTAAATATTTATTTGCATCGGTAGCAAATTCAAATGCGTTTCCATTACCAAGTTGTTTGGAGGGAGATGTGTGGTGGTTATAACGTAAACATAAAACGGAAACGCCTATACAAACGTCATTATTAATATTACTAATAAATGAAAAGTAGAAAATTGTGGACGTTGTATTGTATTACTTTATTTTGTTTATCGGTTTGCGGCTTCCAAGGTCATCACCAGACTTTAACTGAGCATCATCATCAAACAGAATACAACAGTGGTGAACAGCAGCGAGAACGATATTACACATAGGGGGAGTACGGTGTATGCATATGGTAAATGTCACCTTTGATAGTGCAATAATAATCGAAGTAGTAGTAGGAAATTCAAAATCCTCCTCCTCTCCCCTCCCATCTCCCCGTCAACACTCAATCAACAAATCCAAGACGTGCTAAGTAGCTCAATTGTGCCTTCTACCCCCCCCCCCCCCCGCGACTCCTCCCTCGCCGTTTTTCAAGCAATCTGAATGTATTATTAAAGTGATGTGTAAAAGTAGCACCATGTCACATTATTTACGAAACATTTACGTAAAATTGCGTAAAGACACATTGCATAATGTAAAACCTCCCTCCCCCTCTTCTCCAATCGGATCCTAGTATTTTGGCAGACCTTCAAATGTAGGAGCAAATTATAATAAAGCCCCATTTTGGCTGTACTCAACAATATCCGAACAACCTAAAATATTTATCAAAAATGTTGTTATGGAATACTTTCATATGTAAAATAACTTAATTATGTAAAAAATATTGTCTTCTGTGTTTTGATTATTGACTTCAAAAAATCGTTTATTAGCTGGCTCTCCAATCACATCTGTGAATTTCATTGGAAGCTATATATCATTCGCTATGGAATAGTGAAATGAGTATATAACATACTTTCTAGAAATAATTAAAAATCAACACTAGATTATCAAATGTAATTAACAAACTTGTAATAAATAGTTCCTGTAAATGAGTTTTACTTTAAATATTGTTCTGCAACCCATGAAAAACGCGAAATGAAATCAACAGCTAATTTGTGCCCCAATTGCTTACTGTAGTCAACAGACATCTGCGCTGGTAAAATTATTAAAAGTTAGATCTGTGAATCATACTTAGTTTATGACAAAACAGAGCCTTAAATTAATTCTTTTCCACATCTATGAGGCATATCACATGTCCCAATACTCTTCCTAACACTGTAAAGACGCATCAATAATGCAAAAAAAATCAGTGTTTACATCAAATTGGTGTCAAAAACATTACTACAAATTGTACAAATTCCACATCTGTGATGCTTTTCAAAGGTCACAATAGTCTAAAATGTCAAGAAAACGCGTCAGGAATGCAGGATAGTGTAATGTTTATGTTATAACAGTATCTAAATATGTAAACTGTATTCAATCAAGTGATGTGTACTGTCATCACCTAACCTTCTCATCACCAATTTAGGATGGGAGGGAACATAATACATCAATAGAAAAAACACTTTCGATGCCAGTTATTACAAACGATTGAACAAACTGCTGCAATCGACTCTCCAAAAATCTATAATCAACTACACCAACATCTAATAAAAATAGCACCATGCACAACACGATTCGGGAAGGTAGGTTTTCTTATCACTTCGATTTTCGGAAGGTTCGCAGGAGAGCTTCTGTAAAGTTTGGAAGGTAGGAGACAGGGTGCTGGCAGAAATAAAGCTGTGAGGACGGGGCGTGAGTCGTGCTTGGGTAACTCAGACGGTAGAGCACTTGCCCGCGAAAGGCAAAGGCCCCGAGTTCGAGTCTCGGTCCTGCACACAGTTTTAATCTGCCAGGAAGTTTCATAACCGTTACACTTTATTGCATCACTGACGCGTTTTTGTGGACATTTTAGAGTATTATGTGATTTCTCAAACATCACAAATGTGGAATATAATTATTTTGAGGCTCTACCGTGTCATAAACCAAGCTTGGTATATAGATCGAACTTTTAACCGTCTTATCAGTGAAGACATCCGTTGGTGACACTAAGCAGCTGGGGTATAAATTAGCTGCTGATTTTGTTTCGCGTTTTTCGGTGTTTTCAGAATAATATTTAAAGTAAAACTCATCTTCAGTAGCTATGTATTACAAGTACGTTAATTACATTTTATACGCAAACACTGATTTTCAGCTATTTAGAGAGAATGTGTTATACACTCATTCCACTGTTCCATAGCGGTTTCAAGTCAGTAATCAAAACACAGATGATAATGATTTCTACATAATTCAGATTTGTGTATGTAATATTTTGGTAAATATTTTAGTTTTTTCGGATAGTTTTGAGACCAGCCATGATTGGACTTTATTAAGATTGGTTCTTACATTTGAAGGACTGCTAAAATACTAGGCTCTGATTTGAGGCGAGGGAAAGGGAGGCAATACATTATGCTGTGTGTCATTATGTAATATTACATAAATATCATCGAAATAGTGCAGTTGGTGCCGTTTTTATGCATTATTTTAATGTGACATTCTGATTGGTTGGGAAAGGGCAGGGGATGGGGCATGGGTGTATAAAGCCCAGTTGAGATAATTCCCCCATCTTGAATTTTTTTTTTGAGTGGAGATAAGAAGAGGTGAGGGGGGAGAAGATTTTTCATTTCTTACAAACACAATTGGATTAGTTTGGTCATCTTGGATTTTTTGATTGGCGGTTTCATTTTTAAGAATTTGGTGTGATTGGTTGGAGATAAGAAGGGAAGGAGGAGGTGGAGGGGGAGGGATGGGGCTTGTTGACAGGAGGGGCGGGGCTTGATGGCGTCGTCATTTCTTGCACTGCAATGTGGTCATGTGACTGTACTCCTTGTATTCCAGAGTGGGCTGGAATCCCCATACCACCATACCTGAATATGCTATGAAAACAACACACACACACACACGTGCGTGTGTGAGTGCGTATGTGCACTTGCTCACATATGATGATGAGATGGAAGAGGAAGGCAAAGAATTACACTCAACAGAAGATGTAAATGTGGTAAAACACCCTAACTAAATTCACAGTCACAATAAAAATAAACTCATGCAAGACAAGATTACTGAAGAAATGCTTCAATGCTTGGTAAGTAAACCAGGAACAGAGTGTAGGATAGAGTTAAAAATTATAACAGGGAATTTCTGAGTTCTGTTGTATTTCAGACACGAAAAATTTCACTTACTATATAGAATATAGACATACAGTAATACAGCAAATTATATGGAGTACATATACAATATTTCATTTAATATTAATTACTTTTTCAGTGCTGTTCACTACTATCATATCCTCCTTGACGACAATAGTCAGTGTAACATTTATGTTAGGTAACAGGTATCCAAGACTTTATAAGATTGTGTAGTACTGTTCAGGGACAATATGGCATCTGAAAGATGTGGAGGTTCAGCGTGACACCTGGGTGTCATGGCGTCACCCACGTTAGAAGCTCACGATTGGCTGAGCTAGGCTCCAGTACACATCGTAATACAACATTTTTGTGGCTTGTTTCGGCAGGAACTCGAATATCGGGGTTGGTAGCATCAGTCTAGTAGCAGGGCCACAGTGAACAGTCGTATCGTGTTTCTCCTGCCAGTTATTGTTAATAATTGGATTATAAAAACAATCTGGGAGCGGCACCCGCTGTGGACTTTCTAATCGTTCGTGGCTTTTGTCAGTTGTTGAGAAATACCATTAAAATATCGTTTATTATCGCATAGTTGCTTATGTGCGCTGGAAGTAAATACAGTGTCTTCTGCTAACAATTGCAGATTTGTATTTATATTTTGCGCAACACATTAAGCTTACGGTAAACTGTCACCTGTTTAAAACCACAGAAACCATTAAATGGCAGCCCTTAAGAAAGTTAAACTGTGTTCTCTTTACTGCAAGCCAAATATTTAAGGATTTCCTCCAAATATCACCACTACAACGCCACATCCGCTACTTCTGTACGATCCCACGACCGAGCGCCTCCAATGCAGGTCCGTCAGTTTCAGAAAAACTGCGAGATGTGACGGATTTGCACATTACTTGTTGTGTGTATCGTCACTCTGCTACAACTAGAAGCCGGGGCACATCTTACCAAATCAAAGCCAGCTATTGTATCCACGCAAGGCGAGTGTTGTATCCGATAAAGTATTATGATGGGGCCTTGTAAGCCGAAAACCAGTTAACAAAAGAAATTAATACTGTAGAATATCCACTATTTTGTACTTTAAATTTATACGTATGAAATATGTTTTTTTTTTTTTTTTTTTTTTTTTTTTTAAATCGAGAAGCTACGGAAGAATCAGTTACCATAATAGTACTACGTTGAATCACAGCTTTTATTCGCAACGGGAAAAATTCCAATTCGTGAATTGAGAAAAGAAACTTAGCACCATTATTGAAGCGTCACAATATTTAATTCTATCAGTGAAGACTGAGTAGATCTCTGCATCGTATATTTCACCGATGTTAGCACGAACCATCAACGGAACAAGAGAAAAATGCACTGGTATCCGCAATAAGGCGTTTGAATTTATAAAATGAATATTTATGCTTTTGCTGCGAAAAATGTTCACACCAACCAACTTTTAATTCGCAGAATGTTTCACAAAGATTTGTCAAATTTCATGAATGAAGACAGAAATTTGGAGAAAATTTTAACTTTTGCATAAGACTATACAGCTTTGATTTTCAAAAGCACCATTCAATTTTATAATCAATACGCTTACTACCTTGATGTACTTTTTGCAGTTACATTTAGGATCAAAGTAATCATTTGCTTTTCACGCAGGGGCGCCTGCAGCCTTTCATTTCGGTAGGTGCGAAATATTTTCCACGTACATGTGATTTAGAAACTTGGTAGACATTGTTATCAGATTAATTTTCTCCTATTAGCTTCTACAGCGCACTTATAGTACCTTGTCAATGTTATAAACATAAACAAGCTAACAGTATAATTACAGTAAAATGTGTTTTTACGTTCCCATATTTTAAATTTTGTCGCGATTTACGTTATTTTCTGCTGGCCCTCACAATAAACCATACTCTCTCAATTAACTGTTTTTTTTTGTCCATTAAAAGTTACTTTTGCTAACATTTCCCACATTCTGAACCACTACCACAAGTTTCTACATCGACCTTAAAATCGATTTATGTGGAAACTACATTGTGTTCTCGATCACACTCATGTACAACCTGTAGAATAATGCATAACATAAAACTGTACAGAATGTTTTAGACTAGTTAGCCGATCTCCATGAGTATAATAGAGATGTTTTAGATTGACTCAGGCTTTCCTTCTGATGTTTCATCACATGTAGTATATTTTTCGATTCCCTCACTTTCATTTTAGTTTTACATTCCTTTTGGAGTGCAAAAACTTACTAACATCGGTCTTTTTTCGCTTTATTCTCTATGCTTTTATACTTCACAATGCTCAAATTTCTTAGTAAACCACTTTATACACCACTGCTCACCTGTAACCCTTTGTTGACTATGGAAATATCGGAAGAGAACTTCATCCACCACCGACAACTATCGCGCAGCATCCATCAGCTGGGTTTCGTGATAGTACGTTGTACACTGACGCGTCAAAGCAACTGGTAAAGGCATGCGTATCTAAATACAGAGATATGTAAACAGAATACGGCGCTGCGGTCGGTAACGCCTATACAGGGTGTTACAAAAAGGTGCGGCCAAACTTTCAGGATACATTCCTCACACACAAAGAAAGAAAATATGTTTTGTGGACATGTGTCCGGAAGCGCTTACTTTCCATGTTACAGCTCATTTTATTACTTCTCTTCAAATCACATTAATCACGGAATGGAAACACACAGCAACAGAACGTACCAGCGTGACTTCAAACACTTTGTTTCAGGAAATGTTCAAAATGTCCTCCGTTAGCGAGGATACATGCATCCACCCTCCGTCGCATGGAATCCCTGATGCGCTGATGCAGCCCTGGAGAATGGCGTATTGTATCACAGCCGTCCACAATACGAGCACGAAGAGTCTCTACATTTGGTACCGGGGTTGCGTAGACAAGAGCTTTCAAATGCCCCCATAAATGAAAGTCAAGAGGGTTGAGGTCAGGAGAGCGTGGAGGCCATGGAATTGTTCCGCCTTTACCAATCCATCGGTCACCGAATCTGTTGTTGAGAAGCGTACGAACACTTCGACTGAAATGTGCAGGAGCTCCATCGTCATGAACCACATATTGTGTCGTACTTGTAAAGGCACATGTTCTCGCAGCACAGGTAGAATATCGCGTATGAAATCATGATAACGTGCTCCATTGAGCGTAGGTGGAAGAACATGGGGCCCAATCAAGACATCACCAACAATGCCTGCCCAAACTTTCACAGAAAATCTGTGTTGATGACGTGATTGCACAATTGCGTGCGGATTCTTGTCAGCTCACACATGTTGACTGTGAAAATTTACAATTTGATCACGTTGGAATGAAGCCTCATCCGTAAAGAGAACATTTGCACTGAAATGAGGATTGACACATTGTTGGATGAACCATTCGCAGAAGTGTACCCGTGGAGGCCAATCAGCTGCTGATAGTGACTGCACACGCTGTACATGGTACGGAAACAACTGGTTCTCCCGTAGCACTCTCCATACAGTGACGTGGTCAACGTTACCTTGTACAGCAGCAACTTCTCTGACGCTGACATTAGGGTTATCGTCAACTGCACGAAGAATTGCCTCGTCCATTGCAGGTGTCCTCGTCGTTCTAGTTCTTCCCCACTCGCGAGTCATAGGCTGGAATGTTCTGTGCTCCCTAAGACGCCGATCAATTGCTTCGAACGTCTTCCTGTCGGGACACCTTCGTTCTGGAAATATGTCTCGACACAAACGTACCGCGCCACGGCTATTGGCCTGTGCTAACCCATACATCAAATGGGCATCTGCCAACTCCGCATTTGTAAACATTGCACTGACTGCAAAACCACGTTCGTGATGAATACTAACGTGTTGATGCTACGTACTGATGTGCTTGATGCTAGTACTGTAGAGCAATGAGTCGCATGTGAACACAAGCACCGAAGTCAACATTACCTTCCTTCAATTGGGCCAACTGGCGGTGAATCGAGGAAGTACAGTACATACTGACGAAACCAAAATGAGCTCTAACATGTAAATTAAGCGTTTCCGGACACATGTCCACATTACATCTTTTCTTTATTTGTGTGTGAGGAATGTTTCCTGAAAGTTTGGCCGTACCTTTTTGTAACACCCTGTACAAGACAAGTGTCTGTCGCAATTCTTAGATATGTTACTGCTGGTACAACGTCATGTTATCAAGATTGAAATGAGTTTGAACGTGGTGTTATAGTCGGTGCACGAGCAATGGGATACAGTGTCTCCGAGGTAGCGACGAAGTGGGGATTTTCCAGTACGACCATTTCACTAGTGTACCGTGAATATCAGGAAACCGGCGAGACATCGAATCTCTGACATCGCTGCTGCCGGAAAAAGATCCTGCAAGAACGGGACCAACGACGACTGAAGAGAATAGTTCAGCGTGACAGAATAGCAACCCTTCCACAAATTGCTGCAGGTTTCAGTGCTGGGCCATCAACAAGGGTCAGCGTATGGGCATTCGGACCCGAAGGCCCACTCGTGTGCCCTGGATGACTGCATGACATAAAGTTTTACACCTCGCCTGGGCCCGTCAACACCGACACTGGACTGTTGATGACTGGCAACACGTTGCCTTGTCGGACGAGTCTCGTTTCAGATTGTATCGAGTGGATGGACATGTACGGGTGTGGAGACAATCTCATGAACCCACGGATTTGCATTTTTCGTCGTATAGATACCGTACTGTATTTAATGTTTCAAGGCTGATTTCATTTTTAAGATTTTACTTAATTTTCACGTGGTTGAGTTTAACGTCCATTTATGACACAACAGTTCATGTTGATAAGAATGGACAAAGCAGTTCCTCTACAATTCCGCGCAAAAATGTATTCGTACATAGTAAAAATAAATTTATGGTTCATATGCTTATTGTAATTGTTGTGTCATTAACTGTTCTAAACTTATACAAGGTATGGGAAGGGATGGGTGATTAATTGCAGTTAATAGATTAATCTTGATTATTCTGGAAATCGATAGTGGACATACTGTTATGTCTTTCACGTCAATTAATTTTACATAATCGATGGTGCTTACAGTTAATTATTTCAGTTCTTTCTTTTTTGTTTTAAAGTCTGTTGGATGTTGACTTGCTGTCTGTAGCTTGATTACGGAAAGAAATCCCACTGTCCCCATTACTTCTGATGGTGTTAATGCCGGCGCATGTCGGAGTATGTGTCAACTGTGTCCTGTGTACGATTGTTGCAAATTGGTGGCAACATTAGCGATCTAACTGTAGTGGCTATTAAGACCGCCCCACAAACAATGATCTCTCTGCGCATTTCTATTACAAATCAGCCAGAACCAATAATTTTGCGTAACAATCAACAGTTTAAAAAAAATAGTTTGCTTGAAACTTCCTGGCAGATTAAAACTGTGTGCCCGACCGAGACTCGAACTCGGGACCTTTGCCTTTCGCGGGCAAGTGCTCTACCATCTGAGCTACCGAAGCACGACTCACGCCCGGTCCTCACAGCTGTACTTCTGCCAGTATCTCGTCTCCTACCTTCCAAACTTTACAGAAGCTTCTGTAAAGTTTGGAAGCTAGGAGACGAGATACTGGCAGAAGTAAAGCTATGAGGACCGGGCGTGAGTCGTGCTTCGGTAGCTCAGATGGTAGAGCACTTGCCCGCGAAAGGCAAAGGTCCCGAGTTCGAGTCTCGGTCGGACACACAGTTTTAATCTGCCAGGAAGTTTCATATCAGCGCACACTCCGCTGCAGAGTGAAAATCTCATTCTGGAATAGTTTGCTTGTTCCCCGCGGGGTAACTGCTCTTATTTTCTCCATTAAAGAACTATAAGCAGCTGCCTTATTACCTCCATTGCTGTAATCGTTGGTCAATAGTTTTCACAAACATTTGTGACTTTGAGTTTCAATAAAATCAGCCATGATACCGCTAAAGCACTGATGCACATCGATCGTTTTAGAATTCGTTGTGAACGCAGTGACTAGAAACATTAGACTGAACAAACAACTGCTTCAAGTACGTTTTGGCCGCTAATCTGCGACGATCTGTTGTCCGTATGCTACGACTTGCCAACACAGATGTCATTTGCGCCCACAGATTTTGCTCAGACCTCCAACTTCAAAGGTTTGGACATGTCTCACATCTGCGCAAATCTCCGGTCTATCATATCAGTATTCGGATGTCCATATTTTAGATTCGTTTTTGAAACTAAGGGAAAATATAAAAGAGTAGGATCCATTTGTTGCAGCAAATGTTGTAAAATATTCCAGCTGCAAGCACGTGTTGTTAGACAAGTGATGTTGCCTCAATTTCGAAGGCGTCTATGTACTGACTGTAATAAACTGAAAAAGCTCTAATGTGGTTATACAACAATTTTCGTACATTTTGAAAGAATGAGATTTTTTAAAGAAAAACAACACGATTTTAAATTAATTAATGTTTCTGTAATTTCACTTCCAGCCTCATACAAAGTTTTTCGTTACTCTATTTAAAAATTAGCTGATCTTACTTATGTTTTCTATCATTTTCACGCCACTTTATCGATATTTTCAAGTCGTTTTAGTTATAATTTTCCAGCAGTTTGGGTAACAATTCCTTTACCATATTCGGTAACTGCGTGAATTCTCACTAGGGGATGATGTTCCCATTGCCCCCACGGCCCCTTCGCGCCGTCCTGCACCACAGGCATTTAGATGATAATCAGACTCGTCTTATACTTCAGCGAGTGGCTTGAATTACTGCATTGAATGTTGTTGCTATTCGGCGTCACATTTCATAGAATGTTGTTGGCCGGCGATGCATATAGACGGAGCCTTTCGCAAAACCGCACAATGAAATTATCACATGCAGTGAGGTCAGGAGATCCTGTTGAACACCGCTTTATAATGAACGAGAGAGTTAGTTGCCCCATGGAGACACTTAGCGCCAACCACGTGAACCGGTAACTTTCAACTGGCGCTACGGCAAACTTTTAGTTTCACCCCAAGTTTCTATCTTCATTCCTACATAAGATGTAGTCTTGTGAAATCGGATGACTTTTTTAAACGGCCTGTACTATGAACACATTCAAAACAAACTGTATCTGCTAACAATGAAGTCGTTGTACCAGCTGATGACATTTTGAGTTTAGGGCAACTGAACACAAAGACTAGGTTCCCCACCAATTAACCATCCAAGGGAAACCACACAATAGACTAAAACTATCAACAGGCCGGACTTCAGATTACGATGTCCCGGATTGGATTCCTGTCCAGGTTAGGGATTTTCTCCTCCCGGAACTGGGTGTTTGTATTGTTCTCATCCTCTCATCATGATTCGGGGAACGTGGCGTGAGTGGATTGTGAAAAGATTGAGAATTTGTACAGGCTCTGATAACAGCGCAGTTGACCGCCCCATAAACCAAATATCATCCAATATCGCCGAACATTGGGACTTCATCCACCTACCATTCTTCATACCTACAAGACCTTCATCCGGCCCGTCCTTACCTATGTCAGTGTTGCAGAGACGTACACTTATCCAAAATTTTACAACACTCTACAAATCCCAGAGCGCCGTGCACTCCGCCTAGACTTGAGTATCCGTCTCCTTTACGCCACACGTCTCCTTTGACGCTTAATCCAATTTCCACATTCCCTCCAGCACCTAGAATACCCACGCCTCTCCTACATTTGCGTTAAACACCTTGTAGCCTTCCTCATCCTTGAGAACCCTGGCCCGCTGTCTCGCATGTATCAACATGCTCCAACTTCCCTCCAGTTCCATGCACCCCATAACCTTTCCCAAAGGAATTGCAGTTGTCTTCCCTTCCCAGACCATGAACTCATTCCCGAGACGTACCCCTCCTTCTAACCATAGCCTACCCTACCCATCCCATACTAAATTAAAGCTCCAACTTACTCACTCCTTGTGTAGCTGGCAACCTTCTCTTATCCAAAAAACTGCATCCAAACTATCAATTCCTCCCCATAAAGACATCCCTCCTCTTTTTCCGTACAACATCCTCTCCAGTACTTCCCCCATCCCAATCTCAAGCCACAGCTGCAAGGAGCCGATATCGCATCATCTTCTTCATTATTTAGAATATACATCATATCACCATTATCTTTTCCTAAACATCGTCATATGTATTTTACCCTGAATATTTGTTTTATTCTAATCCGAAATTTTTTATAAAAATTAAAGGCTGAAGAGCGGCAACATGACAGCTACCAGTACGCCCTTCACCTACAGCGTGGATGGGAAAGGGAAGGGAGAGGGGGATTGGACACTGAAGGAAATAGAAAGTAAAAATATTTGCGGTAAACTAACACTTAACACTTCGATGCATGTGAAACGGTTATCTTACAACCAGCGTGCAGGATCAGTATTGACTTACGCCACTGAAAAATTGACTTTTAATGCTAAAACCATTCAAAACCGATGGTGGATCAGTGATCAATGAAGTGATTAGTGTTGGGAATTACTAGCAGAGGAAGATTAGATTAGACTGTCCGTTCCGTTCACATAATGAAAAGGTAGACGCGGATTTGGAACACGTTAGAAAAACAAACGTACATACTCACGAAGGACCTGACGCGCTAACGTCCACACATCGAAAGCGAGATGATCATCACGGATGCGGAAAAGTTGAAAAACCTTTCCATTTTTTACCCATGAATTAAAAATATTGCCATAAACATGTAAAGGTTTTCATACTGAAGTGCAGAATAAAATTTCTAAGTCAAAGTAGCCACTCGTCACCAAAACGAAATCAGTTTGCGAGCCTTTTTCGATAAGATATCATTACTGCATTGAAGCCGTACCAAAATCCGTTATTATGTAGCATTGGTGGTATCTGATATATTTAATGATGAGTACAGCAGTTGTTTTCGCTAGCAAATTTATCAGTGGGTTAGGAGCTGGCCACTAATAAATCCTTTAGTCGCCCCTTAAACTGTACTTTATTGGCAACTAAGCCATTTATGGTTACTGGAAAGGTATCACCATCACCGTAATTAAAACAAAAGTGGTGGTGGGCAGGCTATGTTGTCATGTGAATGGATGGTAGAGCAACCAAGGAAGTTTGCTCTTGGTTCATTGAGGCGAGAAAAGACTAGGACGAAGACACAATGCAGAGTCGATAAATGACATTAGAAAACATCCGCTGGCAACATCGATGCCTAGAGATATCGTCATGCATCCGATTACTACGACAGGTCCCATCGAGTCCCACTAAATGTTTCCCAGAGCTTAGTGCTGCCCCTACCGGCCCTCGTCCGTGGCATCGTCCACATTCCGATCAACCGTCCGCCTGGTTGACAACATTTCCGGAGACGAGCATCGACCTAGCGTCACAAGAAACGTGATTCGTCCAACCAGGTGACACATTTATATTGATCCAAAGTCCAGTCTCGGTGATTCCGTGCCCACTTTAGTCGTAACTGACGATGTCGTTCGGTCAACAAGGCAACACGTGCGGGTCGTCTGCTGCGGAACCCCGTGTTCAACAATGTACGCTGAACAATGTGCTCCGAAACACTTGTGCCTTGACCATCATTGTACTCTATGGTCCGATATGCCACATATTGCCGCCTATCCTACTTTGCAGGGTGGGCACGATTTCGACCTTCATGCTCTGTGACGAAGCGTTGACGTCATAACGTTGTCACCTACTCGTGTTTACACTGTCCCTCGACCATTCTCAATGGAAATATGAATACGAATATGGTATCCGTTCTTTCGGCATTGGTGATGTTGCAGCTCTCGAAGAATGAAATTACAATGAAATCCAGACCATTAGCTGCTTACAGGCGTTGATAAATATCGACGGGGATAGTTGAAAATGTGTGCCCCGACCGGGACTCGAACCCAGGATCAACTGTTCCCGTTGATATTTATCAAGCCTGTAAGCAGCTAATGGTCTGGATTTCAAAGTAATTTCACTCACGACTGTAGCACGCGGGACCAGTTTCACCGTTTCCTAGATGATTGTTTCCAGGTACCGATTCATAGCAACCTGCCCTTTTTCAAAATGGCTTATGTCAGTGGATTTCTCCATTCGCGGCCCATATCTTCGCTAGAATAATTCCCCATGCATTTCTGCTCCGGATATATACTTCCCTTAGCGCGTCACTTACCAGGAACGCTATCAGACGGCATTCAGCCTCGCATTGTCAACAATTATAATGTTTTGGCTCATCAGTGTATATGTTACGGGAATTCAGCTTCGTCTGTTATGCAGGCAACTAATCCTTTATAGCCCAGCTCTGTTTTCGCAGACTTGTAGCTTCATCAGTTGGTACTTTTACTAAGGTCCTGTTCTCTAGAATTTTATGTTCTGTAGAACCTTCTTTACGTTGTCGTATAGTGTACTACAGTTTTCTAGTGGTTTTTATCCTCATCTGTATTTTCCTCTATTATAGAAACAGCCACGGAAGCATGATAAAAGTGTTTTATGAAGTACACCCGCCAGCTAAGATGTCCCAGTTATCGATTAGACGGCTGAATCGATCGCTGGGGGACTTCCAGCCAACATTTCCCCATGACCCTGACTTTCTTTTAGATATTACATTTTCTTCGTTTCCATTCGCGTACGGAGCGCGGGAAGAATGACTGGTTAAATGTATCTGTGCACATGGTATTTAGTCTAAGCTTGCCTTCGCAATCTCAACGGGAGTGATACATACACTCCTGGAAATGGAAAAAAGAACACATTGACACCGGTGTGTCAGACCCACCATACTTGCTCCGGACACTGCGAGAGGGCTGTACAAGCAATGATCACACGCACGGCACAGCGGACACACCAGGAACCGCGGTGTTGGCCGTCGAATGGCGCTAGCTGCGCAGCATTTGTGCACCGCCGCCGTCAGTGTCAGCCAGTTTGCCGTGGCATACGGAGCTCCATCGCAGTCTTTAACACTGGTAGCATGCCGCGACAGCGTGGACGTAAACCGTATGTGCAGTTGACGGACTTTGAGCGAGGGCGTATAGTGGGCATGCGGGAGGCCGGGTGGACGTACCGCCGAATTGCTCAACACGTGGGGTGTGAGGTCTCCACAGTACATCGATGTTGTCGCCAGTGGTCGGCGGAAGGTGCATGTGCCCGTCGACCAGGGACCGGACCGCAGCGACGCACGGATGCACGCCAAGACCGTAGGATCCTACGCAGTGCCGTAGGGGACCGCACCGCCACTTCCCAGCAAATTAGGGACACTGTTGCTCCTGGGGTATCGGCGAGGACCATTCGCAACCGTCTCCATGAAGCTGGGCTACGGTCCCGCACATCGTTAGGCCGTCTTCCGCTCACGCCCCAACATCGTGCAGCCCGCCTCCAGTGGTGTCGCGACAGGCGTGAATGGAGGGACGAATGGAGACGTGTCGTCTTCAGCGATGAGAGTCGCTTCTGCCTTGGTGCCAATGATGGTCGTATGCGTATTTGGCGCCGTGCAGGTGAGCGCCACAATCAGGACTGCATACGACCGAGGCACACAGGGCCAACACCCAGCATCATGGTGTGGGGGAGCGATCTCCTACACTGGCCGTACACCACTGGTGATCGTCGAGGGGACACTGAATAGTGCACGGTACATCCAAACCGTCATCGAACCCATCGTTCTACCATTCCTAGACCGGCAAGGGAACTTGCTGTTCCAACAGGACAATGCACGTCCGCATGTATCCCGTGCCACCCATCGTGCTCTAGAAGGTGTAAGTCAACTACCCTGGCCAGCAAGATCTCCGGATCTGTCCCCCATTGAGCATGTTTGGGACTGGATGAAGCGTCGTCTCACGCGGTCTGCACGTCCAGCACGAACGCTGGTCCAACTGAGGCGCCAGGTGGAAATGGCATGGCAAGCCGTTCCACAGGACTACATCCAGCATCTCCACGATCGTCTCCATGGGAGAATAGCAGCCTGCATTGCTGCGAAAGGTGGATATACACTGTACTAGTGCCGATATTGTGCATGCTCTGTTGCCTGTGTCTATGTGCCTGTGGTTCTGTCAGTGTGATCATGTGATGTATCGGACCCCAGGAATGTGTCAATAAAGTTTCCCCTTCCTGGGACAATGAATTCACGGTGTTCTTATTTCAATTTCCAGGAGTGTAGTTGGCTGTTGTACATTTTCAGAATTGTCTCTTAATACTGGTTCTTGAAACTGGATAAGTAGGCTTTCGTGCGACAGTTGACAGCTTTCTTCAAGCGTCTGCCATTTCAGGTTTTTCAGTATTTCACGGGAGCCAAAAATCCTTTGACTAATCGCAGTGTACTTCCTCGTGTATGTTCAACTCGTTACGCCTGTTCAGACTTACCTCCGCTTGGTTCCAAATAAGGATGCACTCGTCGGAACAAGAACCATCACACACTTTCAAACAATAGGTACAGAATCGTTCCGCTGGCTTGTGAATCATCTCTGCATTTGGAATGTCTGCTACATAAACCAAGAGTTGTAGGAGGCCACGAAGGTAATAACCGAGAGGACTGAGGCTGGAGGAAGGTGCAAGTTAAGGAAATAGACCTGCCTTATCTATTCACCTACCGATCGTGGTGTTGCTGCGGTAAAACGCTAGATTAGCATTCGGGGGGTGGGAATTCCAAATCTAATGGTTCAAATGGCTCTGAGCACTATGGGACTTAACATCTATGGTCATCAGTCCCCTAGAACTTAGAACTACTTAAACCTAACTAACCTAAGGACAGCACACAACACCCAGCCATCACGAGGCAGAGAAAATCCCTGACCCCGCCGGGAATCGAACCCGGGAACCCGGGCGTGGGAAGCGAGAACGCTACCGCACGACCACGAGATGCGGGCGAATTCCAAATCTCCAGCTGACCATGCGGAATATGGTTTTCTCGGGTTTCCATAATCCAATTCAGGAAGATGCTGGTATGCCTACTTTCAAAAGGATACGGTTGATGTTCTTTGCCATTCTTCCCCTATCCGACCTTAAATTGCATTCTCTTAACGGCCTCGCTGTTGATTGGACATTAAATCCCAATTCCTTCTTCCTTGTCTACCCTTCTGTCTCCGCAGATATGATCTGGTGCATATGAAATTATGAGACTAAACTAAACTGTGTAGATCCACATTTACTTGCTTTTTTGAGTAAGCCGAGATGGGAGAATGTACGGACGGACGTTACAGTCATTTACAATTCTAGCCCGTACATTATCGTAGACTTCTGGCGTCTAGCCTGGGTTGTGCCCTGATTATTTTCATCCACTCACGAATGTTGTGGGAGTCCATGCGTAGACACAAGTTAGCGGGTGACATTTTGAAAGTTTGTTACGAGTTTCGGAGTTGAGAAAGCCATAAAATATTCCTGCACTGATAACTTTTTCTTGAAGGATTTTTGGCCGTATTTTTATATGTTTTGGTGTTGACGATCCGTTTGTAAAATGTGTAAAAGTGAATTACCTTTACAGCTACAGACTTCAATAACTTTAAAATTACATTAGATAACAACAACTGTTTTTCCACATGTGTCAGGGTAACTCGTAAAGGTTTGTTCCCTCATTAATCCAGGTCAATGTGTGTACACCTAATGGCACGGACAACGTGCAGTTGGTATTTCATTTCTCGCTGTAGGCTCCATGAACTCCACGCCGACAAGTGCACTGCGAATTTGTGTCCTCTAGTCCTATAGGTCGGTCCTCTTGGTTCTGTACACTTGGCCCTTAAAAATTCGTAGGAAGAAATCTAGTGAGTTGACGTCAAGTGATTGTGGAGCCAGATTGCAGAGTTTCCAATTGTGGCACAGTAAACTTTTGTAACATGTTCAAGTAAACTGTTGACTGTACGCGAGTGGAAAAATAATGTAACACTGATGCACCTGAGCGTTAAGTCCGCAGAACACACTGCCTTTGGAACTATAACTTTCCATGTCCCATAAAGAATTATGACATTCTGATCCCCAGTATTCGGATATTGTCAGTGTTCTGTTTGCCGTATAGTCAAGAGTTGACTCGTCAGAGAACCAAATCTTTTCCAAAATGTCATTGTTTGCATGAGTCTTGGGGAATATATTCGGTGTAAACTGTTCGAGAAGATGTTTGTCCGTCGGCTTTACCGCCAGAAACAGCTGCAGCTTGTAGGCATAAAGACGCGACCTTTTATGTACGCCTTTGTGTACTGTTCATCGTTACATTTGCAGATTATTGGCTGTCGTACGCAGTTATTTTTGTCATTCTTTCAACCACCGGTCGCATCTTGTCGACATTGGTGTCTGAAACAATTGGGCGATCCGCCCTATGTTTATGGAGAACCCTTCCTGTTTCCATAAATGACGTTTGCCAATTCCGAACAGTTGGTCGGATGATGGTTCCGTTCCATACTGTGGCCGAAAGTTTCGGTGCAGTAGGGTATCGGAGAGGGTTGCCAACACTGTCTGTGAAAAATTCAGGACGTGGAATAAGAAACCAATGAAAATAAAATATTTTCTATTTAAAATTATATTTTTTCACGCTGCGTGCAGCTTGTAGTGCCTTTGGATTAGCAACACTAAAATCATAAAATTCTTTACAGGCGAATTTGAAATTAGTGCACGACTGTATTTGCCAAGGACTTCGTTTGGTTGATTGCGACTTTTTGACCACAGTTTATTAACAACGTTCAAAATACATTCAGCGGAGGAGTTTGCGGTGGGGATCGACAAAGTGAAAGTGACGAGTTTTTTCCTTTCTTTTCCAGACATCTGTACATTCTTCAAAAAAAACTTACCCTGCGTTGGTCTACACTCTTGTTTTACTCGCCACAGCTTTATGAACTACTTGCAGTATACAGAAAATATCATACAATATATCCTTATTACTGGGTCGTTCAGAGAAGCATAATATCCTGTAATTCTTTCCAGGCAGTTTCTTCGTCCATTTGTCAAATGGTTCAAATGGCTGTGAGCACTATGGGACTTAACATCTGAGGTCATCAGTCCCCTAGAACTTAGAACTACTTAAACATAACCGATCTAAGGACACCACACACAGCCATGCCCGAGGCAGGATTCGAACCTGCGACCGTGGCGGTCAGACTGAAGCGCCTAGAACCACTCGGCCACCCTGGCCGGCTTATTGTCAGATTTTTCATTTTTTTGTAAACGGAGTCGTCATATTAATAACGGTTTTTTAAATAATCTGAACAACACTCCAAATACTGCCTATTCTTTAAAAGTATTTTGATCACCAATTGTCAACTTCCTCAGACATTGCCGGCCGGGGTGGCCGAGCAGAGACATGGCTTAGCCACAGTCTTGGGGATGTTTCCAGAATGAGATTTTCATTCTGCAGCGGAGTGTGCGCTGATATGAAACTTCCAGCCATGTCTCCGCAATATCCTTTCTTTCAGGAGTGCTAGTTCTGCAAGGTTCGCAGGAGAGCTTCTGTGAAGTTTGGAAGGTAGGAGACGAGATATTGGCAGAAGTAAAGCTGTGAGGACGGGGCATGAGTCGTGCTTGGGTAGCTCAGATGGTAGAGCACTTGCCCGCGAAAGACAAAGGTACCGAGTTCGAGTCTCGGTCCGGCATACAGTTTTAATTTGCCAGGAAATTTCATACCAGCGCATACTCCGCTGCAGAGTGATTATCTCGTTCTGGAAATATTAAATTTATATTATCGACTAAGAATCGCAGTCAACTAATCAACTGTGGGGTACGTTACAGCGTTAAATAACGCTAACGGTAACTCCTCATAGTTACAGGTCTGCGCGGATAAGAAAAATGCTATCCGCGTCCGTATGTTCGTTATCTACTACGTCTATATGCGGAATTCTTTTACGCCCATCTGCGGATACTGAAATTTTGCAAACAATTTTCATCTACGTCTGTACTCCGCAAACCTCGTTATGGTGTGTGGCGGTGGGTATTTCGCGTACTTTGTGTATCATCGCCACTTCCTCCCTTCCCTGTTCCAGTTGCGAACAGTCTGCGGAAAGAGTGATTGTTGGTAAATCTACTTGTCAGCTTGAGATTCTTATTTTACTTTCATAGCCTTTTCGCGAGATATACACTGTAAGAAAAAAATAAAGAAAAATGAAACACCAAGAAGGAATTGTCGGAACTGGATGGAAATCGCCATGTGTGACGTACTTGTACAGACAAACAAAGGATTACAGTTTCAGAAGAAAGTGATCATTTATTCAAGAGAAAAAGATTCACAAATTGAACAAGTCACTAACGCATTAGTCCATCTCTGGCCCTTGTGCAAGCAGTTATTCGGCTTGGAATTGATGAATAGAGCTGTTGGATATCCTGCTGAGGGATATGGTGCCAGATTCTGTCAAACTGTCGCTTTAGATCATCAAAATACGGAGATGGTTAGAGGGCCCTGTTCATAGTGCTCCAAACGTTCTCAATTGGGGAGGGATCCGGCGACCTTGCTGACAAAGGCAGGGTTTCGCAAGCACGAAGACAAGAAATAGAAACCCTCGCCGTCTGCTGGTGGGCGCTATATTTCTGAAATGTAAGCCCAGGATGGCTTGCCATGAAGAAGAACGAAACGGGACGCAAAATATCGTCGACATACCGCTCTTCTACCCATAGAAGGACCCCCTAGTTTATCAACTGCGGTACCCTTACAGCACAGCGGTACGTCGACGATATTCTACGTCCCATTTTCTTGTCCCTCATAGCAAGCCATCCTGGGCTCACATTTCAGCAAGTTAATACCCACCCGCGAGAGTTTCCACTGCCTGTCTCTGTGCATGTCAAACCCTACCTTGGCCAGCAAGATCGCTGGATGGACGTTCTCCGGGGAGTCAAGTTGCTTGTTTCCGATACATCACTGACAGTTTATTGTAACCCTCGCAACCTCGTATTGACGATGCAACACACCAATTGCGTCGCGATTCAATACTTCGGTCTCCAGCCGACTTCTCTCCAAGCGACTAACGCGGCTACGGTCACCGGATGGACGTTCTTCTGAGAGCCAACTTGCTTGTTTCCGATGCATCAATGACAGTTTATTGTAACCCTCGCAACCTCGTATTGACGATGCAACACACAAATTGCGTCGCGATTCAATACTACGGTCTCCAGCCGACTTCTCTCCAAGCGACTAACGCGGCTACGGTCACCGAATGGACGTTCTCCTGAGAGTCAAGTTGCTTGTTTCCGATGCATCACTGACAGTTTATTGTAACCCTAGCAACCTCGTATTGACGATGCAACACAGAAATTGCGACGCAATTCAGTACTTCGGTCTCCTGCCGACTTCTCTTCAAGCGACTAACGCGACTATGGTCATCGGATGGACGTTCTTCTGAGAGTCAAGTTGCTTGTTTCCGAAGCACCACTGACAGTTTACTGTAACCCTTGCAACCTCGTATTGACGACGGAACACACAAATTGCGTCGTGATTCAATACTCCGGTCTCCAGTCGACTTCTCTCCTAGCGACTAACGCGGATATGGTCACCGCATGGACGTTGTCCTGAGAGTCAAGTTGCTTGTTTCCGATGCATCACTGACAGTTTATTGTAACCCTAGCAACCTTGTAGTGACGATGCAATACACAAATTGCGTCGCGATTCAATACTTCAGTCTCCAGCCGACTTCTCTCCAAGCGACTAACGCGGCTACGGTCACCGGATGGACGTTCTTCTGAGAGTCAAGTTGCTTGTTTCCGATGCATCAATGACAGTTTATTGTAACCCTAGCAACCTCGTATTGACGATGCAACACACAAATTGCGTCGCGATTCAATACTACGGTCTCCAGGCGACTTCTCTCCAAGCGACTAACGCGGCTACGGTCACCGAATGGACGTTATCCTGAGAGTCATGTTGCTTGTTTCCGATGCATCACTGACAGTTTATTGTAACCCTAGCAACCTCGTATTGACGATGCAACACACAAATTGCGTCGCGATTCAATACTTCGGTCTCCAGCCGACTTCTCTCCAAGCGACTAATGCGGCTACGGTCACCGGATGGACGTTCTCCTGAGAGTCAAGTTGCTTGTTTCCGAACCACCACTGACAGTTTACTGTAACCTTCGCAACCTCGTATTGACGATGGAACACACAAATTGCGTCGCGATTCAATACTACGGTCTCCAGGCGACTTCTCTCCAAGCGACTAACGCGGCTACGGTCACCGAATGGACGTTATCCTGAGAGTCATGTTGCTTGTTTCCGATGCATCACTGACAGTTTATTGTAACCCTAGCAACCTCGTATTGACGATGCAACACACAAATTGCGTCGCGATTCAATACTTCGGTCTCCAGCCGACTTCTCTGCAAGCGACTATCGCGGCTTTGGTCACCGGGCGGACGTTTTCCTGGGAGTCAAGTTGCTTGTTTCCGAAGCACCACTGACAGTTTTTGTAACCCTCGCACCTTCGTATTGACGATGGAACACGTTGGGAGCATGATGGGTAGGACCCTCAAACCAGGTCGGGATTTTGATGATGTAACTCACCAACTGGACTAAATTTGGCACGATTCCCCACAGAATAATATCCAACATCTCTGTCAGTCAATGCCAAGCCCAATAACTGCTTGCATAATGGCCAGAGATGGACCAATGCGTTACTGAGTTGCTCAATATGTGAAGCTCTCTCTCTTGAATAAATTATTCAGTTTTTCTTAAATTGTAACAATTTGTTTGTCTCTACATGTTAGTCACATCTACCGATTTCCATACTCGGATAATTCCTTCGTGGTGCGTCTTGTCTTTTCTTTTTTTCGACTGATTCTTCTAGGTACCTACGCTCGCAGAATTTTAACAGCACACCACACAATGACGCATAGCGCCTCTCTTTAACCGTATGCCACAATGGAGTTGAATGAAAATCTTCCTGACGTTTCTGCGCTTAGTAAACGAATCTGTAATGAAACTCGCTGCCCTTTTGCGGATATTCTCTGTTTACTCTATCAACCCTATATCGTACGGATGCCAGACTGGCTATAACCCATTCTGTACGCTGGAGCTCTGACGATATGCTTGCATCTCATATGAATGGTCGTATGCTAAATTTGAACCTCGTAATTTTCTTCCCGTAGACTAAGGATGTAGGCAATATCCATGTCCACGTTTTAATACAACACAGTCTTTCATGGTTTTAATACGTTCCGTAAGTTACTACTTTAATTACTGAAACGAATTTTGTGAAATTTTCTGCAGTATATTTTCTCAACACTGGGAAGTGAAACAAAGAGATTTTACAAGTTGTCGTCTCAGCCTGGACGTTGTCAAATGTTAGCAGTCTAGCTCATTTATCAAATATACGTTAATGATCCTAATGCCTTGTTAACGTGCTACACCTCTCAATGTCATAAGCATTGCACTGTTTAATTCTCGATATGGTTAAGAGAAACGTTGCTAGATTTATTGATTTTACACGGAACAAGTGGAGAAGTACCATAAATGACTCAATCGGCTTGATGCTAGATAAAAAGAGGAAAAATGGTTCAAATGGGTCTAAGCACTATGGACTTAACATCTGAGGTCATCAGTCTCCTAGACTTAGAACTACTTAAACCTAATTAACCTAAGGACATCACACACGTCCATGCCTGAGACAGGATTCGAACCTGCGACCGTAGCAGCCGCGTGGTTCCAGACTGAAACGCCTAGAACCGCTCGACTACAGCGGTCGGCATAAAAGAGAAACGACCACGACGATACAGAACATTATTTAAGTTACAAGTGATACACAATGAGTATTTACACCATTAATCCAAGTTTGTAATGAACGGAGTGACCTAGAACAGCCATCATGTCGATTTCGGGCAGCTTGCATCAACGGCAGCTCCTGGTCTTGTGGTTAGCGCTGCTGACTGTCGATCGCAGGGCCCCGGGTTCGATTCCAAGCGGGTTGGGGACTTTATGCACTTGGGAGTGTGTGTGTGCGTGTGTGCTATCTTTATCATCATTTCATCATCAGCAATGCACCGGGCGGTGGAGAACATTGCAGATCGCTTCTCAAGGCAAAAATGCCATACTATCATTTCATTTCAGGCAGCTTTAGGTAATAACTTGACTGACCTCTGTTATTGCAAACAAAACAGGAATGACTCAGACTTAAGGACGGCTGGCCCTTGTATGAACAGAAGCATAATGTACGTATAACTGCGTCGGAAGAATCCCGTGTCGTTATCATTAGCCCTTTCAGAAGGCAACAATGAATCTGTCACCTCCAGGGCACTGCGCATCCAAGATAATACAGTAGTTTTCAGTCTCGAATGGATAACAATAAATAACTCTCATAATCAAAGACAAAATAGCAAGATGCATACCCTATGTCGCTGCTTTTCTGGTCTTAAAACAGGCATACGACTCTGCTGACATAGCATCCCTGTTTCCAGTATTGACGGAGTTTGTTGTGGATGATAAAGAAACTTAATCTGGTAAACACTAATAAACACTAAATGTAAAGTGATTTAGGGGCGATATCTGAAGCTTTCGAGGCGCGAACTGGTTCTAGATAAGGAAATGGTCCGCCCTTTATTTTGTTCAATTGTGTCCCTGAGAGGATGATCGCAGAATGAGAAGAAGAATTCAAAAAATCTGGAGTAAGTGACGAGGTGCAATTGGATGATAAAAACAAGAATCGTAGATTGCAATGTATAACTTTTGCTGACGATGTTACAGTACTGTTCTGAAGAAGGAAGGAACGTAGGAGTTTAACGTCCTGTCGACAGCGAGGTCATTACAGACGGAGCACAAGTTCGGATTAGGAAAGGATGGGGAAGGAAATCGGTCGGGCCTTTTTCGAAGGAACCATCCCGCATTTGCCTCGAGCGAATTAGGTAAATCGCGGATAACCTAAACCTGGATGACTGAACGGGTGTTTGAATCGTCATCCTCCCCAATGCGAGTCCAGTGTGCTAGCCACTGCGTCACCTCGCTCAATAATACTCTTCGGAGGTATAGTAATGGTAAAAACAGAAATCACCTCTCGAAAAGAATTGCAGAAAAAACGGGTGTTGAAATATCCCACGCAAAAAGCAGAATATATGGCAGACATAAGAGATTCTCCAAATTTTGTGAACACAGGGAGGCTAATAAACTCAGGGCAAGGAAGAAGGAAATGATCTTTCAGTTGACTCAAGATGTTTACAATAAGAGAGACCTGTCTCTTCTCAAGCAAAGTTAAAGCACTTTGTTAGATTAATGAAATCACAATGTTTATACACAACCGAAGGCCTATGTTTGAGTAATATAGGAGGAATAGCAAAAATGGAAAGGATAGAGAGGAAATTCCTAAGAAAACTGTTGGGGCCAACAAATCACAATGATGAATACACAAACGGAAGTAGTGAAGATCTGTATAAAAAAAACTTAACAGCTAAATGTAACAATGAAAAGAAGTGGAATGATTTTACGGCCATCTGAGAACAGGATATGGGAAAGAATTTTTGATCATGTCAACAGCAAAATATCCGCTGATGCAAGTAGGTCCAGGAAATCAGAGGTTATCTGAAAGAGACGAAGATTCAACATGAAACTCTGAACAGATACGCATTTCGAAAGAAGGATTTATGCTCTCATCTCCGAGAAAACCAAACAGCAAAAATTGGAGCAAGGTGGTCAGAAGTTCGGTAACCACAGTATTTTAACCAATCAAAAATTATTGGGAAAACCGGGAGTTAAATCAGACCTCTACTCACGTATATCACAGACGTTTTACGGGAAGAGGAAAAGAAAGTATACAAATTACGTTTCGCAGCCTAACGGCGAAGCCTTCTATAAAAAGCTAGTGGCCTATGGTATTTGTGAAGGGAAGACTTTAGCCATGTAGTAGAGTAACTCCCCGAGATAATCAGTTTACTGCCAGTGCTGCCATACTTTTGTTTCTCACTCATGTAATTCGACGATTGTCAGAGAGACAACGAATGCTACAACGGCACGAAGTAGTGGTTGCAAGGTCGCAGGTTGTCCTACGGCAATACGGGCTGCGTGAGGCGGGCGCTTGTACAAGCAGAGGGCGCGGCTGTTGCACAGGATCTTGCACGCGCCTGTACCGACTCCCCTCCGGCGAATAAAAGCCCAGTCAGCGCTCCCGCAGCGTCTGTCTGGGCCCTCGCGATCGCACTGATACCGCTCTACACAATGCTGCTCGCGAAGCTGCTCTCCTGTTCCTTCATGTGCTGAAACTACATCAGAAGTAACATCTCTTAATCTCTCTAATGTCTTGTCCTATGCGTCGGTTGTTCTTAATTACTCGTACATCGTCAGTGCCATGCATGAAGTGTGTGGGTGCACGCGCCTGCGTGTGTGTGTGGGGGGGCGGGGGGGGGGGGGGGGGCGTGAATCAACTGTTGGTCTGGTACACCAGTCAACCTGTGTACAGATTTTAGGTGGTTTTCCGGGCTTGTTTTGGCAAATGCTGGGTTTGTCCCCGATCATCGCTGTAGTAGATACGCTTACACAAGCAGTAATAGTGCGGTAACACACAGTTTACACGACTGAGACAGACGGCGTACACGATTTCCTTCCCATAGATTACATGCGGTGATCTGAATCGTGGGAACTAAGTCTCGAAAACTGCTGAAAAAAATGTTCAAATGTGTGTGAAATATTATGGGACTTAACTGCTAAGGTCATCAGTCCCTAAGCGTCCACACTACTTCGCCTAAATTATCCTAAGGACAAACACACACACCCATGCCCGAGGGAGGACTCGAACCTCCGCCAGGACCAACCGGAAAACTGCAGAACACACTAAAAAAAATTTATAAGGTCCGTCTTACACTAGATACTTTTGCAGCCAGGAAAAGACACCCACTCACAGGCTGTTGACACCTTTAGCCAACAACAAAGTTGACATGGTTCGTGAATCAACAGAAATGGTTCAAATGGCTCTCAGCACTATGGAACTTAACTTCTGAGGTCATCAGTCCCCCAAACATAGAACTACTTAAACCTAACTAACCTAAGGACATCACACACATCCAAGCCCGAGGCAGGATTAGAACCTGCGACCGTAGCGGTCGCGCGGTTCTAGACTGAAACGCCTAAAACCGCTCGGCCACCCCGGCCGGGAGTGAGTCAACAGGCGGATTTATTATTTATTAGCAAACAAATGGTCTGCATGTAGAAACGGCAAGTTTAGGGAAGGCAGGACAAAAGGGAAAAGATCCTCCACTAAGAAAAAATAACAAAGAGTGACTTTCAAAACGCAGGTGGAAAAGAGAAAGATAAAGCTGCCATTTATATGTACACGTAGCAGTAGTCAACAAACCAACGTTCACCATATTTGACCTAAGTGAAATGTTGATAACGCCTAGTGTACACTTGGAATTTAAATATTGTCGTCGCCACAATTGTGAAACATTGTTGCTATTATAGTTCTTAAAACAGTTGCACGACGCAGATACTTCCAAACATTTTCGACAAATGCTTTTTCAACTGATGTATTTAACTGAACTGCCATTTCTCGGAAGTTATGCTGAAACAATGTACTAAGCACTGGTGTAAACAAATTATCCGAAATGTTTTAATACGTCAGGGGCGCCGTGCGTAAATTCCGTCAGTTTTATAGTTTTTAAACAATGTGATAGTATTTGGAATAAGTGTAGTAGTTTGGATAAGGGTAGTTGTGGGAATGAAGAGTTCATCCTTAAAAATGTCCCGAACTACGTGAAATAATAATCATGAATTTATGATCCGTCCTTTTCATGCATGCAATTTTGAACAAAATTATTTACACAGCATTACAATACCTCGATATAAACGACATCCGAAAGAACAGACACAATGCATTTATACGAGGGTTGGAACGTAAATAGTGGCAACTATTACCGGCCCATTGGCCGTGCGGTTCTAGGCGCTACAGTCTGGAACAGCGTGACCGCTACGGTCGCAGGTTCGAATCCTGCCTCGGGCATGGGTGTGTGTGATGTCCTTAGGTTAGTTAGGTTTAAGTAGTTCTAAGTTGTAGGGGACTGATGACCACAGATGTTAAGTCCCATAGTGCTCAGAGCCATTTGAACCATTTGAAGTGGCAACTATTTATTCAAAACCGATACAAAAGAGTTACGTGTTTACACTTCTTACTGTCCTTCAAAGTAGTCACCAGCGTTGTGTAGAACCCGTTGCCAGCGATTCTGGCTGGCGTAAATAGATACGCCGCTATATGTTGCGGTGGTGGTACGAGTTGATTACTCAGGCGGTGGTCATGTGGATGTCAACATTGAAGTAGAAGGGACATTCGTTTATTTATTCCGTCAGGTACAGCGGTTGTGTTACCACAGTCAGCAGCCTCCGCCGGACGCCAGCCCTAGAGTGTGGACTGGGTGCTAAAGTCAGCACGCGGCCTCCGATGTCACAGCGCTGCAGAGGGGCATAGCCACGGCGCCAGCACTCTGGCGGACGAACAGGTGCAGTGTCAGACGGCGAAAGCGTGCTGTGACAGACTCTGCGGATGTCGGCCGCGTCGAAACAGGCAGAAGCGTGGCTCGGTGCAGGAAACACTCGAGCACGCAGTTATTTAGCGAGAACCACAGCGTAGGCAGCAGCGACAGTGGACTGCGATGGTAGTGTCTCCCTGCACAAGCAGCAGAGGGAGCCCACACAAGGCAGGTGGCAGCTCGGCTGCTACTCGTGCCCAGGTAGGAACCGTGAACCCCCAAGTAGGCATCCTGCAATGGCTAGGAATTTATAGTTGTTTGTCTCATCCCTGTTTGGCCAGAGCATCATTCTGCATCACACAAGCCACAGCAGAGCGGCGGTACGGGGCTCGGTGGTGTTAGGTCATCACTGCTACAGTCTGGCTTCCGTATCTTCGTTGTACAGCGGTGTTAGAGCTCCGGTTGCAGTGTCAGAACTTCAAGGTATGGTAATTTACGGTACTGTACGACCAGCCAGTGATTCCTGCTGCGTTAGCACAGCTCAAATGCAGTTTCTTGTGAAAGTGTCTTGCTGGCTCCTGTCTGCCTCACCTCTCTAATATTTCTTCGGTCACCCCATAGTGACGTTTTCTGGTAACTCGGCCGTGGATTCAACCGCCAAGGAAAGAGGCTCAGTGACGTTAAGTTATATTTGGAGGGGTGAGTGGGGTGCAGTAACAAACTGTGAACCCCCTCCCTCCCCCCACCCGTCCCCCAAATCAGTACAGTACCCTAGATCCGTGTCTGACAGTTTAACCGACGATTCTGGCGAAAAAAAGAGCATCCGGCCACGAATTTAAGTAAATCTGTGGATACATGAAAAACAGCATACTCCGTACGACAGGAAAGACTTTAAGAAAGAGAATAGGATACTGACATGAACGAAGCAGAAGTCAGGTGAAATGCCTATTAGCAGAGGGAGGGGGGAGCAATGGTCAGAACACAGTATAAAGGGCACTTGCGTAAGCCCCTGTCGTTCGTGTGGCAGATAAAATTTCAGTAGATAGTACATTTCCAAATTAAACCTCTCCAACACTTCTCGAAGTAAATATGCCAGTGGGAGTTACACATGATTCAAGAAGACGCAAAATATCGCGTCCCACGTAGCGTGAATAACACTTCTATTATTATACTATCTGAAAATCTGCTGGTATAAACGTTAGTGAGGGACATGGAAATAAGCTACATGTCTTCAAAACTCGCATTGTTAGGAAAAAAGGGTGTCTTAGCTGGCACAGCAGACAAACACCAGCCGGCCGCGGTGGCCGAGCGGTTCTAGGCGCTTCAGTCCGGAACTGCGCGACTGCTACGGTCGCAGGTTCGAATCCTGCCTCGGGCATGAATGTGTGTGATGTCCTTAGGTTAGCTATGTTTAAGTAGTTCTAAGTTCTAGGGGACTGATGACCCCAGATGCTAAGTCCCATAGTGCTCAGAGCCATTTTTGAGACATACACCGTCCGTCAAGAAAGTTCTGCGACTGATTTTATTCCTGGCGTATAAGCGATTTAAGCGCAGTAACCACGCTGACGGCTTGCACTAAACAACTGTAAACAACAAACGTACAGTACATTCAAATGCTCACTTGTGAACAGGCAATGTGAAATAGTGGACGTGCGGCTGTAGTGTGTTAAGGTCGAGTCACAAATAGCAATGGAACAAAATCTCTAATTCATGTGTTCAAGATATCCTCCGGAATGTTTTGAAGAGGAGATACGTGTGTGCAAAAATTGTCTCACAAACAAAAACAGCGATTTTCTTTTCTGGAAAACCACACGCGCGACGAGACTTTATGGTATCAATACGAACCTACAGCATAACGGCAAAGTGCAAAAATTCATGTGAAGGGTTACGCATCGATAACATAATCGACATCGAAGCCAATGTAACATCCAAAAGAAGGAATTTTCTGACAGTTTCACATGGTTTTATAGACGTTCTGTGTGTTGTATTCAAGTGAGGGGAGGCCTTGTACAGCACTTGAAGCTTTAAAATCACACTCTTAACTTTTATCTATTTTTTATTAATCCAGTCTCCTAACTCTTTGGATTGGCAGCGAGTGTTTGCAGTATTGTGGAACGCCTCTCTACCAATTAGTCGCCGGCCAGTGTGGCCGAGTGGTTCTAGGCGCTACAGTCTGGAACCGCGCGACCGCTACGGTCGCAGGTTCGAATCCTGTCTCGGGCATGGATGTGTGTGATGTCCTTAGGTTAGTTAGGTTTAAGTAGTTCTAAGGGACTGATGACCTCAGAAGTTAAGTCCCATAGTGCTCAGAGCCAGTTGAACCAGTAAGTTCTAGGGGACTGACGACCTCAGAAGTTAAGTCCCATGGTGTTCAGAGCCAACTGAACCATCTGAACCAACTAGTCGTATGCACATATGCGTTCTTCCCCACAAAGAGATGACTTCCAGTGCTATTAAACTGTGGACCAGTTATACACAAATCCATTTGGCTGAGTCATACGTCCTAACCACTTTGGGTCATTCCAGGGTGTAATTTAAGTATCAAGTGATGTATCTCTGTTTCTTGTGTTGCATTTACTTTGATTTTTCCCAATACTACAAAGATCCGTTCGTGCGACCTGACGTATAGCCGCTAGATTGTGAGCCTCAGAGGCGACCCCAAACTGCGACTGAATCTGCGTGCTGCATTAACTACCGTCGGCCCGACACTCCCTAATTAGTGGTTTCTAGGTTATTTTACTCATCCTAGCATAGCTGAATGCTGCTGGTGTCCCATTTATGCTCGATAACCTAAACACAACGTACTGACAGCATATAGAAAATCTCAACGTACAGCAACCAGCAACAATTTGGTTTTATCTTACTGAATTGAAGAATCCTACCTGCACAAAACACATTGTACGTCAGTTTACAAGTTCGTTGCTCTAGAATAACGAGAAATTCGTATTTTCGAAAGCGTTAGAATGACGCTTTCGCTACAGCCTCGTGTTAGAATGCAACTAGAATGCAACGTACATAAAATGACTACATGGAACACTTGTTTTCACCATCTTTCTCCAGCGAATAACATTCATGTTGTTCTCGATGTTTTCACTTTCACTTATAGCGCGTATATAAAATGCGTTAATGTTAGTGATCATTTGTTCAGTTGCCATGAATTATGTGAAATAACGTGCTAATAGTAATTTGTTTATGCCAGTGAACAGAACATTGCTTTAGCATCACGTCCAAGAAACTCCGGAAATTTGAGAAGTAGATGTGTCATGCAATTAATTTAAGAACTGTAATAACAAAGAAGTCTCACAAATGTCATAACGTCATAATTTACACAATAGAAAATCGAAGTGCCCTCTCTCAGTAGCAAGTACTATTTCGCTATCACTACGACTGTGAACATGACCAGCAAACAATTGCTGTACGAGCGTGTAAAGGAAGGGGAATGCTGTTTCTTTAATCGTTTACGCCTACGCTCAGGTAATCTGTTTATCTCTTCGCTTCTTCTCGGTTTTTAAAATTTTTTACAGTCTTTCCTCTACTGTTCTGTCGTTCGGAAATCCGTATCGTTTGCCGGTTCTACATGTGCGTTCACGAAAAGTGTCGGACTTGTTGTTAATGACAGGTAGGTCAGCCTCTGCATATGCACCTTTACCTACTTGGAATGTTACCGATCAGGTGGCAAGCTTATTTATCTGGGCCCATCCTCACGCAAGCAACTGGAAGCTATCCTGTCTCTCCCCCCCCCCCCCCCTCCCCACCTTCTCCTGCACCCGAACTAGCACATCACCATTGGCTAATTGCTTTACACATGGGATATAACGACGTGGTGATACATGTACATTTGAAAAGCCTTCAACCAGTTCGTGCATGAGGTTTCAGTTGTGTCATATTCTACTCCATACAGCAGTTCCGGTAATGCAAACCATCGCGATTACATTTTATGTGTAAGAACTTTTCACATGTTTCTCGTGCAGTGCCATTTCTAGTTTTCATCTTTTCGTCATGATCTAATTTTCCTGTTAGCCAGAATCCTGTGCTGACTGTCTCAAGTATGCTTCCATTCTAGTTTATAATCACGTTGTCTCTTCTCTTATTGAAAAGACTACATTTTTGTTGTTGTTTTTGAAACGCCCACCAAATCCGCTGGACAGAACAGGTAATTATGATTGTGGAAAGGGCCAAATAAGGTTGGGGTCAGTTTCACCTAATTGTAATTTATTATAATTTAATAACACATTTACAACTAAAGCGGCACATAGCCAAACCTTTACCAAATGTAACTCTTTCACGGCTGAAGGCCTCCAATCAAGAAATCTTAAAAATCAACAAGATAAAAATGCAGTTAAAATAGCAAATAAAATAATTAAAAAAAAAACGTATCACAGCTAGGTGGAAAACCTCAAGGCAAAGTAGATAGAACGAACATATGCAAGGTGCAATACAAATGGCTGAAGGCCTCAATTAAGTTTCAAAATTTTAAAATATATTATGATAATCTTTTAAAGGCAGAAGGCCACAATGTCTAAGCTTGAAAGATAATTTTAAGAATAAAGTTGCAAGGCTGAAAGCCCACAATTAATTTTTCAAAGCTTTTAAAAAATTTTTGAGTAGCTGAAAACAGATAATTAAACACCGGTGGGAAAGACAAAGACAACGGCACTCAGAAGCCTCCAGGGAGGTCGGTCTGCCCTCGTTCACTTAGGTGAGACAGGTGATGAGGCCAACTACACTTGATCCGTTGGAACCCAACCAAGGGACAGCCACGGACCGACCGACACAACGACTTGCTTGCCATCAATCAGTACGTGAGAACTCAAACACCAAAGGTTATGAATGTGATAATCCACAATGAAGTATGTATTAGCTGTCAAAATTACACACCATGTTTGACAGCGACAACAGGTGAGGAAAGGACGCTGCCTAAAATTACGTTAATGGCCAGGGCTGGTAACCTGAACACTAACGGCCACAAGGCAGAAAATTCCGCTGGTACACTTGAATTTAAAATATCGTAATATAGTTAACTTCACCCAAAAAGAACACTGCCTGAACTTAGCCAGTAGCCAGGGTATTTGAAACCACTACTCAACTTTGACGTCCTGGGTCGGTGAATCACGAAGCTCGTAGCGATCGGACAGCTCCACACAAGCGGCGACACTGCGCAGGGACCGCCAGCGGACCCAGCCGACTGCACCGCGCGGAGATAACTTCCCTGGTCCGCAGCAACCGACCGACTCCCCTCAGAATGCCGACAACATCTAAAATAGTCGTCAGAGGAAATAACGCCAACTGTACACACAACCTGACAAACACTTGCACGAAGACCTGAACGATACCCAACAGTAACTAAACACGCCCGAAGACAAATCGGGAGTCGATGCACACACACACACACAGCCGTCTCATGAACGATCGGCGAGCCAAAACGCATCGTCCGGTAGGACGAACGACCGACGATCCAGCAAGACCGTGGCCCGGCTCAAGTGATGCGTGGAGGCAATGGTCGGGCGAGGTCGACGCAGATCTCACTGCTGCTCTAATCCGACTGCACAAGTGCCGCATTGCAACTCCCCGACTGGCAGGTCCGGACTGCGCTCCAGACGCATTCCAACTGACTGGAAGACCCGAACTCGCCACCCAAACTCCCAACGACAGACAACGACCAGGCAGTAATAGCAGTCCAGCAAAGATAATATGAGAGGGGATATATCGACACGCGCTGCTAGCGCCAGTCACGGTCAGGCAAAGCAGCAACTCAGTGACATTAGTAATTTAAATTAACGTAGTGAGGTGGAAGTACGTTAAAAACAGGGTGTAAAATACATGATGGCGGGAACACGAGCCACGCACGACTCAGTTGTAAACTGATTTGGACTCTTTACTGCTGATGCTAATTTCTGTAGAAGTAACAGCAACCTGCGTAACGAATGTTGTTTGAAAGTGTAACCATTGCCCGCATTGAGGCTGATCCCTCACCTGTGGTAGAGTGGGAGGTCGTTTCAAGGTGTGGCAGGGACCGAAAGACATTCCGGAGGGCTGAACGGAAAGCCTCTCCAGTTTGTCTGACGAACCGGTTTCAGGCTCTGTCTCAGGTTGATACTGATCTTCGGCCTGACACGGCTGCTTGTCCTGATCCAGAGGTTGCCCCTCAGTCTGCAAGATCCGGGCAGTTGCAGAGGGTGGGCTTACTGGTAGTTGGGAGCTCCAACGTCAGGCGCGTAATGGGGCCCCTTAGGGAAATGGCAGCAAGAGAGGGGAAGAAAACCAATGTGCACTCCGTGTGCATACCGGGGGGAGTCATTCCAGATGTGGAAAGGGTCCTTCCGGATGCCATGAAGGGTACAGGGTGCACCCATCTGCAGGTGGTCGCTCATGTCGGCACCAATGATGTGTGTCGCTATGGATCGGAGGAAATCCTCTCTGGCTTCCGGCGGCTATCTGATTTGGTGAAGACTGCCAGTCTCGCTAGCGGGATGAAAGCAGAGCTCACCATCTGCAGCATCGTCGACAGGACTGACTGCGGACCTTTGGTACAGAGCCGAGTTGAGGGTCTGAATCAGAGGCTGAGATGGTTCTGCGACCGTGTGGGCTGCAGATTCCTCGACTTGCGCCATAGGGTGGTGGGGTTTCGGGTTCCGCTGGATAGATCAGGAGTCCACTACACGCAACAAGCGGCTACACGGGTAGCAGGGGTTGTGTGGCGTGGGCTGGGCGGTTTTTTAAGTTAGATGGCCTTGGGCTAGTACAGAAAGGGCAACAGCCTCAACGGGTGCGGGGCAAAGTCAGGACATGCGGGGACCAAGCAGCAATCGGTATTGTAATTGTCAACTGTCGAGGCTGCGTTGGTAAAGTACCGGAACTTCAAGCACTGATAGAAAGCACCGAAGCTGAAATCGTTATAGGTACAGAAAGCTGGCTTAAGCCAGAGATAAATTCTGCCGAAATTTTTACAAAGGTACAGACGGTGTTTAGAAAGGATAGATTGCATGCAACCGGTGGTGGAGTGTTCGTCGCTGTTAGTAGTAGTTTATCCTGTAGTGAAGTAGAAGTGGATAGTTCCTGTGAATTATTATGGGTGGAGGTTACACTAAACAACCGAACTAGGTTAATAATTGGCTCCTTTTACCGACCTCCCGACTCAGCAGCATTAGTGGCAGAACAACTGAGAGAAAATTTGGAATACATTTCACATAAATTTTCTCAGTATGTTATAGTCTTAGGTGGAGATTTCAATTTACCAGATATAGACTGGGACACTCAGATGTTTAGGACGGGTGGTACGGACAGAGCATCGAGTGACATTATACTGAGTGCACTATCCGAAAATTACCTCGAGCAATTAAACAGAGGACCGACTCGTGGAGATAACATCTTGGACCTACCGATAACAAACAGACCCGAACTTTTCGACTCTGTATGTACAGAACAGGGAATCAGTGATCATAAGGCCGTTGCAGCATCCCTGAATATGGAAGTTAATAGGAATATAAAAAAAGGGAGGAAGGTTTATCTGTTTAGCAAGAGTAATAGAAGGCAGATTTCAGACTACCTAACAGATCAAAACGAAAATTTCTGTTCCGACACTGACAATGTTGAGTGTTTATGGAAAAAGTTCAAGGCAATCGTAAAATGCG
Source organism: Schistocerca serialis cubense (assembly GCF_023864345.2). Classification (NCBI taxonomy): domain Eukaryota; kingdom Metazoa; phylum Arthropoda; class Insecta; order Orthoptera; family Acrididae; genus Schistocerca; species Schistocerca serialis. The sequence goes on from NC_064640.1 coordinate 555,603,358, forward strand.
TTTTAGACGGGTACGTGCCGAGTAAAACTGTGAGGGACGGGAAAAACCCACCGTGGTACAACAACAAAGTTAGGAAACTACTGCGAAAGCAAAGAGAGCTCCACTCCAAGTTTAAACGCAGCCAAAACTTCTCAGACAAACAGAAGCTAAACGATGTCAAAGTTAGCGTAAGGAGGGCTATGCGTGAAGCGTTCATTGAATTCGAAAGTAAAATTCTATGTACCGACTTGACAGAAAATCCTAGGAAGTTCTGGTCTTACTTTAAATCAGTAAGTGGCTCGAAACAGCATATCCAGACACTCCGGGATGATGATGGCATTGAAACAGAGGATGACACGCGTAAAGCTGAAATACTAAACACCTTTTTCCAAAGCTGTTTCACAGAGGAAGACCGCACTGCAGTTCCTTCTCTAAATCCTCGCACAAACGAAAAAATGGCTGACATCGAAATAAGTGTCCAAGGAATAGAAAAGCAACTGGAATCACTCAATAGAGGAAAGTCCACTGGACCTGACGGGATACCAATTCGATTCTACACAGAGTACGCGAAAGAACTTGCCCCCCTTCTAACAGCCGTGTACCGCAAGTCTCTAGAGGAACGGAGGGTTCCAAACGATTGGAAAAGAGCACAGATAGTCCCAGTCTTCAAGAAGGGTCGTCGAGCAGATGCGCAAAACTATAGACCTATATCTCTTACGTCGATCTCTTGTAGAATTTTAGAACATGTTTTTTGCTCGCGTATCATGTCATTTCTGGAAACCCAGAATCTACTATGTAGGAATCAACATGGATTCCGGAAACAGCGATCGTGTGAGACCCAATTCGCCTTATTTGTTCATGAGACCCAGAAAATATTAGATATAGGCTCCCAGGTAGATGCTATTTTTCTTGACTTCCGGAAGGCGTTCGATACAGTTCCGCACTGTCGCCTGATAAACAAAGTAAGAGCCTACGGAATATCAGACCAGCTGTGTGGCTGGATTGAAGAGTTTTTAGCAAACAGAACACAGCATGTTGTTATCAATGGAGAGACGTCTACAGACGTTAAAGTAACCTCTGGCGTGCCACAGGGGAGTGTTATGGGACCATTGCTTTTCACAATATATAATAAATGACTTACTAGATAGTGTCGGAAGTTCCATGCGGCTTTTCACGGATGATGCTGTAGTATACAGAGAAGTTGCAGCATTAGAAAATTGTAGCGAAATGCAGGAAGATCTGCAGCGGATAGGCACTTGGTGCAGGGAGTGGCAACTGACCCTTAACATAGACAAATGTAATGTATTGCGAATACATAGAAAGAAGGATCCTTTATTGTATGATTATATGATAGCGGAACAAACACTGGTAGCAGTTACTTCTGTAAAATATCTGGGAGTATGCGTGCAGAACGATTTGAAGTGGAATGATCATATAAAATTAATTGTTGGTAAGGCGGGTACCAGGTTGAGATTCATTGGGAGAGTGCTTAGAAAATGTAGTCCATCAACAAAGGAGGTGGCTTACAAAACACTCGTTCGACCTATACTTGAGTATTGCTCATCAGTGTGGGATCCGTACCAGATCGGTCTGACGGAGGAGATAGAGAAGATCCAAAGAAGAGCGGCGCGTTTCGTCACAGGGTTATTTGGTAACCGTGATAGCGTTACGGAGATGTTTAATAAACTCAAGTGGCAGACTCTGCAAGAGAGGCGTTCTGCATCGCGGTGTAGCTTGCTCGCCGGGTTTCGAGAGGGTGCGTTTCTGGATGAGGTATCGAATATATTGCTTCCCCCTACTTATACCTCCCGAGGAGATCACGAATGTAAAATTAGAGAGATTAGAGCGCGCACGGAGGCTTTCAGACAGTCGTTCTTCCCGCGAACCATACGCGACTGGTACAGGAAAGGGAGGTAATGACAGTGGCACGTAAAGTGCCCTCCGCCACACACCGTTGGGTGGCTTGCGGAGTATCAATGTAGATGTAGATGTAGATGTAGATTCCTTCGTGGTCGTCATTCAACGATTTTCAGAAAAAGGTTTCAGTATTTTACCTGAGGAGCCGTCGCCAAGCTTGATTTGGACCGCTTGATTCCAGAACAGTCGTCCTGGTTTGTTTACTGTCGACACCTGTCAGTCGTCGCTAATCAAGAGGGCCTCGGTATTTAACATTGTCAGATGCCGTTTCATGATCCGTAACACAGGAAAAGCCATCCACATGCTACTCGAGTCATACTGATAGGACTCTGTGAACGATACTCGCGTTCTAGCAGCCCTGAGATTTCTCGATAGCCACAGATTTTGATACTGTGTCGATTGCTGCTCGATCAGTCACGTTGCATGTGATTTGCATGGTGTGAGTGCAAGCGATACACGTGAAACTACGAACTACCCACGACGAAATGGTTCAAATGGCTCTGAGCACTATGGCACTTAACATCTGAGGTCATCAGACCCCTAGAACTTAGAACTACTTAAACCTAACTAACCTAAGGACATCACACACATCCATGCCCGAGGCAGGATTCGAACCTGCGACCGTAGCAGCAGCGCGGTTGCGGACTGAAGCGCCTATAACCGCACGGCCACCATATCCACAACGACAAGTTACACCTCTGGTTAAAGTTTGACAGTCATAGCTTCAATTCTCTGTGACGTGTAGAGCGGCCACCAGTGTTGTTACCAGGCCTGGTAGGGTATATAAGGGACGTGAACAGCGTCAGATGTTGCATGAGCACTGTGAAGGACCGGAGATGTCGCGTACTTCTGTGAAACATCGTTATCAGCAGCTAACAGCGTTTGTAGATCTCAGTTTGGCTGGCTGGTGCAATTCAGATTCATGGGGCATTCGGAAGTGACAGCAGCCCCATGCTGGACTTCGTGGAAATGTAAGGACAGGCGTACTAATCGTCAAGGTAGGAATAGACCGCATCTAGCCACCACAAGGGAGGATCGCCATGTTGTGCGCCAAGCACACTGTAGCCCCTCCACATTTCCATCCGAGAACAAGTAATGGTCTCCCTGCAACATTCTGTATCATGCCACACTATTGGTTGGAGACTAGCAGCGGCCGGACTAGGGAATTACCATCCCATGCGCAGACTGCCATTAACACAGCACAAACGACTGAGTCTGAAGTGGTGCCGTGGCCGTTAAACATCGACTGCCGGTAAATGGCGTCGCATTGTGTTCAGCGATGACTCGTGGTTCTCTACTGCACGGATGATCATCGTCGGCGAGACCTGGGGAGACGTCCTATTCTCCCAATGTTTGGGAGAGGCACAGCAGTGTGGGGGGCGCAGTGGTGTGGGGGGCCATCAGGTACGACAACAGTTCACGGCTGACACTGGCTGAGGGAACTCTTGACAGCTCAACAGTATTTCACGGACATCCTGCGTCCTCATATGTTACCCCTCATGCGACAGTATCGTGATGCCATTTTTCAACAGAGCAATGCACGTCCGCAGTACTTGTCTCTGTAAACTATGTTCGTGATGTTGAGGTACTTCCGTGGCCAGCCAGCCAGCAAGACACCCACATGTGTCCCCGATATAACACTTGTAGGACCGTCTCAGGCGTCAACTCCGTCCTAGCGCCAGTATCCAGAATAGCGAGGGCCAGTTACAACAGTTGTGGGCCAGCTTGCCTCAGGAGAAGGTGCAACGGCTTCATGACGCCCTTCCCAACCGGATCACTGTGTGCTTCCAAGGCAGATGCTGTTCAGTGTCATACTGATAAGTGGTCTCATACTGCCCAGTTCTTTGTACGTTTCACTCGACAATTGTAATCATTGACATAACATCACATACCCGCTCGTCACCTGAAGTTAAAGTTTATAATAGGTCCAGACGGGTTGGAAATGAGCATTTCATTCTTCAAATGTTACAACAATGAATTTCGTTTTTAATGCTCTTGAAAACAAGATGATTTTTTTCACATGAAACACGATCAAAATTAACTATCAATTAAATGCCTAGGAAATGAAATTATACTGGCTGTGTTTGAGATAGCTAGACTGAACTACGATGGCAAGACCCGTCGTGGAGATAGTACCTACTGGTGCCACTAGATCGCAACACGAGCTAACGCTCTAGAATTATACTGAGTCTAATTGCGATTGTTTGTATATTTTACACTACTGGCCATTAAAATTGCTACACCAAGAAGAAATGCAGATGATAAACGGGCATTCATTGGACAAATATATTATACTAGAACTGACATGTGATTACATTTCACACAATTTGGGTGCACAGAGCCTGGGAAATCAGTACCCAGAACAACCACCTCTGGCCGTAATAACGGCCTTGATACGCCTGGGCATTGAGTCAAACAGAGATTGGATGGCATGTACAGGTACAGCTGCCCATGCAGCATCAACACGATATCACAGTTCATCAAGAGTAGTGACTGGCGTATTGTGACGAGCCAGTTTCTCGGTCACCATTGACCAGACGTTTTCAGTTGGTGAGAGATCTGGAGAATGTGTTGCCCAGGGCAGCAGTCGAACATTTTCTGTATCCAGAAGGCTCGTACAGGACCTGCTGAAATGTAGGGTTTCGCAGGGGTCGAATGAAGGATAGAGCCACGGGTCGTACCACATCTGAAATGTAACGTCCACTGTTCAAAGTGCCGTCAATGCGAACAAGAGATGACCGAGACGTGTAACCAATGGCACCCCATATCATCACGCCGGGTGATACGCCAGCATAGCGATGACTAATGCACGCTTCCAATGTGCGTTCACCGCGATGTCGCCAAACACGGATGCGACCATCATGGTGCTGTAAACAGAACCTGGATCCGAAAAACTGACGTTTTGCCATTCGTGCACCCAGGTTCGTCGTTGAGTACACCATCGCAGGCGCTCCTGTCTGTGATGCAGCGTCAAGGATAACCGCAGCCATGGTCTCCGAGCTGATAGTCCATGCTGCTGCAAACGTCGTCGAACTGTTCGTGCAGATGGTTGTTGTCTTGCAAACGTCCCCATCTGTTGACTCAGGGATCGAGATGTGGCTGCACGATCCGTTACAGCCATGCGGATAAGATGCCTGTCATCACGACTGCTAGTGATACGAGGCCGTTGGGATCCAGCACGGCGTTCCGTATTACCCTCCTGGACCCACCGATTCGATATTCTGCTGACAATCATTGGATCTCGACCAACGCGAGCAGCGATGTCGCGATACGATAAACCGCAATCGCGATAGGCTACAATCCGACCTTTATCAAAGTCGGAAACGTGATGGTACGCATTTCTCCTCCTTAGACGAGGCATCACAACAACGTTTCACCAGGCAACGCCGGTCAACTGCTGTTTGTGTATGAGAAATCGGTTGGAAACTTTCCTCACGTCAGCACGTTGTAGGTGTCGCCACCGGCGCCAACCTTGTGTGATGGTCTGAAAAGCTAATCATTTGCATATCACAGCATCTTCTTCCTGTCGGTTGCAGTCCATAATTCACTATTATTATTATTATTCTTATTACGAGACATAGTACCAATAGCATTCACTAAAACGTGGGGCGATCGCAAACTCGGACAGTGCCCGAGATTTCGCGAGCTGTAGTTTAAACTGCTGGAACAGTTCAGAAGGAAGAGTTCAATGTCACGTCGAAAGCGCGGTCATTAGAGACGCAATACTAGCTCGGATTACGCAAGGATGGGGAAGGAACTAGACCGTGCCCTTTCCTAAGGAACCATGTCGCCATTTGCCTGGGCGACTTACAGAAATCGCGGGAAACCTAAATCTTCTGGTCAGGTACACAGTTTTAATCTGCCAAGAAGTTTCACATCAGCACATACACTCCGCTGCAGAGTTAAAATTTCATTCTGGAAATAATCCCAAAGGCTATCGCTAAGCCACGTCTTTGCATTCTCCTTTCTTCCAGGGGTGCTAGTCCTGCAAGTTAGGCAGGAGAACTGTGAAGTTTGGAAGGTAAGAGGTGAGGTACTGGCGGGAGTAAAGCTGTGACAAAAGGTCGCGAGTCGTGTTCGGATAGCTCAGTTGGTACAGAACTTGCCCGCGAAAGGCGGTCCCTCGCACAATTTTAATCTGCCAGGAAGTTTCAACTCAAATCTGAATGGCCGGACGGGGTTCTGAACCGCTATCTTCCCGAATGCGAGTCCTTCGTGCTAATCATTGCTCCACCTCTCTCGGTCGACCTTTCGGGTCGTGCTCTAGCACAGCACTACTTATAGGATAGAAAAAACATCCTTTGCTTTAAGACGAGACATACCTAACTGCTTGTTACTTTCAAAGAATATTCAGTTTTGTGCCATCTTCTTGTGAACAGTAGCGCTTGTTAAAGAAAATAAGACTAAGGTACAACGCTCCATTAACGAAAAAGTAGTTTATAGACAAGGAGTGCATGCGTTTCGTTGAATAGATTATGCAGAAAACTTTTTTATTTTAAGTCTAGTGCTTGAAGCCTTTCTCCAGGGGCCTTTTCTGGTTTATGTTTTTTAACTGGTTTATCGAATTCTTCTCTGAATCTTTAGAACCTGATTTTTATCTTTTCTTTGTGCGCTGAAGCACCGCGAAATTCAAATACAAGTTACGTTAAATGTTCCCGGATATCCACAACAGCTGCCGCCTCTCAGACAAATTTTTCTTAACTGGAAAACGGCTACTTGGTATTACTAAAGCGTAACCTCCATTGCGTGAAATTTGGCGCTTGCATCAGAATCTCCCTAATGACTTGGATGTGCACGTCCTCGCGCTTCATTAGGCTCCCTACATTGCGACGTCGCAGAAAGTGCGTAGACAGATTTGCACGCACCTCGCTCGTCACAGTTACGCATCGAGGCGCTGCGTCGAGCTGTGGCATGCAGTCGCAACTGAAGGTAACTTACAATCGCTATAGGAACTTACTATGCACCAACAATTCGTGAAACCTGAAGACTGTCCTCTAATCTCGAACTGTTTGTATTTGTGTACCTATATCTACATCTGTACTGTGCGAGTCGCCGTACGGTGTGTGGAGCATGTTTCTTGTGTATCAGAATCGTTTACCCAATTAAAGGTGTCCTTCTGGCTGTTCTAGTTGTTTCTATTTAGTGCTCAATACTTCGATGACTGTTGCTTGATCATGTTGTTCATTATTGTGACATCATTATATTAGTTGGTTTTAAATTAAATATACTACACAATGTTTCACATAATATTATAGTTCTTCCGGCTGTTATTTAACCACTACACTAATTACAACTTCAGGCAACTGTTTTATAAAACATTACTGAATTCTGACTTTCAACAATTCGGACTAGGACTCGCCACAATCTGTCCAAATTAGTGAGGTTTCACTGTACTTAGCTCCATTAAAAAAATAAAGGTGCTATCATAATACGTTAGCTACAAACGTTACGTCATAAAATTCTTCACATAGTCCGCAACAACTTAGTAAAAACAGCGCTTCGATGTATGTACTCTTCCTGTACATATTTGCAGTACCGTGTTTTAGTTTCCTCATTCAGTGTATGTGGGACTCGACGAAGCGAAGTTACTTCGGGGAGACGGGAGGCCGGATCCGGATGTTTGAAATTCCCTCCCTCCTTCCCCTCCACCTTACCCTGGCCCTCCCCAAATTCAAACGGAGGAAACTGTAGGCTCCGACTGAAATAGCATGGAAGGTCACCCTCCGCAAAAACCGAGCCGTGATCAGCGCTAGCGCGAACTATTTAACGTTCAAAGTATCGGATTAAATAATGTAACTGTTGTTCAGCTACAAATCCTTTCTTTGTACTCCCTTTTATTCTTTGTTAACCTGTGACGGTAAATGTGGGATGGGCATCCGTAGGAACTTATGCGGGGGGGGGGGGGGGGGAGGGGGGGGGCAGGACAGAATTCTGAAAATATCATTTTTAATATGCACTATAACGGAGGAATTTCTGGCATTCCTAAAGAGTCGTAAAGGGATAATCTTGACTCTGCATAAAATATCTTCAAATTAAAATTAAACAAAACCTTTTTCATATATATTAATCCCTATCTTTATCCCTGTTATAATTATTTATGTTAGAATGAAGACAGTCACGATCAGATGAAATTACTGCTGGTAAACCTTTCGGGGCATAAGGTCGTGGTCCAGAAGCTATTCTGCTTCTAACAGTTTGTCCTTCGCAGTTCTGGACGAAACGTTAGGAGCAGAAGAATTTCATGGACCACGACCTTATACCCCGACATGTTTACCAACAGAAATAGTTACTTTATGTGACAATTAATACATTACTCACTTATTTCTACAAAAAAGAATATCTTACTGACTTATAGCTGCTCATGCTAACAAGTTTCATAAACTATAGACGTTCGTATACAGAGTGTTCAAAAACAATTTGAAAAGCTTGTAAAGGTGTTACAGGGCAGGTTTTGCTGAGGAATAATTGTCAAGAAAAAATTGATACGTTGCTCCGTTTCCGATTTAATTAGCGTTCGTGTTAGGCAATTAGTTCGGTCAGCCCGCAAATTCAAGCGCTTGCACGCGGTAAAATGTGATAATGCGCAGACATCTGTATCTCCGTGACTTACCACTTGTTCAAAAGCTCATTACCGTTAAATTGTCGCATTTTAGGAAGTCATAAATTAAAGTTAGGAAACCAAACGAAAAACACGTTGGCGACGCTGTCTGTGGCAAACTGATTTGCGCGCACAATGACCTGACTGGCTAACATCGACGCAAATTAAATCGGAAACGGTGCAAAGGTGTGTGTGTGAATTCCTAAGGGACCAAACTGCTGAGGTCATCGGTCCCTAGACTTACACACTACTTAAATTAACTCAACCTAAGAACAACACACGCACCCATGCCCGAGGAAGGACTCGAGCCTACGACAGGAAGGGCCGCACCAACCGTGACATGTCGCCCTAAACCGCACGGCCACGTCGCACGGCCTGGAAACGGTGCAATGTATCGAAGTTTTTTCTTAACAATTATTTCCCAGCACAACCTATCCTTCAACATCTTCACAACATTATCAGACTGTTTCTGACTACCCTCTGTCAAGTATTTGCAGAGTCTTCTAGACACATTTAGCATACATGGTGCATTTTATACTCAGATGTATTGTGCGTCCGGCTTTGTTGTTCTTTTTACTCAAGTAACTGCAATTTGATAAGTGCATTTAGCACCAGAGATTTTCTGCACGTGACTTTGTGGCACTGTACGCAGCTGTTGCTGGTCTTGGTGCCTTTGCAGAGGCTTATTTGCCATTACTTCTACCTTCTAGATGATTTTGGTCGCCGGCCGGGTTGGCCAAGCGGTTAAAGGCGCTATAGTCTGGAACCGCGTGACCGCTACCGTCGCAGGATCGAATCCTGCCTCGGGCATGGATGTGTGTGATGTCCTTAGGTTAGTTAGGTTTAAGTAGTTCTAAGTTCTAGGGGACTGATGACCACAGATGTTAAGTCCCATAGTGCTCAGAGTCATTTGAACCATTTTTGAAGACAAGTATAGGCCATTTCCTACATTCAGCCTTTGTTCAACAACATCCATGCCATACTTTGTTGCATTATAGAATGTTATGATTTCAGGTTTCCTCTTTCCTTTTTTGCTTATTGCTGATTCCCAGCGGGGTCACGGATTTTCTCTGCCTCGTGATGACTGGGTGTTGTGTGATGTCCTTAGGTTAGTTAGGTTTAAATAGTTCTAAGTTCTAGGGCACTGATGACCATAGATGTTAAGTCCCATAGTGCTCAGAGCCATTTGAACCATTGCTTATTGCTGCTTCAGCATGCATTGTCATTAGAAAAATGGTATTTTTATTCTTCTTTCCTAGTATACGATAATGGTAGAGTCTGCGTTGCCAGTCGCGCAGGGTGGCGGTGGAGCTTATTTCAGCATTTGGCTTTACCTCATCAGGAATGTCGCAACGTATCGCGTTCGTTATACCAACTAATGAAGCTTCCTTCTCTTTGAGCTCTTGTCTGTAGTCATGTTTCTTCCTTGATTTAGAAACGGCTCCATAAGACGCGTGTCCTCTTTTCTAGGATATGGAAAAGCATTACACATAGACTTTGTCATTACATCGACAGCAGTCCAGCATTTGAGAACATATTTGTTGGGTTTATTGGGTACGAATTGAGTGAACCTGCATCTTGTTTGCCTTGGTAATAGCTGCTTGTATATGGTTATATTTTCTCCAGAGCGGTAAGAATGAATAAAGTTTTCCATGAAATTTCCTCAAATTTCAGATACAAGGGCGAATCTGCAGGCCGGCAGGCGTTCTGCTCAGGATAATTTTTCATCTAAACTTCGAAATCTGAGTAGCTCCTGAAATCGTTTTCTTGGCATAGTTTCCTTGGTGAAAACGGGCACTAAAGAATGTGATCAAAGATCAATCACAGACATACCTTTAGAAGAAATGACACCACAAACATATGCCACGGCTATCTTTTCCAGTTTCTGAGGTGACACAGCAAAATCATTGTTTTTAGTACTTTCCGAGCGTTGTATTCCGTATATTTTTTCATGAGGCATGGTAATGCTTCGCCGAAAATAAGACGGAAAGCAGTGGAGAGAGAGTCGTCTACTCGCTGGGAAGTGTAAGAAGTGGGACATCCTCTCTCCTTTGGCACGTTCACAGCGGCTTTCTTCCAAAAGATAAAAAACTGGCAATCTCCCACTCGGATCCATTCCTAGTGGCCACCTAGTGACCAACTTTGTACAGGTGCTCAGTTGGGCCTCCTGTGATGAATGAGGTGAGGATTAACGTAGATCAGCGTTTGAATCCACTGATCCCTCTCCATCCCCAATATCTTCGTATTCACTTGTCTCAGACGCAAAATCCTCATCTTTGTCAGTGAAGTCAGTTCCCAACTCAGAGTCGGAATTCAGTATGATACGTAACATTTCTTAGTAGGTCCACACTAACAAGACAAGTTCGAATACGTCTTTCGCGTTTCTTACCTGAATGACACGATATAAACTAGGGCAAATTGGAATGTGCACGTGCCAAGACATAACACTGAACAGCAACAAATGTACATGATTGCTGTCGTTGCCACCTCATTGTTGGTTTATTTACGTGTATTCACAAGATAAATTACAGCGGTGTCAAACAGACCCCTTACGCCATTCTAGGTGCACCGAAAGAAATGTCCAAGAAATTTTAAACTTTTTGTAAATTTTAGGAAATTTGGAAATTTGTGGTAAGGTCTTATGGGACGAAACTGCTGAGGTCATCGGTCCCTAAGCTTACTTACCTACTTAATCTAACTTAAAGTAACTTACGCTGAGGACAACGCACACACACACACACACACACACACACACACACACACACACACACTCACCACCCACACACTCACACACCCATACCCACCGAGCGAGGTGGCGCAGTGGTTAGCACACTGGACTCGCATTCGGGAGGACGACGGTTCAATCCCGTCTCCGGCCATCCTGATTTAGGTTTTCCGTGATTTCCCTAAATCGCTTCAGGCAAATGCCGGGATGGTTCCTTTGAAAGGGCACGGCCGATTTCCTTCCCCATCCTTCCCTCACCAGAGCTTGCGCTCCGTCTCTAATGACCTCGTAGTCGACGGGACGTTAAACACTAATATCCTCCCCCCCCCACACCCATACCCGAGGGAGGACTCGAACCTCCGACGGAGGGAGCCGCAGAACCGTGACAAGACGCCTCGGACCGTGCGGCTAGCCCGCGCGGCAATCCATCCAGAGACTGGCCGGCAAACCGGACCTCGACACTAATCCGCCGGGCGGATTCGTGCCGGAGACCGGTACGCCTTCCCTCCCGGAAATCAGTGCGTTAGACCGCACGCCTAACCGGGTAGGCTTTTGTAAATTCTAATACCTAATAAAGAGGAGAAAATAATTACGAAAAGTCATATGATTTCTTGAACTAAGTAAGAAATTGGATATTAAATTGAAAAGAAAAGATGACAGCAGTCATTTTGACCCCTTCCGCCGTTCTAGTAATAAATGAGTTGGTCCGTTTCCAGACTTGTCATGCCACAAGAACTATATTTTGTACGTTACACAAAAAGCTTATTATATCCCAGAGAATTGATCGATATCCATGGTATGAGGCGTAGGAATTCTGTAGCTACTGAAAGCTCTGTACTCCGTGCCTTCTCTTGCCCCTTCCCGCCCTTGTGGAAGCCAATCAGTCCAATTACATTGTTGTTCTATACAACGTCCTGTCATATACGAAATACCGTCGAAGTCTTCTTAGCAGTTTACTTACATCCTTACCGGTGATGCCATTCCATCCGTAGGTAGTTAGTCCAAATTCTGACCGCGGAAGGAATTTGTGCAGAGATAATCGCTATGATGTTTTCCTATGCAGGAACAATTGGGTTTTCTACGATTTCCGGATAATTTCAGTTCTTTTGGCTGTAAGTGAATACTGTAAGGTTTCCTTTGTCGCAGCTTGCTCAGTTATCAATGTATGTGTACGAACCTCTTTACCTTGTAGCATGAGCGAGCCGTGAGAACAATTAAAATTACCTCTCTCGACTCAACAGTGAGTGTTGTTGGAGCGCAGTCGAGACTGGGAGTTCGTCTCTAGCAGTATTCGAGTCAGATCTGTGCTCGCGTGGAAATTTTCTAGCAGGTTCAGGAATAAGGATCAATTTAATGATTTAGAATACGGCTTATAAACGTAAATTCATGGCTTAAGGTAGAAGCAGGACGATTGCGGTCGGAATTTCGCTTAAATGATATGGCATATAAAATAGCCAGTTTGTTTAATTATGAAGGACGGAAGAATGAACAATAAAATCGACTGCATGTCGTAAAATCTGATCCCTTTAATCAACTTTACCTTCACGCACTGCACGAAAGCCGAAGTTCTAAATTCACACGGGAAAATCGTGCAAACATACCGTCATTTGACCATCGGACAGATTCCGGTATATATGACATGGCAATAAGCGTCACTGGCGTAGAGAAACAACTGAAAGATTTTTAAGTAAATACATTACCAGGTCCAGATGGTATCCGAAAAATGGTTCAAATGGCTCTGAGCACTATGGGACTTAACATCTGTGGTCATCAGTCCCCTACAACTTAGAACTACTTAAACCTAACTAACCTAAGGACGTCACACACATCCATGCCCGAGGCAGGATTCGAACCTGCGACCGTAGCGGTAGCGCGGTTTGGCACTGAAGCGCCTAGAACCGCTCGACCACACCGGCCGGCATGGAAACCGAATTCGGTTTTACAAAGAGTACTGTCCAGCACTGGTCCCTTACCTAGCCTGCGTTTATCGTGAATCTCTCACCCAGCACAAAGTCCCGAGTGACTGTTAAAAGCGCAGGTGACTCCAGTATATAAGAATGGTAAGAGAACGGACCCGCAAAATTATAGACCAATATTCCTAACTTCGGTTTGCTGCAGAATCCTTGAACATATTCTCAGTCTGAATATATTAAACTTCCTTGATACTGAGAAGCTTATGTCCACGAATCAGCATGGTTTTAGAAAGCATCGCACGTGCGAAACTCAGCTTGCCCTTTTCTCACATGATATACTGCAAACTGTGGACGAAGGACAACAGGCAGATCCCATATTTCTAGATTTCCGGAAACCATTTGACTCGGTGCCCCATTGCAGGCTGTTAACGATGGTACGAGCATATGGAATAAGTTCGCAGATATGAGAGTGGCTCGAAGACTTCTTACGTAATAGAACCCAGTATGTTGTCCTCGACGGCGAGTGTTCATCAGAGGCAAGAGTATCGTCAGGAGGGCTCCAGGGAAGTGTGAGAGGACCGCTGTTGTTTTGCATATGCATAAATGGTTTGGCGGTCGGGGTGGGTAGCAGTCTGCAGTTGTTTGCTGATGATGCCGTAGTGTACGGTAAGGTGTCGAAGTTGAGTGACTGCAGGAAGATAGAAGACGACTTAGACGATGGTGGATGGCAGCTATACCTAAATGTGGAAAAATGTAAGTTAATACGGATGAGCAGGAACAAAAAATCTTTAATGTTCGGATACGGTATTATTAGTGTCCTGCTTGACACAGTCAAGTCGTTTAAATATCTGGACATAAAGTTGGAAAGCGATATGAAATGCAACGTCCGTGTCAGAACTATGATAGGGAAGGCGAATGGTTGACTTCGGTTTATTGGGAGAATCTTAGGAAAGAGTAGTTCATCTGTGAAGGAGACCGCATATAGGACGCTGGTGCGACCTATTCTTGAGTAGTGCTCCAGTGTTTGAGATACGTACCAGATCGAATTGAAGGAAGAGATCGAAGCAATTCAGAGGCGGGCTGCTAAATTTGTTACCGGTAGGTTCGAACATCACGTAAGTGATACGGAGATGCTTCGGGAACCCAAATCGGAATTCCTGGTGGGAAGGCGACGTTCTTTTCGAGAAACAGTATTGAGAAAATTTAGAGAATCGGCATTTGAAGCTGAGTGCTGAACTATTCTACTGCAGCCAACATACATTGCGCTAAAGGGATACGAATAAAAGATATGAGAAACTAGGGTTCATACAGAGGCATATAGATAGCCGTTTTTCCGTCGCTCTATTTGCGAGGGGAACAGGAAAGTAAATGATTAGTGGTGGTACAGGGTACTCTGTACCCACACACCCGATTTTTGTGCCTTCCTCATTGCATGCAAATGTCGCCAAATGGTGGAATGATCACAGTTTATCACGTCTGCTAGTTCCCGAGTACACTTATGTGGATCATTGTGGATTAACGTGTTTAAATGATCTTCATCAGACCCCGAAGTTCTTCCTGCACTAGAAAACCATTTTCTTCTCATGCTCTGTCCAGTGGCACTATCCCCATACACGGTGCAAATGTGTCTGGCTGCCTCCGCTGCTGTCATCCCTCTAGTGAACTCAAACAGTTGAACACGTCGTAAATGCTCCGATTTCGGTACTTGACTCTCCATTTTCTAGCATCCACAGCTTCACTCACAATCTCCAGATGACAAAATGACAGAGGTAAATTCAAATAGCAGCAGTGAACTACAAATAAAAAATGACATTCTTTAAGTAAAACTTACTTTCCAAACATTACTTTATGTTTTTAAAAAACAACATTAGCTTCAGGATAAGTTGCGCAATTAAATGAAAACAGTATTCTTCATCACAAAACTTGTATTTTACAATCTTTTCAAAATAACTATTCTCGCTCAGAATTTAACGAAACCACAGAATTTTTGACTGAATTACTGCTGGTGTTATTAGCCGTAAGAAGATAATAGTTGATTGCCACATCTCGACGAACCTGAGTTTACGTAAAATCATAGTCACAGATACACGACGTCTAGCGTAAAACAAGTCATATCCGTAGAGAAAAATAGATTTGAGCTCCGTTACTGAAATGAACATTATGTAGCCAACTTAAACTGACATTTACGTTCACCTGAAAAAAACTTAAAGGCAGTTAAAATACAAACATGTCTATGAATACCCTGCAGAAAGTAGTGCAACGCTTCAAGTTACCCTACCTTCCAGCATTTCAAGCGGGCCCTTGATTTCGTACCTTACAATTATTATTCGAGCTGTACAGGTGACTGCTGGACTTATTTCCAATGTCTGAAATACAGTGACGAACAGATGATGTAACAGGTGTCACATTAAAAACTGCTAAGGTAGCGCAGCGTAATTAGCTTGTTTCGAGAATATGCTGCGTCGTCACATGCGTGCAGCATGCAGAGTGAATACCGCGGACGGTAACCTTATTTTTAATTTTTTTTTTTGTCACAGGTATCATTTCTGAAGGTGACATACGTCATACCCTGTATGAGTGAGACAGTGGTCCCCAAAGCAGCGCAGAATGGAAGGAGCTGCATAGGAGACGGCGAAACTTTTATGTAATAAATGTGCTGGAATAATATTCAGTTTTGTTTTTACATTTATTTTTTGAACATCATCATTTTCGCCATGAAATACAGTATTTATTATAATTTCCAAAATTGCAATTTATACTTTTAAATCATTTCCAAATGCTTAAGGTATAGCCAGTAAAAATACAGAATTTAGACATTCCACAGGCAGTAAGTATACGTATTACACAGAACTTGAGAACTGACAAAAATTTCTCTCGTGCTGAAAACACTGTAGCTGTCAAAATCAGTGAAAAGGATGTGAGATTATGTGACTCTTGTCAGCGTTTGTTACATATACCATCTATACAAAGGAACAAACCATCTTGATTTCCTTTCCTCTCTGTTCCGCTTAGATACTTTCCCTGCCGTATTACTTGCCCACAATGCCACGAGGCAGCACTAAATCTCGCGGTGAGCAGTTGTCGTAATGTTTGGCTCATCGATTTAGCCATTTCTGGCGATTGTTTTCTAATCTCCATATATTCAGGTTTGCATCGTCTTTGCTTCGTACAAACATTTACTCTGTGTTCGATAATAGCGTTAGTAAGTGTTGTATTCTAAATCCGAACAGGTTTAACTTTCACATATGGAGTTCAAAACAGATAGCGTGCAATACTGTCTTGGCTGACCACGGTAATGGTTAGTTATATAAAGTTTGTATTAGTGCTCTGAACCGTATATTAAAGTATTCTTTCAGAGAAACTTGCAACAAGAACTGTTCACAAACAAACAGGAAATCCACTTTAGCGTAGCAATAAGCCCACCCAGAATCACTAGATGCAAATCTTGCTTTCGATATTAAGTTTCAGCAAAATAAAACTGTGATGAAACAGAAATTGTGACGTCGGCTGCAAGTAGGCATTGAATTAAATTCAGTGGCGATTAGTGAAAATCTGTGCCGGACCAGGACGGCAACCCGGATTTCCCGCTTTGCGCGAGCAGTTGTCTTAACCGCTTTGGCTATCCGAGCACACTTACGGTTCAAAATGGTTCAAAGCACTATGGGACTTAACATCTATGGTCATCAGTCCCCTGCCGGCCGGGGTGGCCGAGCGGTTCTAGGCGCTACAGTCTGGAACCGCGCGACCGCTACGGTCGCAGGTTCGAATCTTGCCTCGGGCATGGGTGTGTGTGATGTCCTTAGGTTAGTTAGGTTTAAGTCGTTCTAAGTTCTAGGGGACTGATGACCTCAGAAGTTAAGTCCCATAGCGCTCAGAGCCATTTGAACTATTTTTTCATCAGTCCCCTAGAACTTAGAACTAATTAAACCTAACTAACCTAAGGACATCTCACAACACCCAGTCATCACGAGGCAGAGAAAATCCCTGACCCCGCCGGGAATCGAACCCGGGCGCGGGAAGCGAGAACGCTACCGCACGACCACGAGCTGCGGACTACGCTTACGGTCCGACCCAAACTCCCGCACATCAGGAGGGGCGTTCAATAAGTAATGCAACACACTCTTTTTGTGAAAGTAGGTTGGTTTTATTGAGGATTCCAATATACTGCATTATTCCCTACTCTTATGGCTGCAGAACCCTATTTTTCAACATAATCTCCATTCAACGTGACTGTCTAACTCCACCTTACTGGGAGGCCCTGTATGGCCGCATGATACCGCTCTTTACTGGTCGTCGTTGCGGACACCTTCCTGCATCAATAACTGCCCCATCATCAACGTACTGCTTCTTGTAGGGTGCATCCTTCAGTGCGCCAGACAGACAGGAGTCGGAAGGTGAGAGATCTGGGCTGTACGTTGGATGAGAAAGAACAGTCTAATGAAGTTCTGTAAGATCCTCTCAGTGCTCAGGCTTGTGTGAAGCCTCGCGTTCTCATGGAGAAGGAGAAGTTCGTTTGAATTTTTGTGGCGACGAACACGCTGAAGTGGTTTTCTTCCTGAGCGTAGCACAATACACTTCCGATTTGATCGATGCACCGTGAGAGAGGACATCAAACAGGGAGGAGAGATAGTGGGCGCCTCTCCATGGATAGCCGTTTTGGTCCGGTTACAAGTGATGAACCCATGTTTCATCACCTCTAACGATGTTCGACAAAAAATTGTCTCGATCAGCGTCTTAACATCTACATTTACATCCATACTCCGCAAGCCACCTGATAGTGTGTGGCGGAGGATACCTTGAGTACCTCTGTCGGTTCTCCCTTCTATTCCAGTCTCGTTCGTGGAAAGAAAGATTGTCGGTATGCCTGTGTGTGGGCTGTAATCTCTCTGATTTTGTCCTCAACGTCTCTTCGCGAGATACACGTAGGAGGGAGCAATATACTGCTTGACTCCTCGGTGAAGGTATGTTCTCGAAACTTCAACAAAAGCCCGTACAGCGCGTACTGAGCGTCTCTCTTGCAGAGTCTTCCACTGGAGTTTATCTATCATCTCCGTAACTCTTTCGCGATTACGAAATGATCCTGTAACGAAGCGCGCTGCTCTCCGTTGGATCTTCTCTATCTCTTCTATCAACCCTATCTGGTACGGATCCCACACTGCTGAGCAATATTCAAGCAGTGAGCGAACAAGTGTACTGTAACCTACTTCCTTTGTTTTCGGATTGCATTTCCTTAGGATTATTCCAATGAATCGCAATCTGGCATCTGCTTTACCGACGATTAATTTTATATGGTCATTCCACTTTAAATCACTCCTAATTCCTACTCCTAGATTATTTATGGAATTAACTGCTTCCAGTTGCTGACCTGTTATATTGTAGCTAAATGATAAAGGATCTTTCTTTCTATGTATTCTCAGCACATTACACTTGTCTACATCGAGATTCAATTGCCATTCCCTGCACCCTGCGTCAATTCGTTGCAGATCCTCCTGCATTTCAGTACAATTTTCCATTGTTACCACCTCTCGATATACTACAGCATCATACGCAAAAAGCCTGAGTGAACTTCCGATGTTATCCACAAGGTCATTTGTGTATATATTGTGAATAGCAACGGTCCTACGACGTCGGCCGGTGTGGCCGAGCGGTTCAAGGCGCTACAGTCTGGAACCGCGCGACCGCTACGGTCGCAGGTTCGAATCCTGCCTCGGGCATCGATATGTGTGATGTCCTTAGGTTAGTTAGGTTTAAGTAGTTCTAAGTTCTAGGGGACTGATGACCTCAGAAGTTAAGTTTCATAGTGCTCAGAGCCATTTGAACCATTTGGTCCTACGACACTCCCCTGCAGCACACCTGAAATCACTGTTACTTCGGAAGACTTCTCTCCATTGAGAATGACATGCTGCGTTCTGTTATCTGGGAACTCTTCAATCCAATCACACAATTGGTCTCATAGTCCATATGCTCTTACTTTGTTCATTAAACGATTGTGGGGAACTGTATCAAACGCCTTGCGGAAGTCAAGAAATATGGCATCTACCTGGGAACCCGTGTCTATGGCCCTCTGAGTCTCATGGACGAATAGCGCGAGCTAGGTTTCACACGATCGTCTTTTTCGAAACCCATGCTGATTCCTACAGAGTAGATTTCTAGTCCTCAGAAAAGTCATTATACTGGAACATAATACGTGTTCCAAAATTCTGCAACTGATCGACGTTAGAGATATAGGTCTATAGTTCTGCACATCAGTTCGACGTCCCTTCTTGAAAACGGGGATGACCTGCGCCCTTTTCCAATCTTTTGGAACGCTACGCTCTTCTAGAGACCTACGGTACACGGAAGCAGTTCCGCATAGATGGTCCACTGTTGGTCTTTACGGTCTTCTGATACGTAACAAAGAAACCCAGCGAGCTCACAGCTTTGAGTACCCCAACTGGTGGACGGGTGTGTCAGAACTACCACAGAGACGTCCAGTTGTGCAGCGAGATGTTTGCTGGTGATCTATTGAACCTCGAATGACAGTGTCCGCACTTTCCAACCTTGCCTGAGTCACAGCTGTGTGCGGCCGGCCAGAACGCGGGAGGTCTTACAGGTTTGCGCGACGCTGTTTCAGTGATGACGACGCTTCTCCCAACGACTCATCGTGCTTTTATTCAGTGCCAGGCAAGCGCCTACGGAATGCCTGCACTGCTCTGGTTTTCGCCAAAAGGGAATCAATGACAGCTCTGTGCTTGGAACGCACCCCCGTTACAGACGCCATTTTGTTGGCTGCGTATAGTGCAGCCACGTATCAGAACTTCATGAAACTGTAAGGACTGAAGCGGAAACATTCCACGATGTCCCACAACGAATTCCACAGTTTTTCAACTGAAACTGGCCGAGAAGAAAAGTATTGCATTGCTTATTGAACGCCCCTCGCACTTACGCAACGCCCACTGTCCACCTTGCACACTGTTCGCGCTCTCACGCTGATTTCTCTAGAGTTCGGAAGAGAGAGTGCATACCCTGTGACAGGATCTTTAATGGCCGTCGAGCTATATGTATATTTAGAATATATATTTATATGTGTGGTGTCTGTTCTTTCGGACATAGTAAGTAAGTGTGCGAGAAGTTGCGAATTTAGATTGGACAGGGAGCGTGTTCGGGCAGCAAGCAGCTAAGCCGACCGCCCGCATATAACTGGGAAATCCAGGATTGACTCCCGGCCCGACACAAACTTTCACTTTTCGTCATTGAATTCTTTTCAGAACCCGATTGCGACCGCTGGCAGAATTTCTATTTCATCATGTACTATATGTACGGCTGCAGAATCAAGAATTTTGCCTGGTCTTTCGAACATGCCCGAAAGAACAGACACCACACATACACGGTGGTCCATTGATAGTGTCCGGGACAAATATCTCACGAAATAAGCATCAAACGAAGAAACTACAAAGAACGAAACTCGTCTAGCTTGAAGGGGGAAACCAGATGGCGCTATGGTTGGCCCGGTAGATGGCGCTGCTGTAGGTCAAACGGATATCAACTGCGTTTTTTTGAAGAGGAACCCCCATTTTTTATTACATATTCGTGTAGTACGTAAAGAAATATGAATGTTTTAGTTGGACCACTTTTTTCGCTTTGTGATAGATGGCTCTTAATAGTCACAAAAGTGATAAGTACGTGGTATCACGTAACATTCCGTCAGTGCGGACGGTATTTGCTACGTGATACATTACCCATGTTAAAATGGACCGTTTACCAATTGCGGAATAGATCGATATCGTGTTGATGTATGGCTATTGTGATCAAAATGCCCGCATTTTCACCGGATCTGACGTCCCCGGATTTCTTTCTGTGGGGAAAGTTGAAGGATATTTATTATCGTGATCCACCGACAACGTCTGACAACATTAGTCAGCGCAGTGTCAATGCATGTGCGAACATTACGGAAGGCGTACTACTCGCTGTTGAGAGGAATGTCGTTACACGTATTGCCAAATGCATTGAGGTTGACGGACATCATTTTGAGCATTTATTGCATTACTGTGGTATTTACAGGTAATCACGCTGTAACAGCATGCGTTCTCAGAAATGATTTAAGTTCGCAAAGGTACATGTATCACATTGGAACAACCGAAATAAAATGTTCAAACGTACCTACGTTCTGTACTTTAACTTAAAAAACCTACCTGTTACCAACTGTTCGTCTAAAATTGTGAGCCATATGTTTCTGACTATTATAACCTTCTATCACAAAGCGAAAAAAGTGGTCCAACTAAAACA
Source organism: Schistocerca serialis cubense (assembly GCF_023864345.2). NCBI lineage: Eukaryota > Metazoa > Arthropoda > Insecta > Orthoptera > Acrididae > Schistocerca > Schistocerca serialis. The sequence goes on from NC_064640.1 coordinate 555,624,755, forward strand.
TTCATATTTCTTTACGTACTACACGAATATGTAATAAAAAATGGTGGTTCCTATTTAAAAAAACGCAGTTGATATCCGTTTGACCTATGGCAGCGCCATCTAGCGGGCCAACAATAGCGCCATCTGGTTTCCCCCTTCAAGCTGGACAAGTTTCGTTCTTTGTAGTTCTTTCGTTTGACGCTTATTTCGTTAGATATTTGGCCCGGTCACAATCAATGGACCACCCTGTATAAATAAATCTGTACTATCTGCAAAATACTGTATTTTTACCGTATTAGTGGCGGCCACGTGGCACCACCGGGAGGGAAGACCATCGTGTTCGGCGTATGGCTCTGGCGCATCGTACTGCATCTGCAGCAGCAGTTTGAGCAGCAGTTGGCACCACAGTGGCACAACGAACTGTTACAAGCCGGTTACTTCAAGGACGGCTCCGAGACAGACGCTCTGTAGCGAGCATTCCACTGGCCCCAAACCACCGCCATTTGCGACTTCAGTGCTGTCAAGCGAGAGCTCATTGGAGGACAGGGTTTAGGTCTGTTGTGTTTTCTGATGAAAGCTGGTTCTGATTTTGTGCCAGTGATGACCGTATATTGATTAGAAAGAGGCCACTTGAGGGACTGCAGCCAACCCGTCGACGTGCTAGACACACTGATCCGACACGTGGAGTTACGGCAATGCGATTTCGTGTGGTGGAAGGAGCACGCTCGTAGTCATCCCACGCAGCCTGGCTACAAATTTGTACGTTAGTCTGGTATTTCGACCTGTTGTGCTCCCATTCATGAATAGCATTCCTGGGGGGCGGGGGTTCCAACGGGATAACGCTCGTTCACATACCGCTGTTGTAACCTAACATGTTCTACAGAGTACCGACATGTTGCTTTGGAATCCTTGGTCATCAGATTTATCTCCAATAGATCATATAAGGGACATCGCACCACAATTCGAGTGTCATCCACTACCGGCATTAACTGTCCCTGTATTGGTCGACCAAGTACAGCAGGCATGGAACTCCATCCCACAAACTAACATCTGGCATCTGTACGACACAGCGCATGCACGTTTGCATGCTTGCATTCAACCCTCTGGCGGTTACACCGGTTATTAATGTACCAGCATTTCATATTTGCAGTGGCTTATCTCGCGTTTAGATAACTTGTGATTTTACGGTGTTAATCACTTCAATATGTTATCTAGAAAATTGTGTTTCCGAAATATTGTTACCCTATATTTCCTATTTTTTGGTGTTGCGATTTTTTTTTGGTCAGTGTATTTAAGTGTGTGTGTGTGTGTGTGTGTGTGTGTGTGTGTGTGTGTGTGTGTGTCTGTGGGTGTGTGTGTGTGGGGTTGGGGGGGGGGGGGGGGGGCAGGTGCTCTGCGCTATCTGCTTCTTCTAAAGCAGTCAAAGGTTCAATAATAAGACGTAGGATTTTTTATGTAACATTATATTTCTTTGGTTCTTATCTTAGAAATTTGATTTAATTCACTGCTGGGTCCTTTTTTTCTGTAGAGCACCATCACCTCAATAAACTTCCGCCGCGACGAAAATTAGTGAACATCGCATGTAGAACATTTGCTTCATGTAATTTGAAATACGTACCTGTCTGTTCGAAACCGGTAACGGCGGTATTTGTTCCCAATAAACAGCGTTATTACCAGTGGCGGGTCTCTGGTCTTAATGCAAGAATTAACCTTTTTTCACACATCCACGGCCTCACCAGACCAGTTTTCGGCAAAATAACATATGTATAGATGTTTCCGTGCAGATGCTTCGCATCGCGATTTGGGTACCCATCGTCACAGCCACGACCTTCCCTCTGGCGTTACCTCACTGCTGACACGAGTCCAACAGCTTTCGCTACCTGTTGGGCGCAACAGCGTCTGAATGAGGGCACCGCAACTAGATCCCCCAGCCTTGACTTTTTCTGGTCTCCTCTTTCACCAGTGTCCACAGAAAGGTATATTCTCTTCTCTGTACTGTCTGTTCAATTATTCATGGATGCAAAATACATACATGAATTATTCCGGAGAAATGTAGGAACACGTCGAACAATACTGACCTCAAGACATATCTCTTAGTGTAGGTTAAACAAACGCTTGTAACATCTGTAGACCCGTGGTCTAGGGATAGCAGTTTTGACTGGTAAGCAAAACGTCCCGGATTCGAACCCAGCCGTTGCTTAGCTTTTGACTGAAAATCATCAGTAATGGCAGCCGAATACTCCCTCGTTCAGCTAACGGCCTTGTCAGAGAGGGCGGAGGAGTGGACAGAGTTTCAGGGCAACCTCTTTCCTTTGGGGTGGGAAACTGGCCCTAAAATGTGGAAGGATCAGCAATGATCAACGGCATGAGGCTGCAGAACGCAATTGACACCACTAAATTAATGAGATGACACTGTAACTAAAAAAAAAGTCATGATGCTCTCTACATTGGCAAAAGATTCCGGATTAGTCCCACATTAGAATCGCTGGAACGGGATTGCAAAGCGGAAGTAAGTATGAGAAAAACATTGGATAATCAACGAAAAGATAACATTCTACGAGTCGGACAGGGGAATATAAGAAGTCTGACCGTATCAGAGAAGGTAGAAACTATGTAAAGGATATAGTGAGAATCAGTGAAGTGAAATGGAAAGAAAATAAGGATTTATGCTCTGATGGATATAGTGTAATATCAATAGCAGCAGAAAATGATACAATCAACAGTTGCTCGCAGCAGTTGAAGTGGAATCTGAGCAACGTGTTTCTTTATCCTGCAGATGATCTTCCAGGCTATGCATTTGGAAAACATCTGGCGATAACAAGCTCGTGGACTGTTGTATTAAGCAGATCTTTCACTGGGCGAGAAACATGGGGTGTTGCCCCATCTTGCATGAAAACTGTGGTTTCTACACAGTTGCGCTCTTCCAAACTAGGAATCATGTGCTGAACAAGGAGGTCTCGATAACGTGCAAACACCTGATGGGCCCTTTTGGTGTATTCTCTTCAAAGAAGAACGGACCGAAAAGAAAGGTACATGTGAATCCACACCTCACAGTCACAAACGACAAAGGCAGAGGGTCTAAGTGCACAAGGCGCCGTTTAACAGTACCGCAAATTCGGCGCTGCTATGTATTCCACTGTACCCGGTAGTGTAAAATGTGCCTCATCACTCCATAGAATATAGCACTGTCAAATGTCGTCAACTTCGATCCGTTCCAGAAACTGAAGAGCAAGTCCAGAACGTTGCTGTGGATCATGAGGTTTCAGATGCAGCAGCGTCTGGATCTTGTATGGCTCTCTCTCTTTCCAAGCGTTTATCCCGACTTGCAAGGTCTGCTGGTCAATCGGATGTGGCATGTGAATTTTAAGGGGTGGCCGGATGTCCTTCCTGTCGCCACCCTGTACCCCCTGGGAAGGAATTAGTGTACCCCAAATGTCTGTGTCTAGTGTAATCCATGGAATAGTGCGAATGTGTTCAGATGTCTACAAGCTGTGTAACTGAGGTGGAACGTGGGGACCAGCCCAGTATTCACCCAGCGGGATGTGGAAAACCGCCTAAAAACCACATCCAGGCTGGCCGGCACACCGGCCCTAGTCGTTAATCTGCAGTGCACATTGGATTCGGGGCCGGCCCGCCAACCCGAGTCCAGGAAGCAGCGCGTTAGCGCTCTCGGCTACCCTGGCGGGTCTGGATCTTGTATAGGTACCAGTGTAAAATAGGCTGCAAAACTTTCCGCGCTTTTGACTATGGAATAGACAATTCTCATGACACTGCACGATCACTACCACTACCTGGGGCGCATGCTGCATAGTCAGTTACAGCATTACAGCAACAGCAACCTCTTCAGTGTGTTTCCGAATTTAATTATCATTTTCTCTAAATCATTTAATGGGATCGAGCCTCTCCTCTGACCTTTCAGTCGGAAGTGATCTGTAAATGCAGCACTGAAACTGCTGCCGTTCACTTAAAACAGTTTCACTAACAGTGCATGGTCTCTCTTCTCGATAGCTGTACTGTTCACTCACGTTATGGTTTGTCAGATCACAGCGTGGATGTCATAGTGTCATGTATACAGTGTAAAGAGCCAGATTTGCATCTGATGGCCACTACTGGAATTAATTTCTTTTCCAACGTAAATTGGTCCAGCGTTGACACATTAGCATATCTACAAAGTTTCGCTGCCATACGATAATCGCAGCCCACACTGGACCTCCACAGGTTGCTGCATTTTAATTTTAACCGCCCAGTATTTGTGGCACGAACCGACTGAAACAATGGATCAGTTGATAGGATAAATCCTGAGGTATCAGTGAATCGTCAGTTTAGTAACAGGGAGGGGGGGGGGGGAGGGATGAAAATCTTAGAGGGAGACCGAGCCTCGAATAAAGTACGCAGGTTCAAATGGATGTAAGTTGCGGTAATTTTTATGCAGAGATGAGTTTTGCACAGGATTGACTTGCGTGGAGAGCTGCAACAAACCAGTCTTCGAACTACAACAATAATACAGTCCAGTAAGATAAACACCTTTAGTTTCTCAGGCAGTCGGCTAGTAAAACAGGGAAGATGAGAGTTTGAACGCCCTGTCAACGGCGAGCTTATTACAAATGGAGAACACGCTCGGATTTAGTAATGATGAGAAATGAAATGTCCGTGACCTTTTCAAAGGAACCATCCCTAGATTTGTTTTAAGCGAATTAAGGAAACCACGAAAAACCTAAATCTGAATGTTCAGAGGCGGATTTGAACAGTTGTTCTCCTGAATGCGAGTCCAGCGACGTACCACTGTCAACATATCGCTAATTGTGTCAGGAGTGACTGACTGATTGACTGACTGACTGACTCACTCACTCACTCACTCACTGAATGGCAGAAGGAAAGAAGGAGAGATTAGGGTTTTTCATTCCGTCAATATCGAGGTCATTAGAGACGGAGCAACAGCTCGGAATGATTCAAGGGTGGGGAATAAACTCGGCCATGCCCTTTCAAAGGAACCATCACGGTATTTACCTGGGGCGATTTAGGGAAATCACGGAAAACCTAACTCAGGGTGGTCGGACGCGGATTTGAGTAGTCGTCCTCCCGAACGCGAGTCCAGTGTGCTATCCACTGCGTTACATCGCACGGTGGGAAGTGAAGCAATGCGTACAGAATATTGTGGCGACTAGATTATATTACTCAGCAGTTTCCAAATTTTAAGACAGTTTTTCGTAATCGTTAGGATCACAATGGTGTTTAAAGGTTTCTTTTTCTCAGTAGATTGTCTTCAGTACAGATTACTCGCTCCACTACGAATGTAATACGTCTATCCACTGAGCATGTCGTATGGCGGGCTATGTGAAATTCTTTCACTAAATTTGTCTATATGATATATGGTATCATTCATTATGAAACAGGAAGAAAACGGACATCACAGGACGGTATTGTTGGCTAGAAGAGTATTTGCGGTTATTCAGCTGCTAGACTGATGATGTTTCCATTATATTACCAGCAAGTACCAAGTGCTCTTTGGAACTGTAGGTGAACTTGAGCCACTGCGACACACTTCTCGTGTTGAAAACATGCAGGAGCTCGTACCAAACTGAACAAAATCGCCGGCCGAAGTGGCCGCGCGGTTCTGGCGCTGCAGTCTGGAACCGCGAGACCGCTCCGGTCGCAGGGTCGAATCCTGCCTCGGGCATGGATGTGTGTGATGTCCTTAGGTTAGTTAGGTTTAACTAGTTCTAAGTTCTAGGGGACTAATGACCTCAGCAGTTGAGTCCCATAGTGCTCAGAGCCATTTGAACCTGAACAAAATGGGAGTATCTTCCGAAGGCGGGAGGTATAGGAAAGGCCACACTGTGTACATTTCGTTTTTACCTGGTGGGTTCATTCAGTATATTGAGCTGTCTAAACTACGTCTACATCTATACTCTGCAAACCAGTGCGAAGTGTATGAAGAAGATATTTAGGATGGTCTCGCACTTTATGGTTTCATCCGTTCAGACTGCATATGTAGCGCGGGAAGAATGACTGTTTAAATGCTCTGCGCGCGCTGCAATTAGTCTAATCTTGTCTTCACGGTCCCTTGGGCAGCGATACGTAGGGTGCTGAAGACTGTCTTCAGATTCTTCTCTTAATACTGGATCTTGAATTTTTTTAAGTTGGCTTTCGCGGGATAATTTGCGTGTTTCTTCAATAGTCTGCCAATTCGGATTTTTTCATTTTTGCTTGACGCTCTCTCGTGAGTCAAACAGACTTGCGACAATTTGTGTCGCCCTTCTTTGTAGACGGATATTTAATTACACGTTACAAAGATCATTTGAACGATTCTTTTATCGAAATGGCGTGGAACGAGTCAGTTTACAGCATATGTATAGATGGTTACTGTTAACATTAAATGAAACATTATTTTTTAATCATTCTCATGCTACTACTCTGAAAAACAAGTTTTTATCAGCTTACTAGTGTTTAAATAGAAATTCGTCCATGGAACAGAAGGAGTTGTCCAAGACAAATGATTTTAGGCTAGATTTAAAAATTTCTTTCCTGCTTGTCAGACGTTTTATGTTGTTGGGCAAATGATCAAAAATTTTGTTTCTGCATTTTGAGCGCCTTTCTGAGCCACTGACAGCTTTAATAATGGGTAGTAAAGGTCATTCTTCCTTCTGTTCTTGTATGAATGGACATCACTGTCCTTTTCAAACTATGATGGATTATTTATGTCGAATTTCATTATCTAATATATGTATTGTGAGAGTGCAGTTAAAATGCGTAACTCCTTGTAGAGGTACCTATATGACGACAATGGGTGAACATCATATACTATTGTAACTGCTCGCTTTTGTGCAAACAGTACTTTCTTCATAAGTGGTAAGTTACTCCAGAAAAATATTCCATATGAAATTATCGAATCGGAATATGAAATATATGTCAAGTCGCTGATTCGTTTATTTCCAGGACTAGCAATAACACAAAGAACGAAAGTAGCTGAACTTAATTGTTTCAGAAGGTCAGTAATTTGCTTCTTCCAGTTCTAGTTTTTATCATTATGTACAGCCTGAAATGTAGAGCGTTCTACCATATTTACTAACTCCTGTTTATATTATACCTCAATTGTTGGTATGACTCTGTCTGTTGCACACAACAAAATGTAGTGTGTTTCTCTCAAAATTTTGGGAGATTCCATTTTCAAAAAACCACTTCATAATTCTTTGAAAAACACCATTAATATTGTCTTCTGTGGCTTTTTCTCTAAGGTATTTATTACAACACTAGTACGCTCAGTGTCCGCTGTCAGTCCTCTATGGTATGGGACCCACACATTTGAGCAACGATACTCTAAGGTGGGTCACGCAAGCGATTTGTAAGCAATGTTCCTTGTAGACTGAATGCATTTTCCTAGTATCCTTCCAGTGAGCCGAAGTCTGCCGTCTGTCTTCCCTACGGCTCAGCCTATGGGACCATTCCATTTCATATCTCTCAAAACGGAGTTGACTGATTCTAATTTTGAATCACCGACATCGTATTCATAACATACTACATTTTTTTCTCGTTTACTGAAGTGCATATTTTACTTTTCTGAAAATTTAAAGCAAGTTGTGTAACTTTATAACAGTAACTAAGTACATGGAGTCTTAGTTGTTGCCCACATCGGAACATGCCTGTCACCTGAGTTCCGAGCTTAAATTTCATTTCCCGAGGAAACCTCAGAGGTGGTTGAAATAACTACCTTTGTCCGTGGCGTTTCAATGACTTTTACACAGTCGGTCCATTCAAGACTCAAAATATTTTTGCACGTCATTTTCACAAACCTGTACAGAATACCAGACTTTTTTTCGTGTGGTGGGGCACAAGACCACGTCTGTAGTGAATTGGTCTTCCACTGCCACGAACTGTGACATCAAGACCGATCAAAGTGGAAAAATTTTCTTACAAAAATATGTCAAGAGATCTGTCAGATAACCGAGCGCGTTAATGCGCCTCTTTTGCGATTCGGGGAAGCGAGCCTACCTCGTATCGAATTCGCCTCGGCGATTAACGACGAGGGCTGGTGAGCTGGTTTCTAGACGATCTCCCACATCCAACTAGGTGAATAGCGGGCTAGTATACACTTCCCGCCTCGGACACAGGCTACGCAAACATTTAGAAAACGTTCTCCCGCTTTAACATGAGATTTACTCTAGACGCATACAGATGGGGTACACAGATTATGTCCCGGGGATCCGCCACAAACTATCACTAACGTTGCCATAATCCATTTAGGAAGCTGCAAGGAAGAAGATAACAAATACTTCGTTAGTAATTCAAGCAATTTCTCTTATTTTTGTCAGCGTATGTAATGCTATTCGATGGATGAAACTTTGGATCGTTAAGTGCTGTGTGAGTTAAGCAAATTAAAGCCCATGCAATAGCATTTCTACGTGACGGACTATCGGCACTCACAGCTTCTCAGATTTTAGTGAATAGCAACATGGTCGCTTTAAACTGTTACTGTGATGTATTTTCCACCACTATTGCAATTTCGACAATGAACTGCCAGAAGGAGCATACCGCGCAGCGCACTAGCTTGAGAAATACGGAGGTGAGCGACTGACGAGTGAAGTCACCCATAGCACATGTAATTTATTTTCCAACATACTAGAAGATCATATAGCAATTATTTATGAATCCAAAACTGGAACATTTTGATAAGTATGGTTTTTATGAACTGAAGTGTGATTCTTGTATCAAATTTTATAATGAATAAATCGGTCTTGCACGGAATACACTTTAGAAAGCGTACAAGACAAATAAACACGTCTGCATATAACTGTTATATAAAAGAAAACAAATATGTAGTAGGTAATGTAGAGCTCGCTACTGAAATGCTGTAAATAACACATACAAGTATGACCTGGTCATCCTAGAACAAATAGAAATTCAAAACAATTTAAAAAGATATGTTAAATGAGCAGACACATCTACTTAAGAAACGATTCTTAGATAACAGAAACATCTTCAGTGAATCAAAATGTGGCGCAACGCTTTCCCCTAATTTTAAACACCAAGACGGAAACGAGAATGTCCTACATGGTTTTAGGTACATGACATACTTTTGTGAGATGTATAACTGAGAGTTCGAAGATTTTCGAATACAGTGACCTTTTTTTTTTTTTTTTTTGTTAAGCTTACCTTCGACATAAGCGTATTAGAGCCGAAGTAAGCTGACTTCACGTATTAACTCTGTTGGAACGTGAATAATGTTATTTCCGTTTGCAGCGCTTACGGAGGCGCGTGGGGGACAGATCCATTTAGAGCAAATGCCATTTCGAATTTTTTGTCTGCTCAGTATGTAGAGAATCCTTAAATGAATCCTGAGCTCAATAAACAACAAACCTTAAACGAATCAGGATAGGGGTCCGTACCTGAAAATCTTACACTAACACTGCTAGCCAGACAGCGTGTCTTAACGACGTTACCTCTGCATTTTTACACTTTTTGAGGATGAAGCTGGTAAACTCGACGTCAGTATAAATCTACACTATTCAAGCCGATTTTAGTACTTAGCAGAGGTTACTTAGTACAAATATTAGCGACTTCCTGTCCTATTTCATTCATTCATTGAGTGAGAGAGAAATGATGACTTTGTACGTGCTCTAATTTGTCTTATCTTATTCTCATGAGCCCGATATACTACGCAGGAAACAGAAATATTGCACAGCTTTCCTCGAATATCGAGTCCCGTTATCTTAAGCTGAATAAGCTTCACGAACAGGGCCTGAAGACCACGCGACAGTACATAATTCAGTACATGTCAGGTTTAGTTCTTTCTTAAGAAACACAATGCAAAAATTTGCTCTACAGTGTTCGCGCCGTACAAATAGCAACGCCGAATCATCTCTATCGGGAGAAATTACAATGGGAGTCGTGCAGGATTTCACCATTGGCCCGCTACTGTCCTTACTTCATGTTAATTATCTTACATTCTCTTTGAATCAGGAGACAGAATTAGTCCTGCTTCCAGATGATCCAAACATTGTTATGATGCCGAGCAAAGAACAGTCAACAGAGAAAATGGTAAACGACTTTTTAATGAAAGTTACTGACTCTTTCCACAAGTGGGCTGGCTTTTAACTTTGAAAAAACGCAGGCCATTCAGTTGTGTACTGTCAAAAATATCCTACCTCCTATTAATCTAGCAAACTAAAAAGAAATAATGAAGTGGGTAGAAAGTTCTAAGTTCTTAGGTGTGTATATTGATGAAAATCTAAATCGGAATAACCGTATTGTTGACGTGCTAAAACGTATCGTTTAGGCTGCTTTTGCCATAACAGTAAATGCCAGCTTAGCAATATAGAAGTGAGTAAGTTAACATATTCTGCATAGTTTCATTCACTGATACTTTACAGGATAATTTCTGGGATAACTCCTTATTTAGGCAAAAATATTGATTCCACAAAAGACAGTAATTAGAATTATGTATGGTGGTCACACACGTGCATCTTGCAGGCATTTGTTTAGGTAGCTGGGAATATTAACCATAGTCTTACAGTAAATTTATTATCAGCAAAACATAGGAGTTTGAAAGTGACAAATATATTAAGAACCACAACATTAGAAAGAAAACTGATCTTCATTACTCTTTAATGAATCTAACTGCGACACATAAACGGATAAATGTATAACTATAAAACTCATTAACAACCTAGCCTAGGAAATAGAATATATGACAGATAGCGGAAGTGTTCTCAGATGTAGATTAAAGATGATTCTCCGTAACAACTCCTTCTACGCCACAGAGGAATTCTTAAATAGAAATAATTAGTCGTTCGTACGAAAAAAAAACTGTAAATGGCCAGCCTGCAGTCACACAAATATTTTTTCAATTTTGAAACATGTGTTATATGTTTGTTCAGTTGGTACTTTCCACTTCCTAACGGTTATCGCGAATATGATCCACGGAACACGAACCAACGATTTAACTCAGCAAAGTTTCGCGAGACAACATAGCCTTTCTTCCAAAGTTTCCCTTTTAAGTTACAAGAGCGTCTCTGGTACTCTTTCATGTAAGTTTCACTGACATTTTACGATCCTCGAGCGCTGGGGGTCAAAGGTCAACTGATAAGAACTTTAACGTGGAACATGCTGTTACATCCTCTATGCCGACAGATCCTAGATGTACCCTTGTCCGGTTCTCAGCTACGCTACAGATCAGTTTATTTGTGAAAATACAAAGTACAGTCTCCAACAAATTTTACATATTCATATACTCCTTTACCTTTAACCCAAATGAACACAGACTCATTTACAGATATTTTCCTCTTACTACGTGTATACAAAGACAATGCAGACGGTGACATATACACAGATTTACCAAAGTCTTTATTTGCAAGTTCTCCAATGTGATAGGTATGGTAGGCAATAATGTCTCTATCAACTAAACTTTCAAGGCCACCGACAGACGGAACTCCGCTACCACCTCGTACAATGGCTACAATAAGCCAACCATTACCATGAGTAAAAGTATCGTTAATGTCAATACTAAAATTAAGTCTACAGCCACAGAAAACACATGGTCCATCGACAAGTGCAGTAGCAGCAATATTCTTCACAGTATTCTTCTTCTTGTCTGCAGCTGTTGTAGAAAATTCCATGGTCTCGATGGTTTTGTAAATTGTCTGTTTAGGACGGCGATCCCAGCAACCTCGTCTTTGTGGTGAGGGCATTACAGATGTAGCCTGCAAACGCAGATTGTGCTTAATGATTAAGGAATGTGCCGATCAATCACAGCGACCCTTCGTTACCACGAACGTACGGAAAGAAAAGATGACCCCACGGAATCCATTTAATGTGTCACAAAAGTTCTATGAACGCGGTCGACCCCTTATTATCAACGAAGAGGACGATCATTGTCATAAAGTGTTTCAACTATTGTATGGGGTTGTGTCATTTCACGTCTGCGTCGCTAATGATTCCAATGTAAGAGGAACCGGAGCTTTCGTGAATCACTACCACCGACATCATCGTCGGGAGATCAAATTCAAAAGACTCGGATGCGCTCATTGTGTCATCCAAAACACGCAGTGGACATTTTTACTATAACAGTAATCATCGGAGTAACAATTTGCTATATCATTTTGAGCAAAAATTACCAGAGACAGGTAGTTTATCGGAGCTTGAAAAATGTCGACGGTTGGTGATTCAAATGAGTGGGTGGGACAGAAACCCACTTTGAAAATTTCGGCAATCTGAGATGCAGGTCGATAATAAGAATGCTTCACTATTTATACATATCGTACGTTGTACGGTGTGTGTTTGAGAGCACATGATATCCTTCCTATTCTATTCGCGGATGATAATAGGAAAGAAATATTGCCGTGTACTTTCGTGATCTATTACGGAGTGAACTGGCACAGTAGACACTGGACTCGTATTCGGGATGATGCCGTTTCAAATACCCGTCAACTCATTCAGATCTAGGTTTTCCGTGGTTTTCCTAAATTTCTAATAGCAAATTTCAGGATTGTTCCTTTACATATGACGTGATCGATTTCCTTCCGCAATCTTCCCCAAGCCGAGCTTGTGCTCTATAATTATGTCGCCCCCTGTACCTTTCTTTTAGCTCTTCTGTGATTTTACTTCTGTTTTCATCCCATGTATAGCACCTTTTTCCCTTCTCCGTTGAATTAAGGGCTGAGAGTGATTGTGTGGGTCAAAGCGAGTGACGTGGGAGTGAGTGAATGAGTGTCATTTTATAGGTTTCCTTCTCAATGTGTGACAACAATTTTGATCATTTTATCCACATTCGTTTCTTTTAATATGTGTAAGACGTTGAACCGATTCATTCCGAAACACTATCTTTTTGAGTTTTTATACTAAGGCTCTTTATGATACACAGCGTCTTTCTTGTACGCATCACAGAGTTTGTGGAGTATCTCTGTGGCGCTCTTGCCCTGAATGGCCAAGCTCGTGACAAAGCTTGTTGCTCTTACTCGAATCTTCTCTCTCTCTCTCTCTCTCTCTCTCTCTCTCTCTCTACATCTGCATCTACATGGATACTCTGCAAATCTCATTTAAGTGCCTGGCAGAGAGTTCATCGAACCACGTTCTTAGTTCTCTATTATCCCAATCTTGTATAGCACGCGGAAAGAACGAACACCTATATCTTTCCGTATGAGCTCTGATTTCCCTTGTTTTATCGTGGTGATCGTTTCTCCCTGTGTAGGTCGGTGTCAACAAAATATTTTCGCATTCGGAGGAGAAATTGGTGATTGGAATTTCGTGAGAAGATTCCGTCGCAACGAAAAACGCCTTTCTTTTAATGATGTCCAGCCCAAATCCTGTATCATTTCTGTGACACCGTCTCCCATATTTCGCGATAATACAAAACGTACTGCCCTTCTTTGAACTTGAACTTGTAAGGATCCCACACCGCGCAGCAGTATTCTAAAAGAGGACGGACAAGCGTAGTGCAGGCAGTCTCCTTAGTAGTTCTGTTACGGTTTCTAAGTGTCCTGCCAGTAAAACACAGTCTTTGGTTAGCCTTCGCCACAACATTTTCTATGCGTTCCTTCCAATGTAAGTTGTTCGTAATTGTAATACCAAGGTATTTAGTTGAATTTACGGCTTTTAGATTAGCCTGATTTATCACGTAACCGAAGTTTAACGAATTCCCTTTAGCACCCATGTGGATTACCTCACACTTTTCGTTATTTAGGGTTAACTGCCAATTCTCGCACCATTCAGATATCTTTTCTAAATCGCTTTGCAATTTGTTTTGAACTTCTGATGACTTTATTAGTCGATAAACGACAGCGTCATTTGTAAACAACCTAAGACGGCTGCTCAGATTGTCTCCCAAATCGTTTATATAGGTAAGGAACAGCAAAGGGCCTATAACACTACCTTGGGGAACGCCAGGAATCACTTCTGTTTTACTCGACGACTTTCCGTCAATTACTACGAACTGCGACCTCTCTGACACGAAATCACAAATCCAGTCACATAACTGAGACGATATTCCATAAGCACGCAATTTCACTACAAGCCGCTCGTGTGGTACAGTGTCAAAAGCCTTCCGGAAATCCAGAAATACGGAATCGATCTGAAATCCGTTGTCAATAGCACTCAACACTTCATGTGAATAAAGAGCTAGTTGTTTGACAGGAGCAATGTTTTCTAAACCCATGTTGACTGTGTGTCAATAGACAGTTTTCTTCGAGGTAATTCATAGTGTTTGAACACAATATATGTTCCAGAATCCTGCTGCATATCGACGTTAACAATATGGGCCTGTAATTTAGTGGAATGCTCCTACTACCCTTCTTGAATATTGGTGTGACCTGTGCAACTTTCCAGTCTTTGGGTACGGATCTTTCGTCGAGCGAACGGTTGTATATGATTGTTAAGTATGGAGCTAATGCATTAGCATACTCCGAAAGGAACCTAATTGGCATACAGACTGGACCAGAAGACTTACTTTTATTAAGTGATTTAAGTTGCTTCACTACTCTGAGGATATTTACTTCTACGTTACTCATGTTGGCAGCTGTTCTCGATTTGAATTCTGGAATATTTACTGCGTCATGCATTTCGGAAGGCTATGTTTACATCCTCTACTTTGGCAGCACTGTCTTCGATAGTATCTCCATTGCTATCGCGCAGAGAAGGCATTGATTTTTTCTTGCCATTAACATACGTCACATACGACCAGAATCTCTTTGGATTTGCTGCCAGGCTTCGAGACAAAACTTCGTTGTGGAAACTGTTATAAACATCTCGCTCTGAACTCCGTGCCAAATTTCGAGCTTCTGTAAAAGATCGCCAATCTTGGGGATTTTGCGACTGTTTAAATTTGGCATGATTGTTTCGTTGTTTCTGCAACAGTGTTCTAACCCGTTTTGTGTACCAAGGAGGATCAGCTCCGTCGTTTGTTAATTTATTTGATATAAATCTCTCAATTGCTGCCGATACCATTCCTTTGAATTCAGGTGACATCTGGTCTACACTTATATTACTAGTTTGGAATTAGTGGAGATTGTCTCTCAGGGAGGCGTCAAGTGAATTTTTATCTGCTTTTTTGAATAGGTATATTTTTTTCTCTCTTTCTCTTCCTGCAACCCTACTTGGTAATGTCTCCAGAACGACGAAGAATACTCAAGGATGAGTTGAACGAGGGTTTTATAGATGTTCTCTTTCGGACGAGAATTGCACTTCCTTAGTATCCTTATATAAAATCGCGTTTTCGTAAATTTATGTGGTTGTTGCACTTTAAATCTCCCTGAGTACATATTTTTGTATAGAAAGATTAAAAAATCGGGTCATATTCACAAAGAACTTGGTAGTATGAACCCACGTATCAGTACGTGGTTGCACACTCTCTGGCCTGGATGCATGTACTAATTCTGTTGGTAAGGTTCTCATCGTGCTGTTCTATCCTCTCCTAGGGCAAGCTGGTCCGCAACTGTTGTAAATGTTCCTTGACATCTTGGATACTGGCACTGGGACGGAGTTGACGGTCGAGCATTGTCCAGCTGAAGAATGACGCCACGATACAGTCACATAAGAAGTGACGCAAGAGGACGCAGGATCTCCGTGATGTATCGTTGTACTGTCATAGGTCCCTCAATCACTACCAGTCGCGTTGTAGAGCCATAACCGATGGCTCCCTGCACCATAATGCCAAGAGTAACTCCGCAGTGTATCTCCAAAACACTGGACGATTGGGACCTCTCCACAGGTCGCCACCATACTCGCAGAGGATGGTCATCCGGAGTTGTGTAGAACCGTGATTCATCACTGAACACAATGCGATGCCATTCATCAGTAGTCCATACTTCCCGGTGACGACACCACTGCAGACGCAGACGTTTGTGATGTGGTGATAATGGCAGCGTACGCACGGGACTGTAATTCCCTAGTCTGCTGCTACTCTCCGGCTAGTGGCAGTAGATGATGCATAATGTTACTGGGAGTCCATTATATGTTCCTGACTAGCTGGTGCAGATGTTAACGGTTTACGATGTGCTTAGTGCGCAACACGACCATCGTCCTTTGTGAGTGTTATACGTGGCCGACAACCTTGACAACGAGTACGCTTGCCCTGACTTTTCATGCCGTTCAGCATCGTGGCACTATTACATCCGAACGGCCCACAGATCTGAATATTGCACGATTCGAACTGCAGGCCAAATGGGACCCAAAATAAGGCTCCTTTCAACCTCAATCAAGTGCAGCTAATGCTTTCTCACAAGAGACTTGACATCTCTGTGTCTTTCGCAGTGATCACTCAACATCTGACATTGTTTACGCCTCTTATCACCTTATCAGGCCTGGTAACAACACTAAACACAAAATCACTGATGCACTCTGACTTCTCTGCGCATCACAGAGAATTGAAACTCCAATCATTTACATACCCGCTGATGTTGTGTACGTGTACAATGTTACATTGGCATCCGGCTATTTCTTCTGGGTGATCCACTTTTTTTGTAAGGCAATGTATTTCTACTCATATGGCGTCAGTTATAGGGAATGACAACAGTGCAAACAACCCGAATCTGGGATAACAAACGAAAGAAGCAAAGAAAATTGGTGTTTAACATTCAGCCGATGTCGATGTCATTTGAAATAAACACACTGGCTGACGGTCACGGTAATCTGTTCAACACGCCGCCTGCGTTAGCAAGTCTGGTCACAGAACCCATTGGTGATAGACCATCTGAACGCTGCGAGGGTGCTGCTGCAGACACACACGTCAGTTGTAGCTCGCTGTAGAAATAAACTGACCTGCAGCTTTCAGATGATGATGTCCCCTCTGCACAGTAGAAGCGCTAGTCGTGGATTCGCTGGACCGAGAATCTGGCTGTAACTGTGTAGAATGATGTGAAGTTTGGCAGGAGTTAGCGGCCGAATAATAGAGCGCAAGTTTTTGAAGGGTTGCCATTTTTAATATTAGTAATTTCCTTTGTGGTGGTGTACAAAACACGTTTATACCATCACTTATCATCCATCTGTACCGTATGCGGAATCGCGCCGAAACAATGACCATTACGTTTAACAAACTCTAAACAGTGCCACAATTTAACTGATAATCCACATTCTACCGTGATCAGCGGGATCTACTCCCAACACACGATCATTTACATCCACCATTCCCTCCCGACTGCCGCTTTGTTACATTGACCAGGATAGGAAAATGCTTTCGTGTATTTTGTGTTGTATTCTCTTTAGCCGCTTTTATGTCGTCTCGTTGTCTCTGTAGAGCTGTACCATGGGAAGCAAGGAGAGGATGTTGTTTGGTGGCCAGTATCCTCGTTCTACAACACAACTGCACGCAGTTAATAACTGGGTTCTTTATTCATAAACAAAGAGCTACTTAAATTTCCATCTACTGTGGTACAAGTTCTCTTCTGTATAGTCCAAGTAGCCTCAATGCTGTTGAATTAGACGTCCGCTATTTTCACTATCATGTTGCTATGTGCTGCCTTTCTCTGTGCTAGAGGCTAAGTCTGCAGCTCCATCTAGGTGACATGCTGGAATTCTCACAACGTACAGACTCGAACTAACTGACGTAACAGGCTCGAACTAACTGACTGGCTAAACTGGCCCTCCAGTCCGCGGCGGCGATCCTAAATACTGTCGGCTGGTAGGGCGTTTGCGGCGTGTTTCCAGCGAGTCTTGTTGACCTTTATCTATACTCTCGTAACCTCTATGTCACATGGTGTACTGGCGCCAGTGTACGCCAGCATATTTTGGGCCAATCAGAGCCATACATTTTGTTGCATGTGTATATGTTGCCTTCTGTGACCAATGGCCGTCTTCTCACATGGCTGATATAATGCCATGACAATAGGGATGATACGCAGAATGCTGTCTGTCCTCCAGTTTATTTACCATCTCTCTCTCACACAATCCAGTGGCAACATATTGCCCAACGTTGCATAATCTTAGGTAACACTCACCGAGTAGTTAAATGTTCAAATGTGTGTGAAATGTTATGGGACTTAACTGCTAAGGTCATCAGTCCCTAAGCTTACACACTACTTAACATAAATTATCCTAAAGACAAACACACACACCCATGCCCGAGGGAGGACTCGAACGTCCGCCGGGACCAGCCGCACAATCCACGACTGCAGCGCCTTAGACCGCTCGGCTAATCCCGCGCGGCTCATCAAGTAGTCCCTTTTGACATAATCATTTTATATGGATGAGAGGGCATAGTCATGAAACGAAAAATACCCTCAAAACTTTACAGAACCGCCTGTGGCCTGTAGTGCACCCTCCACAATCTGCAGCTCAAACGCCCCATTGGGCTACAGATGAACCCGACGCCTTGCATAATTTGAAAAGAGGCAAAATCGCGTCTCATCGCTCCATTTTTTCTCCCCTGAAGGCCATTCAATCATTTCTGTGTCTTTATGTGCCGCTCGGAGTAATGATCTTTTGAGAGGTGCCCGACTCTAAACGTCTTTTGCATACAGTTCCCTTCGTAATGATCACTCAGAAACTGGCTGAAATGGCCTGCATCTACTGACAACAAAAATTGCTGTCGCGTTTGATACCGATTGTCACTGATGACAAGGTGTAATACATGGCTGCGAGTGGTAATCCATTCCTTGTAGACACATTGGACAGTTCGTGCGTATGTACAAGCAAATCAGCAACTTCATTCAAAGTGTGATCATGAAAACGTCCAAAGACAATAGCTGATTGCTGCCATTCTGTCACATCTCCATGTGGACTCACCTTACTGCGCTGATTCCATACAACCTACTGGCACATACACATGACTGCATTATCATGAGTTACGGTGGCGGGCGACATGAGCGCCTGGTACCAGTTGCACACCACCTGCAGCTCCCCAAAGCCACCAGTGTGCTCTTTTAAAGGAGTGACTAACGGTTTGCCCTGGGATCTTATGGTGCAACATGGCCTTCACGGATTCTGCAACGCCACTACGCCAGTGGCCGGCCGCCGTGGCCGTGCGGTTCTGGCGCTGCAGTCCGGAACCGCGGAACTGCTACGGTCGCAGGTTCGAATCCTGCCTCGGGCATGGGTGTGTGTGATGTCCTTAGGTTAGTTAGGTTTAAGTAATTCTAAGTTCTAGGGGACTTATGACCTAAGATGTTGAGTCCCATAGTGCTCAGAGCCATTTGAACCATTTGAACTACGCCAGTGAAAATGGGTGTGAGTCGAATACTGAGATAAGATTTGGGCTAGCCTTCTTGTTCGTTTCATACAAGAAAAGCAAACTTAAACTTAATTTTGTTACAATATAGTAGCAGTAAGCTTCCATGAGCAAATCTCCACCGACATTAAAAAATTTTGAGGAACTTGTAACTATTCTCGACACGTAAAGGCTTTTGACACCGTACTTCACAAACAACTTGCAATAAAATGGCGTGCCTATGGAATATCGTTTTATCTATGCGACTGGATTCGTGATTTCCTGTCAGGGAAGTCACAATTCGTAGTAACTGACGGAAAATCATCGAGTAAAACAGAAGTGATTTCTGGCGTTTGCAAAGGTAGTGTTATATTCCCTCTGCTGTTCCTTATGTACATAAACGATTTAGGAGGCAATCTAAGCAGCCATCTGAGGCTGTTCCAGATGATACTGTCGTTTATCGTCTAGTAAAGTCATCACAAGATCAAAACAACAAGTTGCAAAAAGATTTAAAAAAGATGTCTGTATAACGCGAAAATTGGCACTTCACCTAAATAATGAAAACTGTGAGGTAATCGACATAAGTGCTAAAAAGAATGAATCCGTTAAACTTCGGTTACATGATGAATCAATCAAATCTGAAGGCCGTGATTTCAACGAAATATCTAGGAATTACAATTACGAACCACTTAAATTGGACCGGCCGCGGTGGCCGTGCGGTTCTGGGCGCTGCAGTCCGGAACCGCGGGGCTGCTACGGTCGTAGGTTCGAATCCTGCCTCGGGCATGGGTGTGTGTGATGTTCTTAGGTTAGTTAGGTTTAAGTAGTTCTAAGTTCTAGGGGACTTATGACCTAAGATGTTGAGTCCCATAGTGCTCAGAGCCATTTGAACCATTTGAACTTAAATTGGAAAGAACACATAGAAAATGTTTTGGGAAAGGCGAACGGAAGACTGTGTTTTATTGGCGGTACATTTAGAAGACGCAGCAGATCTACTAAAGAGACTGCCTACACACCACCCTTGTTCGTCCGCTTTTGAGTACTGATGCGCGATCTGCGATCCCTACCAGATAGGGTTAACAGAATAAATCGGGAAAGTTCAAAGAAGGGCAGCACGTTTTGTATTATCGGTAAGTAGGGGAGAGAGTATCACCGACATGATACGGGATTTGGGATGGACATCATTAGAACAAAGGCGTTTCTTGTTGCGGCTGGGTCTTCTCACGAAATTTCATTCACCAACTTTCTTTTCCGAATGCGAAAATATTTGGTTGATGCCGACCCACATAGGGAAAACGATCATCGCAATAAAGAGCTCGCACGGAAAGATATTGGTGTTGTTTCTACGCGCTGTTCGAGAGTGGAATAACAGAGAATTATTGTGAATGTGGTCCAATGAACCCTCTACCAACACTTAAGTGTGTTTGCAGAGTATCTACGTAGTAAGGTCAGTATCTTATGAAAAAGCACCTCCTCGGTACAAAACAAACTTGCAATGACATCACTTATGTTGTTCCAAAACTAATAGCATTACTCGTTTCACCAGCTATCGATGGCACTTAAAAATTACATTCTTTCATCGTAAAAGACTGTAGTTAGTTGAATAACACAGTAGATAATGAAGTTTTGTTTAATAACCATACAGCAAAATACTCTGCTCTTTGTGTGCTATCATTTGCCAAAATCTCATTTCGATATCTGAAACCGTTCATGAAATATGAAGAATGTTGTGATACTCTGGCTTTATCGCTGGCACATTGCGATCTCAAATGAGTGCGCTACATCACGTCAGATCAACTTTCTCGAGACTGGTGACAGATAGAGACCTCCAACCAAGTCTAAAGAAAAATTCAATATGTTTGCTAAATTTCATACGCAGCAACTTATTATGTAAATATGCACCAGACGCAAAATCATAGCGACCCCTATTTTTCATTGCAAATTTCGTACCATGTCATCTGTGTAAATATCACAATAACTATGACCATTAACAAAATTATGGGCACATTACAATGAACTTGACATATAAAGCAAAAATTTTTTTTTACCGAATACTTGCTATAAAATCGTTTGAGAGAGACTGCAGGGCGTGCACGTCGATTCTGTCATCACTGACCGGCCTATAGGCGGCAAACGCTAGTCGACCTCCCCTTCGGAACTAACGAATGAACTCGCCCAGCTCTTTGGACGAAAACTGGTCACTCTGTATCGGCCACAGTATCCTATGCGACCTGTACTTAAGACAAACTGTGCTGTGTGAATTAACAAACTAGCCACAAGGTAGCATCAGCTATGTGGCATAAGTCGTACAGCATCACTTATAAGTCACAGATGGCAGGAAATAGGAAGATTAGCCATAGAGGGCAATAACAAAAGGTACAATTAAAGAAAAAAGGACAAAGAGACTATAATTAACCTTACAACAAGTGTATAACTAAATGGGAGTAGGGGAGGGGAGAGGAGAGCAGATTACCTGATGATGATCATATCGAAAAGTGTCACCAAACAACCCAGTCGCCACAAAACCTGTGAACTCCTGTATATTTTTGTAGTATCCATATTAGCCAGTCCCAACGTTTAAAAACATTCAGAATGGGTGCATACCCCTAGTAGTTGGACAACAGTGCTATGAGAGCGTTTTGTTACTGCAGGCTGCCTGCATCAAGAGCAAGTATACATTCAGAGATAAACCTGTTGTTCATTTTGGATTGATAAGTCCATAAATTATTGTTTTGCTAAGAAGATTATGACACCTGGGGATAATCTGTTCTCCTGAGAAACATCCCTCCCTACCCCTACACCTCCCCCTCCTCCTTCCAACCCCTTAGGAAACCTCCAATCATCCCCAGGTCCCCCTACCCCTACACCTCCCCCTCCTCCTTCCAACCCGTTAGGAAACCTCCAATCATCCCCAGGTCCACATTGGGCCTGAGTTATTTGAATAGCTCCCTCCAAATCCATCAGTTTGATTGATTAATTAATTAAACTGATCAATTAATTGACCCCTCTCCCTCTGCTAAATCCCCCAAACCTCCTCTCCCCTCTCCCCCTCCCCATCGCTCTCACCCATTTGGAAACTGGCAGCTTTTTTTTTTTGGAGAGGAAGGACCTCACAGCAGGAAACTCAATTACACAGCAAAGGCTATACTGTTTATTTACAAAATTCAATTTGCAGGAGTTGAATCTCTCTTTTATTTGGTGCAAAAAGTTCACATCCAACAACTACATTTCGTAATTATATAATTACACTGCTGCAGAAAGAAGGTGTCATCTTATTGAAAAATTTCCCTGTGTGCACTCACCTTGACATGCAGGGATTGACTGAGCTAGTGCACAGTGTCACCACCAGAGGATGTCTCACCCCCCTACCCCTATCCCCCTCTCAGAAAAAACTGGTGGGAAAAAGACTCACTCTGTACTGGAGAGGAAGGATCTTGTGACCCGAAATCCAAATCAAAGCCAGTAATATATTGATACATATTCTTAATGTAATCAATTTGCTGGAGACATGACACTCCCACATGGGTAGAGCTCACGACTGCACACCCTCCCCTCACCCCTCCATATGACTTAATAACTGTAATCACCAAGTAATGGATTGAAATGCGGTACAGTTGCCACCATTTGGGGTCTCCTATGTGTGTGTCTATCGTCAAGGTACTGTCACGAAGGTCAAAACAGCTCAATGTCCTAATTACGGATCATGTTACTAAGTACTACAAACTATAGACTGCATATTGGCCTCCTTTCATCTTGTGAGTCCAAAATGAAGCATCAAATGTCAGCATTCTGTTTATCGGCAAATTCTGGACTTGCTTCCTGTCTCTCTCTTTCTCAAGATGCCACTCCCTGTTCATCTGTGTAAATCAATGTCCCAAAATATGCAGACGGAGGTTTTTATCTCTCCTCAGAATACAGTGGTCCTGTTGGCTAATGCTGGAGACAAAGGGAGAGCTGACGCAATTTCGATATCAAAAATAGAGTGAAATAAGCCATTTGCACTACCATATCAAATTAATTGTTTCACAATTTCCAGGAGTCAAATAGACCACTTAAAAAACTCACCTCCAACGTACAATGATTCTTGTTCATAATAAAACATATTTTCAACGTTTGAGTATCGCAAGCAAATATTATGCGAATCAAGTAACGAAATTTCCACCACAAACAGACCATACCGCTAAATATATCTAGGGCCTTGTATGCACCATCGTTTGAGAGCACAAACACCCTCCTCCAGCACAATGTTCCACTAAACATATCTGGTGAACGAAAATTCTGCCAC
The DNA here is from genome assembly GCF_023864345.2 of Schistocerca serialis cubense. Lineage (NCBI taxonomy): Eukaryota > Metazoa > Arthropoda > Insecta > Orthoptera > Acrididae > Schistocerca > Schistocerca serialis. The sequence goes on from NC_064640.1 coordinate 555,648,148, forward strand.
TCACAAAAACTAGTAATCATGAGGCACACACCATTCGCTGCTGACTACAGTGTAGCCACCATCCGCATCGACCAGGACAGAGACCCAGAACCACACAGGCCATACCTGTCTATACAAAATGCATGTATGCTGTGATGTATTGAGAAGCACTAAAAATGACACACTTAAACCATGACCCAGTCCATAGCAGTAATTGTCATTGCTAGATGTTGGACATTGCTGAAAACACACACACATCCTGTGCACTCACCTCCCAGATGTCCACAAGTAGTGCACCCTTTTCCTTGTACACCGCCAGTGCCGACATTCAGAGTTTGGAGAAAACTACCGCTACAGCCACAGCTGCAGTCATGGACAAGCATGAACGCATTACACAATGCACCACTGCCGGCCATGAAGGTTGTGTCTGGGGATGAATGGAATGGTAGGAATTTGGATGTTATCTGCTGTACATTCAGTGGAAACACCCATGACTTTGAATCTTCTCTCACACAACACACACACACACACACACACACACACACACACACACACACACACACACACACACACACACACTTCTGTCCTTCTCACCCAGCAAAATGGTCACTTGACCAGACCTTACTGCCATCGGCAAGATCAGATGGGTCAGCACATTCTATGTATCTGTCACAGGCTGAGGTAATCCATTACTTCTGCTTGCCAACTCCTCGTGACCACTGCTGCAGTCAGCTGTAGTGCACTGTGAAACAAGTAACTGCAGCCTGGGCATATACAGTACTTCTAAGGAATTCCAACCCCACACAGACCCACCAGTTTAAAAAATCCACTATACCCAATTCGAGGCGGCGATGTTGTTGATCATACACCTCAAACTTCTCCTCCTTTTGTACAAGTCATTTTCAAAGATAGAAAAAATCGAAGCATATACGCTTTTCACGTCACTGAAGTATCGTTGCATACGAAAAACCTGTAATAGTGTGGCATATGGTTCAAATGGCCCTAAGCACTATGGGACTTAACATCTGCAACAGCATAATTACATAATTAGGAAATGTAGTTGTTGGATGTGAGCTTTTTGCACCAAATAAAAAAAAAAGATCCAACCTGTGAAAATTGAATTTTGTAAATAAACAGTATAGCCTTTACTATGTAATTGAATTTCCTGTCATTAGATCATTCCTCTCCAGAAAAGAGCTGCCAATTTTCGCGTGGGTGGGGATGGGCAGGGAGGGGCAGGGGGTGGATGGTTGGGGGATTTACCAGAGGGGTAGGAAAGTAAATTAATTGATCAATATAATTAATTGGTCGATCAAATAAATAGAGTAAGAGGGGGCCATTCGAATAACTCAGAGCTGAAATTTACCTGTATCAGCAAGGGCGAGGGGGAAGGGTGGGAGGGAGGAGGTGGAGGTGTAGGAGTGGGGGTTATTTCTCCAAAGGACAGATTATCCCCAGGTGTCGTACATAATCCTCTAAGCAGAAAAATAGGTTAAGGACCTGTCAAAGAAAAGAGAACAATAGGTTTACCCCTGAATGTATACTTGCCCCTGATGTAGGTAACCCGCACTAATGAATCTCCCTCATACCCCTGCTGCCCTACTACTGCTTCTTACTTGTCTTTATATCACAGTTAACAGTATTCATGCTACGATAAGACTGTCAGTTAGCCATCCCGTGTCAACAAATAACACTATTAAGTCTTGCCTACCTGCCTAGGTCAAGGTGGGTCGGTTCCATTAGCACTGCAACTTTTTCGTATGTTCTTGGATGTAACCAAGCCAAGGTGTTTGGTGAGCGGCCGTAATAGTTCACTTGCTGTGGCCCATGGCACTTATTTTGTTCCACAAAGGATGTCATTATTCAGAAAAATATATTTGCAGTAATTAGCGATAAATTATAAAACGTTTTGCTGCTAATTAAGTACAGGCTTATAGGAGTCTAAGGAACTTACTGGTTGCCAAATCCTTAACAGAACTAATTACTGTAAATGTGGTAAACCCGAATTCCACTGACAAAATTTCAGAGGTTGTTCAGAGACATCTCTTGGGTATTCTCATAGAAGGGTACTGTGGTCTGCACTGCCTCATTATGGAGTAATAATGTGATTATGATTATTCGGTTTGTTACTTTAAACCGTTAAATACCTTCAAAACAGTTAAAAAGACAGTAATATAAGATTACCAATCACAAAAGACTGAATAATGCAACGACTCTTAGAAGATGCAACAGTACAGCGATGTGGTTGCCATCGCTGTGGAGACAGGCCAGCATACAATCATTGTGCCACTCTTCCATGGCATTCAGTGAACTCATACACGAGGTGTATATCGACCAACTCTTCATCAGTTAACCTACCCAAACTGCTATGTACCACTGTAAACGTACAATAAACATTACCGAAATAAAACCGATACAGAAGTGCACCACGCTGAATGTAAGCTTGAGCTCGAATAGTAAAATGAACATTACTGTTGTCAGTAGCAAGTAGTGGGAGTGAATGAAATAAATTTGTTTCCAAGCAAGACATACAGCAATTGGCACTGACATTAGCACTAAACTAAGCTCTGTCCGAACAGGCTTCAAAACGCCTGACGGTACCGATCGATCGCCGTTTCATCCTTAGTTGACAGGCGTCACTGGATGCGGATACGGAGGGGCATGTGGTTAGTTTTCGTGACCAGGCTTCTCCGTCCAGTAGCTCCTCCATTGGTCTCACAAGGAATGAGTGCAGCTCGAACGTTAGCACCGTTATAGAGATACTTTCACTGCAACAAGGATACAAAGATAATCGGGGGCAATAAATCAAACAAAATGCGATTACCCTGTAATGAAGCACTGGACAGAACGGGTTCATGATACCAAAATGTTGAGTTAATATCCCTGAACGGTCGTTGAAAATTTGTTGGTGGAGTTCGGATTCACCATATACGTGGTGATTTAGCTGCCGCTGTCGTTTTATGTAACCCGCAATTTTATATCTAGCCTTCAACAGTTACGCTCGAGATTTTGTATTCTCTCCCACGCTATGTGCAAACTATTAGTCCTAAAGAAAAAATGAATAGGATCTTTACTGTAGGAAATGTAATGTAGTTAAATTTTGTATTGGGATGCGTTTCCGCTATAGGTCGTAGTTTTCGAGTTATCTGAGAAAAGCTAAAGTGGCCTTCAAAAGTACCCCCAGTACCGTCAGGATTTCTATTGTTCATGGCATTCATTCCTACCACTGTACAAAAATTTGCGACTGCACAAATTGCTTCTCGCACTCGACCTTTTTTGGCCTTCATTCACTGTCCTTACTATGCCCCCGGGTTAGCCGAGCACTTACTAATTGTAAAACTGATTACTGCGCAAATTTAACGCAACAATTTTGTGCGTATAAAACAATTACATCGTTGTATTCTTCAGGCAGTCTGACAAGGAAACTACTGTGCTTGTAAGAATTAAGTCTGGATCAAATTTTCAGCGTAATTAGTTTTAGCGTAACGTTTACAAAGGTCATTTTTCATTCATTACCCTCACAGCACCTGTAAATGAATAATGTTATCGAAATGTGCGACTATGCTGGTGGCGTAATTGCCCAGTCAATAGGGACCGAAATAGACCAATATCGGGAATAGTTCGTGTAGTCGGAAATTTTGGTATTATTGTAGAGGGGAGTGCCACGAACCATATACGAGAAGTCGTGACTAATTAGAGATGAAGGTGGGATTGGAGGTGCGTTTGAAGATCATTTTTGTACTTTTTCTTTTGACGAAAACCGTGGCATCCTGCGAAAACGTATCCCAGTAAAAAATTTAATGTAAAATTTAACTACATTAAATTGCGTCCAAAAAGGGCCCTCCCTGTTCTTCTTTTTCTTTAGGACTAATATTTTACGCGTGGCGAGGGAGTCTGAAAATCTCGCGCGTAGATTTTGAAGACCAGATATAACACTGCGAGCTGCATAAAACGACAGACGCAGTGGCAGCTGAATCACTGTGTATACTTCAACGACACAAAAGAATCGCGATTGTCGGTAATACCGTGAAACTATTTGTCATGGCGTATTGGCGCGCGGCTGTGTTTCGAAGTTGAACTGTGCCTGTTTCCAGCGAACGGTATCATCAAAATCGACCGGCTCCGTGGCAGCGGGTGAAAAGTTTCCTACAGTACTACAGAAGATCTGTTGCACGATTTTACACGTAAGACAAAAGCAGCGGAAGTCCCACAAATGCCCACAAAAAAGAACACATGGAAATGAGCAGTGAACGGAACTAACGTAGACGTGTGTCCACTCAATGGGTCCCGTCTTTGAAGGCAAGCACCACCAGTCGATAAGTACACAAGCTTTATATGTCAATAAAGAGGTAAACATTCTTTTTTGATAAATACTTCCTTATCTCGAAGTGTAATTCTTTGCCATTTGCATTTCCATTTTTTGTGTGTGTGTAGGTTTGCGACACACTGTAAAAGATATTTTTGAGTAGTCGGGCTGCCAAATTGCTAGTTCTCTGTTAGAGCGAGCAGACTTTGTAATGATTTTCATCGAAAAACGAAATTCTGGAATGGCTGACGAGCCCGTTGGGGTATGTGATATCACGTTCGGTTCAATGCATTTACCACAGGATCCTGTAGAAGAATTGTCTACCTCATCGCAGCACATCCCACAACCATTTATATCAATTCCGTTAATTTACTTCACTGTCAGTTCCATTACAAGCGCAGCTCAAGTAGCTCCCACACAAAAATTTCTCGGTGGGACGAGAAGGGCTCAGTTCGAATTCAGGATAGCAAGTGAAATTACCATCTCAGTCGATGATGCCATTTACGGAAACGACGTTGCGTGCTTGAACATGACATCTTAATGTTGGACGTTGTTTTGTCAACTTGTTCTTCGGAATAACGCAAAGTTAGAGGACAATCGATGGCGGTGGCTCTGAAAACAGCGAGTCACTTGTCACGCGATGCTTAGAGCGTAGGTTCATTCCGTTTTTCTGATACCTCGGTCTACTTTGTATCCAGCTTTAGTTGCGTGCCGTGAACGAGGTGTTATTGATCAGGAAATAACTATTCGCCTCGCTGTCAGAAACTCGTCAGGTCAGCAGTTGTTTCTTAATTGAACAACGACAGTCATCGGTAATATAGTGTCCAAATGTGATTGATGTACCTGTCATATATGTATCGGTATTCTGCTACGTTTATGATTGATATCATCTTCTCTGTGATTGCTATAGTCAAGGAGATTCATCAAATAAATCTGCAGAATCTTTCCGGAAAAGATAGATAGCACGAGTATCACTACATCGCTTCTGACAGCATTAGTTAGTTACATACGTCATTTGCACGACATACCGTAATGATGTGGAAAGAATGACTTAGTAACTTTGTTATCGTAATTTATTTTCAAGCATCAGTACATGTTGCCCATTTGCAGACGAATATATGCAGTACAGGAAAATACGTTAAGTCAACTGTGTCAGAGATTGACAGCAATCGAGCTCGTCGCACGTGGAGCGCACACCACAAATATTACGTCGCCTTTTCAAAATGTCAGAACTGTGTTTTCAAAGGCAGTTAGTATGTCAGGGGAGGGGAGGGGTGGGGGGTGGGGGGAAGAAGGGACGGGCGTAACTTTTTGCCGCATGTTTAATGACAAGAACTCTTTCTCTACATTAATGTCGAAGCAAGTATAAACTTTCAAGTATACTGAAACATCGTTCCATTCAACGGCATTGGAGATACTTCAGAAATAAAATAACAGTGATTAAATCTTGTTGAAATATGAATTGAAACTTGAGATGTGAAGTTAGACTGTAGCGTATCCCTTAGTAACTTTCGTTTTAAGGAAAGTTCCTGCCGCGACGCATTATCGCATCAACCATGCCAATACCATAAGTTATTCCCTATGTCAAATTGCATGTGGATGAACTGCGAGAGTAAATGCTAAGAGGTCTGCTTACCTCGCGTCTTCCGTAGATGTCCCGATGTCCCAATGGTTATCCTTCTCCATTGATCACAGGTTATTAGCGATAAATAAGCAGTGAGATCTAGCATGGTATTGAGGATCGCTAATTCTGTGTTGGAAGATGAACTCCAACTCTTTTGATTTAAAAGAAGGAATGCCATCTCATTTTATTGGTGTAATGAGAAAACGTATCACACAGCAACATATTTCCAATCGAGAGCCACTAAAGACAAGAACGCGATTTCTCTTCACAGTTCGAACCACGGTATCAAATGAAATAATAATCACCGATTTTGGACAAATTAAACCTTTCATCGACATTCTAATCAATGTCCGAAGCCCTTTAACATTGAAAGATTCACTACAGCTGACAAATTTCAAACAACACGTAACAGACCTACCGCCTATCGTCTGCGACTAATAGCTACAGCAGACTCCATCTGACTTAATACGACGGCAGACTCCTTCGGAATGAAGTCTATAGCGAACCCGTTTGCCCGCACAAACTGTAGTTTGCCAGCACGTGATTCACCATACTACGTTATTAACATTATTAGTTTATCAAAATTATTCGAAAGATTAAATGCTAGGCCAACTGTGGTTTCCAGTAAGGTCAGCTTACGATTTAAAAATGTTAAGTATTAATTCTTAAGATTTAACGTTATTCAATTTGCCACCAGTTTTCATCCAGGAGTTTTGTACAGTAAGTTTCATCACAGGGTCTCAGTGTTGATTCGACAGGCTCCTGCATCCTGTGTCTGACCATACGTCGTGCTGGAGCACGTAATCTACATCCCCTTCATAAGCACATCTATATCAATCGATGAGCTAAAATAAAATTATAACAGCGAAGTGGCATGAACGCCACAAATGGCTGCCAGCCAAGCGTAATTCCCACCACTGATGCAATATTTACTTAGCAATAGAAATGAAAATTCGTAGTGTCATCATTGTTAGCCAATGTTTCGATAATTTAAATCACACAGGGAAGTTTCAAAATTTTTTATTTTCAACTGCGAAAGAAACATTATTCACAGTGAAAATCACTGTCGGGTGGGTGGTTTGTGGGCGTGTTCCATCGTGTTAAGATCGGGTGAATTTGGTGGCCAAGATATCAATGTGAGCTCACTGTCATGCTCCTCAAATCACTGTACCACGATTCTGGCCTTGTTACACGTACTCTTACCATGCTGAAACATGTCATCGCCATCGGGAGGAACACGAAGTGTGAAGGGATGCAGGTGGTGCGATAGTGTTCACGTCTCCCCCCTGCCCACACTCCTCGCCCCCCCTCCCCCCCCCCCCATCCCCCAGTAGTCATGGTGCCTTCGATTACTCCGTCAGGTCCCATGGAAGAGCAGATGAATATCCAGCATAGCATAATACTGCCCCACCGTCCAGCGTCCATGGCGTGGTGCAGCTTTCGAACAGCCATTCGCCTGGATGGCGGCGTATCCAGACACGACCATCAACCGAGTGTAACAAGAAATATCATTCAGCCGATCAGGCGACACGATTCCATTCACTCACGGTACAGTCTAGATGATCCATTGCCCACTGCAATCGTAACCGCCGATGTCGTTGGGCCAGCATGGAAACACATGGGGATGATCATCTGCTACAAACCCCTATGTTCAACAATGTACATTGGATGGTGTGCTCCAAAACACTTGTGCCTGGGGTAGCATTGTACTCTGTCGTAAGATCTGCCACATATTGCTGCCTCTCCTGCTTTGCAGAGCGAGCAAGCCTCCGTCCTGTTATGGGGCGTGGTTGTCCTACATGTTGTCTTCTACAAGTGATTTCACTGTCCTTCAACGACTTTCCATAGATGCTCTCGAGAGTAGCACGCGAAAAGCCTACTAGATTCGCTGTTTCCGAAATGCTCGTTCCCAGGCGCCGGGCCATAAGCATCTGCCCATGGTCAAAGCCGCCCATGTCAGTGAATTCCCCTTTTGCTGTCATATCGTCGTTGAATGATTCACCATTCTTCTCTGTTTAACTAATATACTCTCCTTGCCGCGCCACGTGCCTGCAGCTCCACCGGATGGCATTCAAACTCGCGATGGGCAGTGGTCAAATGTTTTGGTTCGCAAGTGTGTATACTTTTACTGCCCGTCAGCGTGACAGTTTAGTGCAAGATGTCCATGGCGTAGGATATCTGCGCATTTGATCGCTGCCAGTCAGGGGGCTCGACGCATGGAAACCTCCATATCTGAGACCGTGCTGCCACTGGGCTTTTCATCAACACTGTCAAGGCTGGATAAAAAAATTCCCGGAAAGTCGCTGTAAACAGTCTACTGTCGTGGGAAACAGTTTGTTGATAACGGGGTCGCCATATACTAATGCGGATTGTAATAGCGTATTGTAACAACGGACACACGAGTCATAGTGTAGGGCATCTGTCGGACGTTCGGTGATGGACAACAACAAATGAATACCCATAAAATCCAGAAAAACCAACTCTTATGGGGTACAGAACTGAACGCACATTACAGGGCGTGCAGAGAATCGCCATGCTCAAGGCATGGAAAAATGCAGCAATCTGATTAGAATGAGTTTTCTTCCATCGTGCACAACGACCTCTTTGCACGTGATGAGTGAGAATTGTGTCTTAAGTGTGTCTGTAGAGTGCAGGTGACTCTAATGGTAACTTGTAAAGCTTCGTATCATGTTTGTATTGTGTGATGATGAGAGAAGGGCGAAGACCGATGCCAGCACACAGCTTGACAATGCCGGGCCACATACGAGGGCTGCGCCATCCTCCGGAATAGTATCAAGGGGGCCGCAGAGCAAAACGTCTCCACTCGACGCTCGAATCGCCACCAACAATTGGCGCAACGTTTCGTGATTAGGAACTTCCCTGTGCTTGCTAGCCAAATACACTGAAGAGCCAAAGAAACTGGCACACCTGCCTAATATCGTGTAGGACCCACGCGAGCACGCAGAACTGCCGCAACACGACGTGTCATGGACTCAACTAATGTCTGAAGTAGTCCTGAAGGGAGATGACATCATGAATCCTGCAGGCCTGTCCATAAATCCGTAAGAGTACGAGCGGGTGGAGATCTCTTCTGAACAGCACGTTGCAATGCATCCTAGATATGCTCAATATGTTCATGTCTGTGGAGTTTGGTGGTCAGCGGAAGTGTTTCAACTCAAGAGTATTCCTGGAGCCACTCTGTAGCAATTATGGGCGTGTGGGATGTCGCATTGTCCTGCTGGAATTGCCCAAGTCCGTCGGAGGGCACAATGGACATGAATGGATGCAGGTGATCAAACAGGATGCTTACGTACGTGTCGCCTGTCAGAGTCGTTTCTAGACATATCAAGGGTCCCATATTACAACTGCACATGGCCCACACCATTACAGAGCCTCCACCAGCTTGAGCAGTCTCCTGCTGACATGCAGGGTCCACGGATTCATGGGGTTGTCTCCATACGCGTACACGTCCATCCGCTCGATACAATTTGAAACGAGACTTGTCCGACCAAGCTGGCCGTTGTGGCCGAGTGGTTCTAGGCGCTTCAGTCCGGAACCGCGCCGCTGCTACGGTCGCAGGTTCGAATCCTGCTTCGGGCATGGATGTGTGTGATGTCCTTAGGTTAGTTAGGTTTAAGTAGTCCTAAGTCTAGGGGACTGATGACTTCAGATGTTAAGTTCCATAGTGCTTAGAACCCTTTGAACTATTTTCGCCCTACCAGCAAACATGTTTCCAGTCATCAACAGTCCAATGTCGGTGTTGTCGGGTCCAGACGAGGCATAAAGCTCTGTGTCGTGCAGTCATCAAGGGTACACGAGTGGGCCTTCGGCTCCGAAAGTCCTTACGGATCATATTTCGTTGAATTGTTCGCACACTGACACCTATTGATGGCCCGGCATTGAAATGGCTCTAAGCATTATGGGACAACTCATGTGGGAGACAATAGAACACCCACCCTGTGGACCTGATCGCTCCTCAATAGATTTTTACGCCTTTAGTCCTTTAAAAAGGCGTTGAATTGTTGACGATTTCTGTCGGACGAGGATGGGTGGCAGGCTGTTACAGACTTCTTCACACAGCAGGACAGTGTTTTACAAAACGGGTATCTTCAACCTGGAGCGTCGGTGAGATGATTGCTTCAGTGCTCAATGCGATTTTCCCTGACTGGCATATCGATTCTGGATCTTCGAACGGAAACTTTTTGATCACCCTTTACTGACGGAAAAAATTTCGACACCAAAAAATAATTGATGTAGAGTAATGAAATTCCGGGAAAGTATCCGTCTAGGTAACATATTTAAGTGAATAACATTGTAACATCACAGGTTAATGCAAGCGCGAGATAAGCCATTGAAAATGTGAAATGCTGATACATTAATAACAGCTGTAGCCGCCACAATGTTGAATGTAAGCATGCAAACGTGGAACGCATTGTGTTATACATATGGGGTGTAGTTCCATGCCTGTTGCACTTGGTCGGTCAGTACAGGGACGGTTAACGCTCTTTGTGGATGACGCTGGAGTTGTCGTCCGATGATGTCCATATGTGCTCGGCTGGAGACAGATCTGGTGATCGAGCAGGCCAGAGAAACACGTCGACACTCTGTAGAGCATGTTGGGTTGCAACAGCGGTATGTGGGCAAGCGTTATCCTGTTGGAAACCCCCTCCTGGGATGCTGTTCGTGAATGGCAGCGCAACAAGTCGAATCAGCAGATTGACGTAGAAATTTGCTGTCAGGTTGCGTGAGGTAACCACGAGAGTGCTGCTGCTGTCATACGAAATCGCACCCCGGATCATAACTGTAGGTGTAGGTCCAGTATGTCTAGTGTAGTGTGCAGACAGGTTGGTTGCTGGCCCTCAACTCACTTCCTTCTAACCAACACCCGGCCATCACAGACACCAAGGCAGAGTCAGCTTTCAACAGAAAACACAGCAGTGAGTTACGTCACACACCGCCATGTTACATGCTACAGTTCGGAGATCTCTAGAGTCAGAGGGTTGCAACGTGCGTCAGTGAAGCAGAAAAGTCGACTGCGTAATATGCACGACTTGTAATACCACAGTCGATATTGAGAACAGAATAAAAAATTCAGAGGCATTCCTTTTCAGCACTCCCTCATAATTTGTCGCTAGTAACTGATTCAGAACTCTGTTATAAAACGTGTGAGAATTACTCAATTGTCACACATGTTCATACTCTGTATCAGTGCAATCATTATTTGCCACCTGCACACAATGAAAACATTGTCACATTCAAAATATCAACTTCGAGTACACCTGGCTATAGTTGTTAATAAGGATCGCCTACTCTCGGGAGAAGTGGGAACTAGGCTTCACAAATGGAAGCTGATTTCACAGTTACTAAACCTTTATTCAGTTTTAAAACCAACATGAAATATTGCTGCAACGTTAACCTTAGAAACAAAAGAAAAACACAGAAAAATAACATGAAAAAGTTAAGCCAGTTACATAGGACTTCGACTGAAATCGTTAGGAAGACTGAAAGAAGAGAAAATAAGAGTTCCTCATCTGGCCATCACATATTTTCGAATTAACAAGAGAAATAACACAGTGAACTCCACATTCTGCATACACAAATGGAATAGTTAAATTGCGAGCTGCTCGGAATACCGACTCTGAATTATAAGTAACACCTCGTGCTATCCGCAATTCTGCAAAAGCGACACATAATATTTTCAAACTCCACAGTGAGCACGGGACGAAAGCCAGAAAGCGAAAGCCTACAATATACTGTAGACCCAACATTGAGCAGAACACAAAGCTCAAACTCTTTTGGAAAGGCGAAAGCTTGCTTATCGCCAATGTGCCGACGTGAATGTGCGTCGAAGCTTAAAACCGAGAGGAATGCACGTAAGATTTGTCTGACATGATATACAAATAATCATTTTACTATTATCACTTTAGCACCAAGACCGAAAAGTCTTTCAGTATTGGTGGACACACACAGTGTCTAGTAGCAAGATCAATACGCTGGATTGAACATACAAAAATATTATGAATATTCTCATACTGAAAAGGAAACTAGGAGATGGTGTACTTGTTGACATCCATGCTGAATAAGTACTTGTCACAGCTCAAGTGGGCACTTGAAGGCTTAGGTTAGGTTAGGTTAGGTTAGCGTTTAACGTCCCGTCGACAACGAGGTCATTAGAGACGGAGCGCAAGCTCGGGTTAGGGAAGGATTGGGAAGGAAATCGGCCGTGCCCTTTCAAAGGAACCATCCCGGCATTTGCCTGAAACGATTTAGGGAAATCACGGAAAACCTAAATCAGGATGGCTGGAGACGGGATTGAACCGTCGTCCTCCCGAATGCGAGTCCAGTGTGTTACCACTGCGCCACCCCGCTCACTTGAAGGCTTAGCCGCTTCCCCTGTCAGTGAACAATTCGTCAAAACTGTGACAGTGTTAGTTTAGCGATACCTTGTGTATTACCCTTCGCCTACACGAGAAAAAGGCCTCATATAGAATATGGGATTGTAATGTATACAGGGTGTTACAAAAAGGTACGGCCAAACTTTCAGGGAACATTCCTCACACACAAAGAAAGAAAATATGTTATGTGAACATGTGTCCGGAAACGCTTACTTTCCATGTTAGAGCTCATTTTATTACTTCTCTTCAAATCACATTAATCATGGAATGGAAACACACAGCAACAGAATGTACCAGCGTGATTTCAAACACTTTGTTACAGGAAATGTTCAAAATGTCGAGGATATATGCATCCACCCTCCGTCGCATGGAATCCCGGATGCGCTGATGAAGCCCTGGAGAATGGCGTATTGTATCACAGCCGTCCACAATACGAGCACGAAGAGTCTCCACATTTGGTACCGGGGTTGCGTAGACAAGAGCTTTCAAATGCCCCCATAAATGAAAGCCAAGAGGGTTGAGGCCAGGAGAGCGTGGAGTCCATGGAATTGTTCCGCCTTTACCAATCCATCGGTCACCGAATCTGTAGTTGAGAAGCGTACGAACACTTCGACTGAAATGTGCAGGAGCTCCATCGTGCATGAACCACATGTTGTGTCGCACTTGTAAAGGCACATGTTCTAGCAGCACAGGTAGAGTATCCGTATGAAATCATGATAACGTGCTCCATTGGGCGTAGGTGGAAGAACATGGGGCCCAATCAAGACATCACCAACAATGCCTGCCCAAACGTTCACAGAAAATCTGTGTCGATAACGTGATTGCACAATTGCGTGCGGATTCTCGTCAGCCCACACATGTTGATTGCGAAAATTTATAATTTGATCACACTGGAATCAAGCCTCATCCGTAAAGAGAACATTTGCACTGAAATGAGGATTGACACATCGTTGGATGAACCATTCGCAGAAGTGTACCCGTGGAGGCCAATCAGCTACTGATAGTGCCTGCACACGCTGTACATGGTACGGAAACAACTGGTTCTCCCGTAGCACTCTCCATACAATGAGGTGGTCAACGTTACCTTGTACAGCAGCAACTTCTCTGACGCTGACATTAGGGTTATCGTCAACTGCACGAAGAATTGCCTCGTCCATTGCAGGTGTCCTCGTCGTTCTAGGTCTTCCCCAGTTGCGAGTCATAGACTGGAATGTTCCGTGCTCCCTAAGACGCCGATCAATTGCTTCGAACGTCTTCCTGTCGGAACACCTTCGTTCTGGAAATCTGTCTCGATACAAACGTACCGCGCCACGGCTATTGCCACGTGCTAATCCATACATCAAATGGGCATCTGCCAACTCCGCATTTGTAAACATTGTACTGACTGCAAAACCACGTTCGTGATGAACACTAACCTGTTGATGCTACGTACTGATGTGCTTGATGCTAGTACTGTAGAGCAATGAGTCGCATGTCAACACAAGCACCGAAGTCAACATTACCTTCCTTCAATTTGGCCAACTGGCGGTGAATCGAGGAAGTACAGTACTACATCTACATCTACATCTACATTGATACTCAGCAAGCCACCCAACGGTGTGTGGCGGAGGGCACTTTACGTGCCACTGTCATTACCTCCCTTTCCTGTTCCAGTCGCGTATGGTTCGCGGGAAGAACGACTGTCTGAAAGCCTCCGTGCGCGCTCTAATCTCTCTAATTTTACATTCGTGATCTCCTCGGGAGGTATAAGTAGGGGGAAGCAATATATTCGATACCTCATCCAGAAACGCACCCTCTCGAAACCTGGCGAGCAAGTTACACCGCGATGCAGAGCGCCTCTCTTGCAGAGTCTGCCACTTGAGTTTATTAAACATCTCCGTAACGCTATCACGGTTACCAAATAACCCGGTAACGAAACGCGCCGCTCTTCTTTGGATCTTCTCTATCTCTTCCGTCAACCCGACCTGGTACGGATCCCACACTGATGAGCAATACTCAAGTATAGGTCGAACGATTGTTTTGTAAGCCACCTCCTTTGTTGATGGACTACATTTTCTAAGCACTCTCCCAATGAATCTCAACCTGGTACCCGCCTTACCAACAATTAATTTTATATGATCATTCCACTTCAAATCGTTCCGCACGCATACTCCCAGATATTTTACAGACGTAACTGCTACCAGTGTTTGTTCCGCTATCATATAATCATACAATAAAGGATCCTTCTTTCTATGTATTCGCAATACATTACATTTGTCTATGTTAAGGGTCAGTTGCCACTCCCTGCACCAAGTGCCTATCCGCTGCAGATCTTCCTGCATTTCGCTACAATTTTCTAATGCTGCAACTTCTCTGTATACTACAGCATCATACGCGAAAAGCCGCATGGAACTTCCGACACTATCTACTAAGTCATTTATATATATTGTGAAAAGCAATGGTCTCATAACACTCCCCTGTGGCACGCCAGAGGTTACTTTAACGTCTGTAGACGTCTCTCCATTGATAACAACATGCTGTGTTCTGTTTGCTAAAAACTCTTCAATCCAGCCACACAGCTGGTCTGATATTCCGTAGGCTCTTACTTTGTTTATCAGGCGACAGTGCGGAACTGTATCGAACGCCTTCCGGAAGTCAAGAAAAATAGCATCTACCTGGGAGCCTGTATCTAATATTTTCTGGGTCTCATGAACAAATAAGGCGAGTTGGGTCTCACACGATCACTGTTTCCGGAATCCATGTTGATTCCTACATAGTAGATTCTGGGTTTCCAGAAATGACATGATACGCGAGCAAAAAACATGTTCTAAAATTCTACAAGAGATCGACGTAAGAGATATAGGTCTATAGTTTTGCGCATCTGCTCGACGACCCTTCTTGAAGACTGGGACTATCTGTGCTCTTTTCCAATCATTTGGAACCCTCCGTTCCTCTAGAGACTTGCGGTACACGGCTGTTAGAAGGGGGGCAAGTTCTTTCGCGTACTCTGTGTAGAATCGAATTGGTATCCCGTCAGGTCCAGTGGACTTTCCTCTATTGAGTGATTCCATTTGCTTTTCTATTCCTTGGACACTTATTTCGATGTCAGCCATTTTTTCGTTTGTGCGAGGATTTGGAGAAGGAACTGCAGTGCGGTCTTCCTCTGTGAAACAGCTTTGGAAAAAGGTGTTTAGTATTTCAGCTTTACGCGTGTCATCCTCTGTTTCAATGCCATCATCATCCCGTAGTGTCTGCATATGCTGTTTCGAGCCACTTACTGATTTAACGTAAGACCAAAACTTCCTAGGATTTTCTGTCAAGTCGGTACATAGAATTTTACTTTCGAATTCAATGAACGCTTCACGCATAGCCCTCCTTACGCTAACTTTGACATCGTTTAGCTTCTGTTTGTCTGAGAGGTTTTGGCTGCGTTTAAACTTGGAGTGGAGCTCTCTTTGCTTTCGCAGTAGTTTCCTAACTTTGTTGTTGTACCACGGTGGGTTTTTCCCGTCCCTCACAGTTTTACTCGGCACGTACCTGTCTAAAACGCATTTTACGATTGCCTTGAACTTTTCCCATAAACACTCAACATTGTCAGTGTCGGAACAGAAATTTTCGTTTTGATCTGTTAGGTAGTCTGAAATCTGCCTTCTATTACTCTTGCAAAACAGATAAACCTTCCTCCCTTTTTTTATATTCCTATTAACTTCCATATTCAGGGATGCTGCAACGGCCTTATGATCACTGATTCCCTGTTCTGTACATACAGAGTCGAAAAGTTCGGGTCTGTTTGTTATCAGTAGGTCCAAGATGTTATCTCTACGAGTCGGTTCTCTGTTTAATTGCTCGAGGTAATTTTCGGATAGTGCACTCAGTATAATGTCACTCGATGCTCTGTCCCTACCACCCGTCCTAAACATCTGAGTGTCCCAGTCTATATCTGGTAAATTGAAATCTCCACCTAAGACTATAACATACTGAGAAAATTTATGTGAAATGTATTCCAAATTTTCTCTCAGTTGTTCTGCCACTAATGCTGCTGAGTCGGGAGGTCGGTAAAAGGAGCCAATTATTAACCTAGTTCGGTTGTTTAGTGTAACCTCCACCCATAATAATTCACAGGAACTATCCACTTCTACTTCACTACAGGATAAACTACTACTAACAGCGACGAACACTCCACCACCGGTTGCATGTAATCTATCCTTTCTAAACACCGTCTGTACCTTTGTAAAAATTTCGGCAGAATTTATCTCTGGCTTAAGCCAGCTTTCTGTACCTATAACGATTTCAGCTTCAGTGCTTTCTATCAGCGCTTGAAGTTCTGGTACTTTACCAACGCAGCTTCGACAGTTGACAATTACAATACCGATTGCTGCTTGGTCCCCGCATGTCCTGACTTTGCCCCGCACCCGTTGAGGCTGTTGCCCTTTCTGTACTTGCCCAAGGCCATCTAACCTAAAAAACCGCCCAGCCCACGCCACACAGCCCCTGCTACCCGTGTAGCCGCTTGTTGCGTGTAGTGGACTCCTGACCTATCCAGCGGAACCCGAAACCCCACCACCCTATGGCGCAAGTCGAGGAATCTGCAGCCCACATGGTCGCAGAACCGTCTTAACCTCTGATTCAGACCCTCCACTCGGCTCTGTACCAAAGGTCCGCAGTCAGTCCTGTCGACGATGCTGCAGATGGTGAGCTCTGCTTTCATCCCGCTAGCGAGACTGGCAGTCTTCACCAAATCAGATAGCCGCCGGAAGCCAGAGAGGACTTCCTCCGATCCATAGCGACACACATCATTGGTGCCGACATGAGCGACCACCTGCAGATGGGTGCACCCTGTACCCTTCATGGCATCCGGAAGGACCCTTTCCACATCTGGAATGACTCCCCCCGGTATGCACACGGAGTGCACATTGGTTTTCTTCCCCTCTCTTGCTGCCATTTCCCTAAGGGACCCCATTACGCGCCTGACGTTGGAGCTCCCAACTACCAGTAAGCCCACCCTCTGCAACTGCCCGGATCTTGCAGACTGAGGGGCAACCTCTGGAACAGGACAAGCAGCCATGTCAGGCCGAAGATCAGTATCAGCCTGAGACAGAGCCTGAAACCGGTTCGTCAGACAAACTGGAGAGGCTTTCCGTTCAGCCCTCCGGAATGTCTTTCGCCCCCTGCCACACCTTGAAACGACCTCCCACTCTACCACAGGTGAGGGATCAGCCTCAATGCGGGCAGTATCCCGGGCAACCACAGTCGTAGTCCGATCAGGGGATGCGTGGGACGAGCTGGCCGTCCCCGACAAACCCCCATCCGGACCCCCACAGTGATGCCCATTGGCAACAGCCTCAAGCTGTGTGACCGAAGCCAACACTGCCTGAAGCTGGGAGCGAAGGGATGCCAACTCAGCCTGCATCCGAACACAGCAGTTGCAGTCCCTATCCATGCTAAAAACTGTTTTACAAAGAACGTCTGAACTAATCTACAGAGAGCGCAAACAAATCGGCAAAATTTAAACGGTTATTAAAATACAAGATTGCCTAGTAAATGCAGTAATGCTGCTACTTGCGCACTGCTGACACTGCTCGGCGGCGGAAGGAGACTAAGCGAAATTACACTATTCAGGTACAAAAACGCGATGCTACACTCTCAAATACTATAATACGCCCGAAATTTATGAAGTAAACAATGCAAGTACCAAAAACACGCAAAGAAATTAAGAATTAAACTATGTAACAAATGAGTGAGCTAGGAGTATACGACTTGCTGCTGTACGTACTGACGAAACTAAAATGAGCTCTAACATGGAAATTAAGCGTTTCCGGACACGTGTCCACATAACATCTTTTCTTTATTTGTGTGTGAGGAATGTTTCCTGAAAGTTTGGCCGTACCTTTTTGTAACACCCTGTATAGTCAGTAACTACTAATTTTGTCAGATAACAGGAAACTGTGTCATTGTTACAGCGTGGGATCGAACACACGAATTGGTGCTCCTATGGCTCTGCTTAGGGATTTGTGCCAGGAAACTACCACTTCAGAATTCACCAAGCCGACCATTCCGACTTGCTCCTGGGAGCCTCCTAGTCTCCCACCCATGTCTCGAGGAAAGCTTGTACCAGTCTGTTATGCCCATTTTTATTTATGAAATAAATGTAACTGAAATGGTTCAGAATTTAATCGGTGACAAATCACTGGGAACAGTAACTACTGTAGAATACACAGAAGTAATAGTCCGGGGCGACCTAATGTGGAATGACTACAAAAAACATGTAGTAGAAAAAAAAGATGCCAGGCTGCGATCCATTTGGAGTATCTTACGGAAATATAATTCAAAAAATGGTGCAAATGGCTCTGAGCACTATGGGACTTAACTACTGTGGTTATCAGTCCCCTAGAACTTAGAACTACTTAAACCTAACTAACCTAAGGACATCACACACATCCATGCCCGAGGCAGGATTCGAACCTGCGACCGTAGCATTCGCGCGGTTCCGGACTGCGCGCCTAGAACCGCTAGACCACCGCGGCCGGTGAAATATAATTCATCCACGAAAGAAGTGGCGTATAAAACAATTCCTCGTCCGATTCTTGAGCATTGCTCATCTATCTGGGTTGCTTACCAAGTTGGATTAATAGGAGAAGTAGACGAAGACCAACGCTTTTCGTTATGGGATCGTTAACTCGGGGTGAGAGCGTTACAGAGATGCTCAACAAATCCAGTGACAGACGTTACAAGAGATGTGGTGTGAATCAAGGAGAGGTTTAGTATTGAAATTCCGAGATAGGAGGATTCTGACAGCAAGGTCATCAGTCTCCTATTCACCCCTAGGACACAAGGACTCAGTCTGTCTGCGTGTAGAGTAAATTCTAAATGTTTGTTCAGCGTGTATTTGAGGCGGAACATGGGAACCAGTCCTGTGTTCATCTAGTGGGATGGGGGAAACCGCCTAAAAACCACATCCGAGTTGGTCTGCACACCAGCATTTCGTCCTTAATCCACCAGACGGATTTATTTATTTATTTATTTATTCTTTATTTAGAGAAAATCGTAGGACCAACTGGGAATCGAACCTTTAAGCCTTTTTATTTTTGTAGTCTCGAACTTAAGCACTTTTTTAAAATAGAAGCCCGAGATGATGGTCGGGGATACAGAGGGCAGGGGTCGCCTTTCGAGGCTTGGCCACAATGTCCCGTTCCCGCCCTCGCGGATGCAAGAAAGGGAAGAGAACTTTATTGGAACAAATTTAATTTTTTTTTTCACTGGATCCTACTGCCGCCATCAGAAGCTTCCATTTCCATATCATCTTCTCTCAAACAGATTCGAACCAGGACGGGTCTACCTCCCCGTCGCGGAAGCGGTCGCGTTAACACACACGGCTACCCGAGCGGGTCGCTCTGGGTGCAGACGGCCAAAATATTGCTTCCTCCCATATACGTCTCGTGAAGTGACCACGGCGAAAAATTCCGAGAGCTTAGAATTAATATGGAGATTTATCAACAATCAGTCTTCCCTCGCGCCATTCGCGAATGGAACAGGGAAAGGGGAAAATACAGTGGCACGGGAAGTACACTACGCCACACACTGGAAGGTGGCTTGTGGTGCACAGACGTAGATGTAGATAGTGGCGCTTGCAGACCATAGGCAGTGACAAAAAAAATTTGAGTCAGAACTGGAGGAGTCCTCAGATAGCCCCATGATTAAGCCGGCAGCTCACGGATCGGCAAGAAAGCAGAAAACCCAGGTTCTAGTAGCGATGTAGAACAAAGTTTCAGTTCACACTTCGTATTCTGTTCTTACTGATAACATGATTCAACGCTGTTATTCACTCAACCCATGACACCACTCTCCAGGTCGCATCGTCCACAAAGCAAACATTTTCCTTCATCTTTGGAAAGACATCGCTTGTGTCGATGTAACTTTTCTTTCACAGCAGCCGTGGTGAGGGAGGGTCATCCCGATCTGTCTGTACCTTCTTTGTGTTCATCTACGTTCGTTCTCCGCATTCCAGCTAACTGTGTGCCAAAGACCATGTTGGATAGCAATATCCCAGCTGGGCATAAATTTTCATCAGTCACCACAAACAGAGTGCTTGCTGTAATCACTGGGCACCGTCAGACCTGCACACGAAATACCGCAGCAACCGTTCCAGATCGTTCCGCATAACAGTTTATGAAATTACAGTTTTAATGCCTTTTAATTATGTAAATATCATATTTTAATTCACTGCTCACGTACGCTAATAACGCCAAAATTGTCGCTGTTCGCTTCCTACCCGTCGGGGAAATGTCGTACCATCAGTCGTGAATTTAATTTTCGCTTTTCTGCAAACAATACGCAGCAGATTCGCAACATTTCATGTATAGCTTTTTATGCACGGGTCCCTGCGTTCCTGAAGCGATTTACGAAATAACTACAATACCCGTTCAGTTGATGTACCGGATGACCCATGTAGAGTCAGACATGTAGACGACATATACTGTAGACGACATATACTAGCAAATTTAAGTTGTCATCATGACGTCACACCACACTGTACAGTACTGATGGTAAAAAAATTGGGTTACGGGTGCCGTCCGTCTAACAGTAAGACTGAATATAGTCTTAGCATCAAGGAACTAGCAATTGCTGTAGAATTTATTGAAGGACAAAGGAAGATGATAGTAGATGTTCTTCGCAAGGGTGATATGGCAAGTGCTACTTACTTCTAGGAACTAATATATTAGGAAAAGTATCCTGAAAACATTCCAAAACATTAGCTTTAAATATAAGCAGATAAAGGCAAACTACGGGGTGTTTTAAAAAGATTCCTCCGATTTCAAAAGTCTATATCTTTACATGAATGAAGATAGAAAGTTGAGGTGAATTTTAACTTAACGCATCGAAACTAAAAGTTTACATTGGCGTCAGTTGTAAGCTGTCGGTTATCAGTGATGCTGAACAACATAAATCGGAAGACTCTTGAAGGTAGACGCTAACTATCCCTCAAAGTCTATCCCACGCAGTATTAAGTGGCGAATCTAGGAATATGTTAGAAACATCTGCGTATTGGTCCTGTAGAGACTACCAAGACAACATTAGGCAAATTACAAAGTATACAGAATCATTAAAATAGTTATTCTTTCCATCATGCGCACGCGAATGGAACGTGAAGAGACCACAATGTTTCGTGCAACGGACTGTACGTTCTGCTGCGCACTTCAGTGGTTTGTACGATGTGGATGTATGTATAGACATATATATGTGCAAAATTTTCGCAATTACAGAAAGTTGAAGGTTAGATGGGTATAGCGGATAATAAATGAAGAGACGCTGAATCGAATTAGGGAGGAAATAAATTTATGGCAAGCTTGAGTAAAAGAAATGGTCGCTTGATTACCAGAGGCATCAAGGACCAGTTAATTTGGTAATGATGGGAAGTGTGTGTGTGTGTGTGTGTGTGTGTGTGTGTGTGTGTGTGTGTGTGTGTGACTATAGGAAGCAGGTTCATGGGTATGTACGCTGATGAGCCAAAACATTATGACCCTGAAAACTATCCACCGCGAGATTGAATGCCTGCTGGCGGCTTTGTGAGAACGTGACGCTGTAAGGAAAGTATATACGAGTAAGCGGATCAGAGACTAATGGGGAATCATTCTAGCGACGAAGCTTGACACAAATCGGGAAAGCCATTGACGTAACCGACATTGACCAAGGGCAGAACGGCGTGGCCCGGCGCCAGGGAACGAACGTCTCGAAAATGGCGAAGCTGATGGCTCTTAGGCCGGTATTACACTATCAAATTTCTTTGTCAAAGATTTGATCAAAGATGTGATCAAATATTCCGTCAAATATATTTGACAAATATCTTTGACGTAGCGCTAGAAGGGGTATTACACTGTCATAATATTTTTCGTCAAATTTGAAGATGGTTGACAACAACTTGTTATTAATCGCAGCAGTTGCACGTACCACAATTGCACTGTGTGCACATGCAGATGAGAAGCGAGGGAAAAAAAGGAAACATACCTGGGTGAAGGCGTGGATTTTACGACGACACGATAAAAGCATCCAACAAGACTTGTTACGTGAGCTTATAGTGGAGGACATCAAGTCGTACATCAATTACTTAAGAATGGATGAGCATACATTTCTGTATGTGCTCAGTGAAGTGTGTCCTCATATCACAAAGCACAATATTCACTTAAGAACTGCTACATCTGCAGAAGACATGCTCACTGTAACACTCCAATTCGTTGCTACAGGAGAGGGTTGGGTTAGGTCAGGTTAGGTTAGGTTATGTCAGGTCAGGTCTCCAATCTTCTTAATCTGTTTTTGTATTCAGGGTGCCTCACTTTGTTAAGCACCACATCAGCTTCATACATCTCTATTAATTTTGTAGTTGTCAGCACACACCAATTATATTTACTGGCAATGTTTATAAAAACACTACAGACGACAGAACACTGCAGCGATGATAGCGCTCCATTTGGTAACATGTCACATTGCAGTGAACAGAAGACAAGCGACTTCTGATCAAATCTACAGCGAGGCCCTAGATTTGATCAAGTATTGGACATTTGACAAAGTTCCCTATTACACCATCAAATATCTTTGACAAAGATTTTTGACAAAGAAATTTGATAGTGTAATACCGGACTTAGCGAGCTACTGTCGTGAGATCCTGTGGAACGTGAGTGACGGATGGTGAGGCCATGAGCAGGTGACATGGCGTTGGACGTTCACAACTTATCACAGATCATGGAGGTCGGAGGCTTGCCCACTCTATAAAGTAGGATAGGCAGCGATCTGTGGCAGGTTTGAAGGTAGAATACACCGCTGGTGCGGGCACAAGCACATCGTCCAGCGCACATAGTTGAACATGGGGCTCCGCAGCAGATAACCTCGACTTGCTCCCATATTGACTCAACGACATCGTCCATTACGATTCGAGTGGCACCGGATCGTCGAGACTGGACAGCGGGTCAATGGAAATGTATCGCTTTGTCGGGAGAATCACTTTCATAGTTACACTAGGTCGATGATCAGTCTGGACACGCCACCATCCAGGCGAATGGATGTTCAAAACATGCATGGCACCACGGACGCATGCCAGAGGAGGAAGTAATGTGCCATGGGGATCATTCACCTGAGTTGCATTTGACCTGATTTAGTAATCGAAGGCACCATGACAGCTGTGGTCTGTGTGAACACTATTGCAGACCATCTGAACCTCTTCGGGCTTGATGTTTGGGGTTTCTCTACCATTGCACTCTTCGCTGATAATTACTCCTCTCCTTGTCGGTGATGGATTTTTTCATCATTAGCATTACTCCACGATCGAGTGGATGGATTGAGATGCTGCTATTAGTTTATTTTATCCTTTGCTGAAAGGTATTATTGAATCATAGAAATAAAATTATGCCATAAGTTTCGAATCAAACTTCCACTTCCATGAATGCTGCAACCTTGGACGACATTCCCTACTAGCGAATTACTGTTTAATATTCTTCCGACATGCGATCGTAAAATTCAGTACACTGCTTTGCTTCCTTTCGAATACTTCCTCCGACAGTCTGTTAGCGATCGATCACATCTGAAGACTCCACATAAGCGACTGTCGCACTGGCGCACTCTCAAAAACAAGCAACTGTAAAACACACTATAGAGCCCAGAGATTCTTAACTGTGCATTGTCGCGCCTCACAGACATTGTGCTTCTTCACGTACCGATCGAGATGCGGCAACGGGTAAGGTCCAAATGGCTCTAAGCTCTATGGAACTTAACATCTGAGGTCATCAGTCCCCTAAACTTAGAACTACTTAAACCTAACTAACCTAAGGACATCACACACATCCATGCCCGAGACAGGATTGGAACCTGCGACCGTAGCGGTCGCGCGGTTCCAGACTGTTGCGCCTAGAACCGCTCGGTCACAACGGCCATGGTGACCTCATAGTCTTTCCCGACGGCGATGGTATCTTCCAGCAGGATAACTGTCCATGTATCGCGGCCAAAATTGTGCCACAGTGGTTTGAGGAGTATGACAGTGAATTTATGTTGATGTCTTCTCCACCGAATTCGCCTGACCTGATCCCGATGGAACATATCCGGGGTGCTATTGGGCAACAGATCCGTGCCAACAAATCACTAGCCCGTAATTTACGGGAATTTAGTGACCTGTGTGTGACGTCTGGTGTGCCATAAGGTAGCGGGGGCAAAGGTAAGCACTTAACACTTTTGCAGCCGACCGTGGTGACCGAGCAGTTCCACGCGCTTCAGTCCGGAACCACGCGGCTGCTACGGTCGCAGGTTCGAATCCTGCCTCGGGCATGGATGTGTGTGATGTCCTTAGGTTATTTAGGTTTAAGTAGTTCTAAGTTTAGGGGACTGATGACCTCAGATGTTAAGTTCCATAGTGCTTAGAGCCATTTGAACTTAACACTTTTCTCTTTTTCCCTCTGCTTTTCTCGTTACATGGCAATGAAAATTGTACACAATACACCTAGGTTAATAATTTACACGATACCATAAGGTCAAGAATGCTTTTATGATTTATTAAAGAGCGTTCTCGCTTCCCACGCCCGGGTTCCCGGGTTCGATTCCCGGCGGGGTCAGGAATTTTCTCTGCCTCGTGATGGCTGGGTGTTGTGTGATGTCCTTAGGTTAGTTAGGTTTAAGTAGTTCTAAGTTCTAGGGGACTGATGACCATAGATGTTAAGTCCCATAGTGCTCAGAGCCATTTGAACCATTTATTAAAGTTACGTTTAACAAAATACTACAAATGAAGAAAATGGAACGTTGCCCCAGGCCTGGGTAAATATCCTATTGCTACGGAGCCAAATTCCTCACAAAAAGAAATTATTATAATATTATAACAGACTAAAGGAGAATTACAGTATTTGTCAGGTACTACCATTATTAACTTGTATAATGTTTTGCTGCATCAAAATCATCACCATCTACACAGTCATCATCATCATTGCCTCCATTCTCGTGATCGTGTTAAACGTAAAAACATGACACTAACATAGCACTAATTTAAACAGAAAACATTTTAACGCAAGGAAACACATTATTTTATTATTATTTGGACTTTTCTTGGCACATTTTTCTTCAGTTTTCCCGGTTTTCCTCTTTAGTCTTCATTATAGACTCGATGAGGCGAAAATTATGTTTAAATTACAGAGTTTCCAAGTTGCTGAAAAAAAGTTCCATTTGTGCTTTACTTAATTTCATTATCCTCCCTATTCTTATTTCTCTGGCTGCCTGAAATTTAAATTATGACGAGCGATGAATGACCGAGCCCAGTCTCCCTTTGCGACTTGGGTTTCTTTATTAAGCAGTGGTTAACGCTATTACTTTCGGCAAACTGATACGCTAAATGTCGGAAGTGTTCAAAAGTAAGGCCATAGAACATAGAGCCCCGACTGATACAGTGCTCCGCCAATTAAGTTTCCGCTGTCTCAGAAATACTCTCCTGAAATGCCCCTGTGATGCCACTCCACAGACTACTTTAAGCCTTTTACGTTTGTTTTTCTCTCGTAATTTCTGTAACATGGAATTGAACTAGTGTTATAATACTGACTCAGTCGATATGAATGTTAAACTGTAAATTAAGATCTGTTAGATACTCTATGTTAAATAAACCTACGCGTTCAATACTAAAACCGAAGAAAGAGGTACGCATGCGGACTTTTGCCCCAGGTAGTTCGTAGCATCTTTGTCCTGTGACGCTGATTTCTGAACTTCTGATATCAGCTACCATATATGGCAACTTGTTAAACTAACATTTATTCTTAAAGCGTGAGTTAGGTTATGTATGTACATACGACGTCTTGTTAAATCCTTGGATTTTTGTTGTAGCAGACAGATAGCCATCACTTACGTGATTAATAAATAAATAAATCGAAAGTTCCAAAAAACTAACACATCTCATATCTCGAAAGCTTCAAAGCGCAAACCACTAACACAACACACCTAACTTTTCCACCAAGAAACTGAAGATGCAGAGCTGCCACGCTACACTCACAAGAAGGTAAAACACTAGATTCGAATCTTTGTCCCGCTTGTACCTTTGGTCCTGCTTATCCTACCTGCAGAAACCCATGAAGGACTTGTCGAAAACATGTGACGCAGAATCGCCTGTATTGAGTTCCAGAGGTGGAACAAAACGGTGTTAGGCAGGTAGTCATAATGATTTGGCTCATCATCTACATCTACATCTACGTGACTACTTTGAAATTCACATTTAAGTGCTTGGCAGAGGGTTTATCGAACCACAAACATACTATCTCTCTACCATTCCACTCCCGAACAGCGCGCGGGAAAAACGAACACCTAAACCTTTCTGTTCGAGCTCTGATTTCTCTAATTTTATTTTGATGATCATTCCTACCTATGTAGATTAGGCTCAACAAAATATTTTCGCATTCGGAAGAGAAAGTTGGTGACTGAAATTTCGTAAATAGATCTCGCCGCGACGAAAAACGTCTTTGCTTTAATGACTTCCATCCCAACTCGCGTATCATATCTGCCACACTCTCTCCCCTATTACGTGATAATACAAAACGAGCTGCCCTTTTTTGCACCCTTTTGATGTCCTCCGACAATCCCACCTGGTAAGGATACCACACCGCGCAGCAATATTCTAACAGAGGACGAACGAGTGTAGTGTAAGCTGTCTCTTTAGTGGACTTGTTGCATCTTCTAAGTGTCCTCCCAATGAAACGCAACCTTTGGCTCGCCTTCCCCACAATATTATCTATGTGGTCTTTCCAACTGAAGTTGTTCGTAATTTTAACACCCAGGTACTTAGTTGAATTGACAGCCTTGAGAATTGTACTATTTATCGAGTAATCGAATTCCGACGGATTTCTTTTGGAACTCATGTGGATCACCTCACACTTTTCGCTATTTAGCGTCAACTGCCACCTACCACACCATACAGCAATCTTTTCTAAATCGCTTTGCAACTGATACTGGTCTTCGGATGACCTTACTAGACGGTAAATTACAGCATCATCTGCGAACAACCTAAGAGAACTGCTCAGATTGTCACCCAGGTCATTTATATAGATCAGGAACGCCAGAGGTCCCAGGACGCTTCCATGGGGAACACCTGATATCACTTCAGTTTTACTCGATGATTTGCCGTCTATTACTATGAACTGCAACCTTCCTGACAGGAAATCACGAATCAATGTAGGTTGCAGTAGTTGTGCAGAGATGAAGAGGCTTGCACAGAATAGGCTAGCGTGGAGGCCTGCGTGAAACCAGTCTTCGGACTGAGGATCATAAAAAAAACAACACCTGTTGCGTCGTCTGGATTCTGTTCTTATTATCGTAGTTGACCATCGTGTTTTTTAGTCACGAGGTTTAAAAACTAGCTGGAGAGACGAACTATTCCACTTTTACGAGTACGTTTCCAAGCCCGGTGAATTACGTCGTCGGCCTTAACCCCAACTGAACTGCAATAACCGGCGCTCTACAACACAGCGACATACAAAACTCGTTTCGCGTGGATATAATCCGCCCAGCGTTTTCCCGGCGTCTGTGTTCACGGGATACTGGTTTTGAAAATTGTCCAGGAGAAAAAGCGGTTGTGTGTAAGATGGTGTGCGCCAGCAAGAGGAGAGGCGCGTGGCTGGAGCGAGGCCAAGAGTGTGTGGTGTCGCCACATGTAGCCAGCTGACCGCCGGCCGCTGGGGGCCCTCTCGAGCGAAACAATGTTAACACTTTCGCGACCAGTGGGACATAACCTGTGAACAGTGAGCTCAGTTGGGGAGATGGAGCCAAGCCGTGACTCATTACGTCGAAGCCGCCGGGGCGATATTTCGAATTGTTCTTCCAGATACGAGTCTACTTTTAGTTTGCACTTCGCTGTTTATGTCGATTCGAAGTTAATCTTTTTCTACAGGGTCAGTGTCGCTGCTGTTCTACTTTGTATACATTTGTAGTTCCGTTCCTAAATATCTTCTATAATTATACTCCTAAAAATCCTGATTTGTAGAGGAGAGGCTAAACTTCCACAGTCTACACCTAACTGAATGATGAGACATTGTACCAATACAAAATGAGCAAAAAAGTGACGTAAGATCGTTTTTTAATGATTATCTCACCAGATTGGAAATGAAAATTCAGAAAATAAATCATTTTAACGTAACCTCTTTTCGGTCCTCCTAACTGCATTTGATGAAAATACCTACCTCTTTATACCTAAGAGGGGAAAAATCAGTTCTCTGTGCATCATAAGGGAGAAAAACTGTTTAACCTCTTCTTACTTTGTTCCTCATTCTAGATACTGAGTCAAACTATATACAGCCAAAGGAAAAAAAAGTTAAAATATTAGCACGAATTACTCAATAGGTAAACTGATCTTAGTGTTTGCAGACAATAATTCTAGGGAAGGAAGGACTTGCCAAACCAGGACGATTACGTTTAGTACGTTTTCTTTCTGAAATTGTTTATTCGTTTCATGGCAGTACGTATATACTAAAAAAATGTGACAAATCTAAATAGCTCGACTGATCGATTTTACACTGTAAATGATCTGGAAAACTGTATAAACTCAGTACGTTACGGTTATTCAGCAACTGTTTATCAGCTCTCGCTCGTAGCATGCATGATCGCTAGAAATGACTATTTTTCGTACGTATCCGGTATTTCCTAGAAACAACGTGTGCCCATTTCTACAGAAATTCTTGACTTCGCTGGGGAAATCTGAAAAGATTGTATATCTTTTAGTTGTATTATTTGTCCAGAATGAGATTTTCACTCTGCAGTGGAGTGTGCGCTGATATGAAATTTCCTGGAAGATTAAAACTGTGTGCCGGACCGAGACTCGAACTCAGGACCTTTGCCTTTCGCGGGAAAGTGCTCTACATCATCTCCCAGGCTGTGGCTAATCCATGTCTCCGCAATATCCTTTCTTCCAGGAGTGCTAGTTCTGCAAGGTTCGCAGAAGAGCTTCTGTGAAGTTTGGAAAGTAGGAGACGAGGTACTGGCAGAATTAAAGCTGTGAGGACGGGTCGTGAGTCGTGCTTGGGTAGCTCAGTTGATAGAGCACATGCCCGCGAAAGGCAAAGGTCCTGAGTTCGAGCCTCCTTCCGGCACACGGTTTTAATCTGCCAGGAAGTTTCAGTATTATTTGTGTTCCTCGAAGATCATTTTCCTGTAGTTATATGCAGTAGCGTACACAACTTAATTGTGGAACAGAACGTTGCTTCCTGCCGCCCATCGATTACTGCTCCTGTAATCCTTGACCACTCTTGAACAAATATAAGAGATAGAATCTGGCGAAAGTGGCAAGCACAGGCACTGCAGGCATCTTCGAATGCCTCTCGCCACCCTCGTCACTGTCGCCACTGTGGCGGCACCACCGAAGACCGTCACGGTTTTAAACAAACGCACCTTTGAACAGTCTTTCCAATTTGATGTTGAGCTCGCTGATTGTAACATACCATTTCTTTGCCACGTGAACGGGCTGGAGCGTTGGCCGTTGCGCATGGCAGAGCCTCTTCCATTTCCCGGGGTAGGAGACTGCTGTCTAGACTGGACATGGTAGGCC
Organism: Schistocerca serialis cubense; assembly: GCF_023864345.2. Classification (NCBI taxonomy): domain Eukaryota; kingdom Metazoa; phylum Arthropoda; class Insecta; order Orthoptera; family Acrididae; genus Schistocerca; species Schistocerca serialis. The sequence continues at coordinate 555,677,973 of NC_064640.1, forward strand.
AGTATAACATCTCGTGGGTCCCACAGCACCAATGAAAGGCGGGTCCCTATGCTTTTTAAACTTATCTTCTTGCTCCCGTTTAATACGTGAAGGAGACGTCTAACAAAATTCTGTTTCACTAATTTCAGAACTAACAGATGCTTTGGATTCTGATGTTTGAACCATTGTCTGAGGTACATAATTCACATTAGTCAAGGCACAACACCTACCTGTCATAGTCGACCATTACGTCCATTAGCTTAGCAAGAGAAAACCACTGGTTGAGCAGTAAAATAGTTAAACGTCACCCAGCGTCCGTCGGGTTTCGCTTCAGGTCGTTCTGAGGTGGTTAACTGTACCCATCTATGCACTTGTGGGCAGGATTTGAGTTTCCGTTTCAGTTACCCTATACATAAACAAGAACACGTAAAAAACACGTCTACATTAGAACACTAATATGCAGATACATTTCAACACTCATACATCCGCCTGTATTGTTAACCTCTAGTCACCATGCTAGACGAAACGCGCACCTTTATACAAAAATGGGAATATTTCGTATTATGATTCTCAGCAGTTTTTCTCGCGTTCCTCACCGCTCTCTCCATGTATTACTATATTCTGACACTGCTCTCCCAAATCCCTTCTTGAAACTGACGTGTAAAATTGTAAACCAATGTGTCGAACACGTCTTCATTTATATGACAACTGATATTAAATAAAACTCCACTAAGTGCTTAATTCAAACAAGTAATTGTGAGACCTTGGGAGTGTTCTGGTTGTCCGAATGTTTCACTAAACGGCCTACGTCTTTTGGTGCAGACGTATTATCGGCAAATGAGTGTTGAGCAAGTTTTACTAACAGTGTGAAGCAAACAGTCTTTGTCGACGTTGCGCAAGTTAGTAACAATGCTCAGCAGGCGAGGGTTGAACAAAATATGTAAATAAAACTCTTGTGTCAATTTGTAATACGTGATATGTTGTTTAATGTATTAGAACTGCCTCATACCTATTCTTGGAATTTTATCTTAGTCCTTTATTGTTTCCATTGTTATAAAAATGTTGCACAATTATGCGCGCATAATTCTAAATTGTTTTATTATTTTAATTTCAATACCTCTAACTCTTTAATTTCTCCGTAAAACTGGATTGTAGGGCGTACTCAGTTCCAGATATAGCCTTAGATCACAATTGAATAATGATGAAGTGTAGGCTGAATTTCAAGAGAATCGTCCGAAAGAATCAGTATGAAAGGAATTGGGGTTCTTTACCAATGAGGAGTGATGACATGCGTTTGAAATTTTCTGAGGATGTGGATACTGCGATAACGAATACCAGAGGAGGCAGTTCAGTTGAATAGGAGCGGTCCTGTCCGAAACGCGCAATCGTAAATGGTGGACAGACAATCATAGATACAAGGAAGGTAACTGCGAATAAACGTTGGGTAACAGATGACATACTTCAGCTGATCGACGACAGAAGGAAGTGCAAAAAGTGTTTAGGCATAGACAGGAATACAGAAATATAAATCACTTAGCAACAAATTAAATAGGAAGTGCAGGGCAGCAACGGAGAAATAGCTGCAAGAAAGATGTGAAGAAATCGAAAAAGAGATGACAGTCGGGAGGAATGACTCAGCATACAGAAAGGTAAAAACAAACTTCGCTGAAATTAAAAGCAAGCGTGGTAACATCAATAGTGCAATGAGATTCCACTTCTAAACGCAGAAGAAAGAGCGCGTAGGTGGGAAGAATGCAATGAAGGCCTCTATTATAGGGAGGACTTGTTTGATGACGTGACAGAAGAAGAAATTAGAGTCGGTATGAATGACATAGAGAATCCAGTTTTAGTTGGAATTTAAAAGAACTCTGGAAAATTTGAGATCAAATAACATAGAAGGGATAGATAAAACTTCATCGGAATTTCTAAAATCATCGGGGGAAGTGGCAGCCAAACGACTATATAAGTTGATGTGTAGAATCTATGATACTGGCGATGTACCATCAGACTTTTAGAAAAATATCATCCACACAAGTCCTCAGACAGAAAGGCCGATAAGTGCGAGATCAGCTTAACAGCCCATGCGTACAACCTGCTGACAAGAATAATGTACAGAACAATGGAAGAGAAAACTGAGAATCAATTAGATGACATTTTATTTGCCTTTGGGAAAGATAAGGCACCGGACAGGTAGTTCTCACGTTGCGATTGATACGGAAGCATGGCTGACGAAAAATCCAGACACGCTGATAGGATTTGTAGGCCTAGAGAAAGTGTTCGACAATGTAAAATGGTGCAAGATGGTCGAAATTCTGAGAAAAAATCAGCAAGCCACAGGGAAGACGGACAATATACGATATGTACAAGAGGAAAGAGGGAAGAACACGGTTGGAAGACCAAGAACGGAGAGTCCTATTAAAAAGAGTGTAAGACAGGGATGCAGTCTTTCGCCACTACTGTTCAGTCTATACATCGAAGTTACAATGACGGAAATAAAAGTTCGTTGTTGTTGTTGTGGTCTTCAGTCCTGAGACTGGTTTGATGCAGCTCTCCATGCTACTCTATCCTGTGCAAGCGTCTTCATCTCCCAGTACCTACTGCAACCTACATCCTTCTGAATCTGCTTAGTGTATTGATCTCTTGGTCTCCCTCTACGATTTTTACCCTCCACGCTGCCCTCCAATGCTAAATTTGTGATCCCTTGATGCCTCAAAACATGTCCTACCAACCGATCCCTTCTTCTAGTCAAGTTGTGCCACAAACTTCTCTTCTCCCCAATCCTATTCAATACCTCCTCATTAGTTACGTGATCTACCCACCTTATCTTCAGCATTCTTCTGTAGCACCACATTTCGAAAGCTTCTATTCTCTTCTTGTCCAAACTGGTTATCGTCCATGTTTCACTTCCATACATGGCTACACTCCATACAATTACTTTCAGAAACGACTTCCTGACACTTGAATCTATACTCGATGTTAACAAATTTCTCTTCTTCAGAAACGATTTCCTTGCCATTGCCAGTCTACATTTTATATCCTCTCTACTTCGACCATCATCAGTTATTTTACTCCCTAAATAGCAAAACTCCTTTACTACTTTAAGTGTCTCATTTCCTAATCTAATCCCCTCAGCATCACCCGATTTAATTTGACTACATTCCATTATCCTCGTTTTGCTTTTGTTGATGTTCATCTTATATCCTCCTTTCAAGACACTGTCCATTCCGTTCAACTGCTCTTCCAAGTCCTTTGCTGTCTCTGACAGAATTACAATGTCATCGGCGAACCTCAAAGTTTTTACTTCTTCTCCATGAATTTTAATACCTACTCCGAATTTTTCTTTTGTTTCCTTTACTGCTTGCTCAATATACAGATTGAATAACATCGGGGAGAGGCTACAACCCTGTCTCACTCCTTTCCCAACCACTGCTTCTCTTTCATGCCCCTCGACTCTTATAAGTGCCATCTGGTTTCTGTACAAATTGTAAATAGCCTTTCGCTCCCTGAATTTTACCCCTGCCACCTTCAGAATTTGAAAGAGAGTATTCCAGTTAACGTTGTCAAAAGCTTTCTCTAAGTCTACAAATGCTAGAAACGTAGGTTTGCCTTTTCTTAATCTTTCTTCTAAGATAAGTCGTAAGGTTAGTATTGCCTCACGTGTTCCAACATTTCTACGGAATCCAAACTGATCTTCCCCGAGGTCCTCTTCTACCAGTTTTTCCATTCGACTGTAAAGAATTCGCGTTAGTATTTTGCAGCTGTGACTTATTAAACTGATAGTTCGGTAATTTTCACATCTGTGAACACCTGCTTTCTTTGGGATTGGAATTATTATATTCTTCTTGAAGTCTGAGGGTATTTCGCCTGTCTCATACATCTTGCTCACCAGATGGTAGAGTTTTGTCATGACTGGCTCTCCCAAGGCCATCAGTAGTTCTAATGGAATGTTGTCTACTCCCGGGGCCTTGTTTCGACTCAGATCTTTCAGTGCTCTGCCAAACTCTTCACGCAGTATCTTATCTCCCATTTCATCTTCATCTACATCCTCTTCCATTTCCATAATATTGTCCTCAAGTACATCGCCCTTGAATAAACCCTCTATATACTCCTTCCACCTTTCTGCCTTCCCTTCTTTGCTTAGAACTGGGTTTCCATCTGAGCTCTTGATATTCATACAAGTGGTTCTCTTCTCTCCAAAGGTCTCTTTAATTTTCCTGTAGGCAGTATCTATCTTACCCCTAGTGAGACAAGCCTCTACATCCTTACATTTGTCCTCTAGCCATTCCTGCTTAGCCATCTTGCACTTCCTGTCGATATCATCTTTGAGACGTTTGTATTCCTTTTTGCCTGCTTCATTTACTGCATTTTTATATTTTCTCCTTTCATCTATTAAATTCAATATTTCTTCTGTTACCCAAGGATTTCTAGTAGCCCTCGTCTTTTTACCTACTTGATCCTCTGCTGCCTTCACTACTTCATCCCTCAAAGCTACCCATTCTTCTTCTACTGTATTTCTTTCCCCCATTCCTGTCAATTGTTCCCTTACGCTCTCCCTGAAACTCTCTACAACCTCTGGTTCTTTCAGTTTATCCAGGTCCCATCTCCTTAAATTCCCGCCTTTTTTCAGTTTCTTCAGTTTCCATCTGCAGTTCATAACCAATAGATTGTGGTCAGAATCCACATCTGCCCCTGGAAATGTCTTACAATTTAAAACCTGGTTCCTAAATCTCTGTCTTACCATTATGTAATCTATCTGATACCTTTTAGTATCTCCAGGATTCTTCCAGGTATACAACCTTCTTTCATGATTCTTGAACCAAGTGTTAGCTATGATTAAGTTATGCTCTGTGCAAAATTCTACAAGGCGGCTTCCTCTTTCATTTCTTAGCCCCAATCCATATACACCTACTATGTTTCCTTCTCTCCCTTTTCCTACTGACGAATTCCAGTCACCCATGACTATTAAATTTTCATCTCCCTTCACTACCTGAATAATTTCTTTTCCTCGTCATACATTTCATCAATTTCTTCATCATCTGCAGAGCTAGTTGGCATATAAACTTGTACTACTGTAGTAGGCGTGGGCTTTGTGTCTATCTTGGCCACAATAATACGTTCACTATGCTGTTTGTAGTAGCTAAACCGCACTCCTATTTTTTTATTCATTATTAAACCTACTCCTGCATTACCCCTATTTGATTTTGTATTTATAACCCTGTAATCACCTGACCAAAAATCTTGTTCCTCCTGCCACCGAACTTCACTAATTCCCACTATATCTAACTTTAACCTATCCATTTCCCTTTTTAAATTTTCTAACTTACCTGCCCGATTAAGGGATCTGACATTCCACGCTCCGATCCGTAGAATGCCAGTTTTCTTTCTCCTGATAACGACGTCCTCTTGAGTAGTCCCCGCCCGGAGATCCGAATGGGGGACTATTTTACCTCCGGAATATTTTACCCAAGAGGACGCCATCATCATTTAATCATACAGTAAAGCTGCATGTCCTCGGGAAAAATTACGGCTGTAGTTTCCCCTTGCTTTCAGCCGTTCGCAGTACCAGCACAGCAAGGCCGTTTTGGTTAATGTTACAAGGCCAGATCAGTCAATCATCCAGACTGTTGCCCCTGCAACTACTGAAAAGGCTGCTGCCCCTCTTCAGGAACCACATGTTTGTCTGGCCTCTCAACAGATACCCCTCCGTTGTGGTTGCACCTACGGTACGGCTCTCTGTATCGCTGAGGCACGCAAGCCTCCCCACCAACGGCAAGGTCCATGGTTCATGGGGGGAGGAATAAAAGTTCAATAGTGGAATTAAAATTCAGGGTTAAAGGATATCAGTGACAATATTCGCTGATGACACTGCTATCCTTACAAGGGGACCCTCCATACTGTAAATCACGGATTTTGATGCGCTTCAAATATGTTGTAGAGGCACTTACCCTGAGTCCCTGGCTATCCGGTTTTTTAGCGACGGGCCCTGGTTTTTGAGAAAATCGCTTTTGAAGTTCATTGCGTGCTTTGTATATGCGTAAGATGACATGCTTTCTGAGCAAGTCAGCGTAGCTCAGCGGTTGACGTTCATATCTACCGTGCTGCAGGTACCGTGTTCGAATCCTGCTTTTGTGTGTGTGTGGTTTTTTTTTTTTTCAAACTCACCGAATTTTTCAATTTTATTTCCAAGAATTTCAACAAACGGTGTAAGGTGTGCGAAATTATAAAGATATATTCAGTTATTAATTTTTCTGTCATACAATGTTACGCAATCTTATTTTTCATCGTCCACATTGCTTGGCGTGCCAGAACAATATTGTGGGTGATACTTAACATACAAATAACCGAAGCACAAATTTTCGCAGCACTACACGCATTTTATGAAAGGAACCATCTTGGTTCAAATGGCTCTGAGCACTATGGGACTCAACATCTTAGGTCATAAGTCCCCTAGAACTTAGAACTACTTAAACCTAACTAACCTAAGGACATCACACACACCCATGCCCGAGGCAGGATTCGAACCTGCGACCGTAGCAGTCCCGCGGTTCCGGACTGCAGCGCCAGAACGGCTAGACCACCGCGGCCGGCGGAACCATCTTGCAGGCGCACGGTTTCTTCATGAGCGATACCGGGAAACACAATTCTTTTGCATTCAAAAAGATTTTTCTTTCATCCGCTAATTTCGATGCGAACCATGCGTATCTAATCACTGCGCTGTATTGATGTAGAATTAGCAAATGTAACGCTATCGAATCTTCCGTAGAAGCGATCTTTCTTTTGTCTTTCATCAAGTCAGGATAATTCTGAATAATTTTTGTGAAGATATTCACCTGTCGGTAAAAATAAACATCGCAGGGCTGGCAATAAGGAGTGCACTTTGATGGGAGCACTTTTAGGGTTCAGGTGCTCGCTTTCCTTTCATCAGTGAATCGTATAAAGTTTTATCGGTTTCCCTCCCCAGGAATCGATAATGTACATAAATTTTGTCTGTCCCCGTACGGAAGAATTACAGAACGCAGAAATTCTTCGTATATCAGTTTCGTGAACTTCCCGGATTTCGTGCAGAACACGACTACATTTGTGTATTTCCCAGTTAATTCGTCTACTCGTTCTTGAACGTTAGGACCGAATTTTCCGGACAGTTTTTGCATACATAAAAAAAACATATCGGAGCAGCATTCGAACATGGTACGTCCAGCGCGGTAGCCATGAACATTTACCGCTGCGCTACGTTGACTTGCTCGAAATATATGTAATGTTACGGGTATAAGAAGCGCGCGATGAACTTCAAAATCGATTTTCTGGCAAACCAACGGCCCTCGCTAAAAAACTGGATAGCCAGATACTCAGGGTAAGTGTCTCTACAACATATTTGAAGCGCATCAAAATCCGTGATTTGCGGTATGGAGGGTCCCCTTGTTAGTGAAAGTGAAGAAGAATTACTGAATCTGGTGGATCGAATGAACAGTGTAATGGGCATGGAATATGGATTGAGAGTAAACCGGATAAAGACAAAAGTAATGAGATGTAGCATAAATGAGAATAGCGAGAAACTTAGCATCAAAATTGGTGATCGCGAAGTAGACGAAGGAATTCTGCTACCTTGGAAGCAAAACAAACAGTGACGGAAGCAGCAAGGGAGATATAAAAAGCAGACTAGCACAGAAAAAGAAGGCATTCCTGGCCAAAAGAAGTCTACTGCATCACACATAGGTCTTAATCTGCGGAAGATATATCTGAGAAAGTACGATTGAAGCACAGCATTGTATGAAAGTGAATCACGGACAGTGGGAAAACCGGAACAGAGGAGAGTCGAAGCGTTTGAGATGTGGCGCTACGGAAGAATACTGAAAACTTGGCAGATTGATTGGATAAAGAATGAGGAGGTCCTCCACATAATTAGTGAAGAATCGAACGGTCGTGCCTGGCCACCACAAGGGAAGATAGCAGTGCTGTGCATCAGGCGTCTTCACATCTGTTCCTGCCATCAGTGAACAAGTAATACATCATTCTGCGTCATCTCATACCACTGGTCGGAGACAAGCAGCAGCCAGTCTGGGGAATTACCGTCCCATGCGCAGGGTACCGTTAACACTACAACGCAAACGGCTGCGCTTGGATTGGTGTCGTGACCTGGAATCATGGACTGCTGATGAATTGAGTCGCAATGAGTGCAACGATGAAGATCATAATGAAGATGAGTATGATAGGGCATGTATTACGACAACAGAGAATAATCTCTGTGGCTCTAGAGGGAGCTATAGAGGGTAAAATTTGTAGGGGAAGGTAGATATTGGAATACATCCAACAAATAATTGAGGACTTAGGGTGCAAGTACTACTCTGAGATGAAAGGGTTAGCGCAGTCTTCTGACTGGTCTGATAGGCACCGCCACGAATTCCTCAATTCGTAGCGGACCGCATCAGACCAGTCAGAAGACTTATACTAAAAAAAAAAAAGAAAAAAGGAAAAGGGAAAAACATGCGCAGTGCCTTGCGGGTTGCCTGATAGCTTTGAATCCACAGCACGCGCTGTACGATTAGACCTCCTCTGTTCTAAATGTGTTGTGGCCTGAGCTCGCTATGCGATTTCTAGAGCGGGAGACTGTTCCAGGATGGCCTATGTTTTCCAGCACATGTTGGAAATAAACATTGAAAACCCCTGGAAGGAAGCAGCTCATTGCTGAAGAGCACGACGTGGCCAATAGAAATTACTGCATTCTGTTTCTGAGGCTGATTGACTCCTTAGTGGCGAACATTTCAATGGCCTGATTAGCAGCAAGTAGATGAGTCTTTTCCTGAGCGTAGAACCCCTGACAGATACGTTTTGCCCTCTACATTGACTAAGGCATTTCAATAACATTTCTTCAAAACACGAGAACTCTCGTTGCTTCCTTCATCCGTATGGAGAGTTTTCATCTATCTTGTCTTTTTGCTCCACGATTGTCCAAACCGGGGATGCCCGAACGTTTTCTTAAGACTACTTTTTACACTTCCTGTTCCACGGGCACAATAACCTGCTTTTCCGTGCGAAAGTCAAACATTTGCACTCCTTTGAAGGCTTTCTTACAACTGATTTACGTACTGTAGTAACTACACTACCGAGAGAACACAGAAGTGTCGGAAAAGAGTAGAAAGACGAAACAATTTGAATTAACGAGTATTACAGAGCCGCTGACTTCGAATTGTTGCAGAGTATTTGTGGGGCGGTATGCAATGATAATATGTTCGCTTATGGAGTGTATCAAACCACAACAGATTTATTCAATTTACCCAGGGGACTTGACATGTAGAGCAATTTGTACAGAACTTCGATTGATCGAGGTTCGAATTAGCAAGAGTCGACTACACCAACATTGACCCCTTACACACTAACAGTGTGAAGATTAGTGGTTGTACAATAATTTATTTCGTCACAAAAAAATTCCCATTAACGATGTAAGCAAGTAGTTACCGTTTTGAGATGAGCTTAATGTATAAACAAACATAGTTAAGCACATCTGAAGATGGCAACTACTTGCCGAAACCGGTACTATCAATATTCCTTATGTATCCAAGCAAACGTGACGTAATCAATCATTATGCAAACATTTATAAAGGACGCGTACTTCCAACTGGCAATACATCAATTTAAAAAAAAAAAAACAACAAAAAAACAAAAAAAAACACTGACATTTGCCGCTACGACCTCTGACAGCAGACATCTCGTCGCTACTCGACCGTAGTAGGAGCCAGCGGTGGTGTATGACATGACCGCGGTGTACATTTTCCAGTCCAGTGATCGGACCTCCGAATCTTTCTCAAAGTAGTTGGACGGTTAAAGGGCTTTAATTATTATTATTGACTTTTGGAATAGTGGGGGGTTCAACCATGTCTCGCGATCAAAGTATCGCTGGCGACACTTGTTAGACTGCTTTTAATAGATTAGTGGTGCAGAAAATTAGTCTGGGTGCGCCAGTAAATTATTTCGGCAAAACCTGCGGAGCAGAACGTCGCGTAACTTCTCTCGAGCGCCACACATTACAACAGCGCGGTCTACCCGCCGCCGCTCAAGACCAGCAACTTCGTGGATTCTGACGCAGTAAGCACAGATACGGAAGTGTGGGTACAAACAGCAGCACAGTGTATACAAAGTGTATCTGATGTAAACACAACAGGAAAAGGAGCCTGTGACCACTGGAGACAGTGCCACAGCTTTCCCCAAAGTCGTTCTCATAACACATACATGTCGTATTATTAATCGAGATAAATCCACATGCTGATGGAGGTTCAAGCTTCTGAAACGCTTCATGGAAATAAAAGAAGTCGTTGAGGCTAACAATAAACTTGTAGTTTCAATTGATATCATGAACAATCGTTGTAAAGCCTAAACTTGAAGTATTCACATTTAAAGAAGTAAATATACCAAATCGTCTCATTTCTTCCGCAAACTGGTACCCCTGGTTTAGTATCAGTCAGATTATTCCTTTATGTATATGTGGTATCTGTAGCTGCTATGTAAGTACACTGGCTGACAAAAAAAGTGAAGCACCCAGAAGACATGGCCGGATGTCTGCAGGATAAAAGGTATTTAAAAGACAAACTCTGGGAAGTTATATGGAAAACCACAACAAACAATTTTCTCTAATGTCGTAATCACCTGTGAACATTTTGTAATATAATGGAGGACGCAGTCGTCTCAACACCCGTGCAATTACGCGTAACATGGGGACGAATCAGACAAATGTAAGAAATGTTAATTCACTTCACTTTCAGCGTGAGCACAACGTGCAACCAGATGATTATCCACTCAGAGCACAGTTTTCGCAGTGGTACTTTGAAGGCCGGCGTGGTGGCCGAGCGGTTCTAGGCGCTTCAGTCCGGAACCGTGCGACTGCTACGGTCGCAGGTTCGAATCCTGCCTCGGGCATGGATGTGTGTGGTGTCCTTAGGTTAGTTAGGTTTAAGTAGTTCTAAGCTCTAGGGGACTGATGACCTCAGATGTTAAGTCCCATAGTGCTCAGAGCCATTTGAACCATTTGGTACTTTGAACAGCGTCAAATGCATCCTACAGTTCTGTCTTATGAACTGTTTACAGGAGAAGCGACGTTCAGACGCGAAGGGCTCTTCAACATCCACAATTCATACGTTTCGGCTGAGGTTGATCCGTATGCCACGTTTACTCGTGGTCATCAATTGCGGCTCTACGAGAGTGTGTGGGTAGATGTTGTTGGTGACTGTTAATTGGGGAGTATCTCCTATCTACGCCATTAGCGGGTGGGTATTATTACAGTTTCCTCGTCATTGCATTGTCAGACTTGCTGGATGATGTTCCACTCGCTACAAGACAGCGCATGTGGTTCCATTATGACGGCCGCCGGCACATCTCAGTTGTCCTGTGCATCGATTCTTGAACCGACAGTTTCCAGAGAAGTGCATTGGCATTGGTGGTCCTGTACCATGGCTTCTAGATCCCCCGATATAACGTCTCTGAACTTTTTTATGTGAGGTGAGATGTGCAAGCTTATTTACAAGACCCCTGTAGAATCAGAAGAGAATCTGGTTGCCCAGTTAGTAGCAGCAGCGGAAGGCACATCTCAGTTGTCGATTCTTGAACCGACAGTTTCCAGAAAAGTGGATTGTCCTTGGTGGTCCTGTACCATGGCCCACTCGATCCCCTGATATGTCCTCTATGAACTTTTCTGTGTGAGGAGAGATGTGCAAGCTTGTTTACAAAACCCTTGTTGAACCAGAAGAGAATCTGGTTGCCCAGATAGTGACAGCAGCGGCGGGAATTGAGAATAATCCTGCAGTCTTTGACTGTGTTAGACGGAACAAGTCAATGGAGGCATTTTTGAACCTCTATTGTAATGGTTCAAATGGCTCTGAGCACTATGGGACTTAACTGCTGTGGTCATCAGTCCCTTAGAACTTAGAACTACTTAAACCTAACTAACCTAAGGACATCACACACATCCATGCCCGAGGCAGGATTCGAACCTGCGACCGTAGCGGTCGCGCGGTTCCAGACTGTAGCGCCTAGAACCGCTCGGCCACTCCGGCCGGCACCTCTATTGTAACTGAAGTAATTGTGTTGCTTTAATGATTTCTCTCTTGGTAATAATGAATAAAATCTCGTTTCTGTTACTTTTTGTCCCCACAGAAAAATACTTTAGAAAAAGTATTTTTACTGTACCATGCAACCTCCCAGAGTACGTTAGTTTAATTAATTTTCATACAGAGAAACTCCCTCTACCTCTTTAAAAATGTTCACAGGTAATTACGAAAGCAGATAAAAAATTTTATTCGGTGCCCCGTGCAACCTCCCAGAGTTTATCGGTTTAAATAATTTTCACCGTGTATGTAACTTCGTACACGTATGCACCATCGGCGGTACGCTGGTGAACAATTTTAGCTGCAATTCTTTGTGACAGATAGCAGGGCAACGCGAGTACAATAATGTTGTTCGTGTTAATATCGTTATTAGGCCTGGCAGGGTGTATGTTAGGGACGTGAACAGCGTCAGATGTTGAGCGATCATTGAGAAGGACATGGAGATACTGCGTACTCGTGTGAGACGGCGTTGTCAGCACCTGGCAGGGTTTAAAGCAAGCCTCATTGTGGATCTCCACTTAGCCGGCTGGTCCAGTCACTCAGTATCCGAATTTGTGGAGCATTCTGATGTGATCGTGGGCCCGATGTTGGACTGCATGAGAAAGTGGGGGCAGGGGTACTCGTCGTCAAGGTTCTGGTCGAAGGTTGATCATGTCTGACCACCACAAGGGCAGATAGCAGTATTGTGCATCATGCATTTCGCAGCCCTTTCACATGTGACTCTGCCATCCGTGAACAAGTAATGTAAACCCTCCAACATTTTGTGCCATCCCATATTTACATATAGCCCCACTAGGCACGGGCCTAGGAGCGGAAACTTAAGGGGGGCGGCATTTTTTGCTCTGTACTCAGTTTAACCTTTTACGTTTTAAAATAACTATGCTTACAAACGATAAAAACTTTTAATATTATTAACCAACTTGCTAGTTTAAATAAGACTTAAGAATGAAATTCGACAATACAAGCTTGGAAATATACATAGTTTACTTGGTGACTGAATGGAAATTGAACATTGGGTTTCTGTCTGGTATCATCTTCATGACTGTTCAAAATATTTTGAAGTAAGCTGTCAGGACGGCGATCTACAATACAATGTTTGAAACATTATTACTCCGAGAATGTTGTCGGCTTCTACTTGTTGTTGTTGTGGTCTTCAGTCCTGAGATTGCTTTGATCCAGCTCTCCATGCTACTCTATCCTGTGCAAGCTTTTTCATCTCCCAGTACCTACTGCAACCTACATCCTTCTGAATCTGCTTAGTGTATTCGTCTCTTGGTCTCCCTCTACGATTTTTACCCTCCACACTGCCCTCCAATACTAAACTGGTGATCCCTTGATGCCTCAGAACATGTCCTACCAACCGATCTCTTCTTCTAGTCAAGTTGTGCCACAAACTTCTCTTCTCCCCAATACTATTCAACACTTCCTCATTAGTTATATGATCTACCCATCTAATCTTCAGCATTCTTCTGTAGCATCACATTTCGAAAGATCCCACTCTCTTCTTGTCCAAAATATTTATCGTCCATGTTTCACTTCCATACATGGCTACACTCCATACAAATACTTTCAGAAACGACTTCCTGACACTTGAATCTATACTCGATGTTAACAAATTTCTCTTCTTCAGAAATGCTTTCCTTGCCATTGCCAGTCTACATTTTATATCCTCTCTACTTCGACCATCATCAGTTATTTTGCTCCCCAAATAGCAAAACTCCATTACTACTTTAAGTGTCTCATTTCCTAATCTAATTCCCTCAGTATCACCTGACTTAATTCGACTACATTCCATTATCCTCGTTTTGCTTTTGTTGATGTTCATCTTATATCCTCCTTTCAAGACACTATCCATTCCGCTCAACTGCTCTTCCAAGTCCTTTGCTGTCTCTGACAGAATTATAATGTCATCGGCGAACCTCAAAGTTTTTATTTCTTCTCCATGGATTTTAATACCTACTCCGAATTTTTCTTTTGTTTTCTTCACTGCTTGCTCAATATACAGATTGAATAACATCGGGGAGAGGCTAAAACCCTGTCTCACTCCCTCCCCAACCACTGCTTCCCTTTCATGTCCCTTGACTCTTATAACTGCAATCTGGTTTCTGTACAAATTGTAAATAGCTTTTCGCTCCCTGAATTTTACCCCTGCCACCTTCAGAATTTGAAAGAGAGTATTCCAGTCAACATTGTCAAAAGCTTTCTGTAAGTCTACAAATGCTAGAAACGTAGGTTTGCCTTTCCTTAATCTAGCTTCTAAGATAAGTCGTAGGGTCAGTATTGCCTCACGTGTTCCGATATTTCTACGGAATCCAAATTGATATTCCCCGAGGTCGGCTTCTATTAGTTTTTCCATTCGTCTGTACAGAATTCGCGTTAGTATTTCGCAGCCGTGACTTATTAAACTGATTGTTCGGTAATTTTCACATCTGTGAACACCTGCTTTCTTTGGGATTGGAATTATTATATTCTTCTTAAAATCTGAGGGTATTTCGCCTGTCTCATACATCTTTCTCACCAGATGGTAGAGTTTTGTCAGGACTGGCTCTCCCAAGGCTGTCAGTAGTTCTAATGGAATGTTGTCTACTCCCGCGGCTTTGTTTCGACTCAGGTCTTTCAGTGCTCTGTCAAACTCTTCACGCAGTATCATATCTCCCATTTCATCTTCATCTACATCCTCTTCCATTTCCAAAATATTGTCCTCAAGTATATTGCCCTTGTATAGACCCTCTATATACTCCTTCCACCTTTCTGCTTTCCCTTCTTTGCTTAGAACTGGGTTTCCATCTGAGCTCTTGATATTCATACAAGTGGTTCTCTTTTCTCCAAAGGTCTCTGTAATTTTCCTGTAGGCAGTATCTATCTTACCCCTAGTGAGATAAGCCTCTACATCCTTACATTTGTCCTCTACCCATCCCTGCTTAGCCATTTTGCACTTACTGTCGATCTCATTTTTGAGACGTTTGTATTCCTTTTTGCCTCCTTCATTTACTGCATTTTTATATTTTCTCCTTTCATCTATTAAATTCAATATTTCTTCTGTTACCCAAGGATTTCCACTAGCCCTTCGTCTTTTTACCTACTTGATCCTCTGCTGCCTTCACTACTTCATCCCTCAAAGCTACCCATTCTTCTTCTACTGTATTTCTTTCCCCCATTCTTGTCAATTGTTCCCTTATGCTCTCCCTGAAACTCTCTACAACCTCTGGTTCTTTCAGTTTATCCAGGTCCCATCTCCTTAAATTCCCACCTTTTTGCAATTTCTTCAGTTTTAATCTACCGTTCATAACCAATAGATTGTGGTCAGAGTCCACATCTGCCCCTGGAAATGTCTTACAATTTAAAACCTGGTTCCTAAATCTCTGTCTTACCATTATATAATCTATCTGAAACCTGTCAGTATCTCCAGTCTTCTTCCATGTATACAACCGTCTTTTATGGTTCTTGAACCAAGTGTTAGCTATGATTAAATTATGCACTGTGCAAAATTCTAACAGACGGCTTTCTCTTTCATTTCTTAGCCCCAATCCATATTCACCTACTATGTTTCCTTCTCTCCCTTTTCCTACTCTCGAATTCCAGTCACCCATGACTATTAAATTTTCGTCTCCCTTCACTACCTGAATAATTTCTTTTATCTCATCATACATTTCTTCAATTTCTTCGTCATCTGCAGAACTAGTTGGCATATAAACTTGTACTACTGTAGTAGGCACGGGCTTTGTGTCTATCTTGGCCACTATAATACGTTCACTATGCTGTTTGTAGTAGCTTACCCGCACTCCTACTTTTTTATTCATTATTAACCCTACTCCTGCATTACTCCTATTTGATTTTGTATTTATAACCCTGTATTCGCCTGACCAGAAGTCTTGTTCCTCCTGCCACCGAACTTCTCTAATTCCCACTATATCTAACTTTAACCTATCCATTTCCATTTTTAAATTTTCTAACCTACCTGCCCGATTAAGGGATCTGACATTCCACGCTCCGATCCGTAGAACGCCAGTTTTCTTTCTTCTGATAACGATATCCTCTTGAGTAGTCCCCGCCCGGAGATTCGAATGGGGGACTATTTTACATCCGGAATATTTTACCCAAGAGGACGCTATCATCATTTAACCATACAGTAAAGCTGCATGCCCTCGGGAGAAATTACGGCTGTAGTTTCCCCTTGCTTTCAGCCGTTCACAGTACCAGCACAGTAAGGCCGTTTTGGTTAGTGTTGCAAGGCCAGATCAGTCAATCATCCAGACTGTTGCCCCTGCAACTACTGAAAAGGCTGCTGCCCCTCTTCAGGAACCACACGTTTGTCTGGCCTCTCAACAGATACCCCTCCGTTGTGGTTGCACCTACGGTACGGCTATCTGTATCGCTGAGGCACGCAAGCCTCCCCACCAACGGCAAGGTCCATGGTTCATGGGAAGGGGTTTCTACTTAACCCTACCATATTTCCCCGTGAAAATACCGGAACCCCTCAAAAGCTTTTATAAACTAATCAGCAGTTTCTTAATTACTGTAACATGTGTGAGCCTCAGTATGTAACACCGGACTCTAGTTAAATTTCTTGTATAAATTATGGAGAAGTATCAAATCAAGCCTCCATTACTTTAATTAATGTGAAAGCTCTGTGGTCTTCAGTATCTGAGCTTTGATTTAATGACACCCGTTTAACAAAACATGTTGACACTGGGAATGTTTCACATATTTAAACACATGTTTATACGAAAAGGACATAAGCAGAATATCAAATAACGTGTGAAATACACTTCACAACAGTTTAAAAGTTTTATTTATTTATTTATTTACTTAGATAATTTTTTTGGCGAAAGAAGAATAAGAAACCAACTTTCGTTTGTCTCATTTATTTCGTTTGTCTCATTTAGTGTGCTGCAGCCTGCACGATATCAAAGTTCCCACTCTGTGCAATCGAATAGTACGTGGCATTGCGAATTTTATGTTAAACTTCTTAACTAAGCTTTTTTTCTTCGAGGAAAGGTTATTTTTATTTTATGTTGGAATAAAAGGTCCATTTTCGTGTAGACATAACAGCAGTGTCCACACAAATGACAACACACAACATCAAATGCCAACAAGACTACTTAAACTTTGTAGTCTGTCTTCTCTGCCCACAGAAGTCGCTAAAATGTTACAAGAATTAAGTGGGATAAAAGTCGATCCAGCACACCTCACTGCAAGAGACTGCAAAAATTATTTGCTTTTTAAATTAGAAAGACAGTGTCAAGAATATTCAGAACATATTTCTGCGTCCCAGCTAAAATTCCGGCGACGCGGGACACAGAAGCCGAAAAAGGAACTGTCCCGTTTTCTTTACGAGACGAATTCCAGCCGGTAGGTGTGCTTCTACTGTTCACTGACAAGCGAGAAACAGGCGACAATGAAATTAAATTATTCTGCATTGTCGCTATTTCATAGCACAGTTATGTCAAGTAATCCGAGTTGGTCAGTTCATCGCACCCTGCTTAAAGGAAAAATCTTTGTGCTCGTGTGCCATATTTAAGGTAAAAAGCTTTGAGCTCATATGCGGTGTAGTACGACTGGAACTGGATACGGTCTTTCTTTCCTTTTACATTTTTTCTTTTGTTTTGACTGTTGGTTGTCAATTTTTTAAGCGCCTTAACATGAATAACAGGGAAAAAAGCGAACGTGTAAAGTTAAGTGGGGCGGCATTTCGGAAATTGTCGAAGGAAAGGTGAGAACGAGAAGCCAATGCTCTAAAAACTCTTGGCATAGTAGATAAATTTTCCGCAAAAAAAGTTGCTGGTTCGCCTTTGAATTCAAGTAGTACGGATGATATTTCTGGCACTGCAGCTGTTGTAAAAGGAGTAAATACTGACGAAACAAAAGTTAAAAATGAAGAAAAGCAAATTGTTCCTGATTTAGAGTTTCACGGAAAATTATGTGACGAGTCAGGCATTACAAAAAGAAATAACCTCGTTAGTGATGATCCTGCAGAATGGTATGTCAGTGAATCAAAAATCGACAATCTCTTACAAGGTGGCATTAATCAAAATTGCAACGGTGATTTTTCTAATTCAAGAAGATCAATAGGCGATAAAACCAGATATTTGAACAAAAATGTATTTTACCGTAAACTTTTAAATGGTGAATCAACTTTGCGTAATTTTCTAGTATACTCCTGTAGCACCGGTGCTGTTTTTTGTGCGCCATGTTAATTGTTCAGAGGTAAGGCTGCAATTGATCCTAATGGTATTGAAGATTGGAAAAATATTTCTAATATTTCATCTCATCATGAGACTTCACTTGAACACAAAATTCTGAGTTATCACTCTTAACAAGAAAAAAGTCACTTGGAACAACAGAAAACCATTTCCAGTCATATGTTGAGACAGAAAAAAATGTACTGGCGAAGTGTGTTGAAAAGGGTGTTTGCAGTAGTGAAGAAGCTAAGAAGATGGACTTCCCCTACGTGGACACATTGAAAGATTCCATTCATTACATAATGGTCAATTTATGTTGTCTCTTGAACTTATAGCCGAGTTTGATCCTTTTCTCGCAGAGCACATTGAAAGATATGGAAATCCAGGGCAGGGACATACAATTTACCTTTCTTCAACAATCTGTAATCAAGTAATAGAGCTTCTTTTTAAACGAATAAAAAGAATTATCATACGTGAAATAAAACAGGCCAAATATTTCTCTATAGTAGTAGATTCTACTGCGGACATTTCACATATCGATCAGTTATCTTTCATATCAAGATATGTTAACGAGAATGGTGAACCTGTTGAACGTTTCCTTCTGTTTTTACCAAACCCGGGACACAAGTCCGAAAACTTAGCTGAGGCCGTACTAAAAGTCCTGTCTACAAATTCCATTGATATTACTGACTGTAGAAGCCAGTCATATGACAACGCAAGCAATATGTCAGGAACCTACACTGGTTTACAGGCACGATTAAAGTGCGAAATCAGAAAGCACGTTATGTGCCTTCTGCAGCACATTCTTTGAATTCAGTTGGCACTAGTGCTGCAAGCTGTTGTCGGGAAGCATGCTCACTTTTCACTGTAATGCAAAGCCTTAATAATTTTTTCTCTGCTTCTACACAGCGCTGGGATAAACTTCTTTGTTTCATGAAACCGGGAAGCAAAACGGTAAAAAATTTATCAAAAATACGTTGGTCAGCAAGAGAGGAAGCGTGTGTAAGTCTACATGAAAACAGGGAGGGCGTTATCAATGCCCTCACCCATATTGCCGCCCGCAGCTCGTGGTCGTGCGGTAGCGTTCTCGCTTCCCACGCCCCGGTTCCCGGGTTCGATTCCCGGCGGGGTCAGGGATTTTCTCTGCCTCGTGATGACTGGGTGTTGTGTGCTGTCCTTAGGTTGGTTAGGTTTAAGTAGTTCTAAGTTCTAGGGGACTGATGACCATAGATGTTAAGTCCCATAGTGCTCAGAGCCAGCCAACCCATATTGCCAATAATACGTTTGAAAAACCACTTGTACTAAATGAGGCTTCAACTCTATTGAATCAACTCAGCAGACGAGAAACAGTATTCATAATGACAGTTTGGAAGGACATACTCCAGAGATTTGATTGTGTAAATCTTGAAATTGCAAAATGTAAATATTGATACTGAAATAGTTCATGAATTATATGAATCACTTGTAGAATTTATTGCATCTATTAGTGGCATGTTGGACTGTAATTAAAATAAATCCTTGGAGATTGAAGTGATATAGACTATGAATGGACCTATAAAAGATAACGAAAACGCAAACTTCATTATGACGAAGAAGCGGATCCTGAAGAAGTTTTTCTGATTGGAAGGGAGAAATTAAGAGTCGAAACATTTCTCCCAGTACTCTACAAACTGTACACTGAATTAGTGAGATGGAAGGAAAGCTATAGAACACTGTTGGACTCCTCCACAGTTTTCAGTAACCTTAAGAATAGTTCACCTGACAATATTGCTGAACGTGCAGCAAAACTCCAAGCGTCATATGACACAGATTTAGAGCCGTCCTTCCCTAGTGAATGTGAGCATTTCGCGGAACTTTTGAAATCTTCTGAGATTAGTGATATACCAGTCGAAATGAGTAAATTTTTACGAAAAGAGGTTACAGTCCGTGTTTCCGAATGTTGACATTGCTCTTAGAATATTTCTATGTATGGCTCTTACAAACTGTTCAGCAGAACGCTCGTTTTCGGCTCTTAAAAGACTGAAATCGTACCTACGTTCTACGTTATCTGAGGAGAGATTGAACGCCTTGACCACTCTTCACATCAAAGCCAACATCCTAACTGATAACTGTCTGAACTATGAAAAGCCATACGCAAACTTTGCTGACTGGTGAGTTTGTTTATTTATTCTCATTAATTTTAAAAATATAAGATTATAATGTGCTTTTTATTGTAACTTAGAGCACAAGCATTGGATTTACATACTACGTATTACCTGTCTATTTTACAATTGCCGATGGCAGAACGCGGAACTAAACGTTGTTTACGTGCAGACATGACCGAAGGCGCCCGAAAGTACTAAACAATACCCGAATGACCAGGCCGCTCGGCGCTGTACAGTCAAGTCATACTGATATTACAACTGATGCGTATTCTTGGCGTCTGCTGAAATGTATAGCTATCGCGGAAATATATGTTATCGGAGAGTACGCTCAGATGAAAAAGTGTTAATATATAATGTAGTTCAGTTCTGTCAATAAATACGTAAAAGCTTGGCTAACACCGTTAGAAAGAGCTATGGTGAGAGCAGTAGCTGCAGTACAAAACGGTTCAGCCCTTACATGGATTAAAGGTGTTGCGCACACTTATTATGCAACAACTAGCTACACAGATCCTAATGCTTTACACATTAACTATTAGATTATAAATCAGATTTGATTTTTCCACACTAGTCTGTAAAATAATGTAATAGCAAATCCAGTTCTGTGTTTGTTCGCCTGTATTTAGTTATTAGTTCGAGCACAGAAATCTCTCTTTCATTTTCATTTCTTGTGCTTTCCTATAGATTCACGTATTAATACCAAACGTGTTTTTTTGCATCTGCTACACATTCAAGTTATTAGATCGTAAAACGACAGCTTAATTTTAATTTTGAACGCATCTCTGTAAAAGTTCGTATTAATTTCTAATGTATGACACGTTCGCTTCAATTTTTAGATATTAACACAACTTTTTTATTTTCATTTTCAACAGTTTCGTGTAAAAGACCATATTAAAAGTGAATGTATAACAAAAATCCGTTGTCTCCTACACACTCTGCTGAATTGTTAGGCCATAAAAGAAAAGTTATTTTCCTTGTGTTCGTTTCTGTTGTCGTTCGACAGAAGGATATGTTAACATAGTGCAGTTTTAAGTTTGTTTTATCGCTGCCGTACACCAAGTACAGTTCAGGAACCATATTACACTTTGAGCGCGACTAGACCGCTGACGCGTCCTTCAGGACAACGAATAGCAGAGTACGGAAACAGCTCACAGCGCTCCCACCAAAACGGCAATTTTGAAGTGGTCGGGTAACAGATATTATTTAAAACATGCTTTTTTGGGGGGGGGGGGGCGCATTTAATATGGTGTACCAGTTTTCAACAAGACAATACTCGGTCACTCTTGGCACATGTTTCTATGAACTGTCTGCGTGATGCTGAGTCACATGGGCAGCAAGATCCCCAGATTTGGCCCCCGATGGAATACTTGTAAGACCAGCTCGGACATCAACTCGATCCCAGTCCCAGTACCCAGGATATCAAGGACAAGCTGCAACAGTTGTGGACCACCTTACCTCAGTAGAGGATACAGCGGCTTTATGACACCATTCACAGCCAAATCAGTGTATGCACTGGGCCAGGCCAGAGGCCAGAGGAGACGCCGCGACGTACTGATAAGTACACTACTGGCCATTATAATTGCTACACCATGAAGATGACGTGCTACGGATGCTAAATTTAACCGACAGGAAGAAGATGCTGTGATATGCAAATGATTAGCTTTTCAGAGCATTCACACAAGGTTTGCGCCGGTGGCGACAACTATAACGTGCTGACATGAGGAAAGTTCCCAACCGATTTCTTATACACAAACAGCAGTTGACCGGCATTGCCTGGTGAAACGTTGTTGTGATGCCTCGTGTAAGGAGGAGAAATGCGTACCTTCACGTTTCCGACTTTGATAAAGGTCGGATTGTAGACTATCGCTATTGCGGTTTATCGTATCGCTACATTCCTGCTCGCGTTGGTCGAGATCCAATGATTGTCAGCAGAATATCGAATCGGTGGGTTCAGGAAGGTAATACGGAACGCCGTGCTGGGTCCCAACGGCCTCGTGTCACTAGCAGTCGTGATGACAGGCATCTTATCCACATGGCTGTAACGGATCGCGGAGCCACGTCTCGATCCCTGAGTCAACAGATGGGGACGTTTTCAAGACAACAACCATCTGCACGAACAGTTCGACGATGTTTGCAGCAGCATGGACTATGAGCTCGGAGACCATTGCTGCGTTTACCCTTGATGCTGCATCACAGACAGGAGCGCCTGCGATGGTGTACTCGACGACGAACCTGGGTGCACGAATGGCAAAACGTCATTTTTTCGTATGAATCCAGGTTCTGTTTACAGCATCATGATGATCGCATCCGTGTTTGGCGACATCGCGGTGAACGCACATTGGAAGCGTGCATTAGTCATCGCTATACTGGCGTATCACCCGACGTGATGGTATGGGGTGCCATTGGTTACACGTCTCGGTCATCTCTTGTTCGCATTGACGGCACTTTGAACAGTGGACGTTACATTTCAGATGTGGTACGACCCGTGGCTCTACGCTTCATTCGATTCCTGCGAAACCCTACATTTCAACAGGATAATGCACGACCGCATATTGCAGGTCCTGTACGGGCCTTTCTGGATACAGGAAATGTTCGACTGCTGCCCTGGCCAGCACATTCTCCAGATCTCTCACCAATTGAAAACGTCTGGTCAATGGTGGCCGAGAAACTGGCTCGTCATAATACGCCAGTCACTACTGTTGATGAACTGTGGTACCGCATTGAAGCTGCATGGGCAACTGTACCTGTACACGCCATCCAGTCTCTGTTTGACTCAATGCCCAGGCGTATCTAGGCCGTTATTACGGCCAGAGGTGGTTGTTCTGGGTACTGATTTCTCAGGATCTATGCACCCTAATTGCGTGAAAATGTAATCACATGTCAGTTCTAGTATAATATATTTGTCCAATGAATGCCCGTTCATCATCTGCATATCTTCTTGGTGTAGCAATTTCAATGGCCAGTAGTGTAGGTTCATACTTCCAAGGTCTCCATAAATTTAACTCGATTTTGTAATCACTGAATAACTTCACATACCCTCTCAACCTGTGAAGTTTCATTCTGTTTCCTTCTCTTCTTCTGGGTGCTTCACCCTTTTTGTTAGGCAGTGTAGTTTGTTAATGCACTCCGTCTTCAGGCCACAAGTAGCCCATCGGGACTATCCGACCGCCGTGACATCCTGGGCGGGGGATGCGGATGGGAAGGGCGTGTGGACATCACACCACTGTCCCGGTCGTTATGATTGTTTTCTTTGACCGGAGCCGCTACTATTCGGTCGAGTAGCTCCTCACTTGGCATCACGAGGCTGAGTGCACCCCGAAAAATGGCAACAGCGCGTGGCGGCCCGGATGGTCACCCATGCAAGTGCCGGCCACGTCCGACAGCGCTTAACTTCGGTGATCTGACGGGAACCGGTGTATCCACTGCGGCATGGCCGTTGCCGTAGTTTATTAATACTGGATTTTTTAAAAATCACGATGCATATTTTATTTTATTCAGTTAAAACATCGCCAATGGTAGGGTTCCCTCCTCCATTTCTTGCTTACATTGGCGTAGTGATGTCAGCATGCACATTTTACCAGAATTTTCCCCTTTGGCGCTGGTGCTGACGAACAACGAAACAAAACAAGATTGACAACGAAGTCTAATAGTAAGGCAATATTTTTCAGGCGGCCGCTATCACAGAGCATGGGCAGCCACGGGGTGGAAGGGAACGAGAGGAAGGAGTGTTTCCCCGACTTCCCCCTCACTCCTCAGAGACGGTCTTCTTAGGTTGCCTGTTCTATTACGGCTGCTACTGCTGTTTCTACCGACACATCTGAATTGTTCTTTAACAAATGTACTATACTGTGTGTAGCACTGAGCATTTTCAAGCGCACGCATCACCTCACGAATGCGACAGATGCACCGTTTTGAACACAAACAGGAACCCTACATTTCCGTACGTCGTGCTTCACACGTGCATTGTTCTTCTATAGATTAGAACCATTTTCTCTCTTTATCACGATAAAATTTCTTCTTCTTTAATTGTTTCCATCTTGGGCATTAGCATAAGCAGTACAAATGCCAACAAAACAAATAGATATTAAGATAAATGATCGCGGAAATGTAAAGCAAGTACAATCGCTTAACAGTGGAAACGCATCTGGATCGGATGAGATACCCGTGAGATTCTACAGAGATTATGCGAAATAACCTGCTCCCCTTATAGTTTTTAGATCACTCAGCGAAGGAGACCTAGCGACTGGAAACAAGCGCAGGTCATTCTCGTTCTCAAGAAGGGTCGTAGAACAGTTGCATATAATTATAGGCCTATACCGCTTACGGCAATCTGTAGTAGAGTTATGGAACATGTGTTATGCTCACCTATTATGACATTTTCGGAGAACGAAAATCTCCTCTCTAAAAGTCAACACAGATTTCGAAAACGGAAAACTTGCGAACTCAGTTCGTTCTGTTGATCCATGTGATTCAGAGCGCCATAGACACTGTCACGCAAGTTAATGCCGTGTTTCTTCAGTTCAGGAATGCATTTCGTACAATTCCGCACAGTCGTGTAGTGAACAGAATACGAGTTTACCGACTGCTGAAACAGATTCGTGACTGAATTCAGGACTTCCTTGTAGACAGAACTCAACACGTCGCTCTTAACGTAACAAAATCGACCAATGTAAAGGTAATTACAGGAGTACCCGAAGAAAGTTTAATAACGTCGTTACGGTTTACAATGTATATAGACGATCTAGTTGTTATGTTGGAAGTTCCACGACGCCGTTCGCAACAGTACGAGGAAAATCAGATGCCAGACTGAGACTCATTAGGAGAACCTTCATAAAGTATCACTCATTCACGAAGGAAGTGACTTACAAAACACTTTTTCCACCGCTTCTTGAGTATCGCTCATCAGTCTGGGACCCTTATCGGATTAGATTAGTAGAAGACGGAGGCAAGATCTAATGAAGAGCGGCGCGTTTCGTCACAGGTTCGTTTAGTCGACGCGAGAGCCCTACAGAGATGCTCAAGAGACTCCAGTGGCATAGGCTGAAAGAGGGGCGTTGTGCATAACTGGTAGCTTCACTGTTGAATGTCCAACTAAATGCTAAATATCTCCGACTGTAGTAATTTTATTTCACTACTGATCCATTCATTGATCTCATAAGTCCACGAAGGCTTGTCGACCACCTATCTCCTTCAATCATCCCTCGACTTCGCTATCCTTCTCCAGTTCCGCACTCGTATTCATCTCAGATCCATCTCTGCATCATCCAGCCAAAGAACTCTTGATCTCCCCACTGCGCAGCTACCCTCTGGCTGTGCAGACTGCATCTTCTTTGGCACTTACTGTTCTTCCATTCTCTGTACACATCCCAGCCAATGTAACCTTCGTGCCTTTACATCTGTGGTGACTGGTTGATTCTAATAGAGTTCATAGTGTTCTGCATTGGTCCTAATTCTCCAACCGCCATCATTACACCTAAACTAAACTCCGTTCGAAGAGGCCACCAAAGACCCAACGGTACCGACCGAATGCCGTGTCATCTCAGCCGATAGGCCTCACTGGAAGCGGATCTGGTGAGACGTGCCATGAGCACATCGCTCTTTTGGCTGTTATCAGTGTTCGTGAACGGAGCGGCTACTTCTCAATCAAGTAGGTCTCCAAACAGCCTCACAAGGATTGAGTGCAGACCGCTTCCCATCAGTGCTCGGCTGACGCGGATAGTCACCCATCCAAGTGCTAGCCAAGCCCATCATTATTTAACTTCGCTGATCTGATAGGAGCCGATGTTACCATTGCAGCAAGGCCGTTTGCGCCTTTATCACGTGATACCCCACAGGTATCTTTCGAACTACATTGCATTCCCATGCATCCAAGGTATTTCTAACTTTTCGTGTTACTGTCCGCATTTCGGTTCCGTACATAACAGGTTTTATAACAGTTTTGTAAACTGTCATCTTCAGCTGTCTTGAGATGTTGGAGGATCGCAACATGTTAAGGAAGCTGTAATAGCACTCGGTTCCTATTGTTATTCTTGCCTTTATCTCAGGTGGTAACATATTATCTTCTGTAGCTATACCTCACGAATATTTAAACTGGTGTACTCTTTCAAACATTTCAGTCAGTTCATCGCCTCTCCACCTTTTTTTGTTTCTTGTGCTGATCATATATTTAGTTTTTTATCTTACTTATGACCAAGCCAAATGCAGACACTTCAAGTTATGAAACTACGTAGTTTCTCAGTAGACATTCCCTATTCCCCCTAAGCATGGCTGTCATCCAAAAATGCTATGTTCTGAGGCGTCCTGTTGAATATACATTGAAGAACCAAAGAAACTGGTACACCTGCCGAATATCGTGTAGAGCCCCCGTGAGCACGCAGAAGTGCCGCAACACGACATGGCATGAACTCGACTAATGTCTGAAGTAGTGCTGGAGGGAATTGACACCATGAATACTGCAGGGCTGTCCTAAATCTGTAAGAGTACGAGGGAGTGGAGATCTCTACTGAACGGCACATTCCAAGGCATCCTAGATATGCTCAATAACTTTCATATTTGGGGAGTTTGGTCGCCAGTAGAAACGTTTAAACTCAGGAGAGTGTTCCCGGAGCCACAATGTAGTAGCTCTGGATGTGTGCGGTGTCTCATTGTCCTGCTGGAATTGTCCACATCCATCGGAATGCACAATGGACATGAATGCATGCAGGTGATCAGACAGGATGCTTACATATGTGTCACCTGTCAGAGTCATATCTAGTCTATCAGGGGTCCCATTTCACTCCAACTGCACACGTACCACACCATTACAGAGCCTCCATCAGCTTCAACAGTCCCCTGCTGAAAAGCAGGGTCCTTGGATTCATGAGGTTGTCTCCATACCCATACACGTCGTTCAGCTCAATGCAATTTGAAACGAGACTCGTCTGACCAGTCAACATGTTTCCTGTCATCGACAATCCAACGTCAGTGTTGTGTCGTGCAGTCATCAAGGGTACCTGAGAGGGCCTTCGGCTCAGAAAGCCCATATCGATGATGTTTCGTTGAATGGTTCACACACTAACACTTGTTCGTATTTTTTCACTTCCCTCAATTTTCCGAACCAGTTCATTCATTTTCGCTAACAGCTCTATCCCACCAGATTTGAAAATTTCACTTCTTATCGTATGTTTTCCCACAACTCTGTAGTTCTTCGTCTCCTTAACAGCTATAATCATTCCTACTACTGTTGGTTCCTCTTCATCACCTTTGCTATCAGCTTGTTCCACCTACTTCTCTTCTGCAAATTTCTGGTTTTCCCTAGATTTTAATGACGTTGTTCTTTAAAATATTCTCTCCCTCTGTCTTTCATTATTTATTCCTGCATATCATAGTCCAATGATGCCATCCTTGTTGTATCTTTGAGAAGTAGAAAGACTCATCCAACCAGTTCCAAATAAAAGTTTCTTGGAGCCCTTGAACTAGGTTTCGACAAGTTTAAAATTGTCTTCTTCAGAAGGTATAGTGGACCGTGTTACATCACATGCTGATACATTACATTGTGTCCATTATACCTTCTGAAGAAGACAATTTTAAAACTGTCGAAACCTAAGTCAAGGGTTCCAATAATCCTTTATCTGCAATGGGTTGGCGAATTCTTTCAACCTCTCCAGGTTTACTGTCATACAGTTGCTGAATTTACAGCCTTGTTTTATCTCTTTTATTCCCTTAAACTTGTTCTAACATACTTTTCTCTTCTACACTCCCTGACATTGTTCAGTATATTTTTCTTAAATCCTCTCTCTTTCCTTTTTGTTTTATGGGATGGACACTGATGATGTCTGCCGAAGCTACACCGCAGCATCAAAGCTACACTACAGCATATCAGTAAAGCAGATAGCAGACTTTTTTTTCATTATTTCTACAACTATCTAACAGTAAGGTCACTTAGCTCAGTGTAGATTCTGCGACTTTGCTGACATAAAGACATTTCTCATGGGCCACCCCGGTTGCCCATTGCCAGAGAGATGTGCACTGCACCATTAACACACAGACTGCGCTGACTGAGATAATTCCAGGAAAAAAACAATTGTGACTGAACTCATAGTTTTATGAATAGTAACATGATAATCAGTAATAAAAAAATTAATTTGTTTATGCAGTTTGTTTGTGGGATGTGTTCTATGCAATAACATCTTTGCAGAACTATACAGTCATTTACAACACATGTGTATGACTTGAATGGCAAATTTTCTCAAGAATCCTGTGCTCCTTTATATCCTTCAGTTTTGTCAACATTATAAAAGGAATTTGCACTCACATGCAATTGGAAAGCGTGAAAAATTGCTAGTTAAACTCTACTAGAAACCATCTGAAAGTGGCTTCATGTAACAGAACTTTATTTCCTATGTTTAATCACATTTATAATTAATTAATCTATTTGTAGTTTTATATTGAAGGAACTTCAGATTAAAATATTTTGAGTGTTAACTACCAAAAACTATAGTGAAAAGCCTATACATATAGAAACTCTGAAAAATTGTTTTCCTCATTTTCAGGTGACATCATGGAGACTTTCATGGAAGAAGGAATCCAGTGGCCTGTTGTAACAGTCCTTTTAAGTTTACCTTTATTGTGGATCAGTGTACGTGGAGACTTTGGAACACTGAAATTCTATCTGCGATACTTTGCGTACATATTTTGTGTTTCTGTGGCAGGATTAATATGCATTCCATTATTTTTGCTGCGCCCTTGGAATGTTGACAATTTA
This sequence comes from Schistocerca serialis cubense, assembly GCF_023864345.2. NCBI lineage: Eukaryota > Metazoa > Arthropoda > Insecta > Orthoptera > Acrididae > Schistocerca > Schistocerca serialis. Next base: position 555,707,110 of record NC_064640.1, read on the forward strand.
ACGTAAGTACTAGTAGGTCTGTAAAAATCTGGTTTTTATTTTATAGCTTAGTAGGGCTATATACTTCACCATTATCAACAGCACCACTAAAACCAGTCTTATCATTCATCATCACTGCTACCAGAATCACATCACATCAACAGTTATTGTAGACAGCAGTATTCTTCCTTTCACTCTTTCTTCTTTTATTAGTGCTATAATTTTGAACTGTCGTGACCAAGATACTATGATAGAAAGAACTTAACCATTAGTATCAGCAGAGATGCATATACCATTCTTTATTATGTCATCACATCTCATTTACGACGGGTTACTATTCTATGCAAGTACAATGTTCCTTGAGTTTTCATTATTTCTGGTTCACAAAATCTGGTCTAATCCAGATTACATCAGCCTGACTACATATTCACATCTCTTTTCTTATGCACAACAGAACTGATATTACTTTTATCTGTTTCCATTTTCAACAGATTATACCCATTGCAAATCCCATAAAATTCTCATCCTTTCCCAAAATTACAGGTTTGATTCACTCTGAAGTTTCTTAAATTCACCCCTTCCATAACCACAGGCAGTGAATTTATATCAGATAGACAACTATGTACCAAACATGCTGTCACTATTAGGGGAGGAGAAGAGGTGAAAAGGAAATGTGGACTGTGGAAGCTGCACACCAATTCAGCTTATGTATTTCGTTTGGGACAAAACCTGTAAAGAAACTTCTAAAGAAACAGGAATTACTGAATAATAGGTGTAAAACAAACCATAGGATCCTAGATAGAGAGATGCTAAATAAAACACATTTGGGTGTCAAGAGAGCAATGCGTGAAGCCTTCAATGACTACCATGGCAGAATGCTGTTTCACAAAGCCCAAAGAAATTCTGGTCATATGTAGAGGTTGTTAGTGGCACCAAAGTTAGTGCCCAGTCACTCGTAGATGAGACAGGAACTGAAAATTGAGGGTAGCAAAGCAGAAACAGAATGCTTAACTCCATTTTCAAATATTCCTTTAGAAAGGAAAACCCAGGAGAATTGCCTGAGCTGAGCATTAACCATGTACCACTGAAAAGTTGAGTGAAATAAGTGTTAGTGTCAGTTTGGAAACAGCTGAAATCATTAAAACTGAACAAATCTCCAGGGCCTGATGGAAACACTACAAACTTCTATGCTGAATTTGTGGCTCAGTTAGCTCCCTTGTTAACTGTAATCTATCATAGATTTCTAAACTAAAAAAAAAACATGCCCTGTAGTTGGGAGAAAGTGCAGGTCATGCCCATTTACAAAAAGAGTAGTAGAAGAATCCACAAAACTACCGTCCAGCATCCTAGACAATGATTTGTTGTAGAATCTTAGAACATATTCTGAGCTCAAACATAATGACCTTCTCCTAGCTAAACAGCATGGATTCTGAAAATTGACCATGTGTCACCCAACTCACAGTTTTCTTACATGACATACTGAAAGCTTTGGATCAGGACAGTCAAGTAGATGTAGTATTTCTTGCTTTCTGAAAAGCATGTGACTCAGTACCATATCTGAGCTTGTTACCAAAACTATGATCATATGGGGTAACAAGCAAAATTCATGACTGGAGTGAGGGATGACACAGCAAGTTATTTTGGCTGGAGAGTCATCAACAGATGGAGAAGTAACTTTGAGTGTGGCCCAGGGAAGTGTGTTGGATCTCTTGTTGTTCATGTTGTACATTAATGACCTTGCAGACTGTATTAATAGTAACCTCAGACTTTTTGCAGATTATACAGAAACCTATAATGAAGTACTGTCTGAAAGAAGCTGCATAAATATTGAGTCAGTTCTTGATAAGATTTCACAGTGGTGCAAGTACTGGCAACTTGTTTTAAATGTTCAGAAAGGTAAAACTGTGCACTTCACAAAACGTAAAATACATCCTCTGACCATTATACCAGTGAGCCACAGTTGGAATTGTTTAACTCATACAAATATCTGAGTGTAACACTTTGTAGGAATGTGAAATGGAGTGAACATGTAGGCTCAGTTGTGGGTAAGGCAGGTGGTAGACTTCAGTTTATTGGTAGAATACTGGGTACATGCAGGCAGTTTACAAAGGAGACAGCTTACCAACCACTTGTGCAATATTGCTCAAATGAATATTGCTCAAATGTGTGGGACCCATACCAAATAGGATTAACAGGGGATACCGAATGTATACAGAGAAGGGCAGCATGAATGTTCACAGGTTTGTTTGATCTGTGGGAGAGTGCTTGAATTCATCTAAGCCATCTCACCATAATCAACACGTTATGACCAGGTAGCATACAGTGGTATTGTCAGAGCATATTCCTAGAATGGTGAGAAGAGTGTTTGCTGGTGAAATACTAAGCAATTGCAGATATCTCAGGAAAACTTCTTACTTCAGGTATCTTGGGCTGGCTCTGTGTCTTATCAACCAATCTGTGAACTCAAACACTTTCAGGAAAGCCCACAATGGTGATCAAAATGCATTGTTGTAAAATCTCACAGGCTGAAGGAGTAATTTATGGCTGATTAATTTTACACATATTCTTGGGCGTCTTTTGACAAACTGTGATAGCATCAAAATGTTTATTTTACCATTCAAGAATACTTTTTAGTATCTGAAAATGGTGCTTTGAGTAACTGGGCTGTTATCACACATAAGAGTTGGGTTGTGATTTATGGAGAACCATCCTTTAAGTAATATATATTTAGTTTTATTTGTAGCTATCACCAATTTGATGCTCCTAAAGTCAATTTATATCTATAAGAGCACATGTTTGGCATTTTCTCTCAACTCCCATCTGCATCCCCAGACACCATTTAGATGTCTTCAGCCTAACTCTTGACTCCATTCATGTTATTAGCTTCACCAAACAGTTCCAGTACCAATGTAGTCTTCAGATCCCAGAACATACACCCACATATTGAGCTTTAAGGGCAACCCTGCGTCATCTATATCATTACTTTTTGATGTCTACCAAGCCTTTGTCCATAAGGCCCAAACAGTAATCCTTGACCTGCTAAAGGAACAACCGTGTACCAGACCAACGTTTATAAGAAGAGTAATCATAGAGTTTTATTACTTTGAAGACTCAAGCTGTGAAAGTGAAAATTTTGTGTTTGTCTTTTTCTACATGTTCACTTTTCAAAGCAACACATTTTTCTCAACAGTGGATGATTTGGTGGAGACCTTGGTTGTAGAAATCTGCATTTCGGCTGCTCAGGAAATGTTCCACCTTGAAAATCACCTCATTGCATTTTGAAAATGGTCTTTTCATCAAAGGAAAGCCACTGAGTGCCATGTCAGGATAATATGGGGTGCCACAAATTTTGATAGCCCAAAGATGCAGCTTGTGTGACTGTGTCTTGCGCAGAATAAGCTCAGGCATTTTTATGGAGTACAAACACGTCCTCAGACAGCTTTCTGCTCCACGTCATTTTGACAGCCTCCTGTAACATTTTCAGGGGATTTTAGTTGTATACTCCTGTGATGATTTGCTCCTTATTAGCATAATCTGTTAGCACCACATCATGGCAGTCCCAAAAACACCTAGCATCACCTTGCTCGATGATGGTTGACTCTTTGCCTTTTTCAGCAGTGGTGAATCCACATGTTTCCACTATTTGCTTTGCTCCTTTGTCTCAGTATAGCAATACACACAGCTCTCATCAAGTGTGGTTAGGTGGCTAAAAAAGTTGTTTAGATTGGACTGAGACACCTACAGCATTTCTACTGCTGCCTTGGTTTGGAGGGCTTCTTGAATGGGTGTGAGCAGTCACAGAACCCAGTGAGCAGCATCCTCTGTCATGTTCAAAATGTTGAGCCAGATGTTGAAAACTGATCTATGACTGATTTTTGCTTTTGTCAGTGTCACCTCAGATGTAATTAGAGTGTCAGCTTCTCTTGTGATTTACCGTCCTTTAAAGAGAGATAGCCTGACACTTTGGTTTTTGTCATTCAGATTTCTTCGACCATGCAGGGAGAGCCTCTGCCACCAATTCACTGTGTCAGACAATGATACTTTGTTGCTGTACACTTCCATCAATTACCATGGATTGTTGCTAAGTTGTTTTCCTTCAAATGCAGAAAACGAAGTCCACTCTATTATTGGTCTGTGACATACTGTTTTTGCTCCTCTAGTGACATACTGTGGTAGTGCAACACAAGGATTTCAACATGTACCAGGACTGCAGACACGCACCAGCATACAAACAAAACATCAACAGTGTAATTTTTTGAGGCTATAAGTAAAACCTTATGACTAATCTTCACATTGGTGTCTGCACCAACCCTTCTTTATTGACAAGTGACATCCATTTCTTAGATAATATCCTAGAGCATTGTACCATGTTTGCTTCCCATTCTGCTATGCAAAAATATCAGCTTAACATTTCTGTTGGACCCTGTTATATGGTATACGACACAACCATACATTGTTGCAGATATAGTGATATAGTGTCTAATTTGGATGAATCATGTCACAATACTGCATGTAGATGCAAGTGATTACTTACTGGCAGTTGGGGGGCAAACACTTGTACCAAAAATGATTCTTTTTTACAGAGTTTTATGACTTAGGTGACAAGTTAAAGATGGTAATTACCACTGTGGCACTCTGCTGCACAAGTATTGTAGTCTCACATTGAGGAAGTTTCCTGTTACTTGCATTCAGTTTGTGGATGAGCATCAAGGATTTACTTGTTGATAGTATGGAGCAAATTTCCCCTACCTCTCCCATACCCATTCAAACAATCACACCACCTCCCCTTCCTCATTTCCAAAACTTGCTGTATTATTACATCCTGAGAAGTAAGTTTGAACAAACTTCCCTGGTTCATTTGTTTTGTGGTACAAAATGGCCAGTTGAAATGGAACATAGAGAATATTTTCTCATCTTTAAGTGTGCTGTGCCATCTATGTGATAGAGTTTTAGGAAATAACGACAAGTAATCCCTAATTATATATGTCTCTGTAGTAATTAATTTTCAGTATAAGATACAAAAATATTGTAATTTATAACCTGAATTGTACAAGCGACTGAAAGAAAAAGTAATCTTTAACTGAGTGCAGTGTAATGAATAATTAGTACAAAAAATAAGTCTAAATCTATTTTTCTTTCTTACAGTGATGTATCTAAAGTACTGAAGTATATCTCAAAACTTATTGGTATCACTTGGGAGATGCGTGACTGTCATCATTTGAAGGAGAACAAAGTGGGTGTAATTGTCTCCAATCATCAAACAATACTTGACATTTTGGGTGAGCATTGTTTGTATTTTTTGACTGATACAGAATATCTTTATGTAGGACTTCTAACAAACTTAATCACCACATTGCTTCATTTATTCATCCCATTAAAGCAAAAGAAAAAAACTGAAAGATCTGTACCCCATGTTAACATTATCTTTATTTTCTATGTTACTGACTCAAGCAAATGTTAAATCACCAAAATTTTCCCCAGATTTACACTCTGAGACAAAAAGTGACACATGGTGAAGGTATTATCAGAATGGAACATAGGTTGGTAGATATGATGTACGTGTACAAACAAACAAATTATTACAATTTCAGAAAAACTGCATGACTTATAAAGAGAAAGAGCTTCACAAATTGAGCAAGTCAATAATGTTTTGCTCCACATCTGGCCCTTATGCAAACAGTTTAGGCTACAGAAACAGATTGATAGAATAATAAACCATGCTAAGTACAGAGACTCCTGTAAATCAATGTTTAAAAATCTCAATATACTGCCTCTTCCTTGCTTATATATGTATGAAGTATTAAATTTCACAAAAGGAAGTATTTTAAAAGATGGAAATATCTTCAAGTATAACTGTGATACTAGGCATAAGCATTACTTGCATGTCAATACAGTAAGTACAAACATTTATAAGAGAGGAGTGTATCATACTGGCATACGGCTGTACAATCACATGGCATGCCACCCTATTTGACACAGATGCAATATTTACAAAAGTTTAAAGTGAAACTGAAAGAGTACTTGCTTGACCACTGCTTCTATTCTGTTTCCGAATTTTTAGAGTACCAGAAAAGTGTAGTGTAACTGTTCAAATATTCTTAATAAGTCTATCATTTTATTTCATTATATTAAATTTGTCATCAATATTCAACATATCTTGAATAATTTTTAATTATTTATTCTTTCAAAATAACAATGTGTATGATGTTGTATATACTGTACCAACCTGACTTGTCCTACATCGTTTGTGCAAAATATGTACCTAAACATGATTTGCAGGACCAATAAAGAAATACAAATACAAATACAAGTTATTTGACTTGGTATTGGTTGATAGAATTGCTGGATGTGCTCCTGAGGGATATCATGCCAAATTCTGCACAGTTGACATGTTAGATGATCAGAATCCTGAGAGGCTGGAGGGCTCTGCCCATAATGCTCCAAACATTCTCAATTCAGGAGAAACCCAGCGACTTTTCTGGCCAAAGTAGTGCTTTGCAAGCATGAAGATAAGCAGAAGAAACTTTCACTATGTGTGGGTGGACATTAAATTGTTGAAATGTAAGCCCAGTATTGTTTGCCATGAAGGACAACAAAATGTAGCTTTGAACATCACCAATGTAATACTGTTCTGTAAGGGTTCCACAGATGACAACCAAAGGGGTCTTGTTACGGAAAGAGATGACACCCCAGACCATCACTCCTGTTTGTCTGGTCATATGACACGTGGCAGCCAAGTTGGTATTGCACCACTGTCCAGGTTATCTCCAGACACGTCTTTGGCCTGGAATCTCATTTACTGAAGTAGAATTGTCTTCAGTGATGAGTCTGGCTTCGAACTGGGACCCAGTGATCACCAAAGACAGGTCTGGGGCACCCTGGACAGCAGTGCAATACCAATCTGGCTTTTACCTGCCATACAGGCTGACAACCATGAGTGACGATCTGGGATGCCATTTCTTTTCCTAGCAAGACCCCTTTGGTTGCCATTCATGGCACTTTTGCAGCACAGTAGTACATTGATGATATTCTACACCCTGTTATGTTGTCTTTCATGGCAAGCCATCCTGAGTGTACATTTCAGAAAGATAATGTCTGCCTGAATACAGTGAGAGTTTCTAATGAATGTCTTCACGCTTGCCAAACCTTGCCTTGGCCAGCGAGATCACCAGATATTTCCCCAGTAGAGAAAATTTGGAGCATAATGGCAGGGCCCAATAACCATTTCAGTATTTTGAAGATCTAACATGCCAGAATTTGGTATGATATCCCTCAGGAGGACATCAAACAACTTTTTCAATCAGTGACAAGCTGAATAATTGCTTGCATAAAGGCCAGTGGTGCATCAGCATGTTATTGACTTGCTCAATTTCCGAAGCTCTCTCTCGTGAATAAATCATCCAATTTTTCTGAATCTGTAATCATTTGTTTGTTGGTACATGTACATCACATTTACTGTTCTCCATCCCATTTGGATAATTCCTTCATGAAGCAGGATGTTTGTTTTTTCTTCCAGCTGAAAATGTGGCTATAAGAGCCCCAGTGCTTGGAACTTATATAAATAAATATAATTCTTATCTGTACCTTAAGAGATTCAGTACTCCAAGGTGATTGTAGCATGTCACTAGAAAATGGAAGTTAGTGTTGTGTCACTGATCAATGAGAAGTGATTGTCAGAAATGTAAATAATCAGTATGTAACAAAACTGAGCGCATTTACCAAATTCCGTTTTAAGGACATTTGAAACATGTAACATACTCATTGTTAACCCAAACATTTAATGATCTTCAAACTCCACTCATGGTGAATGCATATTCATCACGTAGACGTACATTCAGTACTCATATGAAACATTTTCCATTAATATTCTGTTGAAGTCTTCTGATGAATCAGTAATCAGCCTATTTATTTATATATTTATTCTTTGCCCATGGACCCTAGCTGATGATTTTCAGCTGAAAATATAGGGTGTGTCATAAAATTTTGTAGGCAAGAAGAATAAGACAGGTGAAGGCCTGTGTTCTGAATGCATTCACCATGTTACATTACATCAAAGCTTAAATACAACCCATGTGCAATAAAGAACACAGGATTCCACTTAACAGGCAGGTATGAGTCTGCTACATACTTTTTGTTTGAATATAAAATCTAACATTTAATTTGATATCTGATACTCACCCATACTGTATATACATGTCTCAGTGAGATACACCTTTAAAGAATTTTTTCAAAAAAGTAATTCCATTTATTCCATAACTGATTTTGGTAACTTGTTAAAAAACCTTTTTGCCTGCTTCATCTTGAGCACTCATTGTCAGTTTGCAGTTTCATTGTCTTGCATAATAATTTTCCTTTCTTCTTGTTACATAGTCATGTACATCCTTTTATAGGAGGTCCAGGTTGAAATGTCAACAGTTATGGAAAGGATAAAATGATACTCACCATAAAGATGATACATTGACACACTAACCTTTCGGCCAAAAACTTCATCAGAAAAGTAAAACACATAAACATTCACACAAGCAATCACATCTCACACACACATTGCCACTATCTCTAGCCTCTCAGCCCTGAGGCATTGGCTGAAAGCTTAATATGTAACAGTCTTTGTGTTGTGCCTGTGTACAAGTCAATGTATCATCTTATGGTGAGTGGTAACTTATCCTTTCCACAATTGTTTATTTAGGCAGTGTTTTTCACTTACCGTCACTGCCATAATATTCTGATATATGTACAGCAAGTACACTGTCTTAATGTTATTGTGTTCAGAAGCTTGTCTACAGGTCTGCCTGGGTGGTATTTTTGCTATACACCTCACTGCTCTTTTCTGCACTTCCCCATATATGAATTCATAAGGACAAATGTGAGATGACACATTTATAGCACAGTATCCTGAGAACTTAATGATCCATAACCTTTGCTCTTCTGAACATCTGGAATATGTGGGTGCTTCTCTTTCTACATGCTCCCATGTCAAATGGTTATCTGTAATAGTTCCTAAAATTGTGTAATGCTTACGTCTTTAATTTCCTCTCTGTTTAATTTAATATTTTAATGCTTACGTCTTTAATTTCCTCTCTGTTTAATTTAATATTTACATTATAAGTTTCACTCTGTTTGGTTTGGAACACTACACACATTGTTTTAGATTGATTTATAAAAATATTGTTTTCTACTAGATACTTGTCTGCAGTTCCAAAATTTAGGAGTGCTTCCTTTTCAAGCTCCTCCTTTGTCTCAGCTACAATATAATGTTAAGTGTCATCAGCATACTTTATAAAGTTCTGCTTTATGTATTCTGGGAAATTGTTTATGAAGAGAATTAATAGTTTCAGGCAGACCACAGAACCTTGTGGCACATCATATCTGACAGTTTGTAATTCAGATCTGTAATTATATTTTGTCAACTAGTGTGCCTCAAATTTCTTACTGACAGTGATTCACACAGTCAAGTGCTTTAGACAGGTCCATTAAGATCCTGCAAGTCATCTGTTGCCTGTCAAGTGAATTCAGAATATGTTCAACTAAATCAGTTGATGTCATTATTATTGATTTCCCTTCTCTGAAACCATTTTGTGATGAGTGGAGTATGTTAAATTTATTTATTAAACTAACAGTTTTATTCTGTATTATCATTTCATAGACTTTTTCAAGGGTGCAGATTGATGATATTGACTGGTATTTTCTGAATTCACCTCTGTTTCCTTTCTTAAATACTGGCGTTATTTTACTTGCTTTTAGTGAATCTGGGAATATACCATACTCTATTGCAGCATTGAGAACAGGTATTAATGGTTTTTGTATACTTTCCCTACACTTCTTTGAGATGTGATATAACACTATTGAAACCAAGTGAATGTCTGACTTTTAGTTGCTTTAGTAGATTTGAAACTTTTGTATCAATTGCTGGAATGAATGCAGTGGTATGACTCACATGTGGAATTTTAAGCATTAGTTCATCTGTTTTATTTTGTTTTATCAATTCTTCTGCTACAGTTATATAATGTCTGTTGAAGGTGTTTGTTGTTTCTGGAGGATCTAGATCCCTGTTGCCATTTGTCAGTGAGTTGATGTCATGTGCCCATTTTTGTTACTTTTCCTCTGTCTTCATTTATGAAGAACCATCAGTCTACAGCTGTCTCAGTAAATAATTCCTTTGTCTTTCTGATGGAACTGCAGTACTCTTCCTTGTTTATTTTGTACAATGTATTGTATGCCTCATGTTTCTTTGCTTAGAGGGATCAGAACACATTTTCACTTGATTTCTTCCAACGAGTACCTCTCCAATCACCAAGCTTTTCTTTCTTTTACTATTCTACTGACAGGACATGTAACATTATAGCAGTAAGTAAATAAAGAAAAAACTGATCCCATCTAGCATCTTCATCATTGTCTCCATATACTACTTCCCTTTTTTCTACCATTAACATCTTTTTTAACTGAATTAGGTTTTGTGAGTTAATTTGTCTTTTTTAGCCCCCATATCTTCTGCTCACTTCCATCAGTCCTTATGTTAATATCTATAATGATTGAAAAATGGTCTACTGGCATGGGGTTTATTACCTGTGTGTCATAGTAGCACGAAAGAATATTTGTTACCATGTGATCAATACAAGTTTCATTATATTTAGTTACTCTCATAGGTTTATCTATTTTTATCTTTAGGTTGTATATATGTGGTACATCCAGTATTGTCTTAGTGCTGTATTTTGCCTTGTGCCTATGTTAAAATTGTCAATAATTGTTAAGTAAGCATGTACCTATAGATACTGAAACCAGTATTTTACAAATGCAGACTGCCTGCTATTCTGCCTCCTCCTCACCTCAACAAACTAAAAACCTGAATAAGACACCATGCTGTAAACAAATACATGTTTTTCCACTCCACATTATACAAGGTGCTAACAAGATGTAATAAGCATTAGGAAGATAAGATGTAATAAGCATTAGGAAGATGCTGTGGATAGTTTACATAAATATGGAGAGCATCTTTGTTATAGTACCACAGCATGCATGTTCAGGTAATTATTTCTCATAGTGTATGGTCCCAGAGGACAGTTATAATAATAATAATTATTATTATTATTGTTACATTATATTATATTATTAATTGGTAGCTCTGCTTCCATTTCACAGCATAATTGTAAATAAAGGCAGACACCATTAATGTAACACCTACTATTGTTATTTTCTTGAATATAAGTAACACACTTTCATGTAACAGATGTCACAGATACCTAGGTTAAGTTAAATTTAAAATTTCCTTTTAAATCTCAAAGTAACTCAGCACTGTGAAACTCAGAGTTGCTGGAACCTACAAAGTTGAAGTTGTTGATGAGCACTTTTAGAATTTCCATGTTCTAAACGTAAACCAGTACACTGGTCAAAAGTATGTGTGGATCAGTCAAAACACCCCAATACATTCTTGAAAGGGTGTATTTTTAGGACAACCTGGAGAAAAATTCATCAGTATCAGTACATAAAGAGGAAAAGGGCTATTCTGTTCACACAGACTTGTTGGCTGCACAGGGATCCATGCTAGAAATTAGAAGCTAAGGAAGACTTCAGCACTTTGTACCACATTCATTTCATTGTAAATTAAAGTAGTTTGTTTCATCAGAACACTAGGGAGCTGAAAAACCAGATAGATGAGTTTCTTGTATGTCTAGAAGGTGTAGAAAATTCTGAAGTGATCTACATCTACATACATACTCTGCAAGCCACCATATGGTGTGTGGCAGGGGGTACACTGTATCACTACTAGTCATTTCCTTTCCTGTTGCACTCGCAAATAGAGCAAAGGAAAAACAACTGTCTTTATGCCTCTATACAAGCCCTAATCCCTCTAATCTTATCTTCATCATCTGTACATAAAATTTATGTTGGCAGCGGTAGAATCATTCTGCAGTCAACCTCAAATGCCAATTCTCTAATTTTCTCAATAGTAGTCCTTGAAAGAAATGTCCCTTTCCTCCAATGATTCACAGTTGAGTTTCTGAAGCATTTCCATATTGCTTGCATGTTGTTTGAGCTTAACTGGTAACAAATCCAGCAGCCCACATTTTAATTGCTTCAATGTCTTCCTTCAATCTGACCTGTTGTGGATCCAAAACACTCAAAGAGCACTCAACAATGGGTTGCACTAGTGTCCTGTAAGTGGTCTTCTTCACAAATGGGCCACACTTTCCTAAAATTCTACCAATAAAACAAAGTTGACCGTTCACCTTCCCTACTACAATCCTTAACATGTTCATCTCATTTCATATTACTCTGCAGTGTTACACCTACATATTTAATTAACATGACTGTGTCAAGCAGTATTGGAGGGAAGTGTGGACTGTAAAAATAGTGGAGGGAGACTAAGAGATGAATACAGTAAGCAGATTTAGGACATAGATTGCAGTAGTTATGCTGCATCAAACCAGTCTTCAGACTGAAGACCACAGTAAAAACACCAATAATGGTTAAAATAGAGCATGCTACACTGTACATAGGAGTTTTTTGTTAGCGTAATGTGCAATCTGTTTCATAATAAATACAATTACAAAAGAAGTATTCTGCAGTGAAAACTGAAAAGCATATGCTTATAGGTTCTGATCTGCACAAAAACTGCTTGTTTTGATATTTTTTTATTTGTGTCCAACTTTTACATATGTTGCAACTTCTCCTTTTTTACATGTTCACTCTAAATGAAAATGATTCTAGTCTTTAGTCCCTTACATTTTACTTCTGCTTGTATTTTCATGATGTTCAGAATGGCACAGAACATCTATCACATCCAAGAGCACCTACTATCTTTGTAACTGGAATTATTACATTCGTCTTGAAGGATGAGGTATTTTGCTTGTCTCATGCACTTTAAACACCAGATGGAACAGTTTTGTCATGGCTGGTTCTCATAAGGCTATTGGTAGTTGTGATGGAATGTCGTTTACTCCAGGGGCCTTACTTTTACTTTGGTTTTCCAGTGCTCTGTCACATTATTTTCACAATATTGTATCTCCCATCTCATCTTCACCTACATCCCCCTCCCTTTCTGTATTAGTGCCGTCAAGTTACTCCCCCTTGTACAGACCCTCTATATATTCTTTCCATCTTTCCCTTCCTTGCTTAGTACTGGTTTTCCATTTGAGCATTTGATAGTCATACAACTGCTTCTAAATCCTTACAGTTGTCCTCTGGGCATTCCTGCTTACCTATTTTGCACTCCCTGTCAATCTCATTTTTTAGACTTTGTATTTATTTTTGCCTGCTTCATTTGCTACATTTTTATATTTTCTCTTTTCATTAGCTAAGTTCAGTATCTCCTGTGATATCCAAGGATTTCTACTAGGCCTCGTCTTTTCACCTATATGATCTTCTATTACCTTCGCTATTTCATCTCTCAAAGCTACCTATTCATCTTCTGCTGTATTCTTTCCCCTGTTCTAGTCAATAATTCCCTAATGTTCCCTCTGAAAATCTCAACAATCTTTGGTTCTTTCAACTTATCCAGGCCCCACCTCCTTAATTTCCTACCTTTCTGTAATTTCTTCAGTTTTAATTTGCAGTTCATAATGAATTAGTTGTTGCCAGAGTTCACATCTGTCCCTGGAAATACTTACAGTATGGAATTACTGTTTGGGGAAATTAAAGCAGCAACAACAGAAAAAGAATTTTTGTACTGCAAAAAAGAGCATTAGGACAATTTTGAATTAAAAACAAACAGACTTTTATACAGAACTGTCTTTCATAATCTACACTGCTGGCCATTAAAACTTCTACACCACAAAGATGACATGCTACAGACATGAAATTTAACCGACAGGAAGAAGATGCTGTGATATGCAAATGATTAGCTTTTCAGAGCATTCACACAGGGTTGGCACCGTTGGCGACACCTACAACGTGCTGACATGAGGAAAGTTTCCAACCGATTTCTCATACACAAACAGCAGTTGACCGGCGTTGTCTGGTGAAACATTGTTGTGATGCCTCGTGTAAGGAGGAGAAATGAGAACCATCACATTTCTGACTTTGATAAAGGTCGGATTGTAGTCTATCACGATTGCGGTTTATTATATCGTGACATTGCTGCTCACATTGGTCGAGATCCAATGACTGTTAACAAAATATGGAATCAGTGGGTTCAGGAGGGTAATATGGAACGCCGTGCTGGGTCCCAACGCCTTCGTGTCACTAGCAGTCGAGATAACAGGCATCTTATCTGCATGGCTGTAACGGATCATGCAGCCACGTCTCGATCCCTGAGTCAACAGATGGGGACGTTTGCAAGACAACAACCATCTCCACAAACAGTTTGACGATGTTTGCAGCAGCATGGACTACGAGCTTGGAGACCATGGCTGCGTTTACCCTTAATGCTGCATCACCGACAGGAGCGCCTGCGATGGTGTGCTCAATGACGAACCTGGGTGCACGAATGGCAAAACTTCATTTTTTTTGGATGAATCCAGGTTCTGTTTACAGCATCATGATGATCGCATCCGTGTTTGGTGACATCGCAGTGAACGCACATTGGAAGCATGTATTTGTCATCACCATACTGGCGTATCACCCGGCGTGACATTATCGGGTGCCATTGGTTACACATTTCAGTCACCTCTTGTTTGCATTGGCAACACTTTGAACAGAGGACGTTACATTTCAGATGAGTTATGACCCATGGCTCTACCCTTCATTCGATCCCTGCAAAACCCTACATTTCAACAGGATAATGCATGACCGCGTGTTGCAGGTCCTGTACAGGCCTTTCTGGATACAGAAAATGTTTGACTGCTGCCCTGGCCAGCACTTTCTCCAGATCTCTCACCAATTGAAAACGTCTGGTCAATGGTGGCCAAGCAACTGGCTCATCACAATACACCAGTCACTACTCTTTATGAACTGTGGCATCGTGTTGAAGCTGTATGGGCAGCTGTACCTGTACATGCCATCCAAGCTCTGTCTGACTCAATGCCCAGGCATATCAAGGCCGTTATTACGGCCAGAGATAGTTGTTCTGGGTGCTGATTTCTCAGGATCTCTCCGCCCAAATTGCATGAAAATGTAATCACATGTCAGTTCTAGTATATTTGTCCAATGAATACACGTTTATCATCTGCATTTCTTGTTGGTGAAGCAATTTTAATGACCAGTAGTGTATAAGTATTGAATTTTTCATCTATGTACATATAGAGAACAATACATTCATTAATCAAAGGCAATACATTACTAGAAAAAAAAGCAGATGTTCATTTATACCACACAAGAAATAAAGGCCTGCTGAATGTATCACACAGATTGAGAGTTCCTGAAAAATATGCTCCCTACTCAAGTGTACAACTTCTAAAACACCTTACTGAGAGTCTACAAACAGTATAAGTGAATGGACATTCCAGAAACTACTTTTATGTGTACACTGTAATCATTTAAAAATATTGTATTTATTTATTTATTTTTATTTACTGTGATACATATACCACAAATCCATTTATGCTTGGTAATGCAAGGCATTACCAAGCATTTACATTTAACTCATTATTATATTGATATCATTAAGGACTACAGACAAAGATTAAGAATACAAATTAAAAAATAATAATAAAAAAGGCAATCAGTGAGTTCTAATTACACTCACAAACAGAGGTTAAGCTACAATTTTCAGATATCACTTAAAGTTATTTATACAGTAAAAATAGACCATCTTCTTGACTTACAGAACATAATTAATGTAATGAAAGCAGCAAATCACATTAAAGCAGGAATACACAGAAATACATGGGAAATAATCTTATCTATCTCTGCTAAAGAAAATGGAAATTTGTGGTAAGTACTATGGGACCAAACTGCTGAGGTCATCGGTCCCTAACCTTACACTCTACGTAACCTAACTTAAAACTAATGTAGGCTAAGGACAACACACACACACAAACACACACACACACACACACACACACACACACACACACACACACACACACACACACAGATGCCTGAGGGAGGACTCGAACCTCCGATGGGGGCAGTTGCACGAACCGTGACAAGGTGCCTCAGACTGCACAGCTACCCCACACTGCTCTGCTAAAGAATCCATCTTTCCAAGCAAGAGCTCCTTTAGTTTACTTTTAAGTAGTATATTATTACCCCATAGATATTTTATATTACTTGGAAGACTGTCAAAGATTTTTGTGCTTGTATATTTTGCACCAGAGACAAAATTTTGTGATCATAGTGTATGTCACATTTCCTTATTGTGTTATGATGATGGAGAGACTCCTTTATTTTAAGACACAAAGGAATTACAGAATTGGCTATGAGTGGGCATTGATTAAAATCAATGGGGAAAGTTGAAAATTTGTGCAGAACTGGGTTTCAAACCAAGGTCTGCTGCTTACTAGTTAAATGAGCTGACCATACATATACAGTGGTCATCACAACTGCATGGGCTAACCTAGCACACCTCCTGCCAGACCCAAATTCTCAACTTATCCACACACTACTTATGTAGCCTCTTGCCCATTATCCTCATTACTTGTGGCATTTCACCGATTCCCGCAACAGTTCGATTTTGGTTTGCATCTGCACTGAAGAGATCATAGGCTGTCCTCACCTTAATTACATATATGAGGTGTCTGTTCTTTCAGAACATTGGCTGTGAGTGAGAATTGATTCATATCAGTTGAGAAAGTTGAAAATTTGTGCCAGGCTGGGATTCAAAGCTGTGTCTCCTGCTTACTGGGCAGATGCACTGACATGTCCAAAAGAACAGACACCACAGTCTATGTATCTAATTAAGGCAAGGACGACCCTTGTTTCTTCAGTGCCAATGCACACCAGGCTTGAACTCTTACAGGAATCAGCAAAATGCCGCAAGTAATGAGGATAACGGGCAAGTGGCACCACATTAGTAGTGTGTGGTGAAGTTGAGAATTTGGGTCTGGTGGGAGGCATGCTAGGGTAGTCCATGCAACTGCAATGACCACTGTGTCAAAATGGTGCAATGGTCGGTGCATCTGTCTCATAAGCAGGAGACCTGGGTTTAAATCCCAGTCCAGCACAAATTTTCAACTTTTCTCATTGATTTGAATCAATGCCCACTAATAGCCAATGTTTTGTAATTTCTTTGTGTCTTAATCCATAGTGGCTGCTGGATCAACAAGGTATCTGTTCTTTTGAACATGCCCAAAAGAACAGACACCACATATATACCATTCATTTAATATTAAGAAGGACTGTGAAGTGTGAATGTCATGATTGAAATGGGATATTGTGAGGCAGTGGTTAGTACCCCTATTTGCTTAAAAAATTATGACATGAGGTTCTTGGATACACTCCACACAAAATTTGGACAACCTTTTCCTAACTTGCAAAGACATTTTGACAGTGGTGAATTGTCTCACAAGATTATTCCATAACATGTAAGTGAATGTAAGTAACCAAAGTAGTTAGATTTTGAGATGCTGATGTCTTTGATTTTGGCGTTTACCCACATTGCAAATGGTGCTGAGCTAAGTCTTTTCAGGGTTTGGTGGATGTGCTCTTCCCTATTAAGCCTACTATCTATATGAATGCCTAAGAACTTCAAACAGTGTATGTGCTGTATCTACTGGCTCTCATGTGCAGTGTTTACCTCCTGTGAGCTTTTGTGATTAGAATGGAAATGAATGTAATTGGTTTTGCTGAGGTTTATTGATAGAGAATTTACTGTGAACTAGTTCAGAACATCTGCAAGTAATTGTCTGGCATTTAACTCTAGGTTGGTGAATGTTTTATTGTGTGTCACAATACTTGTGTCATCTGCAAACATTGTAATTGTCTGCCCTGTAGACAGGATTTGAGCCAGTTGCCCATATTCCCTCAGATTCAGTAGTGGCATGCCGGTCAAAGGCCTTAGACAGGTCACAAAATATGTCAACAGGCAATATCTTCTTCTCAAGGCATTCCCAAAATGTTATTGGTAAATGAAAATACACCTTCAATTGTGGAGATGCCTTCTCTGAATCAAAGTACAGGTAATAGTAACATAGAGATCCATGTATACATTTTTCCTTTGTTACTTCTGCTTTTGGCCAAATTGGCGGTCTTTAGTTTATTACGTTCACTTTCAGTGTTTTCAGCCATTCAGCCAGTGCTTTGCTTCCTCCATTGATCTGCACACAATTTCGTGCAGTGAGTTTGTAGTTTCAATGAGTTTGGATTTGTCAATGTGCTCATCACATTACACACTTACATCCTGTATTGGATGAATTGTGTGTGTGTGTGTGTGTGTGTGTGTGTGTGTGTGTGTGTGTGTGTGTGTGTGTGTGTGTGTGTAGCACAAGACTTGGAACTTTGTGGACGACTGCTGTTATACACTGAAGAGTCAAAGAAACTGGTACACTTTCCAAATATTGCATAGAGCCCCGCGAGCACACAGAAGTGCCATAACACAATATGGCATGGACTCGACTAATGTCTGAAGTAGTGCTGGAGGGAATTGACAGCATGAATCCTGCAGGGCTGTCCATAAATCTGTAAGAGTATGAGAGGGTGGAGATCTTTTCTGAACATCACGTTGCAAGGCATCCCAGATATGCTCAATAATGTTCATGTGTGGGGAGTTTATTGGACAGCAGATGTCTTTAAGCTCAGAAGAGTGTTTCTGGAGCCACTCTGTAGCAATTCTAGATGTGTGGGGTGTCGCATTGTCCTGCTAGAATTGCCCAAGTCCATTGGAATGTACAATGGATATGAATGGCTGCAGGTGGTCAGACAGGATGCTTGTGTATGTGTCACCTGTCAGAGTTGTACCTAGAAGTATCAGGGGTCCCATGTCACTACAACTGGACATGCCTCACACCATTACAGAGCCTCAACCAGTTTGAATAGCTCCTGCTAACTTTCAGGGTCCATGGATTCATGAGGCTGGCTCCATACCCATACTCATCCATCTGCTCGATACAGTTTTGAAATAAGACTTGTCCAACCAGGCAACATATTTTCGGTCATCAACAGTCCAATGTTGGTGTAGCAGTTGTACCTGCTCTATTTCTTCATTTAAAACTTGAATGTGGACTGACTGTCTCTGGACCAAAAATTGGGCCCTTATATATCATCACAATAATAGTTACTGAAACTACACAGTGTTTAAAGTTAAATTTACAGAAATTGCAATTAAGACTTAACGCATTAAATTAACCGAATACAATGAAAAGTTGCATCTTCGTAACAGTTTCTTCTACTGGAAGAGTTAGGCCAGATGATTTGCTTAAATCATGAGATTAACAAATATCATTATGCAAACAATACTTTTGACAAAACTGTTAATTACTTTGGAATTAATTCTGGGGTGGTTTTGCTAACATGTTTTCGAATAGAGCCAAATAGATACTTTAAGGTTACTAGTATTTCTTCTTCCAAATGTTTATAATTAGTATAGAATTTATATTTGTTTACATGTCAACAATAGAATTCAAGTTATGAAACTGTTACTGATTTTGCCCTATAACAAAAGATACTAATAGGAATAGTCAAAGTAAATTAGAAAAATCAATTACATACATAAACCTAAGCACAAAATTAGATCTGGTGTTATATTCTTTAAAACTGAGGGCCAAACTTTCTCTTTTATGGAAATTAGATAGTATTCACATATGTTAATGGTAATTAGCTAAAATTGAAAAAAATGAATTCTAAGGAGGCAGATGGCAAAACAAGAGGGGAATTAAAATTATCCCAGCTTGCTTCATCACATCAGGTTAAGGCAGGGCATAAAGCTGTGTGTTGTGCAGTCATCAAGGGTACATGAGTGTGGGCCTTTGGCTCTGAAAGCCCATAGCGATGATATTTCACTGAATAGTTTGCACACTGACAGTTGTTGATGGCCCAGCATTGTAATCTGCACCAATTTTCAGAAGGGTTGCACTTCTGTCACATTGAACAATTCCCTTTAGTCATAATTGGTCCCGTTCTTACAGGATCTTTTTCTGGCTGCAGCAATATCGGAGATTTGATGTTTTACTGGATTCCTGATATTCATGGTACACTTGTGAAATGGTCGTATGGGAAAATCTCCACTTCATCACTACCTCAGAGATGCTGTGTCCCACCACTTGTGCACCAACAATAACACCATGTTCAAATTAACTTAAATCTTGATAACCTGCCATTGTAGCAGTAACTGATCTAACAACTGCATCAGACACTTTTTGTCTTATATAGGTGTTTCTGAGCACAGTGCCGTATTCTGTATGTTTACATATCTCTGTATTTGAATACACATGCCTATACCAGTTTCTTTGGCACTTCAGTGTATTTTTTTGTTTTCTCTTTTGATGCCTGATAACTTATGAGAATTCATAAAAATTGGGGGTACAACTTCACTTAACCCCTTACTCTCTGCCATCTTGAACACAGTTGTATATGATACATGTAAACTACTTGTAGTATGTTTCTAGATGCATTGATTGGCTTACTTATCAGTTGCTACTTTGTGGAGGTTTCAGTGTAGATTTCTTAGAAGACTGTGACAGGAAAAATGAACTGAAATCATTTTTTGGCTGTTTCAATCTTATTTCAGTTGTATATTTTCCAGCTCATGTAGCAAATTAGCAGGACTCTGATTAATAACATTTTTATACGTGGTGCTCAGAATGAACTTTCTGATAATGATGCACAATTAATTTAAATATACAATGTAGAATGTTAGGCACATTCATACAGAGCAGTCTGGCTTATTAATCATAACAGAGTATAATATTTGAAGACTGATTTAAAAGTGGTTGTAAGGGATGGGGTATATGTAGAAAGAGATGCTAATTTGAAATCCAATATATTATATAGTAAATTGGTGTTACTATTTGAAAGTAGCTTTACTATATAGTTATCCACAAAGTCATTAAGAAAGTAATTAAGTCATAAATAACTAAAGAGATTAAAATTTGATGAAAGGGGAAAAGAGAAACTGATATAGAGGATAGAATAAGTAAAGATTTGATTTTATTAGCATTGTACAAAACATACTATAGCATTTTCAGGAAAGTCACTAAAAAGTCCAGAAATATGCACTCCTGACAGATAATAAGATTAAAACTGTATGGAATATTGGGAAATGGGAGACAAGACAACCAGTCAGTGTACAATATACCATAGCATTCAAACTAAATGATAGTGTTGTGGCTGATAATTCACAAGTAGCAGGTATTAAATATAGTAGCAAAAGTAGGATGACATGTTTGAGTTTAAGAAGAAAGAGAATATATTAAAAACACATTTCTATAAAACTGTAGGCAGATAGAAATAGCACCAACATCCTTTACTGAAATTAAAAAAACTATAAAAATTTAAAAAAAAACATAAGTTCATGTGGTGTTGATGGAATTTCCATCTGAATTTTGAAAAATTGTTCTAATTTTATAAGTACTGTTCTTAGTGATATATGTAATGCATCACTGGCATAGGGAATTTTTCTAGACAGATTAAAGTATGCAGTTGTTAATCATCTTTATTAGAAAGATGACAAGGAAGACTTCAGTAATTATCATCCAGTTTCTTTACTGACATCTTTTTGCAAAATATTCAAAAAAGTAATATACTCAGGAGTACTCTTACATTTAAGAAGAAACAATTTTCTTAGCACATCACAGTTTGGATTGTAACAGGACTGCTTGGCTGGGAATGCTGTTTACACATTCACTCACCAAATATTATATGCCCTAAATAATAAAATATTGACAGTTTTTGTTTTGTGATTTCTCCATCGCATTTCTTGCATAGATCATGTTACTCTCTTAGAAAAACTTAAGTTTTATGGAATTTATGGCTTTTCACACTAGTTGGAATCATACTTAGTAAACAGAATGCAAAAAGTGTGATGAGTAATTCAAACAATGTTGAAAGAAGAGAAAAATTTAGTGACTGAAGAGAAATCATGAAGGGAGCCCTACAATGTCCAGTTTTGAAGCTACACATATTCCTTATTCAGGGTGTCTCTCCTAAGAGTCATCAGACACATTTTCTCTGGTGTTTTGGCAGATATTTGCAATTTCTTTTTTGCCATGTGTTGCTGGAGTCAGCCCAATGAAGTAGTACTCATCACATCTCTTAAGTGAAATACAGTGTCAACAGAAAGCATCAGTCTATTTCCTGTTACAAACAAAATTATTTTTAAAATGGAGTTTTATTATTTTATCAGTATGAACTAACAGGGACATTAAAACTCATGGAATAACCAGTACACCACCAGTGACAGCACTGCCCTGGCCCACAATGACTGTTACTGTCCTGCAGCAGGGCTGTTCAGTCACTGCTGGAGTACTGGTTTTTCTTCCTGTTTTACTGTTCCTGTTAATTCATACCAATGAAATGAATATTGAAGGAGACTAATTAGGCCCCTCTATTGAATGGGCACATAAAATTACATTTTCAAAATCATTTTGTCTGTAACAGGAAACAAACTGACACTTTCCATCTACACTGGACATTGCATGAAAGACGTGATGAGCAGTATTTGTTTAGGTTGACTCCAACTACACAGTGCAAAAGTGTAACCACAGATCTACCAAAACATCAGCCAAAATGTGATTGGTGCCTCTTAAGAGACACATCGTATATGTGAATGACCTTCCATTTCACATTTGTCAAGCAATATTGAGGAGACTTTTTTAAAAAGTTGATAAATCCTCAGTCGTTAAAAATTTAGATTTTTGTAGTTACAAATCAAGCTCGTTACAGTGACAACTTGCTGAAATAGTTTTATCAAAAGCTGTTGTTATAGGTTGTTGAAAACTCTAGGTTTTTGCAAAACTTGATATTTGCTCTCACCCATTCAAATCAAAATTCAATAAATGGAGACTGTGTTTTGCTTCTAAGAGACCTAAAGAGAGAATAACTGTGTAGGAAATTAATGACACAAGCACTTGCCACCAAAACCAACCAGCAATAGAAATAAATTAGTGGTTTACACAACGGTATTAACTCGTGGTCATGGCTCTGTTTGATCCATTTCTGTCAGGCAGAAGGAACACCAAGAAAGAAGCAAAAAGGAAGATTACTGTTTTGTTAAAGTACAGCATAAGGGAAAAAATGATGGCTGGATTGTATCTGTATGTGCCACAACAGTTCAAGCAACATCAGGGCTGTCCAAAGACAGATTCTCCAAAGGAACAAGATTTAGAGAAAAAGAAACAATTAATAACTAGCCACAAACTCTGTGCAAAAATGTTCTATGCAATAATGAATCGTGAAAAATCCAAATGTGGTTGAAGTATTTCATGATATGCAACAGAACCAGCCAATACCAAAGCTCTCTGTAGGTGAGGTATTCTATATACAATTTGTGCATTAGGATTTATTCCCAAGCACAGACAAAGTAAAGGACTGCTTTTTATGCTTGGTTTGAAACAGTACTGAAAGAATGCAACCAAGTTGTCTCTGCTCTACTGGATATTCTCAGAAACCTTGCAGTGTCCCAGCCAGAAAATGGTCTGAATGCAATTCATTTATTTTTGAACACGTTCTTTCACTGACTGAATGTTATGAAGTTTTTGAACAACATGGCATCATCAAGATACTAAACAAATGTTGGTAAACAAAGGATTTCAAGCCCAGTGATCTAAGATGCCTTTCAAAATAACAGCTCAGCAAGTGATGACATGAAAATCCTAAGAAGAATGTATTGTCAGTATTGGAAACTTAATGGAAGTGCTGTAGATGATGAGGTGCAAAAATCTAGAAACTGCAGGCAGGAAATGAGGAAAGTAGCCACCTTGGAAAAGTAGAACAAGTCAGCAAGAAAAACAACAAGAATGTCTTAGAATTTGGAGGAGTTTTAACATAACAGAAGGAGCAGAAGAGTTTTATAAGGACATTGTTGAAAGCAATCAATAGATTTGCATTTCAGTGTTGTTGTAACTTGTATTTTGTTTTGTATTTCAGTAGTGTTTGTTGCTACTTTGTGCATCTGCTTATCTAACACTTATGGAATAGCATGATACTAAAGTGTTATATTGTAATTATGTGATTTACACACTAATAAGTAACCGTGAGCTTAGGGGTACTACAGGAAAAGTGGCAAGTTTTTACAAGACATAAATTGAGAATACAAAGTTGTGTATTTGAGTATATGATAATGTAACATGTTTCTATGAAACATAAAGTTATTAATCTCATATAGCTAACACCAAACATACCACTCTGCTGCATGTCATTTTCCATGTACATATACATACAATGAATCAGTCAATAAACATATGCATATGTTACTGCAGCAATATTTCACTAATGAATGCATGAACTTTAATTTCATAGAGGTATACTTTCAACCAGTCAGCTACTTACATACTTCTTAGGCTCATATTATATCTCAGATAGATTTGTTTTTGGAGTGGGTCCACCATGAGCAAAACACAATCTGTTATTTTTCTTTTTATTCCCCAGACCTGTTTTGTGAAGTTACAACTTCTACAGTGTGTTTTATGTTATGTTATTGTTACCAAATGCTGTAGATTTTTGTATTTTATGTGTTTCAATGTAGTTTTTTTGTTTCACAGTTTATCATTTTTGCCTGTTTCCCCATTATCTTCACTGTGAAGGCCTCCACTAAGTAACTTTCTGTTTTTTGTAAACAATGACACAGAAAGTTGCTTAGTGCAGGCCTTCACAGTGAAGATAATGGGGAAAGGAGCAAAAATGACATACTGTGAAACAAAAGAATTACACTGAATTGCATAAAATCCAATAAATCCACAGTATATGGCAACAAGAAGATAACATAAAATCCTCTGATGATGCTGTAGCTTCAGCAAAACATGCGTGGGGAATGAAAAGAAAAATAAGAAATTGTATTTTGCTCAAGGTGAACCACCTCCAAAAACAAATCTATTTGTATGCAAACATGGACAGAAGACCTTCAACCTCAAGATGATTATATCTCAGATATATTTTTTCCATTTAAAATTAATGTGTAATGTTAGGAGGTCTGTAAGTATTGTAGATACATTTGGTTCTTTGTCAATTGTGTAATAAGTGTTTATTTGATCCTGCAATCCTCTTGGCATCAGCCTCTGTGAGCCCCTGTCCTGTACTCAGCTCTACAGCTATCCCCATACCTCTCTTTCCACTTTGCCCCATCGATCTACACTCACACTGTCCTCGTCCTCTGTTCTATCCTCCCATCCCAACCCACTCTGTCACATCATTATATGCCGCATGCAACATCCTGTAGCTCTGACAAGGCAAGCTTGCAAGTGCCACATTTCTATCCTGTTCCCTTGCTTCCTGTGTGTGTGTGTGTGTGTGTGTGTGTGTGTGTGTGTGTGTGTGTGTGTGTGTGTGTGTGTGTAAATGTTTTGCATTAGTTAACTCTGAAGGAGGGCATTTCTTGTTTATGTCCCTGTTGACTGCTCAGTGCCCATGACTATTTGAATAACGAGTACAGTTTCTATCTTGTATCTGTTTCTGTCGACTGTCCCATCCCTTGATTGGTGGATGTTTAACCCTCTTCCTTCCATTACTTGCACTTAACCCAGGACTTTCCATTACCATATGAATGTGTATTTATGTAAATCACAGCCTGAAATCAGTAACAATTCATCACAAGTAATAACGTTTGATGTTGGAGGGAGAGTGAAATCGATGTTGTTGTACTGTGATTTAAATGGAAATTTTGATCCAGAACAGTAAATTTGTAAATATTGTTTATGATATTGCCATTTCATTTTCCATTTAATGACTATCAGTCTAGTAATAGAAACTGTCACATTTTTTATGTTGCAGGTATGTTTAATTTGTGGGAAACAATGGGAAGATGCACTGTCATAGCAAGGAGAGCTGTGTTTTGGGTTTGGCCTTTTGGACTTGCAGCCTGGCTAGCAGGCCTAATATTTATTGACAGAGGTAACCCTGAGCAAGCTAGGAAACAAATAAATATTGCAACAGACACTTTGAAGGCTAAAAAGGTATACTAAGATAATTGAGTAAATTGTGATATTAGATTTTTACTTTTAATGTATAGAACAGTTTCCAATAAGCATATGAAAACTATCAAAAGTGAAATGGACCTTTCATACCATACCCCAGAAATTTCATGTGATTGCAAAAATTAAGGATATTTGGGAATAAAGTGTAATTCAGTTTATGTGTAGAGTAAATCACAAATTACTGCAGTCTCATACTACACTGATCATCCTAAACATTATGGCCACCTACCTAACAGCCAGTATGTCCACATGTGGTGCAGATAAAGTGGCAGTATACTGTAGCATGGAAGCAACGAGGCATTGGTAGGTTGTTGGAGGGTGTGTACAATATTCCTTGGCCATTATGGTGCCTTGCACAAGTTCCAATGGACCCTTGGATGCCCACATGAATGTTCTCCAGAGCGTAATGGAGCCGCCACCAGTTTGTCTCCGTCCTGCAGTAGTGGTGTCAAGGAGCTGTTCTGGCCGTGCAACCCCATAATGTCTAGATGTAGTTTCACCTTGGTTTTGCCACTTGTTGAAGACACTCACAGCAGTACTTCTCAAATACTTGAGAAGTTGTGCAATTTCCGAAATGCTCATGCCAAACCTCCAGGTCATTGCAGTCTGTCCTTGGTCAAACTCAGATAGATCGTGCAACTTCCACATTGTACACACGGACAGCACACTCACTGATACTACATGCACTGTGCATTTGTGACAAGCAGTCATTCCTAAGCAGGTGATGCTGCTATCTCCTGGATGGTTTTATATTAACAGTAGGTTGGTAGTCATAATGTTCTGGCTGATCAGTGTATTTATCACATATGTGTCAATATTTCAATGCAGAGGACAGCCTATTTGTGTTATTACATAGAAAATTATATGATATGAGTAGTTCCTCAAAAAAGTTCAGAGTGGCGTGTAATTATGCAGCCCACTGACAATAGAGAGCAAATTATATTAGATCTCAGATGTATTCTGCAGCTGAGAAACCAATCTGCATTCCAGGCCAAAGATATCAGTACTTGAAAGGGTCCATTGAGTGGTGTGAGCCATACTGCCATGTGTATTAAGTTGCTGTAGAGAGGCAGTGGGTATGTTGTTATAAACACCAATAAGTAAGAATTTTAGTCTCTCTCTGACAGTTTGCATACCATAAGAAAAACAAGACAGTGAGTAAGAGTTGTAACTGATACCCTTCTTGTAACTTGTTTGTCTACATTTCAGTTAGTTTGAAACAGGAATTTGTAGTGAGCTTCATCATGACCCTGTGGATGAGTTGGTTTACATAAAGACCTAAGTTACTAGCAGCATTTGATCTCAACTATTTGTAACACATAATCACTTTCTCTTTGATGTCTGATGTTTTAATATAGTGCCTTACAAAAAACGTGAAGCACCTAGAAGCAAGGTTGGAAGTCAGTGTAATTTCTTACACATACACACCATTAATGGGTCTTTAAATTTCAATTCTCTGATACAGGTATAAAGACCACCATAGGGCAATAGTGTTATAGGTGTCAGGTCTGGTAGGGTATATATGTGGCGTGAACAGTGCCAGATATTGAGTGATCACTGCGCAGGACCCGGGGGCGCTGTGTACTCATTGTTGTTGTTGTGGTCTTCAGTCCTGAGACTGGTTTGATGCAGCTCTCCATGTGTTCTCATATGAGACAGTATTCTCGGCACCCGAAATTTGGCCAGCTGGTCTAATAATGTAATATCCAGAACTGTGGGGCATCAGCAGCTTATGGTCTTGTGGTTAGCATTGCTGACTCTCGTTCCTGGGGACATGTGTTCAGTTCGCAGGCAGGTTGAGGATTTACTCTGCTCAGGGCTGTGTGTGTATGTTATCCTCATCAGCATTTCATCATTACTGACATGCAAATCACCAAAGTGGCATCAAATAGAAAGACTTACAACAGACGGCTGAACTCCCCAGAAGGATACTGCTAACCAAAAATGCCAAACATACATTTCATTACATTTTTCTTTGGGCATTTGGACTGTCTGGGAATGTGAGGGCTGGTGTACCCATTGTCAAAATTCCAGTCAAAATGGTTCAAATGGCTCTAAGCGCTATTGGACATAACATCTGAGGTCATCAGCCCCTAGACTTAGAACTACTTAAACCTAACTAATCTAAGGACATCACACACATCCATGCCCAAGGCAGGATTCGAACCTGCAACCGTAGCAGCAGCATGGTTCTGGACTGAAGTGCCTAGAACCGCTCGGCCACAGCGGCCGGCAAAATTCCACTCAATCACATCTGACCACCACATGGGAGGATCACCATACTCTGCACCAAGCACACTGTAACCCCTTCAGATCTGCATCTGCCATCTTAGAACAAGTATTGGACTTCCTGTAACATCCTGTCTCATTGACATGGTTGGCTGGAGACTAGCAGCAGTCAGATCTCAGCTGGTAATGACTGAAGGCACACTGACATTGCAATGGTACATCACAGACATCCTGCTTCCTCATGTGTTACCTCTCATATGTCAGTATCATGGTGCCATTTTTCAACAAGACAATACTTGCCCACATGTGGTATGTGTCTCTATGAACTATCTGTGTGATGCCTACCATTAGTACAAAGTAAGCAGCTGTATTGGGTGAGGTGCTATGCTGATGGATAGCAAGGACGGCTGATGAATAGCATCATAATACGTTTAGTGATGAATCACAGTTTGACATACCCCAGATGACTATTTTTGGTGAGTATGTCAGTTTTGAAGAGGCACTGCAATGTTAGGTGTCATTATGTGAGGAACATCAAATATGACTTCAGATCTCAGCTGGTAATGACTGAAGGCACACTGACATTGCAATGGTACATCACAGACATTCTGCTTCCTCATGTGTTACCTCTCATATGTCAGTATCATAGTGCCATTTTTCAACAAGACAATACTTGCCCACATGTGGTATGTGTCTCTATGAACTATCTGTGTGATGCTGAAGTAATCCTGTGGCCAGTAAGAACCTCAGATTGGTGCCTGAAAGAACAGAGTTCAGGTCATCCCAGTGCCAGTATTCAGGATATCAAGAGCCAGTTACAAAAGTTGTGTGCCACCTAGCCTTACGAGAGGCTTCATCAGCTATATGTCACCCTTCCCAATTGAATCAGTGCATGCATCCAGGCCAGATGGGTTGCAACATCATATTGATAAGTAGGCTCATACTGCTCAGTTCTTTGTAAATTTGGCTAAAGTTTGTAATTACTAAATTATCATTACATATCCTCTCAGCTTGTGAAGTTTCTTTCCATTTCCTCCTCCCCTTCTGAGTGCTTCACTTTATTTGTCAGACAGTGCATTTTGTTACAGAGCACCAGAGAAAAAATTCACCAGCTCCTAAATTCTTAACTTAGATGAAACATGTGTGAAAGGCAAGATTAGTCTTGTAATTTCTTTCTTGTAATAACTGTCTCTAAAATAAATGAATTTAATTAATCATAAATTCAACTGAACTGCAGATGCTCAGTTTAATTTTGTGTCCTCTTTTCTCCAATTAGCTATCAAATTCTTAAATCTGTGTGACATTTTACATTTAGAGCCCAACCTATTTCTGGGATTTACCTGTGCTTGTCTATACCCCCCACTCCCTTTTCTCCCTGTGATCACTTAGAAAATTACCACCACTAGTGCATCATGTGACCACATGTGCATGTAGCTACTGTGCACTCCTACAGTACAGTGATCTCAGCCTGTGTCATGCACAACTTTACACTGGCTGGAGAGCACTGGACAATTTGGCACTAATTGGAGCTGTGCAGTGTCTGAATGGCATGAACATTAAAGAGGAAATATGGCTCAAAGCACCATGTCTACTGAAAAGTCTAGCAGATCCATGCACTATGTCTCTCCAACAGAGATGCAACAAAGAGGGTTACTGAGAGTTGCAACAATGAACCAGCTGAGACAATCACACATGTAGTAAATCTAGTCACTGATTATGGAATAACAAGTGTCTTATTTTTATCAACCTTTTTTCTTTCTTACCTCCATTTCCTTTTATTTGTATGCTTTTGTTCCTAACTTGTTTGAGTATTTCAACCTAGTGTATCTTTTATTTACACTTTTTGGCTAAAGAATTAGAAAACAGCATATAAGAACAAATGAAACAGAAGATTCATTCAATATTTTGCAGTCCATTGGAATGAATAAAAATACAGTCAAAACAGACAGTGGAAATTGCCTCCTTACATCATCTTCATCTTCACTGAAGTACTAGAATGGCATGATGAAAAGTAATGCCTCTGAATTTTTTATTCTGTTCTCAATATCAGTTGAGGTATTACATATCATATATATTATTTGGTCAACTTCTGCACCTCACTGACACAAGTTGCAACACTTTGCTACTGGAGGACTTAGAATTGTAACATGTAACATGGTGGTGTGTGACATAACTATGTTGGTGAATGAGAAACAGCATGTGGTAACTGAGTTCCTAGCAGAAGAAAATGTGCCCCAGTTGAAATACATAGAAGAATGAAAGCACTGTATGGTGATGACTGTGTCAACAGCAGTAATGTGCAATGTTGGGTTGTTTATGCTCATAATAAAGGAAACAGTGGTACTAACCTCAACATGTGTGACAAGGGCTCAGAGTGGATGCCTGAGTGCGGCAGTCAATGAGATTCATCAGAATCGGGTTGATGAACTCGGTGGAGAAAATTGTTGGATAACACAGTCACAGCTGTCAGATGAGTGGCATATCATGAGAGCATGTACAGGCCATAATTGCAGAACTACAATGCAGAAAATTGTGTGCCTGGTGGGTGCCTTGCATGCTCACTCCTGACATGAAAGGGAAGACACTGGACATCCGTCAATGATTTCTTTTGCATTTTTATTGTGAGGGTGATGGATTCCTCAACAGCACCATGACAGGCGATGGAAGCTAAGTTCATAATTTTGACCCCAAAAATAAGAGAGCATCAGCAGAGTTCTACTACAAAGGATTACTGATGCCAAAAAAGATGAGGACCATCCTATCAACAGGCAAAGTCATACTCACACTGTTCTAGAATGTTCAAGGTGTAGTGCATTTGGGATTCCTGCTTAAACACACCACCACAAACTCTGCAAGGTACTGCAAGACCCTAAGAAAATTCAGAGCATGAATTTGAAGAGTTTTTCTGCACATGGAACACCCCTTCATTCAGCATGACAATGCCAGACCACACAAGGGTGCTATGATATCTGCAAATATCCAGCTCCTTGCATTCACTGTCATAGATCATCCTCTATACAGTCCTGACTTCGTCCCATCCAATTTTCATGTTTCCAAAACTTAAAGAACACTTTTTGAGGACTTCACATTGATAGTGATGCAGTGGCACTAGCAGAGGTGTAGTTGTGGCACCATCAATACAGTCAAACATTCTACAGTGATGGTATCAGCAAACTGGTGTCTCATTGGGAGACATGTGTTTATCACCAGTGTGATGATGCTGACAAATAAATATGTAGGTATGAAGAATAAAGTTGTAGAATGTTAATAAAGTTTGTTTCATTTAAAAAGCTTTAAGAGTTGTCACATAAAAATTTGGAGGCATTGCACTTGTATTTTACATACTTATTATTCAGAGCACTCAGTGAAAAACTCTGAATCAGAGCAATCCCATTTTATTGCAGATACTGAAATGCATAAAGTATAACAAAGTCAATAAAAACTGTGGTCAAGACAAAGGTTTTATTATAGTGGTAGTAAATGACTGTGACATCTCACAGAACATTTATGCAACATGTCTTGAAGATAAAGTATCTCTTTTAATCATAGACAGTATTTTACATTCAAAAATTCAGAGGGAGGACGAGATATCGTTTGCTAGATAATGTCAATGTATAGCTGGAGGAGGTATCTTTTGCTAGGTAACATGAATGTACTTCTGGAGACATGAATTGGTGGATACTGCAGCTGAGGGGTTAGGTAGAGGATGTGTTATTATTAATTGTGCTGTCCCTTTGAATCCTGCAAACACACTGCAGAAGACATCTGCCATGTATTAGTGGAATACTGACAAACTGGGAGGAATTGGCAATAAATTCTGTTTGCTGAAGCTAACAACATGTTTTGACATCCACCATTTCAATCACTGATAATAAACAAAGTTATTCTAACCTGATTTTGGAGAGTGAACTTGTCAATCTTGCACACATTTCTCATTTGGTGAAATGACCCAGTAATTTATGGTATATCAAATTTAGTATGCCACATTTAGCTAAATACATTTCAACCACTGGCAAGAAGGTACCTATTGATTTCAATGGTACACACAAATTATATAAAGATGCAGAATGGTATGAGAAAAGACAATCACTCACTGTGTAGAGGGTATGTTGAGCTGTAGGTAAGAATATAGACACAGACACACACACACGCACACACACACACACACACACACACACACACACACACACACACACACACACACACACAAATGCAAGCACAACAACATTACCCAGTGAATTCCATTCCATTAGGAACAACAGTATCAGTGATAAAGTGAAGACATTATGATGGAGGTCCTCTCAACAGAGATTAACTTTGAATAAAAGGATTAGTTTTTGTTGGGGAAATGGAAAGGTGAAGGCAGGAAAGTATATGGTTGACGGATACACTGCAGTAGGGATATTTTGCTTTATAGTAGGAGATACAGTGACAGGTGTTATAGAAATAGCTCATTACATGTACTGCTGTCATGCTTTTTTAAAAATGAAATCCTAGATGCATTACAGCATATTTTTATTCTTTTTTTCAGATTAAACTCTGGGTTTTTCCTGAAGGTACTCGTAATAAAGACCGACGATCATTGCTTCCTTTTAAGAAGGGTGCATTCCATTCAGCTATAAGAATGCAAGTTCCTTTGATACCAGTTGTATATTCACCATATTACTTTCTCAATGTACAGAAGAAATTTTTTGATGATGGTAAGGAATTTTTAACTAACTTCATTTATTTACATTATAATGTAATTCATCTGATTTTTGCAACAAAAAAAGTTCAGTGGTAACGTTTGGTCTTAGAGTAATTTCATAACTATGAGTCATTAGTCAACACAAATTTTAAAAGCAAGAAAACCCATATAAAATTATATGATTATCCTTAATGTGAACATGTCAAGTTCATAAATGTGCAGCAGCTACCTTATTCAGCTACTGTCTCAAAAATTGGAAAATATAAGCATTACATTAAGTGAGTTACCTAAATTTATTGAGTAGTGTATTCAACAGCCATAAAGAGATCTACACTCAACTCTGCCATCTCTCTACCGTCATTTGTACCTGTGACAACATAACACAAAACAATTTCCATGCAGAATATGTATTTATCTTTAATAAACAAACTGAAGTTCTGTATTCTGACACAAATATTATTTGCTTGAAAACACAAATCAGTAAATGGATAAGGTAAATTAAAATTATATTTTATCATGATCTTAATTGGGTATGAAAATTTAAAACTTTGTCCTAAACTTTGATTTGACCCAGATCCAGTCCTCCCATAAATGGTGTGCTATCAATTTAACCATCCAGCCAGATCTCAGAAGCAAACTCAAAGCTTCAACACATTGCCAGGTCCTCTTCTTTTCATCATATTATTGTCTTATTGAGACCATGGCTGTTTCAAAATACAGGTGGTTTCATATTGAAGATTAAAACTTCCATCATTAATTAAAATATTTATTTAAAGTACAACCATTATAAGTTTCATACCGACATTCATCTTTAGATGGTAAAGCGCATTTTATACAACGTGTTTTACATTGTGTTGACAATCAGATATCATAGTTTTCTCCTGTGGTTAAGTTTTTAGGGGTGGTACTGATCTCAGAATCATTTCTGAAATGGGGACATCAGTTATTTAATGCTTCTTATTTCCACAGAGTTATAAATAAAATTGACCTACTCTCACTCCACTTTTGGGGGAAGTGCACTCAGAGAGGAGCACCACACATACCTCAACACTTTGACCATCTACTTCTCTTCTGATGTCATAGCTGGAAAATTTTAAGAGAAAATAGTACAACATATGAGATAAAACTGTCCAAATGTTTCAGGAATAAAACTCTTCAAAATGATGTTAGTTTTTGGGAATTTAAGACAATAACACCTATAACTTCAAAAACAATCTAAAGTTGTGAAGAAATGGTTCATTATGAGACCTCACTTGCAAGTCTGAAATATCAGATGAGATTTGGTAGCTGGTGAGTAGGAGGGAAGATCCTGAAACATTGAAATTATGTTGTATTAAACACCTTAAAAGAAGAAGAAGAAGAAGAAGAAGAAGAAAAGGAGGAACAGATGGCAGTAATTTTAATAGAAGGAAAGTTAGCTTTTAACATCCAACAAACAATAATGTCATTAGAGAAAATTGCGCTACGTGAACTGGATGCAGGTGGTGGAAGGAATTGGCCTTGGTATCATGAAGGAACCATCTAAACATTTGTCTGAACTGATTTAAACAAAATCAGGACAGGGTCAGGAAAATAACTTTTGTGTGGATCAACACTTACCCACAATATTAGTGGTTTTTGAGGAGATGATGACCAAGCAGATACAGTTGTATCAGAACATATTTAACAAAAGAATAACCAAAGTAAAACACTAACATTTTATTATATTCGTGTAATATGACATTTATTTTTATTCGCAATTGATGATATATTTGGTGTCAGATCATGAGATGCAGAATACTTTTCATCACTGGATTGTGAAGGTGGGATTTTTCTATAGTTTTACCTTTTCTTGTTATAAAAAGGTGTTCACAACGAAATGTTGACTCAAATGTAGATGATATTGTTCGTATTTCTGTGTAGTTTGAGAAACATTTTTACATGTATATCACAATAACATGACAAGAAATTCATTCTGCTGAGTACCTGTTCTTATGAAGAGTACAGTTTTGTAAATTAGTCACTTCTAGTTGCATTTCCAAAGATGCAGTATCCCATGAAGCTGAAAAAGTTTTGATACATATGATCAGTCTGTTTTCTGAGTTATACAAGTCTTGAAACCCTATTTCAAAACTCTAAGGAAACTGCACAATGTTTTTCTGGTAACCCATAAAATAAGTGTGTGGAGGTAATTTTAATGATGAATATATAACACAGAAAGCTGATCAGTTTTGGAAGGAACAACTTTTTGAAGCTGTTGCAGTATTATTTCCTAAACCAAACATAGTGCTTATCTCTATCGATCACACCCCAACCTCTGATATTAATCAGTTTATTGATCAAATGGAGGCTCTAAATAAGTTCGTGATGGCACAATACAGGACCATGAGATATTGGTGACATTAATATTGACATCACACATAAAACCCCAACTGTCACTCAGTTTCAAAACCTGTGAAAATCCAACAACTTGCACTGTGTGAATGGTAAGCCAACCTGATTAGATGCGTGCCTGGATAATATAATCTCCAATTTGACAGATGATGAACATCCATATGGAGTGGTACATCCATCATTGTCTGGTTACTATGGCTTATGGCTGATGGTCAACTGTGTAAACTATACTGTCCAGTAACCCGAACACATTAAGGGGATCAGACTGTTGTATCCAGACAACATTACACAGCTAAGGCAAAAATTATCAGAACTTAAGTGGGGTAGAGTATATAACTGTGATGACAATGATAACACTTTTAACATATTTGTTAATGTACTAACAAACTTAGTTCAGAGATGTTACCCACAAGTAACTAAAAAGGTGAAACTAGATGGTGCATCAAACAGAAAAAAAGCAGAACAGCAAGTTCACACCTGAACTGCATGACCAGAGAAATACTGTCGTTGCCCTATACAAAATGGCTGGAACTGGTAACCTAGAATTGAAGCAGAGGTACAAAGAATCCAGGAATAAGTACAGGATTGAAACAGAGATGGCAAAGCAGAGAGCTAATGATGCTTTCATTGAAAATTCCAGCAACAAATGCAGATCTGCCTATAAGGTAATAAACATAATAGCAGGGAAACATAAAAACAGACAAGAAACTCCAATATTGTCAGAAGTATTAAATGAATTATTTGTAAGTACCACTAAGTGCGACACTTCTACTACCTCCATACCAAATGATGTAACTTATAGAAGTACTTTCCACAACATACATGACCTAAATAACTTATCTTTTTAAAGGAAACAGGTTACCTTACAAACAGTATACAAAGTGGTCACAATCCTACATAGCTCTTACAGTGAAAATTTCTATGGCATCTCAAACACCATTGCAAAGGTGAAAAGATGTTGGAGCACTGTGGAAGTATTTTGGGCAACTAGCTGTAGATAAGCTGGGTTGATGAGCACCATTTCTGCCCCATTGGATCATAGTTCCTCTGAATTTTCCATTAACTAATTGGAGTTCTCCTTTGATTGGTTCCTCCTCCTTTAAGTCTTCCATGGTTTTCAGCAGTAGTGGATCTTCCCTCTGTTCCGCAGCACTGCTGAAATTTCATCCACATTGCTGTGTTCCACTAAAGGATTCCTTGAAAGACAGTGAGCATCCTTGTGTCTGTGCCATTTTTATGTACTACTGAGACATTGTACTCATGAAGTCTCTGTGACCATCTCGCCAGTCAGCCTAATGGATCCTTCAGGCTAGTCAGCCAGCTGAAAGAAAGGTGGCCCATCACAACAGTGGTCGGTTTGCCAAATAAATGGCCCAAATAACTGTAAGGCACTCTTTCTGTGTTGTAAAATAGTTCATCTCAGACTTGCAGAGTACTCTGGAAGCAGAAGCTATCACCTTTCCAGCACCTTCCTGAATTTGACTAGAAGTGCCCCTTTCTCAAAGTTAGTAGTGTTGGCATGAAGTTCCATCTTGGCATTCTCATCATACAATGTTAGAATTGCAGAAGATGTTAGTACCTCCTCAAAGACAAGGAAAGATCTTTCTCGTGCCTTATTCCAGGAAAATTCAAAACTTTCCTGCAGTAGTCCATGGTACAGAAATCCTTTATGAATGAACATAAGTACAAGAACATTGTGAGAAAGCTTCTCATATCATGAACATACTGAGGAGTCAGAAAATTTGTGACTGCTCTTATTTTCTCTGGATTGTGACAGATTCCATCGCCATTCATTAGGTGCCCCACGATTTTTATTTCTAGGACAATGAGTAGGCACTTTTTTGGACTCAGGCAGAGACCTTCAATCTGAATACAGTTCAATATGATTTAACAAATACATTTCATCCATTTAAGGTGTCAAAGTAGTTTGTCCAGGTGGCTGGAGTGTTCATAATCCAAATGACATAACTTTGATTTCATAAAGACCATCTGGAGTTAGGAAGGCAGTCATTTCCAGTCAGCCTTGTCATACTCACTTTTCCAGTAACCTGTCTTCATGCCCATAGTTGAGAAATACTGTACTCCTTGAAGCAGTCTAGAGTGTCAGCAATGCACAGCAATGAATAGACACCTTCCTTTGTGCTTTTGTTCTTTCATTGCTAGTTGATGCAGAAATGCCATGTGTCATACTTCTTCTCCACAAGGACTTCAAGAGAGGAGCAAGGACTCCCTGAAGGGTCAGTGATCTCATCTTGCAGCATCTTCTCCACTTCCTCCAAGATTATCCATTGTTCAGCCAGTGACACTCTTTATGAATGCTGGCTAGCTGTTAGATGATCCACAGCATTGATACTATATTGTACCATGGGTTGTTTGGTTTTTCTCTTCTCCACTCTGGATTTGAAAGCATGCATAAATTGTCACAGAATGGGTCTCACTCACCAAAGTTATTCCTAGATCAAGTGAGATTCTATAGGCAGTTCGATAGTACCTTCTTTCCCTTCATTGTCTCTTGTGGTAGTGGAACACAATTTTTCATCATTGACACTAAGCTGCCCTTGCTGGATTGGTTCAGCTGTCCATACGCAAAAACTTTCAGTGATGAGTTGTTGCCACTCATGACAGTTAGTGATCGAAGATTCTCCTTGACCACCTACAATGCATATGATCATCACTGGCGTGTGATTTCTTTTGCAAGCCTGAATAACATCTTACAGTCAACAAAAGCTTCACAGTTTAACTGAGCATGACAGTTGATAACTGCAATTCATCTTGTTGATGATAGCAGGATAACAATGTCTTCAATGGTAAACAGTCACCCAAAGCTGCCTTTGTTATATGTGCTAGCTGGAGTAGCTTTTATAGTCTGGAGCTCTGATCTTCCCCAGTCTGTGATTGATTGTGATCCCTGCAAGAAGTCCCATCTGAGAATAATGTTATGACTGCATTCTGCTAAAACAGCAAATTTTAAAGGCTGCATTCCGTCATTGATAGTTATTCTTGCAATATGTGTTCCTGTTGGCTTTACATATTTTCCATTTACAACCATCAGTGAAATCACTTTTGCATCATGGAACATATTATTCTTTATCTGACAGTGATAAGCATCCTGTATTACAGAAAAATAAGCCTTTCAACTGTGTATTGCCCAGACAGGTTGGCCATTGACAATACCATCAATTTGATGTCCTCACATCTTGGTGACTGTTGTCCACAGAGGAGTTTCATCCATGGCAGCCTCATCTCCATGGATCACTGCCTCACTTAGTTTTCTTGAATTTGGCAGCTTGGTGAGCAGCTTGTACCTCTGTATAGTGATGGGAAACAGCTACTGTGTGTTGGGGATTCACCTCATCCAGGGTATAGCTATGAGCTTCATAATACTGGTTGACTACAATGGTCTGTGGTGGACTGGTGTGAATAGGACTGTACTGATAACTGGCACCCTGTGGCATAACAGTCATTAAGAACTTGTCTTATTTTCCTGTAGTAGTGCACAGCATGTCCAGGAGATCCACAATGAAAACAGATCAGCATGTTGTCCTCCGTCCTCCAAATGTCTGTTCTTCTCTGGGGCATTTTACTTTGTAGAGAAGTTGGTACCAGAGATCGAAGCACCTCGTCTTCAAAATTCTTTATTACCTCATGACATATGGGGTGAGTGCTAATAACCACTATCCCTTTTGTATTCAGTCCAACATTTCTGGCTGCTATATACTGCTGCATCTCTTCTGTCACTAGCTGATGTATGTGAAAAGTGATGTGATGACGATCTTCAACAGCTGTGATAGGGACCACATTTGGGAGTGGCTCATACCTCCCTCATCCAATTCTTTTTCTGTTGTATTTCCTCAATGTGCAGGCTTCAGTTGATGAATTCTTCTGTTGTTTCCTCAATATGCAAGATTCACTTGATGAATTCTTCTGCTGTTGTGACATCATTTACCAGAAGGGCCTGGATCAAAGTTCCTCCTAAACATTGTTCCATTAATTAATTGGAATTCTCCTCAGGTCAGTTTCTCCTCCGTTAAGTCTCCCATGGTTTTCACAGTTGCTTGGTACTTGTCTTCTGTGACTCCTTCCATAAAATGTGAGATTCTGTCAGATTCTGTCATATTTGGATTCACAATGTTGCAAAGGGCCAAAAATTCTATTTGTATGACTGTGTCATTTCATCGTGATGTTCAACCCTGCTCTTCAGTTTTTCTTCTGCTGAATGGAGTTTCTGCTGATTGTTGTCAAATGTTTTGTTCAGTTTGGCCTGGAATTTGCCCTAGCTATTGAGCTTCAGTTCACTGCTTTTGAACCACTGCTGAGCTGTACTGTCCAAAAAGAAGTACACATTGACAAAAGAGATCATGCCATCCCATCTGTTGCATTTGGTGACTCAGTCAAATCCTTTCAGCCATTTCATCAGGTCTAGGCCGGCATCTCCAGAAAACACTGATGGATGCCTGATGTGCATCTGGCTTAGTACTGGCTTGGAATCGATTGGTCTCCAGAATATGTGGACCATGGGAACAATGTACTGCTTGCATTTCAGTTCCTGTCCACATAGGTGACAGCTTTTACATTGCATAATTGGAGACATGATGATGATGATAATGATGATGATGTAGATGTCTTGAAGTACCTGGCATCTCCTCACATAATGTCATTTTGAAAACACAATCAAGACCAAATACGAAATAAGAGTTGTCAATGAAGCACAGCACTTAGAACTGAAAGCACATTTATCACTGAAACCAACATACAGCCAGAAAAGAACTGAACTCCTGTGCAGCTATTTATACAAACACCAAATATTCTATAATATGCAGTGATTATAAACACAAGATATTTCAAGGACATTCCATCAATGACAAATATTAAATACAAATAATTGCTGGTAGTCAAGTTTGAAGTGGTGACCCATAGTACACTAACCAGAAATGCTAAGCACTATGTCACGCTGTGTACTTGATAGCCTACGGTAATATTTAAGTTATTTAAAAGACTAATTATGTCAAGTGAGAAAGGCTATCTACATAGGACAGAACAAGGCAGGAACATGATGATATAGGGCCAACTAGCAGGAAGCCTACCACCTTGCCTACCCTGTGGATGAGCTGCAGGTTCTCCGAGCACCCGCCTACTATAGGGCAGAGATGAAGTAGCCTGGTGCAAAGTGTTGTACATGAAAGTCAAAGATGCAGCTCTATGTTCTGATCAGGTGCACTGATTTAATCTGTTTGAAAGTTTCATTGCAATATCGAAGGTGTGGCTATAAAATAATGGGACTATTGCTCTAAAAAACATTTTATTTCAAATACACACAGATCAGCCAGAACATTATGATCACCTACCTCATAGCCAGTATGGCCACCTTTGACATGTATAATAGCAGCAACACATCATGATATGGAAGCAATAAGGCTTTGGTAGATCGCTGGATGGAGTAAATTCCATGGAGGGCCGGGTGGTGGGGGGGGGGGGGGGGGGAGGGAGGGGGGGATGAGCTCTGATGCCATGTTCAATCACATCGTAGATGTGTTTGGTTGGGTTAAGATCTGGTGTGTTGTGGGGCCAGCACATCAATTGAAATTTGCCACTGTGTTCTTTGAACCACTCCATCACAATCCTGGCCTTGTGACTTAATGCATTATCTTGTTGAAAAATACAACTGCCATCGGGAAACATGATCATCATCAGCTGTGGAGGTCCATTGTTAAGAGTGTTCAGTGCACTTGTACTGTGACCAGCATTATAATCTGATGTTAGTTCCAGCACAATTTGCCTCCTGCCCTGTTTTACCAGTTCACCCAGCCTATGATGTCTGACAGCTGTAATGAGGGTGGCTACCCAGCCCCATGATGTCTGGACGTGATTTAACTTGTTTTTCCCAGTGTTGAAAACACTCACCACAGCATTCCCTGAACACCTGACAATTTGTGCATTTTCCAAAATGCGCATGCCAAGCCAAGCCATCACAATCTGCCCTCAATCAAACTCAGATAGATCACTTGCCTTTCCCATTCTACACATGGAAAGATAACTCACTGATACTAAACACACAGTATTTGTGTGTCTTATAAACAGTTATTCCTCGCCAGATGACACTGCTATTGCCTGGATGGGTTTATATCAATAGTAGGTTGGTGGTCATAATGATCTGTCTGATCAGTGTTCAAATTTAGTTGTTGTCACCTTCAATACACTCACCTCCTCTATCTCTGTAATGCTACATGTAAATTTTCCATTAATGGGAACAGTGCTGGAAACCTTCCTCTGTGAGCTCCTTGATGAGGCATGCCGTTTTTCCTTTAGCTGCTTCAACAGACTAAAATCGTGTTCCTTTTAATACAGATTTGACCTTGCAGAATAAATAAGTCACATGGTGCTGGATCAGGCCAATAAGGTGGGTGGCCTATCACTGGAATGCTTTACTTCTCTAGAAACCTTTCAATAGACAACGCCCTATGAGCTGGTGCTTTAACTTCATGCAGAACCTATGACTTGTTCTTCCAAAATTTGGGTCTTTTTTTTCTTATTTCCTCATGGAGTTCAGCAAAAGCCTCAAGTTAGTAATGTTGATTAATAGTTTGGCTTTCAGGAACCCAGTGGAGATATACATTTCCATGAATATTGAAAAAAATAATCATCATCGTTTTGAGTCTCGATTTCCTCATTTGAGATTTTTTATCTTCAGTGAAGTTAGACCTTCTAGTTCATGTAGTGGCATCTAGTTTCTGGATCATAAGTGAAAAACTAAGATGTGTCACATGTTATCACTCTTGGCAAGAAATTATGATGAGTTTCAACGATATTCAAACTGTCAGTACAAGCATTTTCACAAGCTTCTTTTTGTTCAGTCAAGACAATTTCACATACAGTTGATTTATTTTAAACTGGTTATGTAAAGCTCACCTTACACATTCTTTGCTGCGTGGAGTGGCTGTGCAGTTTGAGGCGACATGTCGCGGACTGTGTGGGCCCTCCTACCGAAGGTTTGAGTCCTCCCTCGGGCATGGCTGTGTGTGTGTTGTTCTTAGCATAAGTTAGTTTAAGTAGTGTGCAAGTCTAGGGACTGATGACCTCAGCAGTTTGGTCCCTTAGGAAGTCACACACATTTGAACACATTATTTGTCAATTCATACAGTTTCAGCAATGAATTGAATACTGAGCTAATGGTCACATTAAATCAGATTACCTACCTTTTTGATATTTTCATCTGTTTTTGATATTGAAGGGTATCCTGGGTGTGAGTCACCTTCAATATCTTTTCAGCCATCTTAGAAAAACTTGAACTACTCACAAATTGCTATACATGATATGCAGTCTTTGCCACACACTTCTTTCAGTAAAAGATAGGTTTTATTAGCGGTTTTTCCAAGTTTCATGTGAAATTTCAAACAGTTCATAGCTCTATTATTACATTTATCATTTTTCTGACAAAAAAAACTACAGCTCTTACACAAACAAAGGCCACTGCCACATTAATTTGTCTATAGACACCAGGGATACTGCATCTGACTGAGAAGGCTTCATGCTTAACAGCTATTGAGTATTCATCTTTGACACAAATGTATTTACTCTGTCGCAGCATCAGTCCTGTTATTTTATGGCCACACCTCATGCATTCAACTTCATAATGGAA
Source organism: Schistocerca serialis cubense (assembly GCF_023864345.2). Classification (NCBI taxonomy): domain Eukaryota; kingdom Metazoa; phylum Arthropoda; class Insecta; order Orthoptera; family Acrididae; genus Schistocerca; species Schistocerca serialis. Next base: position 555,749,951 of record NC_064640.1, read on the forward strand.
GTTTCAGTCTGGAAACATATTTGCTGTTTGAATACACAATACAATTTCAAAGATTCTCAGACACAAGGATATAAACAAAATATGTATAGGAATGTCTCCACACTTCTGAACACATTAAGCTTACCGACAAACAGTAGACTCTTCACATAATGAGGACAGAGGGGGGAAAAAACATAAGGAGGTTAAAAATAAAATGCAGAACATAAAATAATAAGATTGAAGAAGGGTCTAGCAACAGGGAATACTTAAGAAATACATGGTAGATAGAGATCCTAAACTGACACCCTGTTAGACACAGCAGGGGAAGCAGTTACACCTGAGGAAAACGGGAAGTTTCCATAATCTTTTAAAATACATAAACGAATAGAACAATATCCCATTATTTGGAGAGGGAGGGGGGGGGGGGGGCATCTGAAGTCTGTCAAGCAAGTTCTCGAATTTGACATGCTCAAACCTATCCAGAAATTTTTCACACTGGAAGAATACACCACAAGAAATGCACTGCAAAATTTTTAGCTACTAAGGTGCACTTCAGATATTTTTTTAAAAATGTTAAAGATACTCATTTTAGCCACATGAAGAACCACTTAAAGAAGTGATTTGTACAGCCCTTCCTGCCTAGCTGCAAATCAGTGAATAAGCAGACACAGCCATGACAAGAGAACATAGGGCATGTAACGCAAAGTCCAAAGTATACACACACAAAATTTAAGCACTTGAACCACACCAAAAATGGCTCAAATCACTAATGTTTTGAAAAACTTTCAGTTCACATTATCAACTAATTGTTGCAGATATGATTGTTAAACAAATGACTTCCAGAAGAAAGAAAACCAAGACAGTGTATGATGTTACGCTACAGATGATTTTAATCAGTTGAGATTTTAATTTGTTGATGTTAATATTTTGTAACAATTTCTGTAGTACAGTTCTTATGATAATTTTTGAACAATATATGTTTTACTGACAATGAAACAGTTTCTTTGTTCAAACAAATTTCGGGCTTGCAGCCGGTCATCATTCAATACCTCGCACAATATTTCAACTGGAACCTGCCAGTCATCTTCAGGTGAGCCGTCGCAGACTGGCAAAAACCTCCTCCATTCTGCAATATATAGCACGCTGTAACTATTCTGCGCATGCATCAAAACTTGATAGATGAACCACACTGCCCACCGGTAGTGCCCTCGCTGGTGGAATAGTGGAACTCGGTCACCCTCTGCGTTGCTGTTTGCCGGGGCTGTCGGTGTACTCTGTTGTCTTCAATTAGAGCAAATCATGGAGATAATAGGGTTCCATGCACTGTTCAGCTGGTAGTCACTGTCTTGGTTCAACAGGTTTTCTGTCAGTCATATTTCTACGGATTCTTTAATAATGGACTCCCAGAAAGACATTGCTGTGGACAAAATCCTTGTTTTCTCATACTCCATTGAATGTCCAGTAGAAATACATTGTTCAACAATAACAGACTTGCTTGGCTGCAAAAGGCGGGTGTAATGTTGATGTTCAGAGCAGCATTCTTTCACAGTGCGTGTGGTTTGACCTACGTAAGCCATACCGCATTGGCATGGTATCTTGTAAATTCTGGCCTTTCATAGTAACATATTGTCCTTAACTGATCCCACAAGGTCCTCCATCTTCGATGGTGGGCGGAAAACCATTTTTACCTGAAATTTTCGGAGGATTCTTGCTATTTTAAATGAAGTGTTGCCCACGAAAGGAAGAAAAGCTAAAGATTGTTCCAGCATGTTCTACTCTTTATCCACTTCCTGCTTCTTAGTTTTAACTGTTAGTGTCTGTTAATCTGCAAGATCGAATACCCATTTTTGCTGAATACTGTCTTCAGATGGGTGAGTTCTTGAGGTAAGCTATCTAGATCTGAGACAGTATGAACTCCATGAACAAGTGTTTTAAGCACACTCGTGGTTTGCGATGGGTGATGGCAACTTGATGCTTGCAGGTACAAATCAGTATGAGTGGGCTTCTGGTAAACTGAATGCCCTAGAGAACCATCATTCTTCCTTCAAACCAGGACAACCAAGAAAGGCAAACAACCATTTTTCTCTCTTTCCATGGTGAACCGGATGTTGCTATGAATGGAGTTTCTACTGGAATTTTGATGATCTAACTCACCATGTGGACAGAATTTGGCATGATATCCCTCAACTTTGTAAATCTGTGCCTAGCCAAATAACTGCAGGCATAAGACCCAGAGGTGGACCAATGCACTATTGACTTGCTCAATTTGTGAAGCTCTTTCTCTCGAATAAATCATCCAATGTTTCTGAAATTGTAATAATTTGTTTTTCTGTACAAGTACATAACATCTAACAATTTCAGTCCCATTAGCCTAACTCCTTCATGGTGTGCCTTTTTTCATGTTAGAGTGTAATATATAGCTTTGGATCTTGTGGAAGTAAAGTATAGTGTGGACAGGAAGATTGTCCAAAGAAATTCCATTAGCAAGTAGAAGGAGTCCAAAAAACAGATCAGTGATCATGTAGGATTCAGTGCATAAGGTAAATAAAAATTAACAGTGTTGTTAAAGGACAGTTGTGGATTTGGATCATTCTCATAACATGAATGTGCTCCACTACAATGAGTCAGAGAGCAGATTCTTTTTCACAAGTTAGGCGGGAGATTATCAAGAGAGTAGACTGTCAATAGAGGCTTAAATTGCTGGTGTGACATTTCAGAAGATCAAAGCTGTATCAAGTTGTGGATCAACTGAATTAAAGCAGTCAATGAAATCTATACATAAAACTTGTGTATTTGTCCATCTATAATGGGATGGAAGTGTGAGAGCTTAATTGAAAATTACTGTATTAACAGTAATTAACAGTGTGTGTGTGTGTGTGTGTGTGTGTGTGTGTGTGTGTGTGTGTGTGTGTGTGTGTGTCAGAGAGAGAGAGAGAGAGAAAGACATTTAATTTTTGTGATATTTCCCATTTACTTTGCCACCTTTTACCCAATGACTAGATTCAATTCCTGAACTGCCATTCTAGGATCTTTCTGAAATTGTAATCATTTGTATTAGTAGGCAGAAATCTGGTAATAGAGTGGTTCATAATGTTGATACTTTAGTTTTTGATTGTCAAAGGATCTTCGTTGGTGTGATAAAATGTTGTGTTGAAAGCAATCCAGACCTCATGTTTTCTATTCAGTTATCCCTGAAGGCATGTCATATCTGTCAGTTATTGCTGTATCTTCTGTGTGGTAATCAATCAGAAGAACCTCTTTAGCATATTAGAAAATACTTATGTACCATCATTAATTAAACAAATCAAACTGATATCACAAAGTATTGTAAATTGTATCTGTTGAGCATTCACTCTGCAAGTTCATTAATTACTACCCTTCTAATTAACCATATTTCATGTCACCATATGTCACATGTAACATCCAGAACCACTCCTACTTGTTGCTTTATTAAGGATATGAGCATTTCCTTTCCAAATTTCAGACAAATAAATCATTATTCTTAAAGTACTGATTCTAATGTTAGTGTCGCACTCTTCCATCACTGTATCAACTAATTAGTTGTTGTAGAAACAAATCTTTATTTCAGCTTCTTGCTTTGAATTGTAAAATCAAGCTTACACTGAAAAATAATGATTAACTGTTTGATAAAATTATTTAGTAATGGTACTTTCCTTTTTGCCATATTACATGTTTCTGAAAAATATTTCAGGTCGTGTCATCATAAAGACATTGCCTCCAATACCAACAGCTGGTTTAAAACCTGAAGACATTGATTCACTGGTTCAGACAACACATGAGCTGATGTCACAGGAATACAAGAAACTTTCAGGAGAAGTTTTATCACAACTACCAACAAACTACCCAGGACTTTGCTACTAAATGCAGATAATAATGTCTGCTCCAAATACGGTGGAAAAATTTTTTTCATAATATTTATCTCTGTTATAATGTGTCAGTATTTATTTCTTATTGTCAGTGTCTGTAATAACAGTATGTTGTAAACTGTGCCAAATTTTGTAACTGTTATGGGAGATAAATTTCTTGTAAAAATCTAGAGAAAATGTGGCATTTGACTCCCATAGCATCATTTGTTGCAAAACATTACTGTGTACTATTGTTTCTACAATTCATGATTTGGTGTACTACCTTGTTATTCAAAGAGCTATTTAATTTTGTTACTCAGAATTTAGTTTTGTTATTCTGAATTAAATGAGACTGACTTTGTGTACTTTTCAAAAGTTTAATTTATTATTCTTAACTCCTTTGCTATAGATACCAGTACTTTACTGAAACTTCTAAATGATATTGTTAACACCCCATAGAAAATTTTTTAACCAGAACTCTTCGATTTCATGAACTAGAAAGGCATTGTTGGTGGGATTCATGTGCTAAGAAATAGACAATTTTGGCCATTATTTGTTTAATTCCAACAATCACTTAGAGTTATGAGCAGATGATTCAATATCCACCCAAGGTATGTTAGAAAAGGGGACAAAACTGTGAAATGCCCACAAATATATGCAATTTAGTCAAATGTTAAATTATCATGACAATTACAATCAAAGCATTAACTGTTATTACAATGCAGATTTTTGCACTTACACCAGTTTTTATCACAGAGATGACCAGTTTGTATCACAGAAAACACATGTAAATGAGTGTGAAGAAAAAAAATTTAAGGCATAGCTTCTTAGTACATATTAAACATCTTATATAGAATTAGAATTATGGACATCAGTATCTTGATAGAAAGAAATTCTGCTACTCAGAATAGCCACTCTTCCAAGAGTGCAACTTCTGCAGCAAAGTCATTCTTGTAGAGTTTGACATTCAATGCTGAAGACATTCCCCTTGAATCATTTTTTAATCAAGCTTCACTAGTGAAACTTTGCTCAGCCAAAAATTGGCACAATTGGTCAAAAATGATGGCAGTCTTTTGTACAAGATAAGATGAGTAAAGTGACATGTGAAGGTTTTCACACTTTTCATTTCTACATGGCTATTCATTGCACCATGGCTAAATGGAACTATTTTTCTGTTGATCAATCTAGGTCACTCATTTCACAACATCTTACTATCCATACTGCAGTACTTCTCAACACTGTTCACTGTGCCATAAGTTTCCATTCCCTAATAGTTAATTGCATTAACATTAGCTCAGAAGATTGTCATGGTCAGTTTAAGGGATGCCTAAAGAGGTGGACCATATGCAAGAAGCAATGCCTCATACAAACAGGCAAATTGTAATTACTCCATGCTCTGCCAAGGAACTTAATAATGTACTCTAATTAACTAACTCAAAAACAAAAATTCCCCTGGAGATGACAGTATCTTAAGTAAAGTACTAAATTCCTGTTCTTCACATATATCCAATTTATTCAGTCACATATACAATGCATCAATATCATGGGAGAAATTTCAGACACACTAAAATATTCTGACATCAGACCCCTTTACAAAGGAGGTAGTAAGATAATTACCAACCAGTCACACTACTTACCTTCTTCTCGTAGGTACTGGGGAAAAATTATGTAAGCAAGAACCACACCATGCCTCTCTCAGATAAGATGCTTAATGTGCCTCAACTGGGATTTGAAAAGCATCTCTCAGAACATACTACTTTTCAATTCACAAGTCAGATTATATAAAATTTAAGTGACAAAATATTGACAACTGCTGTTTTCTGTGATTTGTCAAAAGTATTTGTTTGGGCAATTCATGGTATTTCCCCAAAGAAGCTCAAATATGGTATCAGAGCTCTTTTTACAAAGAACTTGGCAGTATGAGCCCTTGTATGAGTATGATGTTGCATGTCCTCTGGCCTGAATGCATGTGTTGATTCATTTGGGAATGGTGTCATAAAGCCATTATATCCTCTCCTGAAGCAAGATGGCTCACAACTGTTGTAACTGATTCTTGATGTCCTGCATACTGTCACTGGGGTGAAATTAACATCTACACTGGCCTCACACTTGTTTTATTGGGGACAGATCTTGGAGTCTTGCTTGCCATAGGATTTTCTCAACATCATGCAGACAGTTTATAGGCACATGTGCCATGCATGGGTGAGCATTGTCCTGTTAAAAAATTTCACCACAATATTGTTACCTGAAAGGTAACACATGAGGATGCGGGTTGTCTGTGGCACACCACTGTGTTATCTGAGTTCCCTCAGTCATTACTAACCATGACCTGAGGCCATATCTGATGTCTTCCCACATCATGATGACAGCAGTAACACTGCTGTGCCTCTCCAAAACATTGGAACAATGCGACTTCTACCAAGGTTACTGTCATACTCACTGATGATGGTCATCTGGGGTAGTGCAGAACTGTGATTCACTGCTGAACACAATACAGTGCTGTTCATGAACACTCCATATTTCCCACTCATAGTGACACTCCAAATGGAGCCATTTATGTTGTGGTGTTAACGACCACCTAGGCATCAGTTTTTTTGTCTCTAGTCTGGCTACTGTCAATCTGCAACCAATGATGTGGAATGACACAGAATGTTTCAGAGAGTCCATTACTTGTTTTCATATGGCAGGCACAGATGTGAAGGGGTTACAATGTGCTTGATGCACAGTATGATGATTCTACCTTGTAGTGGTCAGACATGGTCAGCCAGAATGTTGACGACAAGTACGTCCGCCCTCAAGTTCCCATGCAATCCAACATCAGGCAGTGGTCATGCTTCAGTGCCCAACAAATAAGGATAACTGCACAATTCAACCATCCAGCAAAATGTAGACCCAAAATGATACTTCTTTCAAACCCTTTCAGGTGTCGATAAAGCTGTCTAACATCAGTATGTAGCAACTCCAGGTCATTCCCAGTCGTCAGTCAACATCAGATGCTGTTCATGGTGGTTATATATTCTACCAGGCCTAGTAATAACACTAAACATGACCAATACTAATTCACATTGGTGGCCATTCTACCTGTCAGAAAAAATTGCAACTCTAATCAGTGACACACTCACGAATGGTGTGTGACCCAACATGAAGGAATTATACAAATGGGATGGAAATCAGTAGTTGTATATATGTACAGACAAACTAATGATTACAGTCTCAGAAAAATTGGATGATTTATTCAAGAGAAAGAGCTTCACAAATCGAGCACGTCAATAATGCATTGGTCCACATCTGGCCCTTACGTAAACAGTTATTTGACTTGGTACTGATTGACAGACTGTTAGGTGTTCCCCTGAGTAATATCGTGCCAAATTGGTGTCCAGTTGGACTGTTAGATCATCAAAAACCCAAGCTGTGGGAGGACCCTGCCTGTAATACTCCAAATGTCCTCAACTGGGAGAGATCCAGTGATCATGCTGGTCAAGATATGGTTTGGCAAGCAATAGGACAAACAGTACAGACTCTCACCATGTGCAGGCGGGTATTATCTTGCTGAACTGTAAGCCCAGGATGGTTTGCCATGGAGATCAACAAAATGGGACAAAGAATTTTTTTGACGTACCACTGTGCTGTGGATGACAACCAAAGGGATCCTGCTATGAAAAGAAATGGCTCCCCAGATCAACACTCATGGATGTCAGGCCATATGGTGGGTGACAGTCAGGCTTGTATTCCACTGCTGTCTAGGATGTCTCCAGAAACACCATCTTTGATTTCATAAGGAATTGTTGTGCACAGCAACCATAGACTATAGTGAAGGAGAGACACACAGCAATCAGTCACAATCACAATAGTTTTTATTACTCTTGCATATCTAGATTTCAGTTATAAATACCCATATTCAGTGCTAAAAGACAAGGAAATTACAGAATTAATTTACATAGAACAATAAGTAAAGCACCATGTTATCCAACAGTAGCTATCCATTCTAGTCAACATAACTCAGATGGTATGCTGACCAGAATGGATAGCTGCTATTGGATAATATAATGTTCTAGATATGGAAGAATAGTAAAAACTGGAGATGCCCCAGACAGTGGTGGGATGGCAATCTCATTGTCACCCAGAATACGACCCAACAGTTGGGAGTGGTGGTGTGGAAAGCCATCTCTTTTCATAGCAGGACCACTTTGGTTGTCATCCGTAACACCGTTACAGCACAGCAGCATGTTGACAGTTGGGAGTGGTGGTGTGGAAAGCCATCTCTTTTCATAGCAGGACCACTTTGGTTGTCATCCGTAACACCGTTACAGCACAGCAGCATGTTGACAGTATTCTATGCCCATTTTGTTGCCCTTCGTTGCAAGTCATTCTGGGCTTACATTTCAGCAAGATAACACCTGCCTGCACATGGTAGGAGTTTCTGCTGCTTGTCTTCGTGCTTGTCAAATCCTACCTTGGCCAGCAAGTCACCGGACCTTAACTGTCTCCATAACTGAAAATGTTTCGAGAATTATAGGCAGAGCCCTCAAAACAGCTTGGGCTTTTGATGATCTAATGTGCCAGTTGGCACAATATAACTGAGGAGGATATCCAACAACTCTATAAATCAATGTCAAGCCAAATAATTGCTTGCATAAGGGCCAATAGTAGACCAGTGTGTTAATGACTGAATCAATTTGTGAAGCTCTACCTATTGAATAAGTCATCTAATTTTTCTTAAAATCTTTCTTGATGGCCTTTTCATCCAAATTCCTGCACAAAAACTGGTTCAAAATATTTTCATGAGAATTTTCCTTTTTTTTTTCTTTTTTTTTTGAGATCTGCAGGCTTCTGTTCCATGTATTCTACATCTACATTAGAAAACTACATTAGAAAATTATAGCGAAATGCAGGAAGATCTGCAGCGGATAGGCACTTGGTGCAGGGAGTGGCAACTGACCCTTAACATAGACAAATGTAATGTATTGCGAATACATAGAAAGAAGGATCCTTTATTGTATGATTATATGATAGCGGAACAAACACTGGTAGCAGTTACGTCTGTAAAATATCTGGGAGTATGCGTGCGGAATGATTTGAAGTGGAATGATCATATAAAATTAATTGTTGGTAAGGTGGGTACAAGGTTGAGATTCATTGGGAGAGTGCTTAGAAAATGTAGTCCATCAACAAAGGAAGTGGCTTACAAAACACTCGTTCGACCTATACTTGAGTATTGCTCATCAGTGTGGGATCCGTACCAGGTCGGGTTGACGGAGGAGATAGAGAAGATCCAAAGAAGAGCGGCGCGTTTCGTCACCGGGTTATTTGGTAACCGTGATAGTGTTATGGAGATGTTTAATAAACTCAAGTGGCAGACTCTGCAAGAGAGGCGCTCTGCATCGCGGTGTAGCTTGCTCGCCAGGTTTCGAGAGGGTGTGTTTCTGGATGAGGTATCGAATATATTGCTTCCCCCTACTTATACCTCCCAAGGAGATCACGAATGTAAAATTAGAGAGATTAGAGCGCGCACGGAGGCTTTCAGACAGTCATTCTTCCCGCGAACCATACGCGACTGGAACAGGAAAGGGAGGTAATGACAGTGGCACGTAAAGTGCCCTCCACCACACACCGTTGGGTGGCTTGCGGAGTATCAATGTAGATGTAGATGTAGACGTAGATATGAGTAAACATAGATGTAGATAAGGATGCTAATCAACAACCTTATAAACTATATATGATGGAGGCAGCAGATAACTGTGCCAGTTTGGAGATTGAACGGGTTATTGTAATAGTTAAGACATTGTGTTCATATTCGAGGGTATAAGATGGAATTCATATCTTTGTCTATTTAAATTTATTTAGGTTTGTTGTGGCCTTACTAAATCACTGTAGGGGAACAATTCACTACACAAGGACATAGCTGAGTCCCTTATCCATCTTTTCAAAAGTAAGTTGGTGCTTTGTCTCTGCAGACTTCATAGCTGATGGGACATTACACTGCCATCTCCTGCCCTTCTATTAGTTTGACAAGGGTAAATTTTACTAGTACATGCAGCAGCTCATGTGTGTCAATGGCTGCTAATGCACATGATTTTGTGTAGAAAGCAACCTACACGTACTACTAATAGAATTTATTCACAACAAGAGATATGTGGACAAGATACTATTTGGAAACAGTACTAGTTATCTTAGGTCCATGCCCAAAGAAAAGTCCAGTCCAAGCCATAGAGTTCCATCTATTACAAATAGAGTCCACCAGAATTACGCTTCAGACAAGGGCAATTACACTCATGGTGCACACTCCACTGGCCAAGGCAATTAAATTTGTGGCACACATACTGTTGGTTGCATCATCACACACAAGGAATGGAATCAGACCTGCCCTGTGCCAGCTTATATGCCGAAGTCTGTCACGATCCATTCTGAGGGCATGCTGGTGGATCAGCGCCATCTGAGTAGTGGCACCACAGTAGTTAATAGTAATGTTGCATCAGCTACTGATGGGAATATGTCTCCTTCCTCCAGCAGCAATCACTGGGGGAGAAGAATGTAAGGGGTGTGTGGTACAGAGGAATAACCACTGGGGAAGGTGGTGGATTGATGTATGTGGGTTTTGTTGCAAAACGCTGGGGTAGGACAGCATTCAATGGGAGTTGCATCAGACATCAGGGGACAGGAGGGTTTCCTGTGGGTGGAGGAACTGATAGCCACTGACCAGGATGGTGAAGGCAAAGTTGATGTTGGTGATGCCACAGAAATCTGTGGGCAGAGGCCATATGATACAACACGAACATGAGGTGTGTTGAGATCATCCCACAGAACCAGACTTGATGGCGTCCGACCTCAGCGCACTATGCTGGGGTGCCTACCTGGAATGGTGGAATGGAGAAACCTTAGCAATGTGTCAGTGGCAGATGCAAAGATGCAGATCCAAGAGGGTGTGATGATGGATGACCAGTAACCCACACCACCAGGTTGTGGCATTCAGTCAGAGTGACCTTGCAAGTTACTAGCAGACCACAATAAGCATTAGGGTTGGTGATGGATAGCGTTTCTGTATTGGTGGTGGCAGCAACAAAATCTTCTGCTTGTTCAAATCCAGTGGCAAAGAGGTTAAAATCCATCTGTCACTGGTGTTTCCCTGAAAAAATGCTGTTGCACATTGCATTTAAGTCCTTTTTGCTTCTTCATTAATCATAAAAATGTAAGTGTGAAAAGAGTCTATCCCAAAAACCTTGTCCTCTGTGGCATCTGCTACCACAAGAAAATTTACTGGAAGAGTGACCTTGTTGCAAATAAGGAAAACTGAAAGTATGTTGCTTTAGCAAGGATACAGAAGCACTGGTGTCCTGAAGTAATTTCACTTGGTGTTTGCCTATGAATGCATCTAAGTACATTTGCTGTGCTGTGTCCTGGGAAGTCTGGACTTCTGTAGTTTTATCATGTACTTGATATTCTTCCATATGTTGCGACATATCTGCATGAGAAGTACTAAAATATATCTCTTGCAGGTGTCCTTTTTTTCCCCACCTGTGGCATGCTGCATGAGTGGTAAAGGAAACATGTAATCAGTGTTGTAGAGGTGACAGACACGATGTCTTCTAGCATCATAAACAAAGCCAGGGCAGCTTGGGTAGTTTCATAGACTTGAGCTATTCATATAACTTCCATCAGAGGGGATCTAATTTCCTCAATGTGTGGTTCTTCATTTTCACATCAAGGGTAAGATGCACTATAACATCCATGATTAAGGAGTCCTTATAATTCTGCCTGAATGAAGAGTTAAAATTTCAATTATTATTTTATATCTCTAGCTTTGCAGCCCAGTCTGCAGATAATTAATTTAGATCTTTTTTCTGCTGCAAAGAATTTTAACCAGACTGCAATTATATGTGTCTTCATTGAAAACTGTTCTGGTAATAAAGAAAAGCACTGTAGGCAACTTAGGTTCCACCAGATTCCTTAATGACCCTACATTTTGTGTTAGATTATATAGTTTGGGGTTTTATGACAAGAACAAGGCCTTTTGTCTTACCACATAGGGAATTTGATTAGCCAAAAAATATAACTGCAGTAAGCAACAGTAAGCATCCCACTCTTCAAATTTTATGTCAAATGGTGGAAAGTCTTTACAGATGAACAGGTACTATAGGAGATGTTCCTACTACAGACACTACCACTTGCGATACCTGTAACATAGCCATCAAGAGCTCATGAAGGCTCGGTGGCTCAGTGGTAATGTGCCGTACTACAAATTCTAGGTCAGTCTTAGGATTTTTATCTGTCACTTATCACTTCTCTCACATTTGGCAATGTTTGTTGTTGTGAAAACTGCTGAGTTACACCATGGTTGAGAATCCACATTACACTGTAGGTCCTCCTACAGCAGGTAAACTGAGCGAGGTGGCACAGTGGTTAGACACTGGACACGCATTCAGGAGGACGATGGTTTAATCCCACGTCCGACCATCCTGATTTAGGTTTTCCGTGATTTCCCTAAATCGCTCCAGGCAAATGCTGGGATGGTTCCTTTCAAAGGGCATGGCCAACTTCCTTCCCCGTCCTTCCCTAATCCGATGAGACCGATGACCTCGCTGTCTGGTCTGCTTCCCCAAAACAACCCAACCCAACAGCAGGTAAGTCAGTTCAGGTCGGAGGAAGGCAACAGCATACCACCTCCAACACAACCCTGCTAAGTATAGCGTTATAGCATTGAAGCCAATCTTCAGACTGATGATAGCTTTACTTTAGTTCCAGCAAGGGATATGTGCAGAAGATACTAGTTGGAAAGTGTGCAAGCTGTCTTAAGTCCATTTCCCAAGCAAAATCCAGTCCAGGCCATATCACAAATAGAGTCAACCAGAATAACACTGCAGAGAAGAGAGCCAGACTGGCCCTGCACCAGATTATATGCCAAATCCTAGCATGATCCTGTTAGAGGGTGCACCACAACATTCAGTAGTAACGTTCCAACTACTGAGTTTCCATGGTAATATCAGATGGTGCCAATACATCCATAACAATTTGCTTTCAGTTGTTTTGTTGCAGAAATAAACTATTGATGTATGTACTTGTCATGTTAGGTCCAAACACTCCATAGATGTTACTGGACATCATTATTGTGTTGTTGTAAAATTAACTAAAGACGAATAGGCATATTTTGGTTTACATTGTATTGTTTCACTGGATGCCAGCAAGCAGACTGTTGTAACTTCCTGTCAGATTAAAATGACCCAAGTCATTCACGGGAAAAGCATCATGAATGCTGAGGCACAGACGGTGTTAAGAAAGGAAGATTGCATGCAACCGGTGGTGGCGTGTTTGTCGCTGTTAGGAGTAGTTTATCCTGTAGTGAAGTAGAAGTGGATAGTTCCTGTGAATTATTATGGGTGGAGGTTATACTCAACAACTGAGCTAGGTTAATAATTGGCTCCATTTACTGATCTCCCAACTCAGCAACATTAGTGGCAGAACAACTGAGAGAAAATCTGGAATACATGGGAATCAGTGATCATATGGCCGTTGCAGCATCCCTGAATATGGAAGTAAATAGGAATATAAAAAAAGGGAGGAAGGTTTATCTGTTTAGCAAGAGTAATAGAAGGCAGATTTCAGACTACCTAACAGATCAAAACAAAAATTTCTGTTCCGACACTGACAATGTTGAGTGTTTATGGGAAAAGTTCAAGTCAATCGTAAAATGCGTTTTAGACAGGTACGTGCCGAGTAAAACTGTGAGGGATGGAAAAAATGCACCGTAGTTCAACAACAAAGTTAGGAAACTACTGCAAAAGCAAAGAGAGCTTCACTGCAAGTTTAAACGCAGCCAAAACGTCTCAGACAAACAGAAGCTAAACAATGTCAAAGTTAGTGTGAGGAGGGCTATTCATGAAATGTTCAGTGAATTCGAAAGTAAAATTCTATGTTCCGACTTGACAGAAAATCCTAGGAAGTTCTGGTCTTACGTTAAATCAGTAAGTGGCTTGAAACAGCATATCCAGACACACCGGGATGATGATGGCATTGAAACAGAGGATGACACACGTAAAGCTGAAATACTAAACACCTTTTTCCAAAGCTGTTTCACAGAGGAAGACCGCACTGCAGTTCCTTCTCTAAATCCTCGCACAAACGAAAAAATGGCTGACATCGAAATAAGTGTCCAAGGAGTAGAAAAGCAACTGGAATCACTCAACGGAGGAAAGTCCACTGGACCTGATGGGATATCAATTCAATTCTACACAAAGTACACGAAAGAACTTGCCCCCCCTTCCAACAGCCATGTACCACAAGTCTCTAGAGGAATGGAAGGTTCCAAATGATTGGAAAAGAGCACAGATAGTCCCAGTCTTCAAGAAGGGTCATCGAGCAGATGCACAAAACTATAGACCTATATCTCTGACGTCGATCTGTTGTAGAATTTTAGAAAATGTTTTCTGCTCCTGTATCATGTCGTTTATGAAAACCCAGTATCTAATCTGTAGGAATCAACATAGATTCCAGAAACAGCGATCGTGTGAGACTCAACTTGCTTTATTTGTTCATGAGACCCAGAAAATATTAGATACAGGCTCCCAGGTAGATGCTATTTTCCTTGACTTCTGGAAGGCGTTCGATACAGTTCCACACTGTCCCCTGATAAACAAAATAAGAGCCTACGGAATATCAGACCAGCTGTGTGGCTGGATTGAAGAGTTTTTAGCAAACAGAATACAGCATGTTGTTCTCAATGGAGAGACGTCTACAGACGTTAAAGTTACCTCTGGCGTGCCACAGGGGAGTGTTATGGGACCATTGCTTTTCACAATATATGTAAATGACCTAGTAGATAGTGTTGGAAGTTCCAAGCGGCTGTTCGAGGATGACACTGTAGTATACAGAGAAGTTGCTGCATTAGAAAATTGTAGCGAAATGCAGGAAGATCTGCAGCAGATAGGCACTTGGTGCAGGGAGTGGCAACTGACCCTTAACATAGACAAATGTAACGTATTGCGAATACATAGAAAGAAGGATCCTTTATTGTATGATTATATGATAGTGGAACAAACACTGGTAGCAGTTACTTCTGTAAAATATCTGGGAATATGCATGCGGAACGATTTGAAGTGGAATGATCATATAAAATTAATTGTTGGTAAGGTGGGTACCAGGTTGAGATTCATTGGCAGAGTCCTTAGAACATGTAGTCCATCAACAAAGGAGGTGGCTTACAAAACACTCATTTGACCTATACTTGAGCATTGCTCATCAGTGTGGGATCCATACCAGGTCAGGTTGACGGAAGAGATAGAGAAGATCCAAAGAAGAGCGGCGCGTTTTGTCATAGGGTTATTTGGTAAGCGTGATAGGGCTACAAAGATGTTTAGCAAACTCCAGTGGCAGACTCTGCAAAAGAGGCACTCTGCATCGCAGTGTAGCGTGCTGTCCAGGTTTCGAGAGGGTGCGTTTCTGGATGGGGTATCGAATATATTGCTTCCCCCTACTTATACCTCCCGAGGAGATCACGAATGTAAAATTAGAGAGATTTGAGCACGCACGGAGGCTTTCCGGCAGTCGTTCTTCCCGCAAACTATACGCGACTGGAATAGGAAAGGGAGGTAATGACAGTGGCACGTAAAGTGGCCTCTGCCACACACCGTTGGGTGGCTTGTGGAGTATAAATGTAGATGTAGAATTGACTTAGTGCTGGTACCATAAGATAGACATAATTCTCTCTCTCTCTCTCTCTCTCTCTCTCACACACACACACACACACACACACACACACACACACACACACACACTGAGGACAGTGTACTGAACAACATAACAACATTTCATCAGTATTTAATTCATTTGAAGACTAATAATTATAGCTCTTAGGAGTAGTATGTTTTTAGATTGGTTACTAACTCCAAATACATGTGGCAGGATCAAGCTGTTAATGTTTATTTTCCCCAGGGCAGCAGGTCAGGTGTTCAGGTGTGGACATGTGGACACAAAATGTTTAGTCTATACTGACATGAATAGTCCATTTAGTTCTGCAGTGATCACCATGAAGGAAAAATCAGGTAGTAAATTATGTGATACATTTGTGGGAAGGCTATTAGATGCAAAGAAAAAACAACTAACACACTGAAGCGGTTACATATAAAGCTACCAATGATCACAATAACTGAACTTACACTCCTAACAACATTAAAATATTATTAAATCATAAACAGAAGAGAAAAATTCATTCATATGACTGGGACAATAAATACAGAACCCTAAGATGATTCACAATCAACTTGAGATACTTAAAAGTTATTGTTAGATATACATTAGACATAAAGAAGGAAGGAAGACTAGTATTTAACATTCTGTCGACAATGAGGTCTTTAGAGATAGAGTACAAGCTGGGGTTAAGGATGGATGAACAAAGAAATGCGCCATGCTCTTTCAGAGGAACAATCCTGGCATTTGTCTTATGTTATTCAGGGAAGTAAGAGGAACTAGAGATGAAATTGCTAACATTCGGTGGATTATGGAAAAAGCAAGAGAATTCCAGAGAGATGTGTACCTCTGCTTTATTGACTACGCCAAAGCCTTTGACTGCATCGATCACAACAAATTATGGAACGTACTGAAAAACATGGGTGTACCAGATCACCTCATTCATCTGATACGGAGTTTATACCTTGACCAAAAAGCCACGGTGAGAACTATGTATGGAACAACAAAATGGATAAAGATTCAGAAAGGGGTCTGGCAAGGCTGCATACTGTCACTGCACTTATTCAATCTGTATGCAGAACATGTTATGAGGAATGTGAGGCTAGACGAAGGACAAACAGAAATTAAAATAGCTGGAATAAATGTAAACAACCTCAGGTACACGGATGATACGATCCTGTTGGCAGAAAGTGAAGAAGAATTGAGAACACTCTTGCTGAAGGTGAAAAGGCCGGTCTTAGGCTGAATGTGAAGAAAACTAAAATTATGGCAACTACACCTACCAATTCATGGGATATAGCAGGAGAAATCATCGAGGTAGTGACCACATTCAGTTATCTCGGTTCCCGGATCTCTGCTGATGGCAACTGCAGCCATGAAATCTGGAGATGCCTGTTGCTCGGTAGACAGGCGATGTCAAACCTTGACAAGGTTATAAGGTCAAGAGATATAACACTAGCAACAAAGATCTGTATTGTGAGGGCTACGGTCTTTCCAGTTGTGATGTATGGATGTGAGACCTGGACCATTAGAAAGGCTGAATGGCGAAGAATTGACTCCTTCAAATTGTGGTGTTGGAGGAAACTTCTTAGAGTTCTATGGACTGCAAAGAGAACCAACAGATCAATATTGGAGCAAATAAAACCAGATTTCTCCTTGGACCATGGATTCAGTGGATGCTAGTTAGATCGCACCATCCAAAGGGTTATTCTGTCAGTTTTCCAACAGAGAAAACAAACAGAATCTTCCTAAAGACAGAGAATATTGCTGCACCAGCAGAGCTGCTGCTTGACCTCATGCTTCATGCCTGCCTGCATAGGTCAGAACAATTTGACTTGGACAAAATACAGGGTGTTTGAATAAGAACTCCCTAGCTGTAAGTGTAAATTTAATGGGGAAATTAATGAAAAATTACATCAATGAGTACATATCATAAAAGAGAATTCCTTAAAGTTTTGTTAGCGTTACTAGACTTCAACGTGGGATCCATCTGTTGCTCTGCACATGTTGAGATGATAGTCCACTTCTCGTCACATATTCACCAACATTTCAGGCATAACTGTCTCAACCACAGTGACAATTCTTTCCTGTAAATGCTTGCTGTCTCTGATCTTTTCACTGTGCACAACATTTTTTATGTGGCACCAAAAGAGCTCTGGTTGAAGTGGTGCGAGAAGCACGTATTTTATTTTTTATTGTCTGGCACACCGCCATATTTTATGTTATAGAAGAATACTGCGAGTTGCAACCACACTAGGCACTCGATTCTGTAAAGAATTTATATTTATAAAAGTAAGTAGGATTATGAACTGTAGGCTTATTCATTGAATATATCTGATTTAACTAACTGTGTAACTTTTTTATGTTTAGTAGACAATCACCTCTGTACGACGTATTGGCATGGCTGGCAAATTATTGTAATATTGAGATTTAGATTATGAGTCCGCACCTACCGCAGCAGTCTTTGGAAACGATTTAATTACGAAGTCCGATTATTCAGTTTTATTTCACGGTCAACTACGAGTAACATTGCCTTTACGAAAAAGCCATTGTCAAGCGTCTGATACCGAATAATTAAATGTTCACGTTCCAGATAAGCAAACACAATTGCAATCACAATCATCATCATACAGATAGAATAATCAACATATTTAAAATAACAATATATTTTTAATTAATTTATTTTATTTATGTTTAGTAGACAATCACCTCTGTACGACGTATTGGCATGGCTGGCAAATTATTGTAATATTGAGATTTAGATTATGAGTCCGCACCTACCGCAGCAGTCTTTGGAAACGATTTAATTACGAAGTCCGATTATTCAGTTTTATTTCACGGTCAACTACGAGTAACATTGCCTTTACGAAAAAGCCATTGTCAAGCGTCTGATAACGAATAATCAAACGTCCACGTTCCAGATAAGCGAACACAATTGCAATCACAATCACCATCATACAGATAGAATAATCAATATCTAATTAACAATATATTTTTATTAATTTTTTTTTATTTATTTTATTTATTTTATTCCACCTGGTGATTTTGCTTTTAAAACACTACAGGTTTCCTTAAAAGACTTTAGCCAATGATGGATAGCTGTGAGTGGTTCACCACCATACTGACTCAGTTTTCACAAGCCAAATAACACACTGCACTTTCTGTTGCGGATTACACATTGTTGCTGAGTTGCTGTGCACTGCACGCATGCCTGGACTGAACCGAGAGAACAGAGGAAAAAAACAACACTGGTGCCGTTTTAAGGTCAAGCAGATCTGCCAGGTGCAGGGGAGCCAAACTTGGAGAGTTGATGAATCAAACACCACAAACTAGAATAGTGTATGTCACTTTGTACAGATTCTAGGACACATTAACACTAGGAAGTTCTTCTCCAAACACATTGTACATTGAGATCATATAAGAGCACATGGACTAACATATTTTGGTTACACACAGATAGGCAATAAATGCTTTGTGCGTGTAAAGTGCACAGACAGAAAATGAATATATGACAACATAATACAAAAGCAGTACTACAGTTAGTGTGGAAATCCAAAAATAACACAAGACCTGTAGGTAGACATCATGCGCTTACAAGAACCTTATAATAGAAATTGGCAACTAATATGTCTGCCAACACATGGTATCATAATAACAGGCAACAATGACTGTAAGGCTGCTATAATAATTTTAAATAGAAATTATAATGTAATCAAGATAACACCATTATGCAATCAACATTTAGTTACTGTAGAGATAACCAATGGGTGATTGCAACCATATATGCCCAATACAGCCATCAGATACAACCTTATGCAGTCCCCATTAGAGACCTATCAATATATGCCACAGGCAAAAAACTAGTGATAAGTGCTGACATTAATTGGAGAGCCACCCTCTGGAGCTCAGACAGAACATATGATAGAGGACATATATTCAGCAATCTAATACAAGATACACAATTACATGTAACAAACACAGTGTGACCTATATCCCCATATGCAGAGTTTGTTGGTACAAGCAGTAATATCAACTTTATGCAAGCAAACATGCAGCAGTGGTGTACATAACAACCTGGACTGTACATGAAAATATAACCAGTAGCAACCTTAATGTTATAACATATGCTACACACTAACACACACTCAGAACACATCTACCAAAGCACACTCAAGACACTGATTGTTCCAAAAAGCAGAATGGAACCAATTAAGAGAAATTATACAACAACACAACCTAAAAAACATCAATTGAGGGATCAAATACAGAGCATACAAACCACCACAGGTAACATAACATGCACAAAACACATGAATACCAATGGCAAAAGCACAAAACACTCACCAATACCATTGGCCAATGAACTCACAAGTCTCAAACAAGATGCCAGAAGCAGATGCAAATTATATCAGAGGGTGATACTAAATAGAGACAGGTACATAAGACTTGAGGCATATAGGCATGCACATGATTTATACAGACAGACCCTATACAACACATGTAAACAACACTGGGAATGATTTGTAACATCACAAACAAAGCAAAATATATGTGGGAATCATATTGACAGAGCAGACTGAAACCTCATCAGTTTTGGGAATGCTAAGTCAGGATGATGGCAGGATGATGCGGAGATGGAGGAATACAATGGAATTTCTGGTGTATAAAGTACTCCCTAATGATGTCATCGATACAAACATACAATATCAATACAACACTAAGGAAGATCCACACATACCATACAACTCTGCCACTGTCAACTGTTCTTTTTTACAAGAAGAGATTGCACTAGCAACCTCAGAGTTCAAAAACAAAAAGATACCTGGACCAGATGGTATTCAATCAGAAACACTGGAAAAACTAGCATCGCAGATCGTCCCGTTCCTAACAACAGACCTACAGTCCTATGTACCTAGTAAACACCCTAGCAAAGATTCATGAGAATCTGCTGTGTAACCTTTTGCAAACCCACGGAGATCTCTGGGGCATGAGCCAACACCACTTCTGCTTCAGAACTGACAAATCCCTAAATGATGCTGTCAACCACACCCTGCAAATATTAATAATACAACACAGAAATAAGGATTGACATTGCTGTGGCATTCAGTAACTTCTGGTGGCCCTCACTATTTCAAAGGTTAAGATAGTTGGAAGTATCGCAATCACTGTACAACAGTTCCCTAGACTACTGTAACAACCGAGGAGTTGAATGACAGATAGATAGTTGGAAAGTAATTAAAAGAATTACCAAAGAAAAGTACCATACCATGGCTTGGATCAATTTGTTTCATTCTCAACTGCTCCCTTATGTCAGGGAAGAAGTCATATTGTCTACAACCCTTATCACTTACGTCCTGCTCACCTTGCCATGTAAGCAAATGCCAACTTCCAAGGTGTTTTGTCATCTGTATCAGGACATCAGTTATCGTGTGTACCTTATCTAGCCTCCCCATCTTTAACCACTACCTTGCAGCTCTGTATTTGATCATGATATCTACCAGGCATATTCTGAGCACAACAAACAGTGCATCCACTGAAGTGGTGCCAAAGGCTCTTGATAGCCTAAGTAGGACACTTATCTTTCCCAAAACATAGCCATAAGACTTGCATGCTGGTTGAACCTACTGGTAACAAATCTAGCAGCTCACCTCTGAACTGCCTCGATCTCTTCTCTCTATCCAACCTGATGCGGATTGCACTCACTCAAGCAGTACTCAAGAATAGTCTAGACTAGCATCCTATTTGTGGTCTCCTTTACAGATGAACCACATTTTCCTAAAATTCTCCCAATAAACTGAAGCCTTCCCCACCACAATCTTCACATGCTTGTTTCAGTCCATATCGTTTCACAACATTATGCCCAGATATTTAAATGACATGACTGTGTCAAGCAGGACACTACTAAGGCTGCATTTGAATATTATGGGTTTGTTTTTTTTCTGCTCATCCACATTAACTTACATTTTTATACATTTAGAGCTAGCTACCATTCATCACATCAACTAGAAATTTTGTCTAGGTCATTTTGTATCATCCTACAGTCACTGATATTTGACACCTTCTTGTACACCACAGCATCATCAGCAAACAACTGCAGACTGCTGCTCATCCTGTCCACCAGATCATTTATGTATATATGTGGAAAAAATCATTGGTCCTATCATACTTCCCTGGGGCACTCCTGATGTTACCCATGTCTATGATGAACACTTGCTATGACAACAACATACTGGGTTCTATTACTTAAGAAGTCTTCAAGCCAGTCACATAACTGGGAGATTATTCTGTCTGCTCATTTCAGGGGGTACTATGTCAAGCGCTTTTCAGAAATTTAGAGATATGGAATCTGGCTGTTGCCCTTCATCCATAGGTCACAGTATACCATGTGAGAAAAGAGCAAGCAGGGTTTTGCATGAGCAATGCATTCAAAAACCATGCTGATTTGTGGACACAAGCTTTTCAGTCTCTAATTAATTTATTATATTCAAACTCAGAACACGCTCTAGAATTCTGCAGTAAACTGATGTTAAGGATATTGGTCTGTAATTTTGCAGGTCCATTCCTTTACACTTTGTATGTACAGAAGTCACCTGCACTTTTTCCCAGTCACTTGGCGCTTTGCACTGGTTGAGTGATGTGCCATAAATGCAAACTAAGTAAGGGGCTAATGACATAGAGTACTCTTTGTAAAACCAACTTGGGGTTCCATCCAGATGTAGCGAATAATTTATTTTCAACTTTTCCGTTGTTTCTCTATGTCATGGATGCTTATTACTATGTTGTCCATATGGAACTCTGTGTGATGGTCAAATAATGGGACTTTTGTACTGTTCTCCTTCATGAACAATTTCTTAAACGTGGTATTTAAAACCTTGGCCTTCATTTTGCTATCTTCTACTGCCAAACCAGACTGGTCAACGAGTGGTTGGATGGAAGTCTTAGACCCACTCGTGAATTTTACATATGGCAAGAATTTTTTTTAGGTTCTCCACCAGATCTTTAGCCAAGGTATGATGGTGGCAGCTGTTGTATGCTTTGTGCATAGACCTTTTCACAGATGCATGAACTAATCTTTGCCTGTTGTGATTTGCATGTCCTCTTTTGAACGGAGCCTTGCTTCCTCAGCATTTTCCATATTTTGTTATTAAACCACGGTGGGTCTTTTCCATCCTTAATCCACTTACTAGGCACATACTTGTCCAGAGTATGCTTTACAATCTATTTAAACTTTGACCATAATTCCTCTATGACCATCATTCTGGAACTAAATGATTGCAGCTCATTGTATAAGTGAGATTTATTAACTTTTGAAGCCATTGTTGCTATGATAACATCATGATCACTAATCCCCACCTTTATACTGATGCCGCCGCTAAGGTCTGGCATATTTCTAGTTACAAGGATCAAGATATTTCCATTGCATGTGGGCTGCCAAACTAGCTGCCCAAGACATTTTTCAGAAAACGTGTTTAAAAGTACTTCACAAGACTGTCTGTCTGTATGCCCTGCAATATCAGTCAAATAATAGTAAAGCATAGTGAATACTAGAGTGAATATAGTGTGAGCTGCTGGCAATTTAGCCAAGATAGTACCCAATATTATACAAGGATGAATACCTAATGTTGAGCATAGAATTAACAGTAAAGTTTCCCTACTACTAACTGTAAACTATTTTGTTGTGACTGGCAGTCAACAGCTTGAAGAAACCATTTCAGGGTATGCCATTCAAAATCAGTGAAGGTTCTAACAAATCGTTCCTCTGTTCTATCACCTTTCTATATTTTTCTTAAAACAAAAGAATTCTATTTACATTTCACTGGCAAATTATTTGTTACAAGTATTTATTCTGTGTCAAATGTTGCACATAAAAACAAAACAAAAAAGTTTAGAAAAGACAACAAATGAAAACTGTAATATGTACTACCTGTTTTAAAATATCAGGTAACAGGTCTTTAAATATGCAATAAATAAAAAATACAACAATATCTGAAAATAATGAACAGATGTAATTTAGTAAACAAATAATAAATATACAGTCACCACAAATCACTGTGATAGCAAGTGTCGCAGCACACTCAATACAAACAAAATATATGTGTGACATACACAAAAATAACAATATATAATTTTTGCAAGCACATGGATCTGACATTGGAATCAATATTTATTTATTTATTTGTCCATATAAATCTCTTTTTAAGTACATATATTGTACACAGGATATTGGGCAGAAAACATTTTTTGGCTATTGGATTTTCAAATATCAAAATTGGATCTATACAGTTAATAATTACAAATTTTTGAAATACTGCATATTTATAACTTATTTCTACAATTAAAGATACAAATTACATTTTTTCTTGCATAAGATACTGTGAGACTGAATAGTAGCAGTTTTTCAGAAGGTAGGATGTCACAGACTTTTTAAAGCTTTGTAGTTCAGTAAGAGATTTTATATGTCTTGGTAATCTGTTGTAAAGTTTTGTTCCTGCATGATATACACCTTTTTGGCATAATGTGGTGTTACAATGATTGACATGTATGTCACTGTCTGACCTGGTACTGTAATTATGGACACTTTTGTTTTGAGGAAAAAGGTTTTCTTTTCTCAGTATGCTTTTTTTGACATGCGTGACTATTTCCAGTATATAAATGCAGGGAAGGGGTAGGATCTTTAGATCTTTAAAGAAAGGTTTGCATGATTTTCTGCTGCTCACTTGTTTCATTATTCTTATAATTGCCTTTTGTTTCCTGAAAACTGTTATGGCCTGATGTACATTTCCCCAGAAAATGATACCGTACTTCAGTATTGAATGTACACGAGCAAAGTATACAGCCCTAACTGTTTCTGCACTAGTACTGTTGCAGAGAATTCTTACCACATAGCTCATTTTTGCTAGTTTTGAATTTAGGGCTGTGATATGAGTGTTCCATTTAAGATTTTCCTGGATATGAATCCCAAGAAATTTAGTTTCATTGACAGCACTAATGTTTTGGTTATCTATACATATTACAGGTTGTGCCAGATTTTTATTTTGATCAGTGTGGAAATTCATTAGTACAGTTTTTTGGGGATTAACTATTAGCCTGTTTCTGATAAACCATTCAGACACTCCTTTTGTAATATCTTTTGCAGAAGCAGTAAGATTTTCTTCATTATTCCCTTCAATCAATAGACTGGTGTCATCTGCAAACAGTACTGGTTCAGAATCCCTAAAGTGTGATGGGAAATCATTAATGTAGACCAAAAAAAGAAAGGGACCTAAAATGGAGCCCTGTGGAACACCATGAGTTAGTCCACACGGTTCTGAAATGTGTACCTGGAGTTCATTTCCTTCGGTGTACTTAATTTCAGTTACCTGAGAACGATATTCCAAATATGATTTGATCCACTGATTTGGCACACCTCTTACACCATACCATTCGAGCTTCCTCAGGAGTATAGAATTATCAATCACATCAAAAGCTTTTGTTAGGTCCAAGAATAAACCTGAGATATTTCTGTGGTTGTCCACTGCATTTACAACATGGTTTATCAGATTGAAAGTGGCAGTTTCAATTGATCTCTGTGGTCTGAAACCATGTTGACATCCAGAAAAAATATTATTCTTGTCGAAGAATGTAATTAGTTTTGAAAGGAACACTTTTTCAATAATTTTCGAAAACCCTGACAATAGAGACACAGGCCTATAGTTACCCATACATTGATGATCACCTTTTTTATATAGGGGTATTACTTTTGCCATTTTCAGTTGCTGAGGGAAGACACCACATGATAAGGATGAATTGCATATGTCCAATAAAGGTGAAAGTATTTGTCTTGCTGTTATTTTTATAATATAATCTGGAATATCATCAATATCAGTTGAGTACTTACTCTTCAGTGAATTAATGGTATTTAGGAGCTCTGTTGGGCTTCCTGGACTGAGGAACATGGATATATTATTTATTTCAATAGATGAAAGTTCTTTCCATGTTGTATTAGGTGGATTTCCAAATTTTTCCTTCACTAATTTCCCAGCAACAGTTGCATAGTAAGAACTGAAACTATTTGCAACTTCCCTAGGGTCAGTTACATTCTTGCCATCATGTGATATCACAATATTTTTGTGAGTTGTCTTCTTCCCAGTAAGATCCTGCACAGCTTTCCACATGGACTTAGTCTTATTGGATGACTTCATAATATATTTGTCATTTTCCTTAATTTTTGCCTCCTTTATGATGCGTTTCGAAACTAGCTTGTATTTTTTGAAATAATTAATAAATTCTGGACTGCTGTTAGTTTTTGACTGCAGAAAAAGTTCCCGCTTCCTTTTACAAGATACTCTGATGCCTGATGTAATCCAGTTTCTGAATCTATCTGTGCTCTTGGAAATAACTTTCCTTTCTGGAAAAGCTATGTCAAAGTTATGCTTGAAAATGTTCAAAAAATGTTCCATCTTTTCGTTAGTATTAGAGGTATCATATACTTCTCTCCAAGATTGTTCACTGATTAGGTACTGGAAGCATTCAATATTTTTCCCACTATAAATCCTTTTATGGATAACATTTTCTATACTGGTCGAAATGTGATTTACAGGTATGGTCAGTAATTGTGAAAGGTGGTCGCCATAGCCGGTATCAAAGTTTTCTGATGTACACTTGTCGATGTTTACACATACCTGATCAAGGAGAGTGACACTAGTTTTAGTTACATGTGTTGGAGAGCTAACAGTAAGACAAAGATTGTAAGCTTTTATAATATTTAAAAACGTTTCCCTGTGAGGGCTATGGCTCAGAAAGTCAATATTAAAATCACCACATAGTACCACTGCCTTCCCAGTTGTCTTAAGTTTGCCTAAAGCAAGGTCCAATTTTTTGAAAAAAACACTTATGTTGCTAACAGGAGATCTATACACACATAAAATAATAGTGTTTTCAGACATTAACTCTACAGCTGAGATTTCAAAGTCTCTTTCACAACCAAGTTTGCAAACAGATGTTATACTCTTATAATCTACATTTTCTTTTACATATATACAAGTTCCCCCATGTTTTGATTCCATTCTACAAAAGCAGTTTGCAAGGTTAAAATGTAATATTTTTAAGTACTGAAAATACTCATTTTGTAACCAATGCTCACAAAAACATAACACTGAAACATCTTTCCATTCACTATTGAGGAGGATATTTATTTCATCAACTTTGTTTGTTAATGACTGTACATTCTGGTGTACAATCTTCAGTCTATATTTGCAATTTAATTCTGCATCACATTTATTTGTGATACAGTCTACTTCCCTAAGAAATGCCTTTCACCCTTTTTATAAGACATTGCATCTTTATTTATGACCCATTTGTCCAAAGTACTTTGGACTGCTTCTACACTCCTGGAAATGGAAAAAAGAACACATTGACACCGGTGTGTCAGACCCACCATACTTGCTCCGGACACTGCGAGAGGGCTGTACAAGCAATGATCACACACACGGCACAGCGGACACACCAGGAACCGCGGTGTTGGCCGTCGAATGGCGCTAGCTGCGCAGCATTTGTGCACTGCCGCCGTCAGTGTCAGCCAGTTTGCCGTGGCATACGGAGCTCCATCGCAGTCTTTAACACTGGTAGCATGCCACGACAGCGTGGACGTGAACCGTATGTGCAGTTGACGGACTTTGAGCGAGGGCGTATAGTGGGCATGCAGGAGGCCGGGTGGACGTACCGCCGAATTGCTCAACACATGGGGCGTGAGGTCTCCACAGTACATCGATGTTGTCGCCAGTGGTCGGCGGAAGGTGCACGTGCCCGTCGACCTGGGACCGGACCGCAGCGACGCACGGATGCACGCCAAGAGCGTAGGATCCTACGCAGTGCCGTAGGGACCACACCGCCACTTCCCAGCAAATTAGGACACTGTTGCTCCTGGGGTATCGGCGAGGACCATTCGCAACCGTCTCCATGAAGCTGGGCTACGGTCCCGCACACCGTTAGGCCGTCTTCCGCTCACGCCCCAACATCGTGTAGCCTGCCTCCAGTGGTGTCGCGACAGGCGTGAATGGAGGGACGAATGGAGACGTGTCGTCTTCAGCGATGAGAGTCGCTTCTGCCTTGGTGCCAATGATGATCGTATGCGTGTTTGGCGCCGTGCAGGTGAGCGCCACAATCAGGACTGCATACGACCGAGGCACACAGGGCCAACACCCGGCATCATCGTGTGGGGAGCGATCTCCTACACTGGCCGTACACCACTGGTGATCGTCGAGGGGACACTGAATAGTGCACGGTACATCCAAACCGTCATCGAACCCATCGTTCTACCATTCCTACACCGGCAAGGGAACTTGCTGTTCCAACAGGACAATGCACGTTCGCATGTATCCCGTGCCACCCAACGTGCTCTAGAAGGTGTAGGTCAACTACCCTGGCCAGCAAGATCTCCGGATCTGTCCCCCATTGAGCGTGTTTGGGACTGGATGAAGCATCGTCTCACGCGGTCTGCACGTCCAGCACGAACGCTGGTCCAACTGAGGCGCCAGGTGGAAATGGCATGGCAAGCCGTTCCACAGGACTACATCCAGCATCTCTACGATCGTCTCCATGGGAGAATAGCAGCCTGCATTGCTGCGAAAGGTGGATATACACTGTACTAGTGCCGACATTGTGCATGCTCTGTTGCCTGTGTCTATGTGCCTGTGGTTCTGTCAGTGTGATCATGTGATGTATCTGACCCCAGGAATGTGTCAATAAAGTTTCCCCTTCCTGGGACAATGAATTCACGGTGTTCTTATTTCAATTTCCAGGAGTGTATAATAATGTCAATGATTATTTCAAAATATTCTGTTATCTTATAAAATGACTGTTATTAGCCAGTCATAAATCTTACATTTGAGAATATTACTCATCAGTGACCAAGCTGATGCTGGAAGTTTCTTGAAGAGTTTTAAGCTCATTATTTTGTGTTAGTTTGCAGTCTTTGTGAGTCTGTGTCTTGCTATGTCGAAGTCCAGTTTGCCTCTAGTGTTGTGGGGATTTATGTTCTCTCTGGTCTTGAACTCATTTAAGTTGCTTTTGACATACAGCAGTGCTGTGTAGATGTATACAGGGCTATTACAAATGATTGAAGCGATTTCATAAATTCACTGTAGCTCCATTCATTGACATATGGTCACGACACACTACAGATATGTAGAAAAACTCATAAAGTTTTGTTCGGCTGAAGCCGCGCTTCAGGTTTCTGCCGTCAGAGCGCTCGAGAGCGCAGTGAGACAAAATGGCGACAGGAGCCGAGAAAGCGTATGTCGTGCTTGAAATGCACTCACATCAGTCAGTCATAACAGTGCAACGACACTTCAGGACGAAGTTCAACAAAGATCCTCCAACTGCTAACTCCATTCGGCGATGGTATGCGCAGTTTAAAGCTTCTGGATGCCTCTGTAAGGGGAAATCAATGGGTCAGCCTGCAGTGAGCGAAGAAACGGTTGAACGCGTGCGGGCAAGTTTCATGCGTAGCCCGCGGAAAATTGGCTCATGCCACAACTGGAGACCGACAGCGCCGACTTCATCTTTCAACAGGATGGTGCTCCACCGCACTTCCATCATGATGTTCAGCATTTCTTAAACAGGAGATTGGAAAACCGATGGATTGGTCGTGGTGGAGATCACGATCAGCAATTCATGTCATGGCCTCCACGCTCTCCCAACTTAACCCCATGCGATTTCTTTCTGTGGGGTTATGTGAAAGATTCAGTATTTAAACCTCCTCTACCAAGAAATGTGCCAGAACTGCGAGCTCGCATCAACGATGCTTTCGAACTCATTGATGGGGACATGCTGCGCCGAGTGTGGGAGGAACTTTATTATCGGCTTGATGTCTGCCGAATCAGTAAAGGGGCACACATCGAACATTTGTGAATGCCTAAAAAAACGTTTTGAGTTTTTGTATGTGTGTGTAAAGCATTTTGAAAATATCTCAAATAATAAAATTATTGTAGAGCTGTGAAATCGCTTCAATCATTTGTAATAATCCAGTAGATTCACAACAGTTAATATCATGTGCTTGATAAAGAGGGGGCAGCAGTGTTCCTTAGGCTTAACTTTGCTCATTATTCTGATTACTTTTTTATAAAATTTTCAGAATTTCACTGACAAAGCAAGAATGTCCCCATAACAATATGCTATAGGAAATGTGTGATTGAAACAGGCCAAAATATACCACCTTTAGACACTCATCAGTGACGACATCTGTCAGTCTCCAGATGAGATAACACACTCTTGCTATTCTCTTTAATTTTGAATCAATGAGGATTCCTTACAATTTTACTGATTTGCTTTCAACAGCTGTAGTTAAACCCAGAATTAGTTCTTGTGTTTTATCAGGATTACATAGTAGTTCATTAGAAGCAAAACAAATCACTACTAGTTCTAGTTTTTCTGTGTTACCTGATGCAGTTCTGCTGTGTCATAGTGTGTATTGAGCAGTGTTGTGTCATCTGCATAACACACAATTGAATTTGTTCCCACATGGTACGGTAATAATTGTCTGCAATGATGAACAGAAAAGGACCAAAGACCAAGCCCTAAGGCACTGCAGTCCCAACTTCCTTCAGCATGGAGCATCTATTTTTGATTGATACAAACTTTCTCCTGTTACTTAAGTATGATTCGATTACATCTAAAGATGGTTTGTGTATGACATAAAATTCCAGTTTTGCAAGTACGGTGTTAAATGGTATGTAGTGGAAGGCTTTGCTAAGATCACTATGTACAATTGATACTAGATCCTTATTTTCGAATGCAGTTAACACCCGGTTAACAACTTCAGTGACAGCGGTAGTGGTATTTTTATCATGTTGATATGCAAACTGTCTGTTGGAGAGGAGATCATGCTTTTCAAAATAGTTATTTAGTTGTAGTCAGTTGTAGTTATTTAGTAGTAGTCAGATTCTAAACACATATTAAAAATGAAAGAAAGAGGTTGACAGATAAAGTGTATTATTTTTTCATTACATAGTTAGAGAACCAATAACAGTCTATACTTTTGGAGTTGGTGAACCTTGTCACAGCCTTTACAATATCCTCTGGGGTGACAACATTCCAGTGGAAAGTATATCTCCTATATGGCACAGCACCAAGATGATCTAGTGCACAAGTGCAATTTTGCTTGATTTTGTTTTTCAGCTCACTCACTGAGGTTAGGAAGTAATTATTTACTTTTTCTGGGACCAGCATTGCATCTTGTGTGTGAGTTAGTGAATTATATTGGTTGATGATGTTCCACGCTGCTTTACAGTTGTTGGGAGCACTTTCAATGTAATGTTTACATGCATGTTTTTTGGCCAAGGACAGTTTGTCTTTGTAGGTTTTTTTTACATTTTAGATAAGCTCTACAAGAAGTATTATCTAGCTTAGGTCCTTGTTTACAAGAATTTTTATACATTCTGTACAGTCTGAGCATCTCCTCCATAGTGAGAGCTAGCTCATCTGTATACTATTTTAGCTGTTTGTTTTTTTGTTTATGCTTAGGGCTACTTTCGATTAACGGTGAGCAGGAGTACCATAACTTACCATAACTCTGTGAGTATTTTCAGGAAGTTGTTCAACATCATTTCACCAGCACCCTTCCCAGGTTGTGTGTTGTATACAAAATCCCAGTTAACATCAGATAATCCGTCAATAAATAAATTAATATATTCATCTTTCTGCCCTCTTATCCATGTGGCATCAGACTTGATTCTGACTGATTAAGCAACAGATCACAGCAGAATGTTAAAATCAACGGTTCACGATCAGCTAGGGCCCCACTGGCATATCTCTAGAAAAATTTACTGTAATATTATCTAAGCACACATTATCCCATGTTGGTGTGTAATTTGTACATTGTAAATTTAATGAGCTTAAGATATTAAAAAATGTTCTAGTAACATTTTCATAATTAGTTTTGTTTTAGATTTTAGTATTTTCCTCACAACCAGCTCAAATCTTTCGAAAAATGTATTTACATCTTCACCTGGTGATCTACATAAGCTAACTATTATAGTATTCTCTGTATGTAGTCTTATACAGATAAATTCTCCATCTTGTTCTGCACAGTAAGAGCTAACATCTATTTTGGTAAACAATATGAGAACACTTCCATTCTTTCTTTCACTTCTACACATAATGTCTCCAACACCATACCCATCAGGAATAAAATATTGTACTTGATCTTCTGTCAGCCAATGTTCTGAGACACAAACAGCATATACGTTTTCAATACTGTAAAAATGTTCTAATTGTAATACTTTGTTCCTAATGCAGCAGATGTTCGTTTGCATCACAGTAACAGGTTTATGTTTATTGTCTGTGAACACTCTCTCATTCAAATGTTGCTTTTAGCACCTAGTTCAAGTTTTATACTAAAAAATGATGTACATTCCAGGTATTATTCAAACCGATACTTTCGTAGATTGTTTTATTCTGTGTGAGTCTTTCTTTAATTATTTCGTTGATACGTTCGCACACAAACTTTTTCCCTCTATAGTTTAGGTGGTGCTCATTTCTGGTGTGAAGGTTACACTGCAGTTTACTTATATCGACCACAGCACAATTTGCGTATTCAGAACACAGTTTCTTTATTTTAATATTTGTTCTTCGAATTTCTTTATTAACGCACAAACTATATATTAGATCGTGCCTATGAGGTGCTGTAGCAACAACTGTATTCCTTTATTTTTATTTTTTTTAGAAAGTTCTGAAGCACTTTTACGCAAACGTCTGCTTCATTTTACGCAACATCATTTGATCCCGTTATGCATACGACGAAGTCATTTTCTTGCATGGATTTTGTTTGAATGCAAGTGTCTCAAACGTGTTTAGTTCCTGCTCCAGGTTTGACAACACTGGTCACTGCTGTGTCTCGATTTATTTCTCGAAGCATACTAGACATATTTCTGACATGGTTGTCTGTTAGGAAAAGCACACTGTTCCTTTTACCTGGTGTTCCCCGTTTATCATCATTTTTCTCAGAGTGATTATTCATTTTCAGCGCATTGTCTTTTGCAAAGGTCTGGATCATTTACACTGTCCTTAACACCGTCACTGAACTGCAGAACACCGTATTTGTTTTTATCCGTAAATGTAACTGCTGTTGCAAAGTTCGTTGTTATTTTTCCAGCTAATGTCCTACCTTTGTGTCTCACTTCTTTCCACTTTCTTTCCACTCGGATGATTTGTACCTTTCGTCAGGTGCCACTTGATTTGTTCTTCGACCGTAGTTCCCGATTTTCATTCTTGAGTGTGGTGATTTCGCTTCTTAAAGTGTTGACTAAGAATTGTAGACCTGAAACTCGTTCTCTTAAATTTGTTACTTCTACGTTACAATTTTCGCAAACTCCCTTTTTAGCACATAGCTGTAACTTTTTCTCGTATTAGAGTTACACACTTCTACACACGCGGCCATCTTGAATGTCAGAGAAGGGTGCCCCATTACAAGGTTATAAGACACAAAATGTTGGATTTTGATGTCATTTTGAGGAATGACTTTCTATGCTGTTAGCAGTATGTAATTGACTATAGGTCACATACTGTTTGATTTGGTGTGGCAATTCATAGCTTCAATGGTGACCATGCAACATAGGTGCAAGAAACCCAGGAAAAAAAGACCAATTACTTGAGTTCCAATTAAGCTATGTACTATGGTGTTAAAAGCCAAAACCCTTGTAATAATCAGTGGTCATACTGGAGAGGCTCTCTAACTGACCATCAGAATTCAAAAGCCTACAGGCGCAATCTATTTTGTTTAGTCACTCACCCAAATTGATGTTCTTGATAGAATGCAAGTGTGCATGTAAAACGAAGTTTGTGTAAAGCCGAAATTGGAGGGACAAAAGTGTGGGTACCAGTGAGTTTAGATACTTGTGGTGTATGATACATGGTACCACCACAAGAAACTATATTGGCTAGTGTTCAGAAAATAACCAAAGGCGAGGAACCCATCAGTGATGAGAGAAATAAGAGAAAAGTTGATGAAAGCCATTACCTATACAAAAAATATACACAATCACTGCACCCCCTGAGCAGTAGTTGGAAACTAAGCCATCGCATCTAGCTGACTATGAAGGGAGTCTGTTGCACCCAGCCACGTGGGATTGGCCGAGCGGTCTAAGGCGCTGCAGCCATGGATTGTGCGGCTGGTCCCGGCAGAGGTTTGAGTCCTTCCTCGGGTGTGTGTGTGTGTTTGTCCTTAGGATAATTTAGGTTAAGTAGTGTGTAAGGGACTGATGACCTTAGCAGTTAAGTCCCATAAGATTTCACACACATTTGATTTTTTATTGCACCCATTTCTGACAGAATACTCATTGTTGTTCGAGGAAAGGTAGTATTTGCCTGCTGCTGACCTCATTTATTATGATATACCTACCAGAAATGCCAGACCTACAGCACGGAAAGAAAAACAAATTCTGCATCACTAATGGTCAGCTGCAGAAGGAGCAGTCCAGCAACGGATCAATGCAGGAATAATTCAGCCATCAGCTAGGCCATTGTCATACCAAAAAAGAAATCATCAATGATGAAAGGAACATTTGCCTGTGTATAGATGTAAGGGTAGTAAATGAGGTTATTACCCCTGATACTTACCCCTTGCCATGAATTGATGATACACTAGATAGACTGGCGAACTGTAGGTTTTTCACTACTCTTGATATGGATTTAGGGCATTACCAGATTCCAATAGCCCCCAGGACAAGCCAAAGACAACTTTTCTTGTACCCTCAAGATTACATGAGTTCTTAAAGATGCCTTTTGAGCTTAGGACCATGCCTGCCTCATTCCAGAGATTTGCAGATTTGTTGTTATGAGGCTCGAAACCAGTCACCTGTTTGGTCTGTTTAGTTGACATTATAGTTTTCTTTTGAACCACTGAGGAGCACACTAAGCAACTGCAGAATGCTCATTTAAGTTTTGAATTGGAAAAACTCTCATTTGCAGCATCATAAGTTCAGTACTTGAGATGTGTTATTAGTTCTGCCAGATCCATGGCTGACAGAAGCTATAGATAATTTTCCTGCTCCTACTAACGAAAAAGGACCACAGAGTTTCCTCAGACTGGTGAATTACTGCTGTTGATTTGTAAAAGATTATGCTGCTGTGGCGAAACCTTTACTGAGTCTGTTGAAAAAAGGGGTAACTTTCGAATGGTCTGCTGAGTGCAAACCACTATGTGGTGCACACCACAGCATCACCAGCCTTCCGTGATCTAACTGTGTGGGTGAGCCAGTAAATAGAAACCATAGGGCAGTGACATTGCGTCACTGCAATACACTTTGGAGGTGTGGCAATGGAACTTGGAGTCCCATACCACCCTTCAACGGTGACAGTACTCTTCTGTCCGGCATAAAAATTTAGTCCAACATGGGCAGGTAGGAGCAGAAAGTAGTGGACGTGGAATGGAGGGCTAGTCCTGCCAAAGGAGGCAGCTATGGTGGGCATGCCAGGCCCAGCACTAGTCCTGTTTGGAAGCCGATTCCTCTAGGATGGTCAGCGGAACCAGATGGCGATGCCTGTGATGTGGATGTTTAGTCCCAACGTGGCGTACCCCATGGACAGTGTTCTGTAGGGCAGCCACTTTCTCATAGAGCCATTGCGTGTTGCTGCGTATGGTCTCCTTGAGGGGGATGATATCTGCTTCCTCATGGAGAGTCACAATCCTCGTGAGTGGCGGGGCGTGCAGGCTCCACCTGAGAACCTTGTTCTGCAGGCGCTGCACTGTCCGCATCCTGGTGACACTAATCATGGCCCATGCAGTGGAGCCATACGTGAGGGCAGGCAGGATAACTGCCCGGCAGATACGGAGCTTGGTAGGCAGATTAAGTTCCCTACTGCGGAAGAGGGGGCACAAGGCCCTGGTCAGCTTTTGCCCTTGTTGGCGACATACTCTGAATGACAGTGGAACAGCAACTTGTGGTCCATCCGGACCCTGAGATAGGTGGTCGTCGGGGACCAGGGCACCTGCACACTTGTGGTGGAGGACTGGGTGCCCTGAAATAGACTGCCATAGTTTTGGTGGCATTAAGAGCGATTTTGTTTGTCCAGCACCAGGTGATGGTGGAGTCCACCTGTTGTTGGAGGTGGGCAATGACAGTGTCAGTGGTACGTCCAGTGGTATAGAGTGCTGTTTGATCAGCATATTGTGCCAGGTGGCACTCGGGGATGACCAGCATATCATTCACGTAGATGTTAAAACGAATGGGAGATAGCACGGATCCCTATGGAGTGCCAGCTGTCAATGGGCAAATGTCAGAACGCATTCCCCGGTGAGCCACGAGGAAAGTCCTACCTCAGAGGAAGTCATCCACAATCTTCACATAGATATCTGGTATAAGGGTCTGTG
Organism: Schistocerca serialis cubense; assembly: GCF_023864345.2. Taxonomy (NCBI): domain Eukaryota; kingdom Metazoa; phylum Arthropoda; class Insecta; order Orthoptera; family Acrididae; genus Schistocerca; species Schistocerca serialis. The sequence goes on from NC_064640.1 coordinate 555,785,819, forward strand.
TCAGCATCTTGTGCACGAGGTTGTCACTCCAGATCTTATCGTAGGTGTTCTGCGAGTCCAGAAAAATGGCAGCTGCCTACTGGGTGGCGTTGAAGCCTTTGCTGAAGTGTTCAGTGATTCTGAAGTTTGGCAGAGAGGTGTGAAGTAAAGCCGAACTGTTCAGGTCAGATCGTCCCAGTCACTGCCAGAGGTTGGGAAAGTCAGTAGAGGATCACCAATTCCAGGACCTTTGCCATGGTGTTTAAGAGACTGATGGGCCTGTTGTTGGTGGGGACTGTAGGGTCCTTGAACTGCTTGAGGATCACATCTGTGTATGCTGACTTTGAAGAACCATTTATATTCTCCAGTGACCCCTCAAACTGTGTAGTATTCTGAGCCAAGAACACAATGGTAAAGAAAAATCTGTTGATGATGCTTCTCACCAGCTCAATAAAACTGAAATTAAATACAGTAATATGGAAAAAGAATTGCTAGCTTTGATGTTTGGGGTAAACTATTTTAAATGTTACTTGTAGGGCAAGAGATTCACCTTGGTAACTGACCATGCTATCCTCTTGTGGCTTTTAAATTTAAAAAGACTCCAGTAGCTGCCTGGAATCAGCTGTACTTCAAAGTTAGCTGAATATGACTATGAAGTATGCCATAAATTTAGCAAACCCCATCAAAATGCTGACTGCCTAAGCAGAAAGGTTTGAGTGGTGCAAATGGATGAAGTGATTATAGCAGAATTGAAAGACACCCAGGGAGACGATGCATATTGAAAACAATATGTCACACTGCCTGATTTTGTGTCTGAAGGTGGCATATTATACTGCAAAACTGCACCTGGAGACCAATTACTAATACCAAAGTCACTCCAGTTTCATGTCATCGCTCAGTACCATGACAGCATCCAAGCTTGCCACAGTGGCAAATGGGCTACTTGTTTGTAAGAGTGTGTAAACTACTTGTAATCGAAAACCCTATTGATGGATGGCCAGGTCTGCTCCATGAATTGATAAATATATACACATGTGCTTGCCATGCACACAGTGTTCACAACATATGGGCCATATATTCCATGGAAAACCACACCTGACAGCTCTAGGCCTTTTGAGAAGTGGCTTTAGACATAGTGGGACGATGTTTCAAATCACAACAAGAAAAGAAGTATATCCTATCAATTGCTGATCACTTTTCCATGTACCTACTGCTATTATCACTTGCCAATATGAACACGACCCGAACAGGCCTTGAAGGCCCAAAAGTACTTACCGGCCGCCATGTCATCCTCAGCCCACAGGCATCACTGGATGTGGATATGGAGGGGCATGTTGTCAGCACACCATTCTCCCAGCCGTATGTCTGTTTACGAGACCTAATTGCCAATTGGCAGCAGTGATTGTAGCAAAGAAGTTTGTAATCCACTCATTTTATGATAAAATTCATTTTCCTACAGAAATCTTATAGTCTGTTTATTCATCTAATGTATGAGGGTAGGGAAGTGCTGAACACTAACACCATTTCTGTACTCAGGGTGGCCAAATGTATACAGGCCAAAGTTGAAAGTTGGATGTCAAAGGGAGAAGGGTTGGTGATATGGGTCATTACAGTCACTTCTGGATAGGTTCTTTCCTCATAAGTTAAAACAGAATAAGGCTGATCTGTAGTCTAGGTAGCATAATCAGTTTTTTACAAAAAGTTGTGGAATAAGTGGCTCTGAGCACTATGGGACGTAACATCTATGGTCATCAGTCCCCTAGAACTTATAACTACTTAAACCTAACTAACCTAAGGACATCACACAACACCCAGCAATCACAAGGCAGAGAAAATCCCTGACCCCACCGGCAATCGAACCCGGGAACCTGGGCGTGGGAAGCGAGAACGCTACCGCACGACCACGAGATGCGGGCTTGGAATAAGTAATCCTCACAGTAATGATCTTATTTTATTTAGGTTGTAGTGCCTTGCCACATCATTTACCTAGTTAACTGACTCAACTGCAATCACAAATTATTGGTGATAGGTATTCCAAGATCTGGTAACTCCTTCTTCCTGCTTCCTCAGCCTTTTCATCTGCAGGCTCATTTCGAGGGATGTTCTTGTAACTTGATGTTCAAATGAATTTGATGAATTGATACCACAACCATGGAACTCAGCCAACAGATCCTGGGCACAGCTTGAAGGCAGTTTATTCAGTTGCTGAATAAAAATTATTGTTGTCCTGAGTTATGATGTGTATCAAAGCTTGGATGATGGCTATCTACACAACAGTGAAAATGCTACATGCACTCAACAGAGATCATTGTTCCTAGCCACCAACACACATAAATGCATAACTAACTCAGCCACTGGATCTAGGACACCTCTATAGAGAGCTTTTGAGTTCAGATCTTTGTAGAGGACAGGGAGGAACAGTTGTCAGAGGACATTAGGATGTGTATTCTCCTTTGGTCTACAAACATATTTTTGGTGACAAACTGCAAAATGCATGTAGTTTTAGTTAAGAAAAAGGACTGGGTAACATAAATGGTTGGGCATATGACAGATCATTAATGTAAACTTTAAAAAGCTGCTGGCATTGGAGTCATATTGGTGAGATGCCTGTCTGTTAGAAAGCTGCAGAAAGCTGCTGTCTGGGGTCATACCAACCAGTCCAGCTGCCAGCCTCATGACACTATGCTGAATGAGATTGGAGACGCATAACTCCAGTGGCCTTGCAGATCTGTATGCTACACAACCTATCTCTCTGGGATAAGATTACAGTCATAAAATTGTAGAATTAATCTCTCAGCTCTTCACATGGTGCTGTGCATTGTTTATGGAACTGGGGACCTAGAAACAATGGAGAGGCTTCATCCTGCCGTAGCCCTCAGTGGTTCACAACCCCACAACACGCCACAGCAGTCCAACCACCCCACCGCCATCCCATGAACCCAAGGTTATTGTGCAAATAGCGTAGCTTCAGGACAGTTTCAAAATGGCATCTATAGGTGATGTATGTTACAAGCAATGTGCTGTCATTGAATTTCTCACTGCAGAGAAAGAAACTGTGGGGAATATTCACAAACGCTTATGCAAAGTCTATGGAGCATCTGCTGTTGACAGAAGTACAGTTAGTCACTGGGCATGGAGGGGGAGCTCATCAGAAGGTGGTTCGGTGGAGCTCCATGATTTTCAGCAGTCGAGGAGACCATCCACAGCTATCACACCTGACATGTTGTAGTGAGCTGATGTTGTCATTCATGAGGACTGATACATTATGATTCAGCAGTTGCCACTGCATTCTTAACCAGCAAAGGAAGTGTGCATGAAATTATCCGCAATCTTGGATATTCAAAAGAGTGTGCAAGATGAGTCCCACAGCGTCTAACAGTGGGTCACAAATTGCACAGAAAAAAGATTTGTCTTGATTTGTTGCAACATTTTGAAGCTGAGTGGAAGGCCTTCTTGTCCTGGATTGTGACAGCTGATGAATTAAGGGTTCACCATTTTGAGCCCAAAATAAAAAGACAGTCGATGGAATGGCATCATTCCCACTCCACACAGAAGAAAAAATTCGGGGCAACTGCTTCCACTGGTAAGGTCATGGTCACTGTGTTCTGGGACTGTGAAGGCGTGATTCTCATTGATGTGATGCCAAGAGGTGGTATCATTAACTCAGAAGGAAATGTCAACACATCAACAAAACTCAAGATGCACCTGCGGCAACTTTGGCGCCACAGCAACCCAGGAGATGTTTTGCTACAACACAATAAAGCTGAACCCGACACAAGTCTGAGGACTACTGAACACATTGCAAAACAGGGTTGGACAATGTTACCCCATCCACTCTACAGCCCTGACTTAGTCCCCTTGGACTTCCACTTTTTTGGACCATTAAAGGATGCCATTCATAGAAGACATTTAGAGGACAATGAGGAGGTGACTGACACAGTGAAGCACTGTCTCCACCACCAGGACAAGGATTGGTACTGATAGGGCACACGTGCCCTTGTTTTTTGCTGAAGGGAGGCCGTACAGTGGGATGGAGATTACATGGAAAAATAGGGTGCAAAGATAAAACACCAATCTTTTACGTGTGTAATTCTCATTATGTTCAATACAAAATTGTTGCAGAAAAAAATGTGGTGCATTACTTTCTGGGTATCCCTCATATAATGCCAATATTAAAACATCAACTAAAGTGGTAGAAGGAGTTAAAACAATCTAGCAGATGGACATAGCTGGATAATGGCAAGTATAAAAAAAGGATGAGCCAGGCACTCTGCAACATACCAAAATCTCCAACCTAAAAGCTTAGGTCAGAGTCCAGATTCATCACATGCCATACTAAAATGCCATGTGTAAGAGGACAGTGCCCACTGCTAAAATGTGTGAGGGTCACTTCATCCTGCCTGAGCAACTGGCAGGAGGAATGCCTTGGCCAGATAGTCGACTCCACCAACCGCAGCTTATTGTCTGTTACTGCCAGCCACTCCTCATCCCACAACTGCATGAACTCCCTGTGTAGTGCAGAAATGATAGCCTGCAGGGGAGCAGGGCACTGTGCCACATCCTGTCCTCTGCAGGTCTCCTTGGCAGCTCAGTCAGCCCGTTCATTTCCTGTACCACCACAAGCCCTGGCTCCCTGTAGAATGACACATGCTTTCCCTGCCATTGGAGCAAGTGCAGCTGGTCATATATCAGCTGGGCCAACTTCTCAGTCAGGTACAGGTTCTGTAGCAATTGCAAGGCACTAGGGGAATTGGAGCAGATGAGAAAGCAGTTGCTTTGAATATGATGCATATGCTCCAGTGCCTTCAAGATCACATGAAGCTCCATTGAGAAAATGGTGCACTCATCAAGAAGATGAATCATGATGAATTGGCCAGGGAACATTACAGAGCAGCCAAGAGAATTCTCTTGTTTGGAATAATCAGTGTAAACTCCCCCCTCACTTATCGACCTTAATGACAGTGAAAAATTAAACCGCATGTACCTAATGGAAATTTGGGAATAGCAATCGTCACCGAAGTTAATCTATCGGTAAAGAGGGAGGAAAGGGTTACATCTAATTGAAAGGAAAAATGCAAATGAAACTGGTGGAAAGTAATTTTGAAAAGGGGTAAAGTTAATAAAGAAAGTAAATGTGCGGCCGTTACGTTAACAATTAACTAGCGGTAATTAGATATTTGAGATTTGGGGGAAATCACGGTCGCCAGTCCTAAGGACAATTACTATAGTAACTGAAAAAGAAAGGTTATTACACATATAATTAACACTAGAAGCGTGGCAACTGAAGGTTGACACGTGTAGTGTGAAAACTGAAAGTTTGTCAGAAGTAATAAATTTCGCTACACTCTGACTTAATTTAGCAAAAGAATTAATAAAACCGGAAAATCGAAAGTTAATTTAGTGACCGAAGTTAATAGTGAGCTTTCTTTCTGAAGCACATCGAAATCCAGTAAAATACGGTTAGTCTTGGACTACCTCAACAATCGTTTCAAAAGCAACTTGACTCTACGCAATTTAGAAACAAGAGATTTTACTTTGAACTTGAATTAAATGATTCTGAACTATTAACAATAGTAAATTTAGTACGTACCAAGCTGAGCTGCAGTCACAGGTAAGCTAAAATATGCTAATAAAACTCGCACTCTAAATTTGTGCTCGTGTAACCTAAATATTGTAGCCAGCTACTGAACTTTGAAATTAAAGCAGTGAAATCTAATTAAATTATTTTAATGCTGGCGTTTGAATTTCAACGACACTCGGGTTCATTTCGGAAAAGGAAGGGACCCTGCTTGGCAATGCAATTGGGACAATGAGCAACAAAGGTTCATGCTAAGTTGCTGTAATATTGCGAGGCAAATGGAACAATTTGAAAAGCTGAGGTCTGCCATACAGTTCTGAAACTTTACGTGCTTTTAGTCTTCCTTGTTGGTTGATTGAAGGTTTGAAGCCGTCGATCGAGGAGGTGGCGACAGTCACTCATTGTCGGCCGTCACTGTTGCAGAAGCTGGATGTTGGCGCGCCTTCTTCTCGACACGGTCACCAGGCGAAATGGGCTCTTGATGTGTGCCAGCTAATGCTTCCCGTCCGCGACACCATGTCAGAAACTATAATCGCGAGTCGAGCGCAATTACATGCTGCCAAACCCCGAAAGCGCGGCAACTCACGGGAGCGTCACACAACACCTGCTCCACTCGCTACTACCGCCAGACTCCCACTGCTCTGCCCGCGCTCCACGCGGCAGAGTTAACACTACCAAAGATCCTACACACTGTGATTCTTCACACGACCCATCGATGTAATCGTTCGATAGCAGTTTTCCCTAGGCAAGACCCAGCGTAAAAATACAAATAATATTTACGAAACAAACCAATTATACATCGACATAAGTGCATAAATATATATATACAAACAGTAAAACAATTACAATATATAAAGAGACAGAAATGTCATATCTTGAGGTAACAAAACAAGGAAAAAAAATAATAGTACAATAGATGAAAATAGGAGGATATGCATTTCCGGCGTTACAGATGCATATCTAAAATGTTAAGAAACAGAGATTGAAATGTAAAATCTGGCATACCATCTGTCTTAAAATTGGTCACATCTAAATAAGTCTGGGTCTCTGAAGATGCCAAGGAGGAAATCTGCTGCAACCTTGATGTAATACATTAAGATCAGCCACACCCATCTCTAAAAAACAATCCTTTGTGCAAATCACATAGGGCCTCATTGCCGGATATGAAAAAGCTGTTCCATTGGAGGCCTAGCAACAGTATGGTATGCAGGTGTGTATGGTGAAGACAGTGTTTTATGTATCAGGAGTACCATAAGTAGCCATCACCTAATGTGAAGTGGTAGTTTACCAGCCTCCACACAGAGGCTTGGTGTGGGGCTTGTTCTGAATGCCCCAGTGGCCAACCGAATCCCTTCATGGTGCACCATGTCCAACATCTTTAAATAAGAGGGTCTCACAGACCCATACACTGTGCACTCATAATCCAGCTGATAGTGCACAAAGGCTCTGTAAAACCAGAGCAGACAAGTCCTGTCTGCTCCTCATTTGCTGTGGCTAAGGCATTTTAAAATACCTAGAGCCTTAAGAGACCATTTTTCAGGTCCTTAACATGTAGCAACCATATAAGTTTACAGTCAAATATAAGACCCCGAAACCTCACCGCATCTTTAAAATTAAGAGCAGTGTCCTTCATCCTCATTTCAGGAAAGTTTAAGATGGAATGAGGATGGTTAAAAAGAACACACACAGATCTTTCGGTTGAAAACTTAATATCACTCTTCTGTGCTCATTCATCCAAGTGTTGACAAGTTAGTTGCTACTGATGTGTTGCTGTCACAAGGCTTGAAGAAGAGCAAAACACAGAGAAGTAATTTATAAACAAAGAACACTGGACAGGAGGGCCAGGTTTCCTAAGGTGGAATTATAGTGTCTGATCCCACACTGAAAGTGACTAAGGAATTGCTTGGATTCTAAGACCCAGATAAGATGGTGGTTTACCATCTGCTCCAAGGTCTTTTTAATGTAGCAAGTGAGGGCAACACCATAATAACTACTCAGGCATGTATGGTCTTTCCCAGGTTTTAAAAGAGGAATTAAAATTGCCTCATGCCACAAAGCTGGAAAGTGACCTGACACCCAAATGGCACTAAAAAGTGCAAGGAGGGTCTCTTTGTTTCACCTTACAAGGTGCCATAGCTTACTGTAATGGATTCTATTATGATCCAGGGACGTGTCACGAGCTGCAGGAAATGCAGAATCCAGTTCCCTCATGGGAAATGGCCAGTTATAATCTTCATCATTGGTGGACCAGAAATCCTAACTTCTCCTCTCAGCAACTGCTGTGTGGCACTGGAAACCTGGATCCCAACTGGCAGTTACAGTAACTTTCGAAAAATAGGCTACCATAGTTTGGGCATGTCCCGCTGTCTGGTTCAGAGAGTGACATGCCCAATTACAGTGGCCATGTGGCACCTCCTTCCACTCCCAGAAATACTCCTGATGGAACTCTGTGGGGAACAATTAATGGTGTTCAGGAACTGTTGCATGACCTCTTCTGGCTCTCATAAATAGTCCTGTGACATTTTGCCAGTACCACCCAAAAGGCTGCAAGATTCTCTGTGGGTCGGCAGCACTTGAACTTAACCAGAGCTACATACCTAGTCCTGACTGCAGAGTGGCATTTGTCACTCCACCAAGGGACAGACTGCCTCTTCTGTTGTCCAGTGGACTGTGGAATGGATACTTCAGCAGCACAGTGGACCATTTTGGTAATATGATCTATGCATACCTTGGCACTGACATGACGTTCAAACTGAGCTAGCCGACTATAAACTGTCCAATCTGCTCTACTGAGCCCCCATTGAGGCACTTTCCTTTTGGGTTCCACTCCATCTGCCAGGTAAACCCAGATTAGGAAGTGATACTATCTGTTATTGATGCTGTCAGTTGCTCAAAGAGGAGTCCATTATTCAGCAACAAAAATATTTGATCATTTGCCCAACAACAAAGTGTATTCCGATAGCAGATCAAGTTTTTAATGTAGCTTAAAATCATTTCTTTTGGACAACTACTTCTATTCCATGGACAATTTTGTGTTTCAGAACTGGTAAAAAATAAAATAAAATAAAATAAAATAAAATAAAAATTGTACCTCTAAATGTAGTTGCATGTGTAGAACTAAAAATTATATTGATATTAATATTAGCACTATTCATGTGTGTATATGTACCTTGTAATCTGACTTGTTCCACAACATATTGATAACATAATCGTGAAAATGATGTATGAAACATGACATAACTAAACTAAATATGACAGTCATCAACCACTTTCCACTGACTAGCGTGAGCAAGGGCAGGAGAGTACAGCAAGAGATCGATGGCAGGGAACAACCCAGTTGCAATGCAGAAGTGCATGCTCTATCCCATATTTAGTAAGTAGGTGTATGATGATATCAGAAGCCTCAATAGCACTACCCTGGGGCAGGTAGCTGCAGAGCCCCAAAGCACACTGTGTGCATTAAAATCACCAGTGAGGATGCAGGACTGAGGGAGCAGGGTAAGAAGGTCATTGAGAGCCTCTTTGTCGAGTGCATCATGTGCAGATATGTAAAGGGAACATATTGGTGACAGATGATGCACATACACTGATACGGCAGCTGCTCATAATTTCATTCTAAATGAGAGAGGGTAGGAGTGTGCTGATGAAAATACGAGTACCTTCACCTCCTCTAGCTCTCACTCCACTCAGGTCATCCTTTTTGTGGAGTACATAGCCTTGTAGCTGAGGGGTGTATGACTGATGGAAATTAGTCTCCTGGAGAGACAGATGCAGTGGTATACCCTGAGACAGTAGACAAAGTTCCCCCATGTGTCCTGAAGCCTCACAAGTTCCACTGAAGTATGGGAGCCATCTATCATGGGGGTAACACCTTCATCCTGTCTCTCCGCTGGGGTGGGGAGACTGCTGTGGGTGGAAGCCCAGTTGTGGGGCAAGATGATTGCCCCCACACATACCTCATACTCCGTCAGCTATGAGGGAGAGTCAGATGAAGCATCAGGGAGAATCATGAAGACATGGTCTGATGGTTTACTACTGGATTTTACCAGTTGTTGCTGGTTGACATTAGCTTTTCTCTGTTTTCAGAGCCTTTCTGGAGCTGGAGCAGGAGTGGTAATGGCCGTGCTGGGCTTCTGAACAGTTTCAGCCATTGGTGGTGGTGGGGCTCTCCCATGTTGGCCACTGTATCTTTTTCTGCTGTCCTAGATGGGGCTACAGGCTCTGAAACACTTTCTGCTTTGCAAGTGCACTGACACTTGCAGGTTAGTGCTGACACTTGCAGCCTCTGTTTGGGTAGAGGCAACAGCTTTTGAGTAGTCTTTGGATTGATGCAAGTGATGTAGCAAATATGGGAAGCTGCGTGGATTTGTGGATTTTTCTGGCCTCACCGTAGAGATATGCTTTGTTGTTTTTATTTCCTTACTTCATATTCCCCTAGAAAAGATTCTGCAGCCCCTACTCCAAACATTATGGTTTGCAGAGCAGTTTACCAGGGGACCAACAAACAACTACTTCATGAGCTGGCTTATGACAGTTGCCACATGTCACTTCTCCCTTACATCCTAGAGTTGTATGCCCAAAACACTGACATTTAAAACAGTGTATTGGGTTTGGGATATATGACCATACTTTTAGGTGAAAAAGCCTGCCTTGACAGGCTCTGGAAGTTTGCTGTTATTGAAGGTAGGAATGAACAGTGGGATTTCATCAGGTCTCCATCCACCTTTTTCATAATGTTCTGAACATCAACAGTTCCCTTTGGAGCCTACTCACTCTTCAGTTCTCCTATAGGAATATTGACTGGGGCCCTAGATGACACAACACCTTTGCCGAAGTTGAAGGTGCTGTGGAGCTCTGTGTTGATGACAATTCCCTCATGCACTTAGCTCTCTGTAGATTAATAGCATGTTGGGAACTGAATGTTTCAACCAACAGCATCCCATCTCATAACCACTTTACAGATTTGAGAGTCCCATCCTTCTGGATGTAGAAAGGCAAGACTTTCTTGAAATTTCCTTCTTTCATTTTTATTTCTAAAAACACATTGTGATTGCCAGCCTGTGTTCTGTTACTCATTTCTGTGTTGTTCTGATTTACTCCTGGGTCTGGAGTACTGGCTACCTGAGCCCTCTTGTTAGACTGGGTGTTGTCACCTTCCAGCAGCCCACACTTTCCGCTGGGAGGAGGAAGGGAGGATTTTGAAGGATCCATCTTGGTCCCATGAGCAACTAGGGAAATACAAGTCCACCTAGATAAAGCCCTGTGTGCCTAGGTAAGCTTTATAAAACTGAGATGCAGCAAGTTCCCAGAGGTTGCCTGCTTATGACTGTTCCATCTCAACAGCCGTGCATCTCCTCACTAAACAGCATACCTTCAGATTGAGGTTTTCTTATAGAGATTTAATTCATCCTTGTGATATGGGCAGTCAGTCCAAGATCCCCATTCCCAGTGACACACAATATTCCACTGCTATGCTGTACAGTGGTCGTTGAAGCATGCCCGGAGCTTAAGGTGACAGGCAACTGGCAGCACTTACCATTCCCCAGCTCAGGAACCCTGGGGTCAACAAGCCTGTACTCAGCAAATGACTGCTGAGCCCCTGAGAGGTGTAAAACCTGGGAATGAATTCTGTCAGGCCATGGGGACTTGCCTTAACACAGCACTATTATGCTGAGACACTCCCATTCAGTCAGTGAGATGTTAAAATGCTGTAGGAGTTGTGTATGAAACGTCAGGCTGACAGACTTTACTGGTAGTTCAAGGTTTTTAATCATTGGATGCAGAAATTTCAGTGAAGTGTGACATTAAGTGTATAGAAATGGCAAGAGGGACAGTAATAAGCTCACCAGGACTTTGAAACACACCGGAGTTCAGAAAAACAAGAATTTTCTGTTACTCTGCAACTCAATGAATTGTTGAAATCTCTGATAATTTCATCAGCTGCAATACCACTGATCTAGTTACTTTTATTCAAAATAGTGAATAGGCTTTTCAATTTCCCAATTCTGACTTTAGGAAAATATAGAAAACTTGGACCAAAACATGAGACTGCTTAAGTAAGATTATGTAGTAGGGGTGATCATGTCAACAGCGTTTCTGTAAAAGATATGAAAGCAGTTGCAGCAGCTTTTCTAGATTGTAAAGTCATAAGATCAGTGACTTGTTTGTTATTTTCTAATTCATTGATAGCTTTTTTAGCACAAAATTCTAAGTCTGTTTTATTGTACATAAGCAAATTGTTTTTATCATGTTAAGTTTATACTTGATAAGGAGTCAACAGTGTGCAGTAATTCTGCTTTGGCAGATCTTCACTTTATATTTTAAATAATAGTCACTAAAGAGCCATGCAGAAATGGTGTGGTAGGAGCATTAGTTTGGTATTTTTGTAGGAATGGTTGTGACTCAGCTGCCAATGACCAAAAGAACTCTAATTTTGCTGACAGAAAAGGATCTGAAAAACCCCCAGTTTCAATTTTGTAGCTGGTGCTAGTCAGTTCTTTTTTATCATGCCGTAAAACTTCCACCATTTTTTTTAGATTCCAAAAAAATTTCAATAGCATGAGCAGCAACATTTCCATTTTCTACCCAATGGACTGCAAAAATTTTCTAAGATAAAGATTTGATGGAATACTCTGTTAATTGAGCATGATGAGGCAGTCTTTAAACAGATAATAAACTGACCTTAAAAACTGAGCAATATTCTAATTAGTGGCTTCAGTTCCATGTTTAACACTTTCGCTGCAGCATCGCTGCATGTGCGCAACTCTCCAGTGCGGCCCGTCAACGTGCGAGTGCGGGCCAGTAACGCTCTGAAACGGCAGGTACCAGTCAGAGCTGACGCTCCTAAGCACACGTGAGCTATATGCTGACATCAAGACCTTGTAAGGTCTGTATGATCACGTTCTATACAGACTTAATGATGACACCTTAGATGCATTACTTCAAATAAGCTTCAACTGTATTGTGGTCATGTTTTAAAGTCTGTTTGAAACACACCCTACGTGGAGGCTTCTCTCATGTCCCCCATCACTTCAATTGCTGTGCTATTAAAACAAATTTAGCACAACAAATTCTTTTGCAAAAAAATTGATGTGAACGATTTACAATCCAATAAGAAATAAGTCGACTTAACACAAAAGGAAACCTCATTTTCTGAGTACTCGTGAAAAAAACTTTCACGTCATAAAAAGAAACCATGCAATGTCAAAAGAAATAAAAGACGTTGTCTTTGATAATCGGAATTTCCCCAATATTATCCCGTTTTTGCTACTTATGGGAAATTATACAGTAGTTCAAGCAGTATCCAGGTTTGTCTGGGCAGGTTGTACACTCGTATGATGTATCAGTGCACTTGCATATTATGTGGTTCTTTATGCCAGGAATCATCTGGATTATCTCCGTGTGACAGGTCGGGCTCTTTTTCATCGTTGATTTCCACACAATCGTCGTGATACGTATTGTCAGATTTGGAACCGTCACGAAACAGATTTGAAAGCTGTGCTTCCATGCTATCATCACTCTGCAATTCTTCTGCAGCCTCTAAATGACAATCTTCGTGATATGTCTCGTCTGCACTACACAGAAAATCACTGTCATCTAGTACACTAAGTAACTGTTCCTCTGTCAATTTAACACTTTTCCTGCTCCTTTTCACATTGGAACGTCCATGTGTTGTTTCATTAGCTGCCGTTATGAACAATATACATTTGATAGCTGACCACGCAAAATAAAAGTTTACTCGCTTTGATGCTAGCTTAGACACTGCAACTAGACTGAGTAATCCGGCAGTGAGTGCGGATGCTTATAAGCGTCAGCCGCACTGGCTCATGGCTTGTTGTGACACTTATCAGTGTCAGCCACAGCGAAAGTGTTAAATCAACCATGCACAATATGAAGGCTGCAAATTCCTATATCAGGTGTCATTGGATCATTGATTTCTTTTGTAGGCTGCAATGCAGATTTCAGACCTCTGAAAAATTTGTGATTAACATTTGATCCACCCATTGAGATTTGTAAAGTTTTATTAAGGTGTGTAAGAGGTAGAAGCATTTCCCCAAACAACAGCCGGAGGTCAGGCTCTTGCATGCCAAAGAAAATTCGATGTTCAGTACCACATACAAACTTCATTTGTTTTATTGCTCCTAATTCAGCTATATATATATATATATATATATATAAGAAACTCTATATATATATATATATATATATATATATATATATATATATATATATATATATATATATATATATATATATATGAGTTTCTTGACAAACTTTATTCAGTTGTTCAGCAAATCCCATAGAAAAATGATTACAAGAAGTAATAGATTCCCTCAGTCTATCCTTATAATAAGGATCAACCCCATAAGGAATTGAGTCTGCTATTTTAGTCTGGTGCAGTTCCATTCTTCTGGCTATTTCATTATCATTGAACATTTATTTAAAATAATTGTACATCACCTCCAGGTGAATACATTGACTTACTAATCATCAGTGTCTGAATACACCAAAGCATTTCTGCATGGCTTACTTTTTCTTTTAGAAGGAAGAAACTGACACTATTTTGTGATTTCCACATTCGCAGTTCATGTTCTTGATCTATGACTAGATGAGAAATGGTTAATTTTTCTGATGAGTCATGTTAAATTGTCTCAGTAGTAATATGCCGTAGGAAAGTTAAAAAACCTTGGGAATGGTTTTTTGTAGATTTTAACTTTGCTAATATGTTTTAAACCTGTAGCATGACTCTTGACAGCTGCTATATCCATATTACTTAAAGAAAATGTATGGTAACGATGCAAATCTCGCATTTTGCACTCTTAGAATCGTTACTAAGCTTCACCCCTACAAAACTTTGTATCTGGGTCAGTCAATCAATAGCCTTGAAAGTGTGCCATCATGCTGAATGCAACAGCCTGAAATTAAAAACTATGTATATCTAATGTCTGTGTGAATTTCTAAGGAACCAAACTGCTGAGGTCATCAGTCCATAGACTTACCCATTGCTTAAACTAACTTATACTAAGAACAACACAGACACCCATGCCTGAGGGAGGGCACGAACCTCCAGTGCGAGGGCCCACGCCATCCATGACATGGCGCCTCAAACCATGCGGACACTCTGCGCGGCTTTGACATTTAAGTGACACTCGGAAGAAACAAGGATTTTTTGAAAGCTCATTACAGAAATGGTCTTTCTCAGAAACTATTTATTTGTAATAGAAAATATGAAATTAAACTAATGGGTCTATAAAGTCAAGAAGCCTCATGGCAGTTTGTAAATGTACAGCATCTACTAAGATTCTGAGTTCTGAACCAATATATTGTACATAAAAAATACAGTATGGTACCTGTATTAGTTGGAGAACACTGCTATATATACATACATTGTATTCCATAACTCAAAGTTTCCACAGTTTATACCAGACAAAAACAAGCACGAATACAGGTCTCAGCAATTATGATATCCCAAACAATAATGCGTAGTAAGCTTCCAGTTGCAGTCGATAAATGGCATGCTACATTGTGAACACCATCCTGGCATAAAGTAGCTCCTCTCTGCAATGACTTTAAGAAATTATGTTAGGTTGTGGCAAAAAAGTCCGCTGATGCTTTATGAAATTCCCTGATATTTTCCGGGTGCATGAAATTCCCAATAGATCCCAATATTCCTGGTTTGTGGCCACCTGTTATTACAATGTGCCTCCATCCACAATCTTTTAAATACAATTAAACTGACCATTGAGGGATGGTCCTTATATTACTGAAGTGTCCATCAGTGTTTCCCAATAATTGTTGTGATATCAGTCCACACCATATGGTTTTCTAGTGAGGAGGATCACAGAATTCTCTCTTTTGTCACCAATTTGAAATTTTTAGTTGAGTCCAAACACTACCTTTGTGCCAAAGGCTGGTCAGTTTCCTACACAAAGACCTAAAATCAGTGGGTCCTGTACTCATAGCTGGTTGGGAACTGAGAGGATAATTTTAAAATGGTCATGGTCACTTGGATCATGGATATACCACTGTAATATGGGGGTGAGAACTGCACATCAGAGAGATGACTATGCTGGAGTATGTACTGTGTTGTATGCTGGTTCTCAAATATTAAACAGACTGACCAATTTCAATTATTAGTTGAAATCTGCTGCTCTCATTTGTACAGCCCCACAGTGAGATATGATTGTTGATATCTCCCACTAACAGAAAATATAGAGGCAGCTACTCCACAGGATCATCTAAATCTTGGTATATTGTCTTCCTATGTTGTCTGGAGAGCTTCTTGATGTATTCACAGTGAATAGCACACATGTAACTTGTTAGGCCTGCAGTTACAAACAACACATGAAGAAATTCAATAATTCAATTTGAGCTGCATTACCTATTTGACATAAGTATGAAAAAACTGTACTGAATGCAATACTTACAGTGTATATTGATGACAATGAAGTCATAAACTTGAGAATATTTCACAAACTTTCCAGAAAATAAAATGCTATGTCATGTTTATTCATGGTGCTTACATTATTTTCAAAAGCTAAAACAGAATGAGTATGATCCAATATTTGAAGAACCAGAAAATATTTTATGTGGGTATTTGGAATAAAAAACATTTGATTAGGCAGATTCATTCGCTTTGTACTAGATTTAGCTAATTACTTCTATACTTACCTTCCTCTGTCCAGTTTTCATCTACAGTTAGTGTAAAATGTATTCAGATGTCTAGCTATTTTGGCTTTGCAGGTTTTTTAGAGACAAATCATTGTGCTGACAAGAAAGTGAGCCATGGATTATATACTGAGTGGTTAGGTAACAGGAAGGCAATAGATGTCATGTTAATAGTGAGTCACTGCTCCATGAGCTCTCAAAATCACAGTAACGTGTCGAAGTATGGACTCTATGAGGTGTTTGTAACATTCTGTGAGATACAGATTCATGCATCTTACTGCTCTACCCGTAAATGTTCTCATGCAGTTAGTGCTGGATGCATCACACATAGACATATATCAACAGCATCCCCTAACACACTGTCATCTGGCCATCAGTGGATTTAGCAGAACCACATACATGATGCCGTGTGGCTGGCAGCAGCCACAGTAGAGCCTCATGCCTACCACCATGTGCCTGGCCTGGCAGTGAAACATTCATGACTAAGCGCACAGGAGCCAACACATTAAATACCTAGTTGTGTTAAGATTCGGTAACCTGTGAGACCACGTCATGGTCATGAATTCAATGAAGTGTTCATCATGCCACCTACATGCAACCAGAGAGCAGTCATATGTCACACCATCCTGTTGAAACACGGCATCTCCATTAAGGCCCAGTTAACAAGGAGCAAGAAAGGTCAATCAGAGAAAAAAAATTGTGTGGTCACAATTTTTTTGTGGTGTCAGGTGGGAGTGGCATGAACAACAGCCTAAACATGATGATCAGTCAGATTTGAGTGTGAGGATGTGGGTGGGGGCGTGTTTAAAGGTCACATTTTTACATTTTTCTTGAAAACTCAACAACCGTGGCTTCTAAAAAAAATATTTTCCTGTACAAAATTAAACAACATTCTATTTCATACAAAAATTGTCTTATTCACTTTTTCTCTAAGATGTTGCAGGGGATGTAAAAATCACAGGTTGTTACAAATAGTGTTTTAATAGTATAAAATTCTACATTTACATCTACATATATACTCTGCTAGCCACCAAGTGGTGTGTGGCGGAGGGCACAATTCGCGCCAAAGTCATATCCCCCCCCCCCTCTTTTCCACTCGCAGATCATGCGGGGGAAAAATGACTGTCTGAACGCCTCAGTACAAGCTCTAATTTCCCTTATCTTTGAATGGTGATCATTGCACGATTTGAAAGTTGGTGGTAATAATATATGCTCTACATCCTCGGTGAAGATCGGATTTAGGAATTTAGTGAGCAGCCCCTTCCATTTAACGCGCCATCTGTCTGCAAGTGTGTCCCACTTCAAACTTTCTATGAGATTTGTAATCCTCTCGTGATGGCTAAATGTACCAGTCATGAATCGTGCCGCTCTTCTTTGAACCTTCTCAGTCTCTTGAATCAGACCCAACTGGTAACGCTCCCATACAGATGAACAATAAGACTGGATGAACTAACGTATTGTAAGCTATTTCCTTTGTTGAAGGACTGCATCGCTTCAGGATTCTATCAATAAACCGAAATCTAGAGTTCACCTTGCCCATTACTTGTGTAATCTGATCATTCCATTTGAGATCATTTCGAATAGTCACATCCAGATGCTTGATGGGTGTTACTGCTTCCAAAGACTGGGCATTTATTTTGCACTCATACGTTAATGGGGATTTTTGTCTTGTTATACGCAGTAGGTTACACTTAGTAATATTGAGAGATAACTGCCAGTCATTACACCATGCATTTATTTTCTGCAAATCCTCATTGATTTGTTCACAACTTTTGTGTGATACTACTTTCTTGCAGACTATAGCATCATCAGCAAACAATTAGTGTTTGTCTTTAAATGAAGTGGATTAAGAAAAATATTAATTGAGTGGATCATGTCTCAGTGCAGTAGAGCCTTATTAACAGATAAATTGAGTTCCAGGGGGAGGGGGGGGGGGGAAGGGGGGGGCTAACAAAGTGGTGGAGGCAAGGATGTATGTGTAGACTAGGTAGAAGAATGAGGAAAAGTAGGTTGCCTGATTGTACTCATACACTTCTGTCTTTGCAGGTATGCAATCTGAAGTGTGAGCTGCAAACTGAAGTATGAGCAGATGATAACCCATCCTCCCTATCCCGCAACATCACATGTAGCAACTGCAAGATACTTCACAAAGTTATACCGACCATTCAGAAGCTCACCTTACAAATAACTGGTGATGCATTGCACAGACGTGAACAGAGGATGTTTATTTTCCACAAAGTGTGTTGACAGTACATGGAATTAACATATACGATATGCCTGCATATGCCTCTGCCAGCATACCAGTTGGTATCAGGAAACATTTGATACCAGGTGCTGAACTAAGCACACAAATGACAAGAGAAGACCAATACATGATCCCAGGCTAAGTGCCAATAGTGCCCTCTGGGCAGAGTGCATATAGGTCGCCACTGCCATCTGAGCTGGCTCCACTTCTCAGTCTCTCTCCTTCTCTCAATCTTGCAACCTCAGTACCTCAGAACATCACATTGAGACACAGTCTTTCACAGTGATAGTCATTGCCTCGCACCTTACCTAGCTGTGAGAGAACATTATAGTTGTGATATGAACACAGAACTTCAGATTAGACATCACTGAAATTAAGTACTCATTTGCTTCCTGTAAGAAAGTGTATTTTAACCACTGTGCATTTTGTGTTGCAATAAGAGGAAACCAGCCACCCACCTATCATACAACCCTCTCTTCATCCAGCCAGGAACCAGAAAACATTACAAGAGGGGGCAGAGGGGGCAGCCACAATAAATACGTGTTGATGAGTTTGATCAACAAGTTTTGTTTGCTTTTCTTGGGTTCTAGGTTGTTGCAAGGGAGCTAATATTACAGTGATTCCATTTGGAGGATGTAAGGTCCACTGGTTATGCAAAACACCGTCTTTTACAAGTTCCCAAATATGTTTCAGCACCACTGTGCCATCATCAGTGGGTTTCCGTTTTATTTCATCTTTACACTTGGTGTATTTGTATTTGTATTTGTATTTATTTATTTATCCTGTGGATCACATATTGTACAAAGTACACATGAAATAGGACAAGTCATTTTTCTTAACAAATATGTAGTTTGGAGAAAAAAAATGGGCAATGGACTGCCATTTAAAAAATGTACACAAAATTGTTCATTGATGAATATAGTAACTTCACATACAGAGAATACAAACAATTTACATGGGGAACTAAGAAACATGTAGGCAATATAGTGCTACTTTAAATTCACACAAATAATCACTGAGATTACAGAATAGTGAAAATGTCAACTGGAAACACAACAGAAGGACAATGTCATTTAAAAACTACATTAAACATGAAATTAACATTGAGATTTCACAGACAATTAAGTTTTAATACTAATCGAATGTGTACTTGTACTTTCAAAAAGCGAGTTAAAAATTTTTGCGAAGTGAAACTGAAACATAGTTGTGTATAGTAGAAATTAGGTTATTATTTTGCCTACAGAATGTTTTACTCTAATCACAGTATTTTACAAAAGAACTTTATAATTTTTCATTTCCAGGAATTCTTGTACTGAATAGAAACAGTGCTTTGTCAGAAATGCCTTTAGTTTATTTTTAAATATTGGATCTGGAGCAGTTTTTATTTGTTCTGGAATTTTATTGTGTAATACGACACCCAAATGAGTTATATATTTTTGGTATAATGATGTCCTTGAAAAAATTTGATGGATATTAGATTGCCCTCTGGTATAATGAGCGTGTGTATCATTGTTTTGGATTAATTTGCCTGTTCTTGAGAGGTATTCCCTGGTGAATAGGATTGTTTCATGAATGAATAGGGATGGGATGCTTAGAACATTAAGTTTTATAAATTGACATTTACAGGATTCCAGCTTTTTGAGGCCACAGATTATCCTCAGTGCCCTTTTTTGTAGTTTAAATATATTTGTGCTGTGAGTTGAATTTCCCCAAAAGATGATTCCATAGCGGAGCAATGAGTGGAACTGCGCATGGTATGCTTGCATTAGTGTGGATTTACTTGTAGTAGATTTTAGTATTCTTAGTCCATAGCACAATGATGAGAGTTTCTTTGATAAGTTGTTTATATGTGTGTCCCATTTTAAATTTTGTTGGACCCATAGACCCAAAAATTTTGTTGCATTTACATTTTCAATTTTATCATTATTTAACTTTACTTGGATATTTTTTTGATTGGATGTGGGAATTAGATGGAAGTTGATACATACAGTTTTCCCACTATTAACAATTAGACCATTTTTGTTAAACCACTCAGAAAGTTTTTCATAGAGATATCAGATATTGTCTGAAGGGATTTAGGGCTAGATCCAGTCAACACTATGCTTGTATCATCAGCAAACAGGATAGTTTTTTGTGGGCTCATGCGTTCAACAAGATCATCTATGTAAATGAGGAAAAGTAATGGCCCTAGAACAGAGCCCTGGGGAACACCATGTCTTATTGTTCTTTCCTCTGAGAGGAAAACTGTGTTATTTATTTTATTCTGTATATTAATATCGTATTGAAGTGATACCTTCTGTCTGCGGTTTTGTAGGTAAGAGCATAGCCAGTTGTGAGCCACACCTCTTATTCCTCTTCTTTCCAATTTAGCAAGCAGTATTTTATGATCTAGTACGTCAAAGGCTTTAGAGAGATCTAAGAAGATACCTGCAGCTATATTATGTTGGTCAATTGATTTCAGTATGTGGTCTAACAGTTCAAAAATTGCTGTCTGGGTGGATAAAGATTTACTAAAACCATGTTGTTGAATGCTGATGGGTGCGTGGTTTTTTATGAAATTTATAAGCCTGTCATAAAAAAGTTTTTCCAGGATTTTTGAAAAGATGCTTAATATGGATAATGGTCTATAATTGGATACTAAATCAGAGGAACCTTTCTTTAGTAATGGTGAGACTTTAGCTATTTTGAGAGCATCTGGAAAAATGCCAGTTTTTAATGATTGGTTGTAGATGGTTGATAATGGCTTTACTATATGGGGAGCACACACCTTTAATATGAGGTCAGGTACTTCATCATAGCCACTAGAGATTTTATTGGGTAACAATTTTATTATGTTCCTAATTTCATCAGGGTTTGTTTCATAAACAACCATTGTAGCATTAGTGCTGTTTCACATATTGGTTGAATTGAAGAACGATACCTTGCAGTTTGCCTGAATGAGATCTTCTGCTAGTGAGGTGAAATATTCATTAAACTTGTTTACAACTGTGTATGGATCTGTGACCTTAGAGTCATTAAGTGTTACAGAAATGTTTTCCTTTTTAGGTGTTGAACTACAAGTTTCTTTTTTAATAACTTTCCACATAGCTTTCATTTTGTTTGAAGAGTTTCGTATGAAATTGTCATTCCATAAAAGTTTTGCCTGTATAATCACTCTAAGATAAGTTTTTTGTAGGCTTTACAATAGTCAGAAAATTCTTCAGTGACTATGTATTTTTTGGAGCAATATTGGAGAAATCTGTTTCTCTCACTAGAAATTTTGATTCCTTTTGTTACCCACGACTTTCTATTTTGATTGCTTGAAGTTTTTGTTTCAAAAGGAAATGCTGTATTAAAGTAATAAAGGAAGGTGTTATGGAAGCTTAAGAACATATTATCAACAGTTGTTTGGATGTAAACACTGTCCCAATTTTCCTTAGCTAATAGGAAGTTAAAAATCCTAATATTGCCATCTGAAAAGTTTCTTCTTTGAAATACTTTTTTGGGGCTGATTTTACTATTTTCCAGGTCAACGCTCAGTAGCTGAGCATCATGGTCACTGTATCCCATGCTCAGTACCTCGCCAGTGAATTTGTAACCAGTATCAGTTATGAAGATTTGATCAATTATTGAATCAGTATGCTCTGTCGATCTTGTTGGAGAGTGTATTGTGGGGATCATATTAAAGGATTTGGTCATGTTTAACAAATCAAGTTTAGCATTACTATTTTTTGATTAATCAATGTTAAAATCGCCACAAAGTATTATTCTCATATTTAATGAGCTGACACTATTCAGCAGAACTTCTAATTTGGTCATAAAATTTGGAATATTACTACTTGGTGCTCTGTATACATTTATAATTATATAGTTTAGTTCAGGCAGCTTAACCATAGAAAGCTCAAATTCGTTATCTTCAGATAATGCAATCTGTTCATTTAGGCCCACGTCACTGAATTTTATCTGGTCCTTTACAAATATAGCAGTACCGCCATGTGTGGAGAAATTCCTACAATAAAAGCTTGTTAATGAGTACCTTGGAATAGAGGTTGACTGAATTTCTTCTTTAGACAGCCAGTGTTCGGTAATACATATTACATCTGTATTTATTTGAGACTGAAGTAACACTTCCAGCATTTGAATTTTATTTCTGAATGACTGGACATTATGGTGTAATACAAGAAATGATGAACTTTGTGACTTTTCAGTTAAGGGTTTAATTAATTTCTTTTCTAAAGGTATTTCTGACACAGCACTTACCCTAAAAATTGGCAGAGATTTTATTTTTGTGTGTGGCTTCTTGCACGCAATTTTCAGTAGCAGAGATGGTTTTGAGTGGTTGACACAGTTCTGCTTCCATCAAAGCTTCTGTTTTTGGCCTAAACCATTTTGTAATTTGTGGTTGTTTGGCGAGCTTGATACTTGGGGCTGATTTCTTCAGGGTATGATTTCGGAGTTTTTCTACTATTTAGTCCTTTCCTAACATATTGAAATGTAGTCCATGAGCTGTATGCAATCTTCTTCCTAAATTGTATGTATCAATTATCTCTACGTTATGAAATGTAGAACATATTTCTGATATCGGTTTGTTTGCAATGTAAATTTCTTGGTTGACACAGGACCAGCAAGGCAAATCATAACGATGAGGAATGTTAACAACGAGTACATTTGTACGTAATAAGTTGTTTAAGCATTCCTTCATTTCTTTTGCAAACCCTTTTGTTTCATTCCTATATATATCGTTTGAACCACCTAGAAGCATGACAAAATCACAATTACTTAAGTGAGATACATCAGTAGAATTTGTTAATTTATTTACCTCACAAAACTGTGCTCCTGGCTTCACAAAACCTGTTACCATTAAATTACATTTATCTTTCAATAGTGCTGAAATTCCACGTCCATGACTGTCACCAAGCACACAAATTTTTTTGTTTATCACAGTTTTGGGGCTAGAAGGTTTTGAAACGTGTTTTTGCTGTGTAGATATATTCTGTTTTTGCACATTCCGTAACCTTTTTTGATAACTATGAACCTGTGTTAACTTTGCGGTCTTGGGAGCAAATTTATTGTATGCAGCAGAAGTTTGTTTTTCACAATGACCATCGTTTTGTAGTAGGATATCGAATTTGTTTTTTTGAACTATTACTGAAGAAGAAACACTATTTACGATATCTGCGCACTTTATTTTACATGGACTCTGTTGTGTAGGTTCCACATTTTGCTTGATAACAGGCTTTTCTTTCAGATGGTGCACGACTTGATCTTTTGTAGACAGGCCTACCGTTTTTTGGAGCACGGCAGGAGAATTTATTACTAAAGACGACGAAATGATTGCGCTATGGTTTGCGTTACCGGTACACCCAGAATGTGTTGGAAAACTTGAAATGGCGACAGAATCATCGGTTACTGTGTACACTTTATTTCTGTCGAATTCACTTATGCCCTGCTCGGCGGTTTTTAGTTTTCCATGATCATTTTCAAGACATTTGAGTCTATCAGCTAACACTCTGTTTTCTGCCAAGGATCTGCGCACAATTTCTTGCATGTTTTATCAGGACCACTTGTGTAGTATTTATTACAGGTAGTTTGTCATGTTTTTGTGTGGTAAGCCGTTTTATTCTCAGCATCATAATGAGGTGTCGTGATGCACACATAAATATAACACGCATTTGCACAAATAAGGTCGTAAAAGCAATTTGCACTTCAGCGAAACACAGTATAATTGACACCAAGTGTAAAGATTAAGTAAAACAGAAACCCACTGATGATGGCACAGTGATGCTGAAACACTTTGGGAACTTGGAAAAAAAGGTGTTTGGCATAACTGGTCAACCTTACATCCTACAATTTTAACTGCAAAAACGGTAAACACAAGGAGCTTAAAATCCAAATTGTGATACTAATTGCTCATTTGTTCTTGTTGTTGCATGTATTACAGGAGGGTAGCTGCAGAACTAATCTATTTCTCTTTCCAAAGGCTTTGCACATTGCATTTCTATTTGTCTTTTCATATTTTGCTGCAATTTTTTAGCATTAGAGTGGCTACCCCACCCCCTCCAACCCCTGCCCCTGCACCACAGCCACAGACTGCTGCGGCTCTGTCACTATATCAGATTATTCTGTTTCAGACCGAGCAAATCGCCACATTGCTGTCTACTCTATAACAATTCCTTGCCACGCAAGCTGCGTCAGCTGCCCTATCGACCAGCCAACCAATCCAATGAATGCCACCAAAAACATTCCACAGTTTCGGAAAATCAGTGAAAAAGAAAGGAATGGCTCAAATACCTCACCCAGTTCCATGCCCACCGTCAAATCCATCAAATTCAAGGTACTGTGAAACCTCGTTATTTCCTGTTCTTCATGGAAACCCCTGTGTTTTGCTTAATTCAAAAACTCTTCCCTACGTCGACTCCTGATGTACTCTCCTACGATGAAGTGATAGGTGCATTGAGTCAGTATTACGAATAGCAAATTCAGGCTGCAGCAACCAGATTTCAGTTTCTCTACTTTAGGAAAAAACCAGAACAGATGCACCCTAAGAGGTATACCAATTTACAGGGTCTCACTATGATGCGTAAACTCAAGTGTAGTTGTGGCAACGTTTGTAGTAACAATATGATCTGTGATGTGATCACACACAATGTCCCTGATAGCAGAATTAGAGAACAGATTCTCAAGTACTCAGATCCTTCATTCCATCAAGTGTTGTAAATATTAGAACAATTCAATTCCAGTGCCATAGACGCTGATAAATTTCATCAGGACCCGGTTTGTCTCGCCATGTCGCCTTTTGCTCGTGACCACTTAACTCAGTCACTACAATGAGTGCACACACAGACATGCAGACAGCCTAATAAACAAGTAGCCATGCCTGTAAATCTAGTGAAGTCTTGCCCTAGCTGTTTTGCTTGCCATAAGTGGCAAGATTTCCCATCACACAATGTGACATGTTACTCACGAGGAAAGAAAGGCCATGTCCAGGCAGTTTGCTTGCAATGGCAAAAGAACACCAATTCTGCCCCTCTTGCAACAACAGGTCTCATGCACGTTCTCTGAATACACAGTTTTCAAAATTGACTACAAATTCTAGCAGTAATTCAAGTAAGGTTGTGCCCTCATCTCGCCCAAGTGCAGTGCAACAGAACTCCAACAAACTATTTCTAACACTAAAAATTGCTGACCGTCGTGTTGACTTTCAATTGGACACAGGTGCTCCTGTAACTTTGCTTATTCAGGCCATGTATGATCAGTTAGGCTCATGATGCCTGCCAAAATTGAGCACGCACCTCACTGCATACAACAGACAGAAAATTCTAGTACTTGGACGGTGCAGTTAGCCTGCCACTTACAAATCTCACACTAGGAGAGTGAAATTTACTGTGTTGCAGTCAAGAGACAGTGAAAATGATTTTGGCTTAGATTCATTTGACTTGTTTGGCCATAGCATCCAAGATAATGTACTTTGAGTGACTGCTTTTAATTGAAAAGACAGTGTAACTAGTTTGCTTAAGGAACTTATTGAACTCTTTTCTGATGGACTTGGAAAAGTTAATAATGTTGTAGCTCTCATTACCCTCAAAGACAATGCACAGATTAAGTGTTTCCAGGCTCGGCTCATTCCCATTGCTTTACAAGACAATGTAGGCAATGAATTAAAAGAACTGTAAGGCAATAGTGCGACTGCTCCAATACAAGCTAGTCAGGGGGCAAGTCCGTTGGGTTTGATGCCAAAGCCTTCTGGTCACATTGGCATTTGTGTTGACTTGAAAAGTATAGTCAATCCACAGACAATAATTGACACATCCACTGCCTTGAGCAGAGAAACTTGTGGACAGCCTTGGAGCAGGCCATTACTTTTCTAAGATACATTCGTGTGATGCTTATTTGTAAATACCACATAAAGTGTTAGTTGTTAATACACACTTAGGCCTGTTCAAGTATTTGCATTTGCCCTTTGGCAGGGCCTCCGCACCTGCCATTCTTCAGTATTACTTGGAACAGCTCACTGCTCAAGTACTATTCTGTTTGAACAACCTTGGTGATATTGTCATCTCAGCTCATATGCCAGAGGAACACGATGCCATTTTGCGTACTCGTTTTTGAGTGTTGTCAGATACAGGACTCAAGTGTTGTCTCAAAATGTGAGACTTTCTTGAGGCAGAACAACAGTACTTAGGTCATGTGATAAACAGTCAGGGTGTGCACCCCCTGCAGTCTCATTTGCTTGTAACCCATGACCTGCCTGTTCCTCAGACTGTATCTGAACTGCAGTCAGTGCTACGCAAGTTGATGTTTCATTCTGAATGCTTCACAGATCACTGCCCCATTGCATTGATTATGTCGGAACAATGTGTATTTTGTGTGGACCAAAGATGGTTAAGACACATTTCAGAAATTCAAAAGTGCCTTGCTCAGTGATAGATGTTTAGTACATTTTGATCCTGCCAAACAAGAGATTTTGCAGTAGACACCCTCTCTTAGGGAACTGATGCTGTGCTTCTGCACAGAATTGGCGCACAAGATAGACCTATTGCTTTTGCCTCAAAGTTTCTATCTCAAACTCAGTGCAATTATTCACGAATTGGAAAAGAAACTCTCACTATTGTGTATGGTATGACAAAATTCCTGCACTATCTGTTTGGTTGCAAGTTCTATTTAGTGACAGATCACATGCCGTTGCAGTCCTTGTTTCATCTGTCAAAGTCGGTTCCTTCACATACTGCTCAAAAATTGCAACATTGGGTTTTCCTTCCATGCCAGTATCAATGTGAAATACTGTAGAGACTTACAGCAAAGCGTGTCAATGCTGATGCCTTCTGGTCAGCCCCAACTCTGATTTTGATTCCTCTGATGCATCTTGTTGCCAGATCAATGTGAAGGACTCTGAATTGCTGCAATATTTTCCATTGAATTACAGAAAAATTGCACATGCCACAGAAGTGGACCCTGATCTGAATATTTTTTGCATTACATTCACACATCTTGGCCTCATTCATTGAACAGTATTCAGAACTCAGTTGGCCTAAGGGCAGAGTTGGGACATGATTTTATCGTTACCTGAATCTGAGGCTGTCCTCAATCACCAATTGAGCCACCCTGGGTGAGCAACTGGAACTGCTAAGGTGCTATTATAATGATGACTGTTGGTTGTTACCCTTCAGCACCCTACATGGTGACCAAGAGAAACACTCGAGAGAATGGCCAGCTGTGCTCTGGAGGCAGGTGTGGGGCCTCCTGTTTGGCCAACACACGCTGCCAGCCATACTGCCCAGGCTGGCATAGCAGCTGTTACGTCATGAGGACAGAGCAGCTGGGTGCCGTAGCAGCAGGTTCTCTCACTGGCATTTGTGCTGACACATATACGCAAGCCATGCCACCATTGTCTGGATCAGCAAAGGTATTGTGTATTTCCCAGTGTAATACAAGTCAATGCCAAATTTGTCTGCATCTATCTGCACACCACAGCATGATTCATCCCTCTCTCCCAAACCATATCTCTCAGTCATCCTGGCACATTATTACCTCTGAAATTGGGGGTCGGGGAGGGGGCTGTAACAATTTGGTGACAGTGTGGTCATTTTGCTTCCCAACCCAACAGGTTGTGTCAGAAAGTGTTTGTCCACATCCAGCACTACGATCTGGTAAGAGAGCTGGTTTTAATAAGTGGTGAGTGAGGCAGTGGCACTTGAAATGGGTTCGCTAGTATCAGCTCAACACAATGTAGTGCAGTGAGTACGCTTTTATTTACATTGTTTTTGGTGTTTGCTCTCAGTGTCAGATTCAATTGTGGAAGCTAGGGTACATGATGTTTAGAGTTACTTTTTTGAAGCCACAGGAACCTGTGGACTTACCTTTGTTTAGTGGTAATGGTGGATATGATAAATTAGTCCATTGAGGTGCCCATTTTGTAATTTGTCTGGGCGCAATTTGCCTTATACCAGAGATACTACAGCTACATGTTCTGTGTGTAGGAAAATGGTCATCTGACTAGTAACTATACTGAATGTATGTGGGTGATGATTCACTATAAGAATTAATTTGTGGTTAGATATTTTTGTGTGGGGTGGTTAAATGGGAGATTTTTTTTACAGTTGAATTAAGGCAGAAATAGAGTATGAAAAATGGTGGAAACACGTGCTACTACTACCAAGGATGCAGTTGCTGCTTTAACTCAGTGAGTGAAAGAGTTAACACAGGAACTGGAGCATGAGAGGCAGAGATATTTCAAACTTAATCAACAGTTAGCAACTGGGAAAGTGAGACAGGTTCACTTACAATTGCAGTTAGACGAAACTAAGTCTGGATTGAGAGTGCCTTCTGTTCCATATGACCTGGCAGTGGTTGCATTAATTAATACCTTCTTGTGCAACGCAATGGAGGACGAGACAGTTTTTATTGAGGATGTCAGGGACACTATGGAAGCACATGAGCTCTCAGACGAAATAACTCTACATGTTGCTAGTATGCATTTGGCAGGGGACACCAAAGCATAAGACCTTGAGTAAGGCACATATGTTTCAGGAGTGGTCACAGGAATGTCAAGTGGCACTTGAAAAATTAAAAGAAATATTAGTTTCAGATCCAGTACTGGTTTTTCTGGATTTTGAGAAAGAGTTTATCTTCTCAAGTGACACTTCAAATGAAGCAGTCAGTTGTATTTTGGGACAGATGGTAGATGGTCAAGAACATATGGTATATTATGCCAAGAAGCAGCTAAACAAGGTGGAGTGTAGTTACTCAATGACTGAGATAGGCATATTGGCAGTCATATATGGTGTTATGTATTACTGATGTTACATGTATGGTAGGAATTTTGAGGTTGTGACAGACTATGACACATCATAAAAGATCTGCCTAGTAGATTAACTCAGTGGGGACTTAAGCTTGGTGAATTCATGTACAAGGTAATCCATAGTCAAGGGAAATTACATGCAAATGCAGATGCATTAAGTCATTAGGGAAGAGCATGAGAGAGTGGCAGGTGGCACAGGCAAAATAGCAAGCTCGTGACCATATGTTGTCAGGTCATGGAGGGGGGCATGGGATGGGTAGTGTGTAGTGGGGCAGTTTTGGTGGAGGAACAGGAAGCAAGATGTAGAGCAGTATGTTAGGGATTGTGCACACAAAGGGCTGACACTGCACATCAGAAAGTGCCATTGCAAAGATTACCAGAGATGTCCAATCCATATTCCACATAGGGGCAGGATGTCATCAGGCCATTTAATAAAACACTTGCAGGGAATAGGTATGTTCTAATGATTGTCAATCATTTTTCTCGATTTTTGGCAATGGTACCAATGCAAGACCAACAAGATAGCACCATGGTGCAGGTGCAAGTAAAGAACTTGATATTGAAGTTCTGGGTACCCGATACCATAGTTATGGACCAGGGTAAAATTTTGTCTTGGATTTCATGAAACAACTATATCATGTGTTGCATATACAGGAGTTATGGATGAGTCCATTTCATTTGCAGACCAACAGAAGAATGGAGCCCATGCATAAGACAGTTGCAAAAATGTTGAGTTATTACATTAATTGTAGGCAAGATGACTGGGAAACCCATCTTTCCTCTTTCCCGTGTGCTTATAGTCTAAAGGTCCATACTGAAATGGACATTTAGCTTTTTGAGGTAGTGTGCATCAGGAAGATGCCATCTCCCTTTGAAGAATAAGGGATGTTTAGAGGAATGTACAGTAGCCAAACACAGACGAACTAGAATGGCAGAAACAGCCAAACACATGCATAGGCAAGATGCCACAGTACCATACAGGACTGTGGATAATGGTCATGAATCCCTATGCAAAGAAATTTTTAGTTAAGTATCAGCGAACTTACCAGGTGGAAATGACTTCATGGTCAACATGAAGATACAGTTCCCCACAAAAATGTCTGTTATACATGTCAATCATATAAATCCATTTAAGGGAACAGTAGAGGGGATACTGCAGTTTTCAGCAATGTACCAGGAGTAAAAAGTTACAAGGAGTAAAACGAAAGTACCTGGAACTGGTGAGCAATGTAAGGTGCCTGATGTGCTGTATAGGTTATGGTAACATAAGCAAGTTGTATGACCGTAATTTGTTGGGAGCTTTTTGGGTTAGTGTATCAGACAGCATGCATTTTTATTGTGATAAGGATATTTTTTTCAGAATTGTTAGTTTTCTATTCATATTGTTGTTAACTTTATTGTCTTTTTCTTGTGTATTGTGAATTCTCAGAAGGAGGGAGGGGGTGATATAGTAATGTTATTCTACAGGTGGTGAATGCATAAGGATGCCCTGGGTGACGAGGATGGTCCTGCTGTTGCACTGCTTCATCAAGAGTGAGGCAGGGCATGTAATATGTAATGGTTGTTCAGCCTCTAGAACCAGGTGTGCTGTTCTCGAGACAACTGGATGTTTGGCTTACTTGTCACAAACGGATGCTAAAAGCAACAGTGGATATCTGGGAGGTTAGGAATGAGGTAAGTACACTAGAAGATGTCTCTTCAGAATTGTATAAGAAGGCATGAGAGAATCATTTGTTTAGGGAGATAAAGGGAGCGTATCAGGAGTTTTCAATTACACTAAATTAAGGACACAGTTGTCAAAGTCAGAGTCAGTGGAAGAGGGGCTGGGTAAATGTTGAAGGAAAATTATTAAAGACAATATTCAGAACAATGGGTGAAGAGGAAATGCAGGAGTTAAATAACACAGTTCTTCAGGTTCACCAAATGCCAAGTTCTATGAATAATGCCATGGAGTGGCACACAATGCAGTTGTCAAGCTTGGAACAAGAGGCTTTCAATAATACAGGGCTAGTACAGTAACTGGCAACAGAGCTAACCCAATGAGCTAGTGCTGAATAGTAATTTGGAGAGACTACAGAAGCAATTGAGTACATTGGACAATGAACTGAATATAGGAAGGTTGCTACGTGGGCTAGCGGACCAACATGGGGATGCTAGGAGCGAAGTGGCAATGTTACAGAAGGTGATGTTTCATGTGCTAAATGAGCAAGTTAGTCCCATATTCAGAATGAAATTTTCACTCTGCAGTAGAGTGTGTGCTGATATGAAACTTTCTGGCAGATTAAAACTGTATGCTGGAAGGACACTCAAACTCAAGGCCTCTGCCTTCCAGACGCAACTGCTCTACCACCTGAGCTACCCAAGCAGGAAGTGAAGTTTAGAAGGTAGGAGATGGGGTACTGGTGGAAGTAAAACTGTGAGAACAGCACACCGTTTTAATCTGCCAGGAAGTTTAAGTCCTATATTGGTTACATCTAGGGAATTCATGACGGGATTGTGTTGAGCAGTTTACCAGTTTCCTGCAGAGTTATACTCGTATCCAGTGAAATGGGGGCTAATGGGGAAGTGTTTGCCGATGGGAACATAGGACAGGCACACTCATGAGGTAATGTCACTGGTATACTTGGAAAGATGTGCACAAGGGAAGGCTGTGATCTGACCATGTTGCTAGGCATGGATGGGTATGCAGACATGTGATGCAAGTAAATGGGACGAATTGTGGAAAGGATATTTGCCAGCTTGAACTTTCTTGTAGAGGATGGGGACATATTGGTTATACTCAGCATTCACAGCAGAAATTGTGTTGTTGAATTGCTACGATGGAGGAAGATCAGTACGCTGGAGAAAACTCAAGCTTCAGGAAAGCAAAACAATTATTAACAGTTTGCCATCCAGAGACACCACGGTGGTGTCGTGTGCATAGTATCGTTCAGTGGCCGGTAACAGCACTTTAGTATCTTTCTCATTCTGTTGGTGTTTTGTTTAGGTAACGATAAGTTACACATGTCAACAAGTTTGTTGTTTTTATAAGTACATCTGCACTTTCATCATGGCAGACAAAACAGACGATACGATTATTTACGATGAATGCGCAGATGTCTTGTCTGGTGTTCCGGATGACTTGGCCGATTGAGAAGAAGACACTGGATACCAAAAAAATGAAAGTGAATCACAATCATCGGAAGATAGTGAAATACGTCCAAGAAGAATTCGGCGAACACTACAGTTGCCAATTGATTCGGATGAATCAGACAAAGAAGACAGACTATGATTTACTGAGGATCAATAATAAATTTGAAGTATCTCCGGGTCCACACATATTTCCCAAAGATACATAGAGTGTCGTGGATATTGTAGAATTATACAGGGTGTTATAAAAAGGTACGGCCAAACTTTCAGGAAACATTCCTCACACACAAAGAAAGAAAATATGTTATGTGGACATGTGTCCGGAAACGCTTATTTTCCATGTTAGAGCTCATTTTATTACTTCTCTTCAAATCACATTAATCATGGAATGGAAACACACAGCAACAGAATGTACCAGCGTGACTTCAAACACTTTGTTACAGGAAATGTTCAAAATGTCCTCCGTTAGCGAGGATACATGCATCCTCCCTCCGTTGCATGGAATCCCTGATGCACTGATGCAGCCCTAGTGAATGGTGTATTGTATCACAGCCGTCCACAATACGAGCACGAAGAGTCTCTACATTTGGTACCGGGGTTGCGTAGACAAGAGCTTTCAAGTGCCCCCATAAATGAAAATCAAGAGGGTTGAGGTCAGGAGAGCGTGGAGGCCATGGAATTGGTCCACCTCTACCAATCCATCGGTCACCGAATCTGTTGTTGAGAAGGGTACGAACACCGACTGAAATGTGCAGGAGCTCCATCGTGCATGAACCACATGTTGTGTCTTACTTGTAAAGGCACATGTTCTAGCAGCACAGGTAGAGTATCGCGTATGAAATCATGATAACGTGCTCCATTGAGCTTAGGTGGAAGAACACACTGATGAAACTAAAATAAGCTCTAACATGGAAATTAAGCATTTCCGGACACATGTACACATAACATCTTTTCTTTATTTGTGTGTGAGGAATGTTTCCTGAAAGTTTGGTCGTACCTTTTTGTAACACCCTGTATATTAGGAACGATCTATTTGAATATATTAGCAACAAAACCAAGAAGTATTAGTCAAAATTGCCATAGAAGGAAACTGGATAAAAAAATTTAAAAAATGCCAAATTTGTCGATGTTATGGGACCCAAACTTAGAAAATGGTATAGGCTTGCTATCCTTAAGGGAATTGCAAAAAAACCAAGGATCAATTATTACTGGTCAATGAATCCATTGATGGACACACCGATATTTTGCAAAACGATGTCCCGCAACCGATTCAGACAAATATCATCATTTTTACATTTTTCCGACAACAACAATGAACTGGATAATGCCGACCAGCTTTTCAAAGTGTAATTCGTAATTGATTATTTTCCCAAAAAGTTTAAAGAAATGTCAGAACATCTCAGTTGATGAAGGAATGATTTGTGGTGTGGACAGTTAAATTTTAAAGTTTACAATCCATCAAAAATTATGAAATATGGCATACTCATTCGGATGCTGTGTGATTTGAGTACAGGATGCATTTCTTCATTCAAGATATATTCCGGTACTGGACAGCGTTTAGCAAAAACAATGATAGAACTATTGAGACCTTCTTATGGAAAGTGGCATCACCTCTACATGGATAACTATTATAACAGTGTAGAACTTGCAGAGAAGTTACTTGAAAAGAAAATTCGAGTTTATGGAATGATACAGCAAAATAGAGGATTTCCAGAAAAATTAAAGCACGCAAAAGGCAATGCGTTTGAAGCTTGTCATCGACGGAAAGGTGACAAGTAGCCGGCGACAAGCCAAGTAATCCGAATTAGCACTGCTGGCACCAAGCAAATAAATTTTCATGAGACGTGTGGACAGCAAAGTGTTAACAGTACAGCTTGTGACATAATTACATTGTGAATTTGGGTTATTTTCCTCAATATATAAATTATTAGAGTTAAGGTAGTTAATGGAAGCCCAATACTACAGATTAAGGACAAATCTTTTCGAAATGGAGGTGGTATGCTGTGCTGCAAATAAGTATAGGCATGGATTTGGGTAATTCTTGAAAATTTTGCACATTTATGACTAGAAGGTAGAAGTTAAGGGACTGATAGACATATTGGGTAGTGGGAACTGGTGATGTTGTTACTAAGCAAATGGACCTGCGAAGCAGGTTTATGGCACAACTCACAGCTGAGGAAACACGGCTGGGGGGCACTATAAACCAATGCAGAGATGGGTGTGGAGTAATCAGGCACAACACAGGGCACTGACATGCTACGAAAATCTTGTGTGTTGCAGTTACAACAGCACCTAGCAACTTGTATGTGGGGATCGAAGCAGGCCAGAAAACGCTGATATAATTATTAAGGAACCCTCCACTCATCTCTTCCAGAGGAACTATGTCAGAGGCGTATGAAAAGGGGTATAAATAAGGGAGACCAGAGGCTCAAGGCAAGCAGTCATGTCACCATTCTGTCTGCATTTGGAACCAGAGAGAATGACAATTGTTTAAGTCGCAGGCCAACCACAACAACCATCTGGTGATGAATTTTGGCAGACAACCAGCCCATTGAATCAACTGGTGCTTGCACTAACATACATACACACCCTGCATCACCACTGCCTGGAACAGCAAGAGCACTGTGTTTTCTTCAATGGAATAGAACTTGTCTGTGTATCTCTGTATGCCCTGGTGTGATTCACCCCTCTCCCCCAAACCATGTCTTTCAGTCATGCTGATGCATTATGACCCCTGAGATCAGGGTGGTCATAACAGTACTGACATATCTAGCCCTTACATGGAGTCCTACATGCAAACAGGAAGAAATGGTGCTGCTAGCAGAACAAGAGCCCTCAGACATATCAATTGATATAATGCAACATGTTCAAATAAATATTTATCACAGTAGGTATTCAAGTTCTGAGCTAAAGTAAACAAAATAAAATGGTTTTGCACATAAAATGGTGGGCATGTGGTCAGACAGGCTCAGTGAAGTATCAATAGGTAAAAAAAGAAGGAATTACACTGGATTTAGGTGGCCAGATCGAATTCAAAATAACCTGTCCCACGTGCAGTGAGCACAAGCCTCTATCAATGAAACAAGGGGATGCAGCTGGAGCCAGAAGTTTCTGGGCATAAACAAAAGCACTAGAACTAAGGAGATGTCCACTCAGGGACCGGGTGTTGTGTAGTCTTCATCATCATTTCATCCCCATCTGGGGTGCAGGTCGCCCAATGTGGCGTCAAATGTAGTAAGACCTGCACCAAGGCAGCAGGACCTGCCCCGTAAAGGGCCTCCTGGTCAATGACGCCAAATGCTCATTTCCATTTCCATAGCCACAATGCTACATCCACACAAGGTAACCGTTATTTAATGCAACTGTATGGTTTTAATGTAACTACATGGTCTGGCCACATTAATGTGACCACTGCCTATGTTCAATTCTATTGCTTGCACCTTGTCCCATGGTTATGCAGGGTTGGCCATGGTTAATTGGATTTGGCATGATAATTTTAAGGAGTGGCCGGATGCCCTTCCTGCCGCCACCCTGTACTCCCCTGGATGGAATTAGTGTAGCCCAACTGCCTGTGTCTAGTGGAATCCATGAAATAGCGTGATGTGTTCAGATGTCTGTGAGCTGTGTAACTGAGGTGGAATGTGGGGACCAGCCCAGTATTCACCTACCAAGATGTGGAAAACCACCTAAAAACCACATCCAGGCTGGCCGGCACACCGGCTCTTGTTGTTAATCCGCCGGGTGGATTCGATCCGGGGCTGGCGCGCCTACCCGAGGCCAGGAAGCAGCGTGTTAGCGCTCTTGGCTACCCTGGCGGGTACCACTGCCTATGTTCAATATCAGCATGCAATAACCACTCACACATGGCAGCACTACCAACAGACGGTATATAAAAAGGATTGGTGGGACGCAGAAACCTCTGCAGTCATTGTCATAATGTGGAAATGGAGAAATTATCTGATGTTCAAAAGTGTGTGATCATTGGCTTTCAGGCCAAAGGTGGAAGCATTTCTGAAATGGCTAAGTTTGTAAACCGTTCACTTGTTAACACTTCAAAACTTGAGAGCTGTAATAAAAAAAAAAATCTCATGAAATGCAACATGTGAGCAGTAATAAGATTTCTTTTGGTGTGAAATGTTTCAGCAGCAATTGTGTATTGGCCTGTCCCAAACATTATGAGTGAAGGTGTCATGTGGCAATGAGTTCAATTTTTTAAGTCAGAGAACAAAAATTCATGATGAAGAGAAAATTGATAGGCCTTCTGATTTTGAAGTAATTCAGATGGGACTTTTCCATCATCCCCCATACAGGCCAGATGTAGCACCACAAGATTTTCATCTCTTCACTCACATAAAGAAGCGCCTTGCATCGTGATGATGACAAGCTTCAAAATGTGTTGTGGTGGAAGTAACATAATTGTATTTAATGCAAAGTTATTTACAGGTGTTATATTTGTTTTTGGGGATTTTTGCTGTAACTTTTCTGCAATACTTGAAAAATGCTCGTTTACATAGTTTACTATGTGTTGTGGATCATTTTTTACGTTATCCCCTTCCCTTAGCAGTATGTTATTCTGCATTTGTTTGCCTCTCAATGTTTCCTTTCTTTATAACATCCCAGACTGCTTTGCTTTTATTCTCTGCATTATATATTATTTTGTCATTAAATAACTTTTTTGCAACAATCAGCACCTTCCTATACATCTTTTTCTATCTGTGATAGAATTTTAAGAATTCTGGATCATTGCAAATCTTTTTCATGGAACTGAAGTGTTTAAGTGTTTGGGAAGACTTCTTAATACCTGCTGTTATCCATCAGTTTTTGTGAGATGTTGATACAGACATGCATAATTTTGGAAATGCCTTTTCAAAGTTCAATTTAAGCAATGTGGAAAATTTAGAGAATTTCTTATTCACATTGGTTTCCTTATACACGTCATCCCAGCTTTGTTTTTCTAATTCTTTTGAAAAATCATTTATTTTGATTTCTGATAGATGTCATTTGTAGGCTTGTAGTTTAGGGAATGATTCAATGCCTGATTTTACTGTTGTTATTTGACAGAGATGGCCTGATAGTCCAAGATCTTTTACAGCTACATCCCTGTCCATATTTGTTGCCACATGCTCAATTACTGATGCAGTCTTTGTAGTAACCCTTGTCCCAATAGGGACATGCCAAAACTTTGAAGGATATGTATGAAGGTGCTGATGAATTCATTTATGATATTAGTGTTGATGTTAATGTCCCCAAACTGAATTATGTTGACCTTTGTACTTGAGATTTTATCTAGAACTTCTGTTAATTTATTGAAAAAAGTGTCCACACTACCACTGGGAGACCTATACACACACAAAATGATTAATTTTTTGGTGATATCAAGCCCAATTAATTCAACAGCTTTTATTTCAAAGTGTTTGTCTTCACTTACTGTACCAACGTCATGTCTTGATACTCAGAAAACTATGTAAACAAGCATTTTTTCAAGTATTGCAGAGAAGTTACAGCAAAAATTTCCCAAAACAAATATCACACCTGTAAATAACTTTGCATTAAAAACAATGATGTTACTTCCACCACGGCGAATGAAGTCAACAAAACCATTCAAAAACTAAAAAATAAAAAGTCAGTAGGCTTAGATGAAGTACCAATGTGTTTACTGAAACAATGCATCGGGATTATACAAGGCCCCTTAACAAATATAATAAATGAATCCTTCACATCACGGGCATTTCCAGAGCAGTTAAAACAGGCAAGAGTTCTTGCTTAGGACAGTTAATGCAGAAGACATAGAAAATTACCAGCCCATTTCCCTGCTGTCAGCATTCTCAAAAATAATAGAAGCAATTATGAAAGACAGATTATGGAATTACCTGAATCAATACAAACCTCTAAGCAAATCACAGTTTGGTTTCCAAAGCAACAAAAATTCTGAGTCAGCCATAGCAGAATTCACGAAAGTTGTACTTGATGCTCTTTACCAAGATGAGCATGTCACAGGCATATTTTTCAATCTTTCTAAGGCGTTTGATACATTTAACCACAAGATTCTATTAAATATATTAGAAGCATTAGGAATAAGAGGGGTAGCTAATGACTGGTTTCGATCATACCTAGTAGATAGGGTACAAAGAGTAGAGATAGCACATACTTCAGATAGATCTAAACATTTACTAAAACACTTATCAGAACCAAAATACATTAATATAGGGGTTCCACAAGGTAGCATATTAGGACCAATACTATTCCTGATATACATCAATGACTTTCCCAGTAGTGTTGTTCATGGTGAAAAAATTCTCTTCACTGGTGACAGAAATATTATAGTCAATGAGAAAACAAGAGAACTCCTTGCTGATAAAGCAAATGAAACTCTCAAGGAAGTTTATGATTGGTCAATGAGCAATGAAGTGACATTGAAAATAAAGAAAACTAATGCCATGAATTTCAGTTTGAAGAGGAAAAATGTTAATGTTAAATTAAATGTAGATGGCACCTCTATAGACTGTGTAACAAATGCAAAATTTCTAGGAATGAATATTGATTCTCAGTTGAAGTGGTGTGAACACACAAAGGTACTTGCAAACAGAATGTCATCAGCATGCTATGCCCTTAGAAGCCTATCATCAGTGTGTAACATGCAGTGTCTTTTAGTTACATTTTATCTTATGTACACTCAATTCTTAGCTATGGCATTCTTTTTTGGGGAACAAATACACAAAATATGACCACAATTTTCAAACTCCAGAAAAGAGCTATAAGCATAATAACCAAAAATAGTAGTTGAACTCATTGTAAAGATGTGTTCAAAACACTGGGGATTTTAATTGCTCCATGCAAATACATTTAGTAGTCAGCTGTTCAGATCAAAAATAACGTTCTCATTTTGATCCAACTGCATTGTCAATTATGACTGCACTGGGCACAGAATCATTGAAATTGATCAATAAAAACATGTTGCCTGTTTGCATGAACCACCTTTCTTATTACACCAAGTTAATTGTCAGATCTGGATATGCTGTGATCCAGGTGAACAGCTGTTCAATCGCTGAACTTAATTGTTTAAGCTCATCAATATGCTTCTTTCAGTTCAAGCACCCATCAATATGTACTGCAAAAAAATTGGAGCATTCTATCATATTTACTGACTCCTGTTTATGTGCTGCATCAACTGTTGGTATCACTATCTGTTGTACAGAACTGAATATAGTGTGTTTTCAGAGAATCACTTAGCAATTCTTTGAACAACATAATTAAAAATGATTTCTGTTGTTTTGTCTCAAGTGAAATTTAATGTAAACCAGTATCACCTGTAAAAATTACTAATTCTGCTTGTTCAATGTCAAGTGGAAGATCATTCACATACATAATTAATAGGAGTGGGCCCAAAACTGAATCCTGTGGGAATCCATTTGCGATTCCTCCCCCGTCATAAAACTTTCCAACATTGTTTGAATTATCCAGCAGAATTTTTTCCATTTTGTTTGTTAAGAATGACTCAAACCAGTTATGTGTGAAGCCATCAATTCCATAAAACATCAGTTTTTCTGAGGCAGTAACATGATCTATGCAATCAAATGCCTTGCGAAGATCACAAAAAATACTGACTGGCAATATTTTATTATTAACGGCTTGTAATATTTGGTGGGTGAATGTATAAAAACGGTGTTCTCAGTTGAGCAACCCTTCTGAAATCCTAACTGTGATGTGCTCAGTAGACTGTTTTTGCTTAGATGTGAGAATACTCTTGAGTACATTACGTTTTTTAATATTTTGGAAAAAGATGTCAGTAAGGAAATTGGATGATAAAGAATGCAGTCTTTCTTGTCACCTTTCTTATCAAGCAATTTAACAATTGCATATTTCAATCTATCTGGAAAAATTCCCTGTGCCAGTAATGCACTACATAGATCACTAAGGACATTACTTATTAAATTAGAACCACTTTTCAGAAATCAGTCTGAAATTCCAACAACACCATACAAGCTTTTCTTTTTCCCTTAAGAATTTTGATAATTCTATAAATTTCAGTGAAGCATGTTTGTGTACTTCCAGTTGCTTAAAATTTTGTGGAATGACATTTTAATAAAGGGTGATCAAAAAGTCAGTATAAACTTGAAAACTGAATAAATCACAGAATAATGTAGACAGAGAGGTACAAATTGACACACGTGCTTGGAATGACATGGGGTTTTATTAGAACCAAAAAAAATACAAAAGTTCAAAAAATGTCCGACAGATGGCGCTTCATCTGATCAGAATAGCAATAATTAGCATAACAAAGTAACACAAAGCAAAGATGATGTTCTTTACAGTAAATGCTCAATATGTCCACCATCATTCCTCAACAATAGCTGTAGTCGAGGAATAATGTTGTGAACAGCACTGTAAAGCATGTCTGGAGTTATGGTGAGGCATTGGCATCGGATGTTGTCTTCCAGCATCCCTAGAGATGTTGGTTGATCACGATACAAATGTGACTTCAGGTAACCCCAAAGGCAATAATCGCACGGACTGAGGTATGGGGACCTGGGAGGCCAAGCATGACAAAAGTGGTGGCTGAGCACACGATCATCACCAAACAACGCGTGCAAGAGATCTTTCACGCGTCTAGCAATATGGGGTGGAGCGCCATCCTGCATAAACATCGTACGTTCCAGCAGGTGTTTATCAGCCAGGCTGGGGATGATGCGATTCTGTAAAATATCGGCGTACCTCTCACCCATAATGGTAGCAGTTACAAAACCAGAATCACACATTTCCTCGAAGAAAAAAGTCCCGATAACGATAGATGTGGTAAATCCAACCCATACTGTGATTTTCTCGTCATGCAATGGAGTTTCCAAAACAGTTCTAGGATTTTCGGTAGCCCAAATTCTGCAGTTGTGCACGTTGACAGACCCTTGGAGTGTGAAATGAGCTTCGTTGGTCCACAACACGTTACTCAACCAATCGTCGTCTTCCATCATCTTTTGAAATGCCCACACTGCAAATGCTCTCTGCTTCACTAAATCGCCAGGTAACAGTTCATGAGGCCAATGTATTTTTTACGGATAGCATTGGAGGGTACACCTCAGTGTTGACCAAACAGTAGTGTATGGAATGCTGGTGCGACGTGCGATTGCACGAGCGCTGACTTCCCCGTGCATAGACGAACCCACTACAGTCTCTATTTCTTCCTGAACTGTCTCAGCAGCATTACGCCTTGTGCTCGGTCAGCCACTATGGGGTCTATCATCTAAACAACCCATGGCTTCAAACTTCGAAATCATTCTCACCACAGCTGCATTTGTCAATGGATCTTTACCCGTTGGAATCCCCTTCCTAAGGCGATACTAGCACATTCCCCAGTCTGATAATACAGCTTTACTAAAAGCACCTTTTCAAGTAACGTCAACATGCTGCAACTGCTGGCGCATCTGATTCTCTCTCTCATTACAGCCCCTTTTATACACGATTGTCATGCGCAGTCACTGACGTTTGCTGTCCACCGCCATCTGTTGGACATTTTGTGAACTTTGTTGGTTTTTTTTGTTCTAATAAAACCCCATGTCATTCCAAGCCTGTGTGTCAATTTTTAACTCTCTATCTACATTATTCTGTGGTTTATTAAGTTTTCAAATGTATACTGACTTTTTGATCACCCAGTATATTCTATTACTTCTTCAAGTGAACCACTTAATCCTATTTTTGCTGTTACATTTAGAAAGTGAGTGTTACAGTCACTCACAACTTATGAATTATCAGTCACAACACTGTCATTTAGTTTGTTATGGTATGTTGTACACTGACTAGCTGTCCTGCCTCCCATTTCGTAATATCCCATACAGTTTTAATCTTATTATCGGCATTATTTACTTCTGTCAGGATGTGCATACTTCTGGACATTTTTATTTTATTCTGTATGTGATGTTCCATAGGACCAAACTGTAGGAGAAAGTCTCCTTTGTCATCAACTTACATTCCTTAAAGTAATATAGTATCTTTCCCTCTCTGATACAAATTTCCCTCTTCCTCTTACATGAGAATTGCCTTTGTTATTCATGGCTTACTTCTTTTAATGTATTTTATGTATAACTTTTTAAAAGAGCTACTTTCAAATACTGACAAAAAATTCACAACTGAATAAATTGAACTTGACATAAACATCTCTAATATAATCGCTTCTTTTGAACTTACTCTTAAAATACTGTATTCTATTCTCATTAATAAGCCTCACTGCTTTGTATGAACTTTTATATGAAACTTTAGGAAATCTACACAAACAACTAACTGTTTCTGTATGAATCTACCAATCTTTCTGGAGATTGGGATGTCATAAGGCAGACAGGCAAGTCTTGGCTTTCCCTTTTCTTTCTCAGTCCTAACCAGTTGTGGAGGTCTTGCGAGAATGTGTTTCACGGAACAACTATTTGGTTTCTAAAAAACAAATTAGCATCAAATGACATAGTGGGCACCAGGGATTGAACTCTGCTAGAAATACTAGCAGGACACCAGCAATAGTTATCCTCCCATTGGAGCCCAGACAGCTCACAGCACCTTAAGAAAATGACTGGGTCAGTTGCTGAAATATTGTGCATAAAAATGGAACAATCAACTTTGCTGGACACTTGAAAGTGTATAATGAAAGTAGTTTTTATCATCATACTATTATTAAGCTTCATCTAAGAGCTGCAGATAGGCATCAACCAGATCGATCGTCAAGAGGCATTAGCCCCTGAATGCTAACCCAGATATGGTCAAGCACCACTTTACAATAATTAAAGAGTATCAGGAAGATGGGGAGCGGGCTACACATTACATTTACCGCATAGTTGTCCAGCCGTGACCTGATTTCAACACCACACACTCTTTGTGTAAGTTATCCTGGTCATTAAATGGAATAGCTTGTCATGGCTGACATTTATGCTTCAGCTCTCTTGGCATGAGCATTTCCAGGTTGAGAAGGGTGTAACATTTTTTACTTGGTATCTATGGTGCAGCAAGGCTAATGGTAAGTGGTGAGACCAACAGTGGTAATCAACAACAAGATGACTCATCTATTGCACTGTTCTCACACTATATCATGGTGGATGCAATTACGTCATCCAAGGTTGTGAACAAGATCCTGGTAGTGGGCAACATTATCTACACAAGCTGGATTCCTGAATGCTAATATCTGAGGAAGCTGACAGTGAGGGTGGGCAGGGGCTAGCAAAAGTGGGAAATGATTCTTCTGGGTACAGTGGTGCTGTCTCCTGTTCATTAGAGGAAGTAGCTTATGACATTACTGTGTTGTTTAGACTGCTATCATGTTTTCCTGGAGATACAAACTCTAAGGATACAGCCATTTGCTATGGACCAATGAACTTGTTTCTCATGTTCCATGGCAGTTTTCTTCGTAGTTACATCATTAAAGTTGTCATTCATGTGGTTCTATTGTACAAAGGTTCTATCGGAATCCACAAACATTTAAAAGGATGGCACTTTATGGCCATACTGAAAAAAAAACTGGTTGAAACACTGAAAATTATGTTGTAAAGTTCTTCAGAATACCATTACAGGTCAATGTAAGTGTTAACCCAGTCACTGTGGGGGATATACTTAGCACTAATTATATTTCTTTACAGTGCTGAAAAATGTTCAAATGTGTGTGAATTCCTAAGGGACCAAACTGCTGAGGTCATCAGTCCCTAGATAAGAACAACACACACAGCCATACCCAAAGGAGGACTCGAACCCCCACCCCCTGTAGGCCTGGGTGTTTGAATAGGCCCGAGGTATTCCTGCCTGTCGTAAGAGGCAGCTAAAAGCAGTCTCACACCTTTCAGCCTTTATGTGATGGTCCACAGTAGGGTTTGACTTTCATTATTCAAAATCTTCCCAAAGAGTGAGCCAATTAGGAGAGGGTGCCTTACATGGTGCATTGTGTCCATCGTACATTGAGATCTTTAGCCCACTTCCTTGTTGTAGCACTGCAGTCCAACTCATCCTCCATCTCTTGGGCAAGGACACCTTCCTGGGTGCATTTTCCTCCATCCACTATGCAGTGTCATTTGCTGCGCCAATGAGGACCATGGAATTCTTTGCAACTCATATCCAGTATGGTAGCCAGTGAGTTGTAGTGGTGCCACCATGTTGTTTGTAGCACCCTGACAACACAGGAATTGCTCTGCAGATGCCTGCGCCGTTAACTCCCCACATATGCCATGGAGCATAGGCCCATCTCCCTGGGGCATCGGGACTCCCGGCAGTGGCCACCCTCCCAGGTGGCTCTTGCTGAGGCTGGGTGGCGCCTGTGGGGAGGGCCCCTGGTCAGAGTGGGTGGCATCTGGGCGGATGACACGCCATG
The DNA here is from genome assembly GCF_023864345.2 of Schistocerca serialis cubense. Lineage (NCBI taxonomy): Eukaryota > Metazoa > Arthropoda > Insecta > Orthoptera > Acrididae > Schistocerca > Schistocerca serialis. Next base: position 555,830,523 of record NC_064640.1, read on the forward strand.
AAGCATAGTACGTCATCTCTTACTGGTGGCACACCACCAGCAGTCGGTAAGCGGGCAAAGTCTAACTTCAATGCTAAGAAATATGACCCCAAATCATTCCCCTCCCTGACCACACCATGGGAGGAAAGTGAGGCTAAGGTTGGCAGTGATGCTTATTGGCCCCAGTACCTCGTATTCACAAGAGTTGATGAGGAATCTTTCATGTCCATGAAGCCTCAGTTTTTTGTGGAGCATTTGGAGGACAAGTTTGGGGAGGTGGACGGCTTGTCCAAAATGTGCTCTGGATCAGTCTTGATAAAAACAGCATCCTCTGCCCAGTTACGGGCATTACTCACTTGTTACAAGTTAGGGGAAATTTCTGTTACCATCACACCCTATAAGAGCTTAAATATGGCCCAGGGTATTATATTCCACAGGGACCTTCTTTTGCAGTCTGACAACAAGCTGCATGCCAATTTAGAGCGGCGAGGTGGTCATTTCGTCTGGTGTGTCCATCAGGGTGTGAGGGATAAACAGGTTGCTGCCACCAGTGCCTTCATCTTGGCCTTCGAGGGTGACACATTGCCTGAGATGATCAAGGTGATGTCTACCGCTGTGATGTAAAGCCATATATCCCTCCCCCAATGCAGTGCTTTAACTGCTGGAAGTTCGGCCATATGTCTTCCTGCTGCACTTCCAGTGTCACATGTCGAGATTGTGGACGTCCATCACATCCCAATACTCCATGTGCCCCGTCTCCCATCTGTGTCAACTGAAGAGAGCACCATTCACCTTGGTCACCAGACTACAGGACTTTACAGAAAGAGAGGAAAATCATGGAATATAAGACGGTGGACTGACTGACCTACACTGAGGCTAAGAGGAAATTTGAGCACCTACATCCTGTGGCTATGACCTCCTCTTACCCCGCTGCTACAAGAACATTTGTCAACCATCGGTTCGTCGCATTCCTGTCACCTCTCAGAACCAGATCCTGCCCCCTTGGTGGAGGGGGGGGGGGGGCACTTCCCTCCCTGCTGCTCCTGCACCACCTACTTTGGGAGCAACACCCCCTCCCCACCCAACCATTAGGGATATCAGTCCCCACTTCTGAGCCAGAGAAGTGTTAAGTCTTCTTTGGCTCCTCTAGCTAGGAAGGGATCCCTTGGGTTACTCCCTTCCCATTTTTCTCCTAGTGGGAAAGATGACACCTGCCAGTGGCTGAAGAGCCCAAAAGCAGCTGGTCGTAGGGCTTCATGCTCATCCTCAGTCCCAGAGACTGAATCAGTGAAGTCCTCCCAGCAGAGAAACCCAAGGAGCAGTGAGAGAAATCCTAAAAGAAGGTCCCCAAGATGAAGGGAATTACTGTGGCATGCACACCACCACTACCTACAAGCTCTGTGTCTGTGAATGAGGTGGAGATTTTGGCGTCCACTGAGGACCTAGATCTCGCCTGACCCTCAGAGACCTCAGGCAAAAAGTCGGTGGCAGCAGGTGACACTGAGGCATAAACTACCTCATTGAATGTTCACTACCTTCCCAGTCTCACGATGATGTCATCCTTCAGTGGAATCGCGGTGGTTTTTTCCACTCCCTGACTGAGCTATGGCAACTGTTAAGCTTTACACCTGCTTCCTCCATTGCTGGCCAGGAAATCTGGTTCCCTGCAATGTGGACCCCTGCCCTCGACAGCTATAAGGGATATTACAGGAACCGTAGTGACTATAATCAAGTGTCAGGTGGAGTTTGCGTTTATGTCCTAAACTCACTCTATTTTGAACCTGTGCCCCTTCAAATCCCTCTTGAAGCTGTGGCTGTCAGAATATGGACGACATAGGAAATATGTGTGTGGAATGTATATCTTCTTCCAGATGGTGCAGTATCCCGAATGTACTAACTGCACTGATTGATCAACTCCCTAAACCTTGCCTACTTTTGGGAGATTTTAACATGCATAACCCCTTGTGGGGAGGCGGCATGCTTACTGGCTGAGGTAGAAAGGTAGAAAATTTACTGTCACAACTTGACCTCTGCCTCCTAAATACTGGGGCCGCCACACATTTCAGTATGACCCATGGTAGCTACTTGGCCATTGATTTATCAATTTGTAGCCCAGGACTTCTCCCATCTATCCACTGAAGAGTGCAAGATGACCTGTTTGGTAGTGACCACTTCCCCATGTTCCTGTCACAGCCCCAGCGTCAGACCCACAGACGCCTGCCCAGATGGGCTTTAAACAAGGCAGACTGGGAAACTTTCACCTCTACTGTCACTGTTGAATCTCCCCCACACAGTAACATCGATGTGATGGTTGAGTAGGTGACAACAACAATCGTTTCTGTGGCAGAAAACATGATCCCTCACTCTTTAGGGTGCCCCCGGCTAAAAGCAGTCCCTTGGTGGTTGCCGGAATTTACTGAAGCAATTAAAGAGTGTCGGTGAGCTCTACAGTGGCATCCTTCCCTGGGCCACCTCATAGCCTTTAAACGGCTCTGTGCCCATGTTCGCCAACTTATCAAATGACAGAAGCAGGAGTGTTGGGAGGGATACATCTCGACCATTGGGTGCCAGACATCACCTTCCCAAGTCTGGGCAAAGATCAAACATGTTTCCAGGTACCAGATCCCAACAGGCGTTCCCGGTGTTAACATAAATTGCATGTTACCTACTGACGCAAACGCAATTGCTGAGCACTATGCTCAAGCCTCTGCATCCGAGAATTAGCCCCCAGCCTTTCTCACTCTCAAATGTCGGCTGGAAGGGAAAGTCCTCTCGTTTACTACATGCCACAGTGAATCCTATAACACTACATTTGCAGAGTGGGAGCTCCTACGTGCCCTTGTTCATTAACCTGACACAACTCCTGGGCCAGATCAGATGATTAAACATCTCTCCTCTGACTACAAGTGACATCTCGTCATCTTCAACTGGATCTGGTGCGATGGTGTCTTTCCATCGCAATGGTGGGAGAGCACCATCATTCCAGTGCTCAAATCCAGTAAAAACCCGCTTGATGTGGATAGCTATCAGCCCATCAGCCTCACCAACGTTCTTTGTAAGCTGCTGTAACATATGGTGTGTTGGTAGCTGGCTTGGGTCCTGGGATCATGTGGCCTACTGGCTCCATGCCAGGGCAGCTTCCGCCAGGGTCGCTCTACCACTGATAATCTTGTGTCCCTTGAGTCTACCATCCGAACAGCCTTTTCCACACGCCAACACCTGGTTGCCATCTTTTTTGATTTACGAAATGCGTATGACACTACCTGGCAACATCATGCCCTTGCCCCATTATACAAGTGGGGTCTCCGAGGCCCGCTCCCGAATTTTATCCGAAATTTCCTGTCGCTTCATACTTACCATGTCCAAGTTGGTGCCTCCCATGATTCCCCCCCCCCCCCCCCCCCCCCCCCCCCCGTATCCAGGAGAATGGGGTCCCACAGGGCTCTGTATTGAGTGTCTCTCTATTTTTAGTGGCCATTAATGGTCCAGCAGCAGCTGTAGGGCCATCTGTCTCACCTACTCTGTATGCAGAAGACTTCTGCATTTCATACTGCTCCACCAGTACTGGTGCTGCTGAGCCTACAGGGAGCCATCCACAAGATGCAGTCGTGGGCTCTAGCACACGGTTTCCAGTTTTCGGCCACGAAAGTCATGTGTTATGCACTTCTGTAGGCGTCATACCATTCATACAGAAACAGAACTTTACCTTAATGACGATCCACTGACTGTAGTGGAGACATGTCGATTCTTAGGACTGGTTTTCGATGCCCAATTGACTTGGCTTTCTCACCTTCATCAGCTTAAGCAGACGTGCTGGCAGCACCTCAGTGCCCTCTGCTGCCTGAGCAACACCAACTGGGCTGCAGATCGCTCTATGCTGCTGCAGCTCTACAGAGCCCTTGTTCAATCCCGCCTTGACTATGGTAGTCTGGTTTATGGTTCGGCGGCACCCTCAGCATTGTGTTTGCTCGACCCAGTGCACCACTGTGGAGTTCACCTAGTGCCAGGAGCTTTTAGGACAATTCCTGTGACAAGCGTCTTTTTGGAGACCGGAGTTCCTCTATTGCAGGTTACGCATGCACAACTGTTGGCCAGTTGTGTTGCACACGTTCGTAGTTCTCCTGTACATCCAAATCACTGTATCCTTTTCCCCACCCATGGCAGTTCATCTCCGCATTGGCAGCGCAGGTCAGGGCTTCCAATTGCAGTTCATGTCTGATCCCTTCTTTCAGAACTGGAGCCCTTGCCTTTACCACCTATACTTGAGGTCCAATCACATACACCTAGGCCGCAGCTCTGCCCGAACCTTTCACATGGCCTTAAGGACCCAGTTACCCCTGCGGTTCTCCACTGCCACTTCCCCTCGATTCTTGGCATGTACTGAGGCCATGAAGTTGTTTACAGACGGCTCAATGGCTGATGCTCACATCGGCTTTGCAATTGTCCATGGAGGACATATTGATCAGCGTTCCTTGCCTGATGGCTGCTGTGTTTTCACGGCCAAGCTTGTGGCTATATCTCGTGCTCTTGAGGACATCCGTTCATGTCCTGGTGAATTGTTTCTTCTGTGTACTGACTCCTTGAGCAGCCTACAAGCTATAGACCAGTGCTACCTTTGTCATCCTTTGTTAGCAACCATCCAGGAGTCCATCTATGCCTTGGAATGGTCAAGTCGTTCAGTGGTATTTGGACCCCAGGTCATATCGGAATCGCAGACAACGAACTTGCCTACAGGCTGGCCAAACAGGCCATGCGGAAACCGCTAATGGAGATCGGCTTCTCTGCAACTGACCTGCGTTCAGTACTACGCCACAAGGTTTTGTGGCTTTGAGAGACAAAATGGCCTAACCGCTACACGCACAAGAAAATGAGTGCCATTAAGGAGACTACGAATGTGTAGCAGTCCTCCATGCAGGCCTCACAGGAACTCTTGTGTTCTCTGCCAGTTCCGCATCGGCCATGCTTGGGTGACACACGGCTATCTCCTGCACCATGATGACCCACCTAAGTGTCAGTTCGGCACCCAGCTGACAGTGGCCCATATCTTGGTGAGCTGTCCTCCTTTGGCTCCCTGCAAGAGACTCTTCAGTTAACGGACTCGTTGCCATTAATTTCAGCTGACAACGCCTCATCGGCTAATTTAGTTTTACGTTTTATACGTGACGGTGGGTTTTATCATTCTATATAAGTTTTAGTGCTTCTCCTTTGCCCCTGTGTTCTGCACTGCACTCTAATGTTTTTAGGCTGGATGTTTTAATGTGTCACACAGTGACTGGCTTTTCCTTTTTATTCTCATGGTTGCCCGGCGAATGTCATCTGCTCTCTTGTTTTTACCACTTCTACCTGTTTCTTGCTTCTCTCTGTGATTTCGTTTCCCTGTTTTGTCCATAGTAGTGTTGGTTGTACTGTCATTCTTCTGGTTCTTCCTTTCTCCTGTTATTGTGCTGTATGTCTCCTTTCTTTTCTTCTTTCCCTTGTGTAATTATTTTACCAGGAACAAGGGACCAATGACCTTGCAGCAGTTTGGTCCCTTCTCCTTCTCCCCCCCCCCCCCCTTTCAAGCCAACCAATCGAACCTCCAGTGGGAAGGGCGGCGTAATCCGTGACGTGGCACCTCGAAGCGTGCAGCCACTCTGTGCGGCTACAGTCTTACTGGGAATATGTTGTACCAGTTCTGTATCCTTCTGACAGTGGTAGTCCACTGCACCAGTTGCAGATTCTCTTTGTTGTAAACTATAGCTTTCAGGACTGTGGTAAGTATACTTCCCCAAGTTTTAAAGGTTCTTGGGCAGTATGCTTACCACCAAAGTAGTTTCTCGAAGTGGCTTGGGAACTATAGTTACCACCAAATTAGTAGTTTTGCTAATCTTCTGTGAATACAATAATCAGTTTCTGTTCTTTATGTGCTCTTTGCTGTTGTCACTTGTGAAGTTGGGAAAACTGCTTCGTTTCTATGGCAGAGGAAATACTTACCAACAAAATAACAGATCACAAGATCCATGGGGCATATACATACCACCACACTTTTTGTTCCTCAATCACAAAAATAAAATTATTAAGAAGTATACATAGTCATCTGACCCCAATTCTCATTTGATACAAAAAAACATTAACCCTGATGAGTGGCTACAAAAAAATTGGTCCATGAAATGGGTAAATAACTTCCTAAACCACTTTCTTATTACATCACTGATTACAAAGCAAAATTATAATTTAATCAAAGTCAGCAAATTATTTAAGGGCATATATAAACAATATTCACATTAGTGAGTAGCACCAGTATAAATCAATAATGACTATTTTTCATTGTAAATGTGTAAAATTAGAGGTTTCATTTGTTGCATACAAGAAGTATGTTAGAAACAACATCACATCAGCAATTAAAGAATCGAGATGCAGCCCACAACAGGCACACATACTTAGCAAAATAGCTGTACGCTATCAATTACAGTGCAGTGAGAAACTGTTGCAAAACATTATTGAACTCTTGAAGTTCAAACAATATTTTTGAAGTCTTCTATCTTCCTTGTTTGAGTGGAGACCATTTATGTAAGCAGCGCTTCAAAGAATTTTTTTGTCACGTGCAACACATATTTCAGTGTTTGTTATTTTCCTTTCTGTAGCAGTTATAAAAGTTCCTTAGTGGGAACGATCACCAAGCACTCTCTTAGTAGCACTGTTGAAAGTCAATGTACACTCAATTATGGTACTAACCACTGTAATCACTTCAATTATGAGTGTGACAACCACAGCTAAGAGGCTCCTCTACTGCATCTTTACTTTATGACATCTCCTGTGTAAAGAAAACGTTTAATTAGTTCATATTTTACTGTCTGTCTACACAGTATCAGAGAAAATATCATAAGCTGAAGGAGAGAAGAAAAAGAAAAATAAGAAGAGGGAGGAGGAGGAGGAGGAGGAGGAGGAGGAGGAGGAGGAGCAGGAGGAGAATAAAGAAAAGTTAATGAAATATTTGAAATGTCACTTACATGCAAAGCTTGCACAGCCGACTAAGCAGAAACATTTATTTATCTCATGAATAGAGGACATTGTGCAGCCTAGTAGGATAATTTGTAACAGAAACAGTTTTGTATCCTCTTCTTGTCCAGTAACTGGAATTTAAATTCTTCCTTACTGCTATAATAAATTTAAGAAATCCTGACTGAAGTATTTCAATGTCACTGTGATTAATTAAAGCACAACTTTGTCTACTTATCTAAAGACTGTCACTTAAATAATGTGTGTGTGTGTGTGTGTGTGTGTGTGTGTGTGTGTGTCTCGGGAGGGGGGGGGGGGGGGGGGGGTCAGTTCTAGAGAAACCTCATTTAGTTCGACAAAGACAAGAGACTAACTACTTACGTTCACTCTGGATAAGGTGAGTTACTTAATTCTGGTGCCGTTCTTGAGTGGCAATGAGATAGCACTTGTACCACATGGCACTGTTTAATGGTGTAATTGGTGAGGTGTAGCAAGTGACCACAAACAAGACGGAAGATGCTCACTCCTGCTACTATGCACCTTAAAAATATTAGGGTGTAAAATGTCACACATCTATAATACCTACTGCCAGCGTCCCATGAAATGTCACTGCTACCTACATTGTTACTCTAGCTGCCAATAGTGCTGTTAGTCTGTACATTGACAATCAACCATTCTGTCATTGTCTCAACAGTCACTCCTCTTCAGATATATGATTGTGACCATAGTGACAGGCGTACTTGACCTTATAATAGGAAACTGTTCTTTTACATTTCAAGTGCACCATCTAATGCGACTGTAACAATCCACTTTTGTAAATGACATTTCGCTGTCATGCAAATTAGATTGATTGCATTTAATTAAGATTTAAGTAAGAAGGAAATGCAAAAAAACTGATTGCTCATGTACGGAAAGGGTAGCATCAATTTTCAATATTCCAAATCTCTCCTTATTGGTTTCAGTAAGAGACTATCGTTCTTTTTACACAGCTTCACAAAACAGATTACATTTTCATGAAATCCTTTAAACTAATTCATCATTCTGAAAAGAAAAGGCAGATGGTGTATTAACTTTTGATGTTACAATAAGAATAATCACAATATTTCATCCCAGACTTAAATATTAACAATAAGTTTGGTGCAGACCCATTTTCACAGCCAGTACTCAAAATAATAGCACTCCTACCCCAGGAACCTTATTCGTATTGCTAAATTAGGAGAGAGTGTAGCAAATGTACATTAGGCTCAGTAATGTATATAACAGACCTCTCACTGTTACTGCACCTTTCAATGGCTTGGAAATATTGCAACCAACTTCTTGAACTTTCTTACCATGCATGGACAGCACGTGTGGCCGCACATGTACGTCGATTCATTGACCATACCACTCGAACCCCCCCCCCCCCCTCCCCCGGGTCCCAAGGTCGCCATGGCGCCTGTGGCTGTGGTGCTGAGATAGTTGGCTTTTCAAGCCGGCTACCTGGGACAGCACCCACACCAGCAAAAGGTTGGTGACAGAAAGAAATCGCGCGTAATCGGTCACGGCCATTTGCGCCATGCACTATATAAAGGGGTATGTTAGGCTGAAATTCCTGTTGATAGACCATTGTTGTACATGACTCCGTCTGAATTTGATTTATTGCCAAATGGTGGTAGAATTGTTCACTGTTCAACAAAAGTAATTGCCCGAAATCCTAGCATTGCTTTTCCTACCAATTCCAGTAAAACAGAACTTGCAACTTTAAATCAAAATGAAAATATATTACTAGTGTGGGTATTAATTTAAAAATACCTGGTGTTAACGTAAAGCCTACCGCATTTGGTAACTCAGCTCCTATGGAAACAACTAGTATAGACCATAAACGTGATTTTTCGCCTATTTGGAAATCATGGTATGGGTATAAAAATGATGAGTGCAACTTTTTAACTACAGTTCCTGCACATCAATTTGGGCAACCCATTAACTTAAAATACTATTATGCGTGTGTAACAAGTACAAAAGAAAAAGGTCTACACAACTGGGGTTGGAAATGTGTACAATCATGTGTTTCTGAGGTAGATGCAGATGCTCGTACTGACAGTATTATTCTTAATTACGAATACAAACCTACTTTAGGTTTTCTTAAAATCCCAAAACCAGCTAATATTGATATTTTCCCAATAACATCTACTGCTCAGGGTGTACCTCAACGGTACACAATCAATGATGATAAGCACTCCACTCCATTCGTAACATGTGATAATTTTTCTACAACACCGTTTGGACCAGCACAAATTCATGAACAATTAGTAGGAGCTATTTCTCCAGTAACAAACACTGATTCATCTGGATATAAAACTTAATAGAAAAAGCTGTTATTGCTACTGCTGGGTATATTAGACTTCATGATACCAATGTTCAGGCGAGTCTTCATGTAGGCACAAATCCTACATATGCTTTAAGTACGAGTAGTTTGAACAATGATGTTACACAGTATACAGATACTCAAATGTTATTTGAAGTGATAGCTGAATGTTCTGTATACTCTGATGGTTTAGAAACTCATTATCCTCGCGCAAATGTACCAAATGTTCCAGTTTCTGATATTACATTTATGTCTAATGTAGAAAGGAATGAGGAATCGTCAGTGTACAAGGGTCAATATGAAATAAAACAAGTGTAATATTTATTTTGTATAATGTAATATTTTATTTACCTTTGTAAACAAGTTATTGAAAATATATCTATTTCAAAATTACAATTGGTTTTCATTTAATATTCCACATTATACATTTGTAATAAACTGAAAAAAGCTAAGGGATAAGGCTTTTTTGTTGCATTTTGCAAACCTTCAAATCTACGCCACCTTACAGTTTTCACACGAATATCCTTAAAATCAGGGTGGCTGCAAACTACAGGTTGACTGTTTGAAATTAATAAAAGTGGTGTCCTCCTTAAAATTGCATCGCCTTTATACTTCACTCTAATGTTACAAGAAATTCCCTCGCACACTTTTTTAAAATCTTCTAAGGCTCCTTCTTCAATACTAATTTCATTGCCAACAATTAATCTTCTATTAACAGCATCTTGCATTGTGAATTGATTTGTTTCGTTATTACATCTACCTATATGACCAACATTAAGAGCAAAAGATACAAAGCAATCAAAGAACCAATTTTTACCACTATCTGGAGGACCCACAATACACAAAGTGTTTAACTTTTTTGACTGTACATAATTATCATTACTCCAGTAATACAATCCATTCTTATTGAACCATGAAACTAAATTTAACAAAAATTCTGTAACTTTATCATTGTCATCTTCACATTGGAATAATAGAATTTTGTTTAACCAGGTTAAAGAATCGCCCAAAGTTTAATAACATTCCCATGCATTGTTAGAGGTAGCATAAAATATACTATCCTGTGATCCAGAACATAAAAGTGATTCAATTCCCCTAAGATCTAAATCGTTAATGGTTTTCTTGTATAACTTTAATCCCATATCGAAAAATCTTTTAAATTTAGGATCAATAAAATTCATGAAGCAACCATGATCAATTGGAAGCACATTTGTAATGTTCTCAGGTGGTATACAATTGTACTGAATTAGTACGGAAAGAACCTGGCGCGCGATTGTTGTCGGGTTGCACCCTTTTCCTGTAATGATCTGTTTGCGTCTCGAATGAGACTGTTTACATGGTTCATTATTTGCATGCCTCTGTTCGCTGTCACCATCAGATCGACTACTTTCCCCTTCCAGTATTGTTTGGTATCCTGAGAGGCAACTTTCCCATCATACAATTTCAGCTGGATAAGGTAGTCTTTTAATGGCTCCTCTAATCCAAATTTGTCCGCGGCCATACCCCTTTTGCACATAGAGGTGTAACAGTACATTGAGCCAGTCGATATCTGACATTGCTGCAATTGCTCTTTTCCATCTGTGGAGCTTCTTAATTCTGGAAGAAATAAATGCATCATTTCGGAACCAACATCTGCATCTCCTCGAGGAATAGACACAGTTATGAATGATGTGGAAGTGGTCTCTGTCTTCTCTCCAGAAGAGAATTTCTCCAGGATATCTCTTTGAGAACTCAGTAAGTTTGCTATGCAAGATGTCAGCATCTCCCGGTCTTTCTGTGACGTCACTGTAGTACCACCTGGTAGAGACCTCACATAATTTAATAAGTCCTGTAAATCATGGGAACATGAGTAGGAAGTCAGTTCGTATTTTGTCAAACAGTCCATGGTTATATTCTAGCACGTTAACAAAGCTCCATCGTCTTCTCCCAGTGATGATAGGATACTCGTTACCAGGTATGTGAAGAGCTTCAGGGATGGTTTCTTCACTTCGGCTTCCAGCATCATCCACATCAAGGTTATCAATTCCACTATGTGTTCCGTTTTCAGAATTCTGCAAACCAATTATCAAACATTAACTCATCATCTCCATCAGAATCGGAAACTGCACCTAGACAACATCCACAACATACACTACGAAATAGTGGCGTGTTTGCACAAAATTAGCACCAATAATTATATTTAGTTACAATGGGTGGTGCAAATACACCTTCCACAACTTCCAAAGGATTAACAACTAATGATATGTTGTCGACACAAAACATTTTATAAATTAGATCTCTGGGTCGTACAGAAAGCATTTCATTTACACACCGCTCACAAATATTTATTCTCCATCTTGAATTCTTCAAGTATGAATTATTGATCCTAATACAATAATACTGCACACTTATTTTGAAAACACTGTTAAAGAAATTGAAAGGCTCCATATCACTCATTGCTAATACACAGAATTCATTCCAAGGTTTCCTTTCTGAATTACGAAACTTTCTTCCAAACATAGAAGCTTCTATTACAATTTCTCGCAACATAGGTACATTTTCTGAGTTGTGAAAAATATAATCTGGTGATAAACGATAAAGTGAAAGAATATAATGGATTTTTTCATTTCCAAAATGTAAAATAATATCCTCTTTCAACAGATCCGGGATATTTAAGCCAATTGAATGGAGGGCATTGTCCAGGTGTCCTATTATTACAAATCTGCTCAATTTGTACAAAGTAGAAACCATTTCGTAGTGTACTTATGAAAAATTCACTAAGTGCAGCTTCGGCGAGGTCAGAGGTAGGCGCAGTGTTCAGTATGTTGTCAGAAGATTGAAAGGACATATACAGTAATCAAGACAAATAAAGCCATTTATCGTCAGAAACATGAAAACATTTGACTTCTTAAGTTGGACAAACATAAGGCTCATTAGGACGAGGAGAGTTTAAATGAAACTGAGGCCCGGAAAGGAATTCCTATTTTGAGAAATGGTGTACCAGTACAGGACATCAAGAAAAGGCAGCTATCTACTCTAGACATTACAAGCCACAGCTGTGAAGAAAAGAAGAATGATCTGACTGAAATATTTCAGTATCTCATATAATGACCACAAAGTTTTACAATAGCAGAATGAACTTTTACTATCTTTTCACGAGCAATGAATATGGCAATTACGGCTTTTTATTGCATTTCCACTTTCAGTAAGTTTTCCGTACTACTACAATACAATGTTTGTAATTTCCTTTGGAAACTAGATACATACTATGCTTATTTTCAAATAAAACATATTCATAATTAAACTATGACCAGTAATTAAACAGTATACTTAAAACTTACTATCCTCAAGGTCACGATTTTGGCACTTGGAGCATTTCAAATTTCATGTCTTCTATTTTCAAATTAATAGTGTGGTTTACATCAGCCTCGTACTTCATAACTTTTTATACACGATTCACTCAATGTTTTCTGAATGCAGTCACAAAAGTGATGCGGATACGGAGGCATCCCCAGAGGTCTGAATCAGTTCCTTCCCCACCAGACAAAAACCTGCATGTGGCTAATGCGCATGCTGATGCCATAGCTACTGCTAGATATGACCAACTTCATCAAATATGCAAGAGAAAAATAGCACTACACTAATTCCACTGTAGAGGCTTTCTGATAGGCAGTTATGTTTTATTTATTACTACCAACTAGTATTTATTACTAAATGGATTTGGGACCCACATTACATTGCGTATTTTTATAGCTTATTCAGAAGCATCCAAACTTAACCTCCATTCCCAATTTTCCCCCTGTTACCAAGTATCAATGGAAGAGTTTACACAGTACTGGAATTCAGTCATTGTATCCACATTATTGGAGTATTTAAATGACATATGGAGCTCAGAGATTACAACTGTTGAAATAAATGCATTACAATGCTTCAGATCATTACAAAAAGCACAACACAGACAATTTGCCACTAACAACCACCAACAGTAATGACCCTTCAAACAGTGGAATCCAAATGTGTAGCTTACAGTGTGTGATGATGCAATCAAGACAAACAATCAGTGTCTGTATATATGGAAGAACTTACTTTTTTCCGGTTTTTTGTTTCCCTATAGTGAAATAAAAAAGGTGCAGCAATAATGATCATGGTAAAGTTCTTAACAGATTCCATTCTATTATTCTACCAATGAAAACAAACTCCTTCCACATTTAATCGTCTTCATGGTCTGCTATTCAATTTGTTATACTACATTCATGATTTTTATCTGCAGTAGGCTTAGGGTTACTTTCTGACTCCTGAGGGACAATATACAATAATTTCATTCACCGCTTCCCCTTGCACAATTTCCTGACCCCCCCCCCCCCCCTCCTCCCCTGTAAACTTGCACATTGCAGAATTCTATGATGTTGTCCATTCAAGGCATTGTAGGTATATTTACACATGATTTATTTACCTTGATGGCATTTCCTCCTTTTCCTCCTTTAGGTAAGGTGAACAGGTCCATAGTAGGCTATGTTTTTCATGCTGGAAATAAATTCACATCAATATTAACTACTTTCTAACATTGAGTGCATCAATAAGTATAACAAACTGCAGTGCAATAAAGGAGTAGAAAGTATCAAAGAGACTACATCTATTCCTTACACAAATACAGGCCATATGAAAAAACAGTGATTTACAAACTTCAAGGACACCTCAGTTCTACAACTTTTTGTAATCAAATTCCTCTTCTTAAAAAGTGCTCCAATGAACCTAAATTTTTCACATAATGCTCAAATCAGCATCTCTTCATTAATGGATTCTTACAATGAAAATGATGTGATGCATGGGCTGTAGCAATTTCCCTGAAAGTTAAAACCTGTCACAGTCATCTCCCATCATGAGGTTTGCACTTTACCATTTTCCACTCTTCTCTGAGGTCAAGAATAAGTCCGGTGATTTTGCCGAGCACAGAAAAAAAGTTATGGCCTAAATAGCCTTTATTATGACAGCAAGTTACTTTATTTTCTTTCTGCTATGTACCGGTAATTCCAAACCTGAGACGTTATGTGGTACTTCGTAACCACATATTTTGCAACGAAAATCTTTCATGCCAATGACTTATATTTGAACACAATTACAGTATTTTCTGACACGTGAAGGTATTTCATCACTTCAAACTTCTGTTTAATTAATTTTTCTTGTTAGAATGTCACTGTTACTTTACAGTGCAACAATATTGTAGTGCAGAGTTGAAACTACTGTGGAAGGTTACATGCTTGTCAAATGACACTCAATTTGGTCTGTATTCTCATATCCTCTTTAAATTCCACTTTGTTTGGCTCATATAGACACAATATAAGAATGCTGACAACAACAGCAGTATTTATTACCAACTCAGGTAGCCTCACACCTGAAACATGCAAAGAAGGTGCACACTAGTGCAATACAACAGCCACAAGCATAACAAAACTGCTTTTGAAATAACCATTACACAAATAATATGCTGATCTGCCTTTTGGGAAAAGCCTTGCACGATTAACAAGTGATATGCCAAAAGGTTCCTCACGTCCTTTCATGCATGGCAAGTGTGCAACATGGCATTACACAGTAAGTGGGAATCGAGATGGAATCAGACTTGAGAACCATGTTACAGTAACCAAAGGCAAGTGGCAGCATAGTTACAGCAGTCAATATGAGTGGAAATGTACACACTGTAGTATCTGGTGACAGGCTGAATTATCACAATTTGAATAATCAGTTATGATACACTGAGGCTGAAATACTGTAGCAATGTTTCCCAATCACCCCATCTCACTGACAAAATCTTGCACTTAATTTATAAGAACTGCACATCATTGCCACTATGTGTCACATCAATAATTATTTTCATCATTGTCTGCCAATGCATACTGTATTACTGAACACAATTACAGCAACTTCAGCTCCTCATGACCAACAACATGGCTGTCACATCTTCAATACATCAAACTCTGTGCAAAAACACTCATTCTTCTGACAAGTGGTTGTCAAATGTATATAGCAGATGCTACTATATGTTCTGCTCACATTCTTAAAGCCTTATCTCAAATACATATTAACTGTCTCAGCCTCTAACCACATGAAATCCACTTAATAAATCACAACACTGACTGACTGTGATACACAACACATTAAATTTGTGTCCATCATAGAGCAGGAGGCAGCACCTATGCATCAAGCTAACATTTACTCATATTGTGTACTGAAACATACGAGTCATCCACATTTCATTCACAATGTTTTCTTGCCTGTGGTAAAAGCGAAATTTTTTCACACACTTCCACGACACTAAAAAATGTGTTTCCTGTTACAACCAGTCAATATCCTGTCACATGAAGAGCAAACCAAATCACATCACATTAGGTGGTTTCGTTGACATTTTAATACAGATGGTTTCACAGTTTGTTGGAACATGATGAGGTTGATATATTTTGTTTTTAATGGACTACATTCCCAACCTCTTCCCCCCTCACAAACAATTATATTCTGTAAATGCTCAAGATATTTCATGGAGATATTTATTGTGAGACTGACTAGGCAAATGCACCATGTGATGTTCATGCTGTTTCACTGGCACTGTTCCTCAATAGGTGAGTCCCACAACACTGTTTCTACTGAACTTGCTCCTGTAAAAGTGGCGATAACTGAAATTCACTTCACAGCAGTAACTGTTATGCCAGTGTACCAAGGCATGTCATTTCTCTGCATAGCACTCACTTCAGGAGCATTACGAGTGAAAGTAAAGCAAGTGTTTCTTACAAAACCTGTTGAAAACATTGAAGCTGACTATTTCGATGAACTCACCATCACAATGTTGAAATTTTCCATTTAATCACAGTGCAATCTGCCTTTTGTAACTCTTCTCTGACAGATCTTAAATGAATGTTCCATAGCTCAGGTGGTTAGGGTATTTAAAATGATTTAAAGTTACAGCTTTATGTAGTCCACAAAATAAAAACACACTTAACACAGCTCACAAAACTAAAAACACCTGGTGGCAGAGGACGAAGGAAGCCGAGTATATCAGTTTTATTAGTACTGATCAGTTTGCGGTCATGTGTGAAGATTATACAGTTCCACCTCTTATTTCTCACTTCGGTATTTATTGCTGCGCAACACAGAGTTCCAGCAAACACTGTGCTATCTCTGCATACTGTCACTACTACGACATTCAATAGCCACTAGGAGTAGTTACATGTCTAACAACCTCTCACTGGCACATGTGACTACATGTGACTATCAGCTAATAACTATCTATCTATGGTCTATCTACTCAGTTCCATAGTTTACTGTAGGTATGTCCTCAAAATGTCCCAAGAGTTTGAAGCAGAAAGGAATAGCAAAACAGGAATGTGACCACATGGAATATTCATGCACACTATCCCCAAATTTGGTGGTTCATTCAGACCATTACTCAAACCGTGAAAATATCATTACTTTGACATAGTTTCTAATAGAGCAATTTCTTTCTCATGCACATACCTCGTATTAGTCTATATGAAATAAACACACAGCATAGGGAAGTATTTCCCCTCCAAGAGAAAGACGAACAAAACAGTTAAACAAGTCACATGCTGAGGGATACAAATAAAGATTACACTTGTTAGCCTCAACTGAATTCAGATCAAGCCCACTCTGTCCACTATGTATGTACAGCCAGCAACAATGATGCCACTAGACACAATGGAATTTCGAAATGCTCGCCATATATTCGTGCTTGTCTGTTCAAAGGAAATCAAACGCAAGATCTCAACTTACTACTACACTTCACACGCATGTAATATCAAATTCAATCAGTCATTAGAAAGCCTGGCTGCAAAGCATGCACTTGGTATAAAACAAAGGCACTAGGTTTCAAGTCATTTCTACTCAATTTTCCCGAGCAAGTAATTAAAAAAAACTATAGTTTCATTTTCAAGCAATATTTCCTAAAGAGGAATGGATAAGTGTGTAAACTGAACTAAGTATTAAACATTCAGTACCCTCGTAAACAGAAAAATTAGCAAAGCACATACTAAACTCAACAGTCTTATCTCCAGAATCAGCATCCAAGTGTGTAACATAGCAGTTCCCCAGATCAGTCCACTTTCATTAAGTAAAAGTGTGCACACCTTTGAGTCCACATTTCTGATTTGATATTCATGAAAGAAAATTCAGGCTGGCAATGGCTTGGGACTCCATAGCCAGCATCTATGAAAGCATCCTCTAACATCTGAGCAGATGACACTCTCCATGCCATTCAATACCCAATCCAAACTCCACAAGAAATGAAAAGTTAATAAATATAATCACTGAGGCAATAAGGACACTCTAAGATCACTGAGGGATGTGCACCAAAAAATAAAACAACACAGTTTTTCCGTCATCCATAGCTAACTTGTGAAACTTCCGAAATAGAATGAAATTATGTCCACAAATAATGACCTGCAGCTCAATCTGCAGTGGGTGAAACTGAAAAGTTGTGCCCTTTCAATATATTTGCATCCAGCTAACATTAACTCAAATTATATTGTGCACTAAAAATTTTCGATCGTCCCACATTTCATTCACAATGTTTCTTGCTTGTGGTAAACATACACTTTTTGTGACACACTTCCATAACACTACAAAAATATGTTTCATATTACAATCATTCAAGGTATTGTTATATGAAGAGCAAAACAACTCAGTTACCTTGAGAGTTTTTCTTTGACATTTTTACGCAGATGGTTCTGCAGCACATCACAACATGATGAGGATGACACATTTTGTTGTTTTATTAAAACACACACATACACACACACACACACACACACACACACACACACACACACACACACACACAGCCTCTGTCATCCGACACGCACCACTGATTGTTCTGCCCACTGTTTTAAACACATTATTTATATGTATATCATCCACTTATTGCATGTTATGAGTGGTAGTAAAGTCACTATCTCTTATACAACCTTCTCAAAACATTGAAGCTCTCAATTTCAGTGAACTTACCATCACAATGTTGGAAGTCTCCGTTTAATCACTATTCACTCTGAATTCTGTTACTCTATTCTGAAAGATCATAAATTAAATTTCCATCTCATGAGATTAGTGTATTTAAAATGAATTAAAGTTACTGCTTTATATCCACAAAATTAACACACGCTTAAACTCACAACTTGGAATATATACTGTGCGCTGTTTCTGCATCCTGTAACCACCTACAAAATTCAGCCACCACTAGCAAGGAGCTTCAAGTCTAATAACCTCACTGGCATACGTGACTTTCAGCTACTAGCAGACAGTCTGCAGTGTATCTACCCAGTTCCATCATGCACTGCATATATGTGAAGAAAATTGTAGTTAACATCACAAATATCTCCTCAAATCAGGTTTAAGAACAGATAAAATTAAATGCCCCTGTGTGTACTACACGGAAAATAGTGACACACATTTTGAACTAAATGGACATACACTGAGGATGTCATAATCAAAATCACAGGTAGAACCACAGTTTACTCATCTCAGTACTAAATCCTATTTATGTAACAACAGACACACGTGAATGAGTATGCACATCTACCTAATTCCTTCTTCAAAATGCACCTCTTAAAAATCTTGGCACTGCACTATTTACCACTTCCATCAACTCAAGGCAACTGGTTTTTCGAAGGTTGCACTCATATTGGTAACAGCACTCCTCTCCACTATACCATATACTAAAAATATGTTTTTTGTCTATTTAGTGGTATGTTACACATATGAAACACACAAAACACACCACATTAACTACTGAACAATTTTTCTGTACATTATGCAACATAACTTCACTTTTCACCAGTTTTAACACTGCCGACTCACAGGCTTCTCGACATATTTCAACAAGGTGGGGATATCGTTCACCACATCATATCACTAACTGCACTGTCCACTACATTACTGAGCACAGAACTGCAAGCTCTCTGAGATACCCTAAGTGAAAATAAATGAACCTGTTACTGCATAAACTTACACGACAGCATGTCTTTCAAGACCTAATCACCAATGGCATAAGAAAGCCTATTTGTTAATCATACAATTACATTAATCTGACATTTCTTACATTCCACTCGATGACAAGAAAAAATGCACTCGGTCCTCGATCCCTCCTTGTTAAAGTAAAAGCATAAGGTTCGCATCACAACCCCAGGCCTGACAGAGAGGCTCAAGTACTCACTAAAGCACATTATTAATTGCTCTCACAACACAAAAAACACTGCTGGAGTTTAGACAACATTCTTGAGATGAAAAAAATCCCACTTCTTTCAATTGGCTGCGAGTTAACCTGCACTGCAGCAGTTACCACTCCTCACACACCCTATTGATACTCATTTTGAATGATCCTCTCCTGTATCAGATCTAAAATTTCAAGCAAAACTCCATTCTCTCTATTATCATTATGAATACCACATCCTTCACAACCCAATTCAAGTTTGCCAGAGCAAGAGCTTTCATACTGGATCACGGTGATATACCTAGAGGAAACACACACACCTGAATGGATTCTTGACCATCAGAGGAAGTAAGAAGAGCTACTTTCTACACCTAATAGTTCAGTTGGTTGATTACCTGCTTGGAGTATAACTCTCATTACATCACACGAAAGTGTAATCTTTCAACCTAACCGGGGCCTACGGCTATGCTGTAGATCAGTATGCCATCAAATCTAACATTTTCTATATGTATTTGTTGGTTTTGTTAACTTACAACCAAACTGTCACTTTTTCACCTAATCTAGACTTCAGGTTACATAACTTATCAGCCTGTAACCAGAACACACATTTCTAAAATCAAGATATACTGTCAGTGTTCTATTATCTTTCTGTTTGGTCATTTATGAAGTCACAACAACAACACATTATGGGGCAAAGTTGACATTCAGTATCACTAAGTTCAGCTGGCCCGAGTTTTGTGCATCATTTTAGCAAAGATTATAGGAAGGAAATGCTATGAACTACTTATAACACCAGCACACTATCCACACTTCAACTATGTAAGTGTCACATTGTGTGAAATTCTGTATGTACAGTACCACATCTTATGTTCTTGCAATTACTGTTCACCTTTGACGGCTTAAAATATGGCACATCAGTAATGAAAATGCTACTTTTTCTTCCATATTCGCAACTGTAGCACCTGTTTCACACATAAAACACTTCACTGTCACACAATTTGTAGCTAACAGCACAACACATTACACATTCTCTGAAGAAGACTCTATATTGTACTATGTATTGTTACACACGCACATCCTAAATATTCAGACACTATTACATTGTGAAATTATCACACCACACTGTGTCAATGTTTCTCCTTTTCACAATGTTCTATGCTGAACGACTAGATTCACTGACGCATCAAATACCACGTCCGAAACTCACAACCGAACTGTCTTCTTTCAACCTAATATTGATTTTGGGGAATGCTACATATCAGTTGACTGCCACCATCTATATCCCCAAAACTGATGTAAACAAAAAATATTGTTAGTGTTCTGTTCTCTCTCTGTTTGCACATACTTGTCACATGCCACACCACCATTAAGTCATAATACCAAAGAGATGTCCACTATGGGCACGTTCAGGTGGTCTGAAAAATTGAACTCTGAATGCAATGAATGAAAATAGTTTTACAATAAAACAAATTTCTGTCTGTGTTTCTCATCATTTCACAGAATACAATGTATTATTTATTTATTTATTACAGTGATGACTGTTCCATGAATTATTTTACAGTGGAACCTACTGCACCCTCTTGTCTTTATATCAAGTGAACCAACCACAACCCACTTAACACTTCTAACTACCGCATCAAATTCACAGGGACTTTTTTTCTTGGTGTTCACCGCCTTGAATTCCTGCTCATACCATTAATTTGAACAGTGAATCATCGAACTCAATTTCTGTGTGAATTTGCAGCTTCTGAAGCAGCTCTCTCTCTCTCTCTCTCTCTCTCTCTCTCTCTCTCTCTCTCTCTCTCTCTCTCTGTGTGTGTGCGTGTGTGTGTGTGTGTGTGTGTGTGTGTGTGTGTACTTGACACTTGAAAATTTTATCTTTGTCCCTCAAGTTCTATCTGTGACTGACACCTTACGCAAACTGTAAAGTGAGCACACTGATCTCTAGATTTGATTCACACAATTTTGGTATCTCAAAGAATAAATGGGTACACTTTTGGATTCTTATGGCAGTAAATGATTTGTACTGATAATGGCTGGAATGTCCTAAGTCAACATACGAGAAGCGGACATATGATCTTGAAAGTATTGCATCACATACATGTACATCCAATTTGCGGAAATGGTGAAAGCATGTAATTTTAAGCTTTTTTTTCCAGTAATAGAAGAGCAAGCAATCACACACAACTGAAGTAGCCACCTGTAACATGTATTCACTGATTGTTCTGTTCATTATGCTGGAGCAAATTTACAATTAATTTTACAGAACAGTCAGTGGAAGTACGATTTATTTCCTCTTATTTGTACAACCACTATCACTAGCTTCTGGGGCTAATACAGACACCTGTGTGGAGTAAGTATCACACACTTGCACAAGTACAATGGCGCAGCATCAGTGAAAATATTGCAACATGGTATCTCACAATTTTTAATGCCTAAATAAGTACCAGAATAAAATTGGCTGAAATGCCAACGGTCAATGACTTGCCACTAACAAAGTATGGTGTACGGGAAGGAATAAGATTTTTTATCTTCCCAAAAGACAGATAATGAAAATGTGTAGGATCAACAGGAGTAAACAAATATACACCAACTAATCTTCAGTATAAAAAACGCTCACAAAAAGGGCCCCCAAGGGATATACATCATACCACCACAGCTCTTCGTCCTAAATCACAAAAATATGATTATCAAAAAATATAGTAGACTGCTCATAATTCTTATATGACACAGAAACATACCAACTTTGCTTAAAAAAAAACACGTGGTAAGGGTTAAATAACTTTTAGAACAGCTTGCCTACTACTTCACTGATTACACTCCAACATTATAATTTAATAAAAGTCGGGAAACAATTTAAGGGCATACATAAACAAAATTCTTGTTTACTAGTGAATAGCACCAGTATAAATCTGTTCTAACAATGTTCAATTGTAAATAGATGTGAAAAATGTATGGTGTAAAATTAAAAGTGTAATTTGCTGCATACAAAAGGTATGTTAAAAACAAAATTACACCAGCAGTTAATGAATCAAAAAGTAACATGCACCAAATATACATACCTAGCACATGCCTCATATGTATACCACACGTTAGTGTGCAATGGGGAACTGTTGCAGAACTTCCTTGAACTCTGGAATTTCAAATAATATTTTTCCAGTCATCTGTCATCCTTGTTCATTAGAAACCATTTACTGTAGTGCAACAACTACAGCTAAGACACTCCCCTACTGCATCTTCACTTTACAACATCCCCTGCCTAAAGAAAAAGTTTAATTAGTTTATATTTTATTGTCTAACAGACTATTACAGTATTGGAGCAAATATCATAAGCTGCTAGAGGGAAGAAGAAGAAGAAGAAGAATAAAGGGGGGAGAGGAAGAAAATACAGAAATATTAATAAAATATTTAAAAAACTGTCACTTATTATATGCAAAGCTCACACAGTTGACTAAGCAGCAACTTTTCACTGATCTTATGGAAAGATAATATTATGCAGCCTATTAAAATTTTTAAAATAGACAGTTTTGTATCCATCTCTTGTCCAATAACTGACCTTAGAAATTGTGTGGAATTTCCATTGTTGCTTGTTGATCAGTTTGGGATCACTATAAAGAATTTAGGAAATCCTGACTGAAGTACTACAATGTCACTGTAATTTATTAATGCACAGCTTTCTCCTGTTATCCCTCCTGCAAAACAGAAATTAAAAACTTACATTTCTTTAAAGGCACAAAGATGAGCCTACAAAACAACTGGTAGTTTCATTAACTAGCAAAATTTGCCCCCCTCTCAAGGCTATTAGTTACAAGTGTGTGTGGGGGGGAGGAGGAGGAGGGGGGGGGGGGGGAGTTCCACTCCAGTTCTACAGAAACTTCATTCAATTTGACAAATACAATAAATCAACAACTTCTCTTCACTCTGGAGATGGGATGATACGGAGGATTACCTAATTATGGTGCAGTACAGGACAGGCACTGAGATAGCACTTGCAACACATGGCATTATTTGATATTGTCAACCAAATAATAGAAATATGGCACTACACTGATTCCACTGTAGAGGCTTTCTGATAGGCAGTTATGTTTTATTTATTACTACCAACTAGCACTTCACTTCAGGGGATGTATATATGGAAAAACTTACTTTTTTCTGGTTTTGTGTTTCCCTATAGTGAAATAAAAAAGGTGCAGCAATAATGATCATGGTCAAGTTCTTAACCGATTCCATTCTATTATTCTACCAATGAAAACAAACTCCTTCCACATTTAATCATCTTCATAGTCTGCTATTCAATTTGTTATACTACATTCATGATTTTTATCTGCAGTAGGCTTAGGGTTACTTTCTGACTCCTGAGGGACAATATACAATAATTTCATTCACCGCTTCCCCTTGCACAATTTCCTGACCCCCCCCCCCCCCCTTCTCCCCTGTAAACTTGCACATTGAAGAATTCTATGATGTTGTCCATTCAAGGCATTGTAGGTATATTTACACATGATTTATTTACCTTGATGGCATTTCCTCCTTTTCCTCCTTTAGGTAAGGTGAACAGGTCCATAGTAGGCTATGTTTTTCATGCTGGAAATAAATTCACATCAATATTAACTACTTTCTAACATTGAGTGCATCAATAAGTATAACAAACTGCAGTGCAATAAAGGAGTAGAAAATATCAAAGAGACTACATCTATTCCTTACACAAATACAGGCCATATGAAAAAACAGTGATTTACAAACTTCAAGGAAACCTCAGTTCTACAACTTTTTGTAATCAAATTCCTCTTCTTAAAAAGTGCTCCAATGAACCTAAATTTTTCACATAATGCTCAAATCAGCATCTCTTCATTAATGGATTCTTACAATGAAAATGATGTGATGCATGGGCTGTAGCAATTTTCCTGAAAGTTAAAACCTGTCACAGTCATCTCCCATCATGAGGTTTGCACTTTACCATTTTCCACTCTTCTCTGAGGTCAAGAATAAGTCCGGTGATTTTGCCGAGCACAGAAAAAAAGTTATGGCCTAAATAGCCTTTATTATGACAGCAAGTTACTTTATTTTCTTTCTGCTATGTACCGGTAATTCCAAACCTGAGACGTTATGTGATTCTTCGTAACCACATATTTTGCAACGAAAATCTTTCATGCCAAGGACTTATATTTGAACACAATTACAGTATTTTCTGACATGTGAAGCTATTTCATCACTTCAAACTTCTGTTTAATTAATTTTTCTTGTTAGAATGTCACTGTTACTTTACAGTGTAACAATATTTTAGTGCAGAGTTGAAACTACTGTGGAAGGTTACATGCTTTTCAAATGACACTCAATTTGGTCTGTATTCTCATATCCTCTTTAAATTCCACCTTGTTTGGCTCATATAGACATAATATATTAATGTTGACAACAACAGCAATATTTATTACAGGAGCACCAACAACTCGATGCCGATATTCAATAAAATTCAGTGCTGTTAGGTAACCTCAAAGTTGCACATTGTCAGCTCCAGGTAGCCTCACACCTGAAACATGCAAAGAAGGTGCACACTAATGCAATACAACAGCCACAAGCATAACAAAACTGCTTTTGAAATAACCATTACACAAATAATATGCTGATCTGCCTTTTTGGGAAAAGCCTTGCACGATTAACAAGTGATATGCCAAAAAGTTCCTCACGTCCTTTCATGCATGGCAAGTGTGCAACATGGCATTACACAGTAAGTGGGAATCGAGATGGAATCAGACTTGAGAACCATGTTACAGTAACCAAAGGCAAGTGGCAGCATAGTTACAGCAGTCAATATGAGTGGAAATGTACACACTGTAGTATCTGGTGACAGGCTGAATTATCACAATTTGAATAATCAGTTATGATACACTGAGGCTGAAATGCTGTAGCAATGTTTCCCAATCACCCCATCTCACTGACAAAATCTTGCACTTAATTTATAAGAACTGCACATCATTGCCACTATGTGTCACATCAATAATTATTTTCATCATTGTCTGCCAATGCATACTGTATTACTGAACACAATTACAGCAACTTCAGCTCCTCATGACCAACAACATGGCTGTCACATCTTCAATACATCAAACTCTGTGCAAAAACACTCATTCTTCTGACAAGTGGTTGTCAAATGTATATAGCAGATGCTACTATATGTTCTGCTCACATTCTTAAAGCCTTATCTCAAATACATATTAACTGTCTCAGCCTCTAACCACATGAAATCCACTTAATAAATCACAACACTGACTGACTGTGATACACAACACATTAAATTTGTGTCCATCATAGAGTAGGAGGCAGTACCTTTACATCAAGCTAACATTAACTCATATTGTGTACTGAAACATACAAGTCATCCACATTTCATTCACAATGTTTTCTTGCCTGTGGTAAAAGCGAAATTTTTTCACACACTTCCACGACACTAAAAAATGTGTTTCCTGTTACAACCAATCAATATCCTGTCACATGAAGAGCAAACCAAATCACATCACATCACATCACATCACATCTAGTGTTTTCTTTGATATTTTAAAACTGACGCTTTCACAGTGTGTCACAATATGATAAGAATGATGTATGATCTAAGGTTTTCCCGGCGTACAGAAATCTTGAATATTTCTCGGGTATTCAGACAGGTAGCATCATTCAAAAGGCGTGATATTTCAGAAAGCCGACTTCTTGCCATCTTCAGGCGTTCTTGATGAAACACCAAGAACTCCTTTAGATGGCAAGAAGTCGGATTGCTGAAATGTTGTGCTTTTTGGATTACGCTACCTGGCTGAATACCCGAGAAATTTTCAAGAATGATGTACTTCATTTTTCATGGAACACACTCCCAGCCTGCATCCCCACAAAAACAATAATATTCTGTAAATGCTCAAGATATTTCATGTAGACATTCACTGTGCAATTCAAATGTGTCATGTGATGTTCACACTGTTTCACTGCCAATGTTCGTCAATAGGCGGGTCCCACTACACTGTCTCTATTAAACTTGTTCTAGGAAAAGTGTTGGTAACCTTGATTTTGACCCAGTCATGTGCTGTTTGTATTTGTGCTATTTATTTCCCAAAACACAAGAAATCTGAGATGAATCACTAACTGTTCTGTCTGCTGCACCACAACACATTACACCTGTGTGTATTGTTCGCTTTTGGCATACTATGAGTGGAAGTAAAGAAACTGCCTTTTACCCCAACCTGCTCAAAACAATGAAGTTAACAATTCCAATGAACTCACCATTACACTGTTGGAAGTCCCCATTTAAATACTGATCACTCTAGCTTCTATTACTGTACTCTGACAGATAATAAATGAAAGTTCTGTAGCTCATATGGTTAAGGTATTTAAAATTAAATATGGTTTCAGCTTCATAATGTCCATAAAATTAACAGACACTTAACACAATACACGAAATGAAAATGACCTCTTGCCACAACTAAGGCTTGCCAAGTATTGTCACTTTTATTACACTCACTGTAAACTTATCATGTGTGAAGATCCTGAGGTTTCACATCTAATTACTCACATTGGTATCCACTAATGCACAACACTTATACTTTCAATACACACAGTGATGGATCTACACACTGTAACTATCTACAACATTCATAAGTCTCTAGAAGGAGCTTCAATTTTAATAACCTCAATGGCTCACGTGACATTAAGATACTAGCAGGCTGTCTATCATCTATCTGTATAGTTCCACCACACACTGGATGTCCTCTAAATCCTTAAGAGTTTGAAGCAGTAAGGAATAGCAAAACAGAAATGTGGTCCTATAGAACTTTCACACACATTCTCCCGAAATTTTGTAGTTCATTACCCCATTACCCAAATAATAAAAGTACATTTACTCTGACACAGTACCAACCGGGGCACTTCCTTTCTTACGAGGTTACTTACTTCTAATCTATAGGAAATAAATGAATGACACAGTCAAATATTTCAACTTCAAAAGAAACATTCCTGAACCAGTTAATCAAGTCACATGCTGAGGAATGCAAGTTAAGATTACACTTGCCAACCACGACCGAATTCGGATCAAGTATGCTTTCTCCAAGTTGTCTCTGCAACCAGCGACCATAAGGTCTGCCACAGACAGTGGAATTTCGAAGTACTCACCATACAATCGTGTTTGTAACTTCAAAAGGAATCACATGCAAGAAACCTCAACTTAAATCTTCACACGCAAGTCTCATCTGATTGAGATCAAACACCCTCCTCCCGCACTACCTGTGCAGTCTCTGACCATGAGGTAACGCGAGACAATTTAATTTCGAAGCACTCACCATATATTCCAGTCTGTCCCTTCAAAAGGAATCACACGCAAGAAACCTCATATTAAATCTCCACACGAAAGTGTCATCTGATTCAGATCAAACACGCACCTCCAACACTACCTCTGCAGACACCGACGATGAGGTCACGTGAGACAGGGAATTCCGAAGTACTCATCATATATCGTGATTGTCTTTTCAAAAGAAATCATATGCAAGACACCTCAACATAAATCACCTCACGCAAGTCTCATCTGATTCAGATCAAACACCCCCCTATCACACTATCTGAGCAGTCTCTGACCATGAGGTAACACGAGACAATTTAATTTCGAAGTAGTAACCAAATATTCCCGTCTGTCCCTTCAAAAGAAATCACATGCAAGACTCCTCAACTAAAATCACCATGCACAAGTCTCATTTGATACAGATCAAACACCCTCCCCCCACACTACCTGCGCAGTCACCGACGATGAGGTCACATGAGACAATGGAATTTCGAAGTACTCACCATATATCGTGTTTGTCATTTCAAAAGAAATCTTATGCAAGACACCTCAACTTAAATCTCCATCTGATTGCATCTGATTCAGATCAGAAACCCTCCACCCACATTATTTGTGCAGTCCCCAACCATCAGGTAACCGCAGACAATTTAATTTCGAAGTACTAACCATATATTCCTGTCTGTCCCTTCAAAAAAATTCACTTGCAAGACACCTCAACTTAATTCTCCACACGAAAGTCTCATCTGATTCAGATCAACCACTCTCCTCCCATACTACCTGTGCAGTCACCGATGATGAGGTAATGGGAGGCAATGGAATCTTGAAGTACTCACTATATAATCGTTTTTTACCCTTAAAGAAATCACATGCAAGAAACCTCAACTTAAATGTCCAATCGCAAGTCTCATCAGATTCAGGTTAAACTAGCTTCTCCCACACAACCTGTGCAGTCACTGACGATGAGGTCACGTGAGACAATGGAATTTTGAAGTACTCACCATATATCGTGTTTGTCTTTTCAAAAGAAATCATATGCAAGACACCACAACTTAAATCTCCACACGCAAGTATCATCTGATTCAGATCAAACACTCTCCTCCCACACTATTTGTGCAGTTTCTGACCATGAGGTAAATGGAAAGAATTTAATTTCGAAGTACTCACCATATATTCCTGTCTGTCCCCTCAAAAGAAATCACATGCAAGACACCTCAACTTAAATCTCCACACGCAAGTCTCATCGGATACGAATCAAACAACCTCCTCCCACACTATCTGTGCAGTTTCTGACCATGAGTTAAACGGAGAGAATTTAATTTCCAAGTGCTCACCATATATTCCTGTCTGTCCCTTCAAAAGAAATCACATGCAAGACACCTCAACTTAAATATCCACACACAAGTCTCATCTGATTCACATCAAACACCTTCCTCCCACACTATCTGTGTAGTCTCCGACCATGAGGTAACTGGATACAATTTAATTTAGAAGTTCTAACTATATATTCCTGTCTGTCTCTTCAAAAAAAATCACACGCAAGAAACCTCAACTTAAATCTCCACACGCAAGTCTCATCTGATTCAGATCAAATCGCTTCTCCAACACTACCTTTGCAGTCACCGACAATGAGGTCACGTGAGACAATGGAATTTCGAAGTACTCGTCATAAATCATGTTTTTCTTTTCAAAAGAAAACATATGTAAGACACCTCAACTTAAATCTCCACACGCAAGCCTCATCTGATTCAGATCAACCACGCTCCTCCCACACTACCTGTGAAGTCACCGATGATGAGGTAATGGGAGGCAATGGAATTTTGAAGTACTCACTATATATTCGTTTTTTACCCTTAAAGAAATCACATGCAAGAAACCTCAACTTAAATCTCCACACGCAAGTCTCATCAGATTCAGGTTAAACTAGCTTCTCCCACACTATCTGTGCAGTTTCTGACCATGAGGTAAACGGAGAAAATTTAATTTCGAAGTACTCACCATATATTCCTGTCCGTCCCTTCAAAAGAAATCACATGCAAGACACCTCAACTTAAATCTCCACACGCAAGTCTCTTCTCCTTCAGATCAAACACCCTCCAACCACACTATCTTAGCAGTCTCTGACCATTAGGTAACATAAGACAATTTAATTTCGAAGTAGTAACCATATTTTCCTGTCTGTCCCTTCAAAATAAATCACTACCAAGACACCTCAACTTAAATCTCCACATGCAAGTCTCATCTGATTGAGATCAAACACCCTCCTGCCACACTATCTGTGCAGTCTCCAACCATGAGGTAACCGGAGACAATCTAATTTCAAATTACCATCACCATATTCCTGACTGTCCCTTCAAAAGATATCACATGCAAGGCACCTCAACTTAAATCTCCACACGCAAGTCTAATCTGATTCAGATCAAACACCTTCCTCCCACACTATCTGTGTAGTCTCCGACAATGTGGTAACCGGATACAATTTAATTTCGAAGTACTAACCATATATTCCTGTCTGCCCCTTCGAAGGATATCACATGCAAGACACCTCAACTTAAATCTCCACACGCAAGTCTCATCGGATACGGATCAAACAACCTCCTCCCACACTATCTGTGCAGTTTCTGACCATGAGGTAAACGGAGAGAATTTAATTTCGAAGTGCTAACCATATATTCCTGTATGTCCCTTCAAAAGAATTCACATGCAAGACACCTCAACTTAAATCTCCACACACAAGTCTCATCTGATTCAGATCAAACACGCTTCTCCCACACTATTGTGCAGTCACCGACGATGCGGCCATGGCAGGCAATGGAATTTTGAAGTACTCACTATATATTCGTTTTCGTCCGGCAAAAGAAATCACACGCAAGAAACCTCAACTTAAATCTCCACACACAAGTCTCATCTGATTCACATCAAACACCTTCCTCCCACACTATCTGTACACACTCCGACCATGAGGTAACTGGATACAATTTCATTTAGAAGTAATAACCACGTATTCCTATCTGCCCCTTCAAAAGAAATCACATGCATGACACCTCAACTTAAATCTCCACCTTCAGGTTTCATCTGATTCAGATCAAACACGCTCTTCCCACACTATCTGTGCAGTCACCGGCGATGAGGTCATGGGAAGCAATGAAATTTTGAAGCACTCACTAGATATTCATTTTTGACCCTTCAAAAGAACTCAAACGCAAGAAACCTCAACTTAAATCTCCACCTTCAGGTTTCATCTGATTCAGATCAAACACGCTCTTCCCACACTATCTGTGCAGTCACCGGCGATGAGGTCATGGGAAGCAATGAAATTTTGAAGCACTCACTAGATATTCATTTTTGACCCTTCAAAAGAAATCAAACGCAAGAAACCTCGACTTAAATCTCCACACACAAGTCTCATCTGATTCAGATCAACCACGCTCCTCCCACACTACCTGTGCAGTCACCGTTGATGAGGTAATGGGAGGCAATGAAATTTTGAAGTACTCACTATATATTCGTATTTGACCCTTAATGAAATGACATGCAAGAAACCTCAACTTAAATCTCCACACGCAAGTCTCATCTGAATCAGATGAAACACGCTTCTCCCACACTACCTGTGCAGTCACCGATGATGAGGTTATGGGAGGCAGTGGAATTTTGAAGTACTCACTATATATTCGTTTTTGACCCTTAAAGAAATGACATGCAAGAAACCTCAAGTTAAATCTCCACACGCAAATCTCATCAGATTCAGGTTAAACTAGCTTCTCCCACACAACCTGTGCAGTCACTGACGAAGAGGTCACGTGAGACAATGGAATTTCGAAGTACCCACCATATATCGTGTTTGTCTCTTCAAAAGAAATCATATGGAAGACACCTCATATTAAATCTCCACACGGAAGTCTCATCTCCTTCAGATCAAACCCCCTCCTACCACACTATCTGAGCAGTCTCCGACCATGAGGTAACTGGAGAGAATCTAATTTCAAATCACTATCATATATTCCTGACTGTCCCTTCAAAAGAAATCACATGCAAGGCACCTCAACTTAAATCTTCACACGCAAGTCTAATCTCATTCAGATCAAACACCTTCCTCCCACACTGTCTGTGTACTCTCCGACAATGTGGTAACCGGATACAATTTAATTTCGAAGTACTAACCATATATTCCTGTCTGCCCCTTCAAAAGAAATCACTTGCAAGATACCTCAACTTAATTCGCCACACGCAAGTCTCATCTGATTCAGGTCAAACACGCTTCTCCCTTACTACCTATGCAGTCACCGATGATGAGGCCATGGGAGGCAATGGAATTTTGAAGTACTCAGTATATATTCGTTTTTTCCCCTTCAAAAGAAATCACACACCTGAAACCTCAACTGAAGTCTCCACACGCAAGTCTCATCTGATTCAGATCAAACACCCTCCTCCCACACTATCTGTGCAGTCTCCGACCTTGAGGTCATGGAAGGGAATGGAATTTTGAAGTACTCACTACATAATCGTTTTTGTCCCTTCAAAAGAAATAACACGCAAGAAACCTCAACTTAAATCTCCACACGCAAGTCTCATCGGATACGAATCAAACAACCTCCTCCCACACTATCTGTGCAGTTTCTGACCATGAGGTAAACGGAGAGAATTTAATTCCCAAGTGCTCACCATATATTCCTGTCTGTCCCTTCAAAAGAAATCACATGCAAGACACCTCAACTTAAATATCCACACACAAGTCTCATCTGATTCACATCAAACACCTTCCTCCCACACTATCTGTGTAGTCTCCGACCATGAGGTAACTGGATACAATTTAATTTAGAAGTTCTAACTATATATTCCTGTCTGTCTCTTCAAAAAAAATCACACGCAAGAAACCTCAACTTAAATCTCCACACGCAAGTCTCATCTGATTCAGATCAAATCGCTTCTCCAACACTACCTTTGCAGTCACCGACAATGAGGTCACGTGAGACAATGGAATTTCGAAGTACTCGTCATAAATCATGTTTTTCTTTTCAAAAGAAAACATATGCAAGACACCTCAACTTAAATCTCCACACGCAAGCCTCATCTGATTCAGATCAACCACGCTCCTCCCACACTACCTGTGAAGTCACCGATGATGAGGTAATGGGAGGCAATGGAATTTTGAAGTACTCACTATATATTCGTTTTTTACCCTTAAAGAAATCACATGCAAGAAACCTCAACTTAAATCTCCACACGCAAGTCTCATCAGATTCAGGTTAAACTAGCTTCTCCCACACTATCTGTGCAGTTCCTGAGCATGAGGTAAACGGAGAGAATTTAATTTCGAAGTACTCACCATATATTCCTGTCAGTCCCTTCAAAAGAAATCACATGCAAGACACCACAACTTAAATCTCCACACGCAAGTATCATCTGATTCAAATCAAACACGGTTCTCCCATACTACCTTTGCAGTCACCGACGATAAGGTCATGTGACACAATGGAGTTTCGAAGTACTCATCATGTAACGTGTTTGTCTTTTCAAAAGAAATCATATGTAAGACACCTCAACTTAAATATCCGCATGCAAGCCTCATCTGATTCACATCAACCACACTCCTCCCACACTACCTGTGCAGTTACTGATGATGAGGTAATGGGAGGCAATAGAATTTTGAAGTACTCACTATATATTCGTTTTTGACCCTTAAAGAAATCACATGCAAGAAATCTCAACTTAAAGCTCCACACGCAAGTCTCATCTGATTCAGGTCAACCACTCTCCTCCGACATGACCTGTGCAGTCACCGATAATGAGGAAATGGGAGGCAATGGAATTTTGAAGTACTCACTATATGTTCGTTTTTGACCCTTAAAGAAATGACATGCAAAAAACATCAACTTAAATCTCCACACGCAAGTCTCATCTCCTTCAGATCAAACACCCTCCAACCACACTATCTGAGCAGTCTCTGACCATGAGGTACCATGAGACAATTTAATTTCGAAGTACTAACCATATATTCCTGTCTGTCCCTTCGAAATAAATCACATGCAAGACACCTCAACTTAAATCTCCACACGCAAGTCTAATCTCATTCAGATCAAACACCTTCCTCCCACACTATCTGCGTAGTCTCCGACCATGTTGTAACCGGATACAATTTAATTTGGAAGTACTAACCATATATTCCTGTCTGCCTCTTCGAAAGATATCACATGCAAGACACCTCAACTTAAATCTCCACACGCAAGTCTCATCTGATTCAGATCAAACACGCTTCGCCCACACTACTGTGCAGTCACCGACGATGAGGCCATGGGAGGCAATGGAAATTTGAAGTACTCACTATATATTCGTTTTTTATCCTTACAGAAATCACATGCAAGAAACCTCAACTTAAATCTCCACACGCAAATCTCATCAGATTCAGGTTAAACTAGCTTCTCCCACACAACCTGCGCAGTCACTGATGATAAGGTCACGTGAGACAATGGAATTTCGAAGTACTCACCATATATCGTGTTTTTCTTTTCAAAAGAAATCATATGCAAGACACCTCAACTTAAATCTCCACACGCAAGTCTCATCTGATTCAGATCAAACACCCTCCTCCCACACTATCTGTGCAGTTTCTGACCATGAGGTAAACGGAGAAAATTTAATTTCGAAGTACTCACCATATATTCCTGTCCGTCCCTTCAAAAGAAATCACATGCAAGACACCTCAACTTAAATCTCCACACGCAAGTCTCATCTCCTTCAGATCAAACACCCTCCAACCACACTATCTTAGCAGTCTCTGACCATTAGGTAACATAAGACAATTTAATTTCGAAGTAGTAACCATATTTTCCTGTCTGTCCCTTCAAAATAAATCACTACCAAGACACCTCAACTTAAATCTCCACATGCAAGTCTCATCTGATTGAGATCAAACACCCTCCTGCCACACTATCTGTGCAGTCTCCAACCATGAGGTAACCGGAGACAATCTAATTTCAAATTACCATCACCATATTCCTGACTGTCCCTTCAAAAGATATCACATGCAAGGCACCTCAACTTAAATCTCCACACGCAAGTCTAATCTGATTCAGATCAAACACCTTCCTCCCACACTATCTGCGTAGTCTCCGACAATGTGGTAACCGGATACAATTTAATTTCGAAGTACTAACCATATATTCCTGTCTGCCCCTTCGAAAGATATCACATGCAAGACACCTCAACTTAAATCTCCACACGCAAGTCTCATCTGATTCAGATCAAACACGCTTCGCCCACACTACTGTGCAGTCACCGACGATGAGGCCATGGGAGGCAATGGAAATTTGAAGTACTCACTATATATTCGTTTTTTATCCTTACAGAAATCACATGCAAGAAACCTCAACTTAAATCTCCACACGCAAATCTCATCAGATTCAGGTTAAACTAGCTTCTCCCACACAACCTGCGCAGTCACTGATGATCAGGTCACGTGAGACAATGGAATTTCGAAGTACTCACCATATATCGTGTTTTTCTTTTCAAAAGAAATCATATGCAAGACACCTCAACTTAAATCTCCACACGCAAGTCTCATCTGATT
Organism: Schistocerca serialis cubense; assembly: GCF_023864345.2. NCBI lineage: Eukaryota > Metazoa > Arthropoda > Insecta > Orthoptera > Acrididae > Schistocerca > Schistocerca serialis. Next base: position 555,865,888 of record NC_064640.1, read on the forward strand.
CAGATCAAACACCCTCCTCCCACACTATCTGTGCAGTTTCTGACCATGAGGTAAACGGAGAAAATTTAATTTCGAAGTACTCACCATATATTCCTGTCCGTCCCTTCAAAAGAAATCACATGCAAGACACCTCAACTTAAATCTCCACACGCAAGTCTCATCTCCTTCAGATCAAACACCCTCCAACCACACTATCTTAGCAGTCTCTGACCATTAGGTAACATAAGACAATTTAATTTCGAAGTAGTAACCATATTTTCCTGTCTGTCCCTTCAAAATAAATCACTACCAAGACACCTCAACTTAAATCTCCACATGCAAGTCTCATCTGATTGAGATCAAACACCCTCCTGCCACACTATCTGTGCAGTCTCCAACCATGAGGTAACCGGAGACAATCTAATTTCAAATTACCATCACCATATTCCTGACTGTCCCTTCAAAAGATATCACATGCAAGGCACCTCAACTTAAATCTCCACACGCAAGTCTAATCTGATTCAGATCAAACACCTTCCTCCCACACTATCTGCGTAGTCTCCGACAATGTGGTAACCGGATACAATTTAATTTCGAAGTACTAACCATATATTCCTGTCTGCCCCTTCGAAGGATATCACATGCAAGACACCTCAACTTAAATCTCCACACGCAAGTCTCATCGGATACGGATCAAACAACCTCCTCCCACACTATCTGTGCAGTTTCTGACCATGAGGTAAACGGAGAGAATTTAATTTCGAAGTGCTCACCATATATTCCTGTCTGTCCCTTCAAAAGAAATTACATGCAAGACACCTCAACTTAAATCTCCAGACGCAAGTCTCATCTGATTCAGATCAAACACGCTTCTCCCACACTATTGTGCAGTCACCGACGATGCGGCCATGGCAGGCAATGGAATTTTGAATACTCACTATATATTCGTTTTCGTCCGGCAAAAGAAATCACACGCAAGAAACCTCAACTTAAATCTCCACACACAAGTCTCATCTGATTCACATCAAACACCTTCCTCCCACACTATCTGTACAGACTCCGACCATGAGGTAACTGGATACAATTTCATTTAGAAGTAATAACCACGTATTCCTATCTGCCCCTTCAAAAGAAATCACATGCATGACACCTCAACTTAAATCTCCACCTTCAGGTTTCATCTGATTCAGATCAAACACGCTCTTCCCACACTATCTGTGCAGTCACCGGCGATGAGGTCATGGGAAGCAATGAAATTTTGAAGCACTCACTAGATATTCATTTTTGACCCTTCAAAAGAAATCAAACGCAAGAAACCTCAACTTAAATCTCCACCTTCAGGTTTCATCTGATTCAGATCAAACACGCTCTTCCCACACTATCTGTGCAGTCACCGGCGATGAGGTCATGGGAAGCAATGAAATTTTGAAGCACTCACTAGATATTCATTTTTGACCCTTCAAAAGAAATCAAACGCAAGAAACCTCAACTTAAATCTACACACGCAAGTCTCATCTGATTCAGATCAAACACGCTTCTCCCTTACTACCCATGCAGTCACCGATGATGAGGCCATGGGAGGCAATGGAATTTTGAAGTACTCAGTATATATTCGTTTTTTCCCCTTCAAAAGAAATCACACGCATGAAACCTCAACTGAAATCTCCACACGCAAGTCTCATCTGATTCAGATCAAACACCCTCCTCCCACACTATCTGTGCAGTTTCCGACCATGAGGTCATGGGAGGGAATGGAATTTTGAAGTACTCACTATATATTCGTTTTTGTCCCTTAAAAAGAAATCACACGCAAGAAACCTCGACTTAAATCTCCACACACAAGTCTCATCTGATTCAGATCAACCACGCTCCTCCCACACTACCTGTGCAGTCACCGTTGATGAGGTAATGGGAGGCGATGAAATTTTGAAGTACTCACTATATATTCGTTTTTGACCCTTAATGAAATGACATGCAAGAAACCTCAACTTAAATCTCCACACGCAAGTCTCATCTGATTCAGATGAAACACGCTTCTCCCACACTACCTGTGCAGTCACCGATGATGAGGTTATGGGAGGCAGTGGAATTTTGAAGTACTCACTATATATTCGTTTTTGACCCTTAAAGAAATGACATGCAAGAAACCTCAAGTTAAATCTCCACACGCAAATCTCATCAGATTCAGGTTAAACTAGCTTCTCCCACACAACCTGTGCAGTCACTGGCGAAGAGGTCACGTGAGACAATGGAATTTCGAAGTACCCACCATATATCGTGTTCGTCTCTTCAAAAGAAATCATATGGAAGACACCTCAAATTAAATCTCAACACGGAAGTCTCATCTTCTTCACATCAAACCCCCTCCTACCACACTATCTGAGCAGTCTCCGACCATGAGGTAACCAGAGAGAATCTAATTTCAAATCGCTATCATATATTCCTGACTGTCCCTTCAAAAGAAATCACATGCAAGGCACCTGAACTTAAATCTTCACACGCAAGTCTAATCTCATTCAGATCAAACACCTTCCTCCCACACTGTCTGTGTACTCTCCGACAATGTGGTAACCGGATACAATTTAATTTCGAAGTACTAACCATATATTCCTGTCTGCCCCTTCAAAAGAAATCACTTGCAAGATACCTCAACTTAAATCGCCACACGCAAGTCTCATCTGATTCAGGTCAAACACGCTTCTCCCTTACTACCTATGCAGTCACCGATGATGAGGCCATGGGAGGGAATGGAATTTTGAAGTACTCAGTATATATTCGTTTTTTCCCCTTCAAAAGAAATCACACACCTGAAACCTCAACTGAAGTCTCCACACGCAAGTCTCATCTGATTCAGATCAAACACCCTCCTCCCACACTATCTGTGCAGTCTCCGACCTTGAGGTCATGGAAGGGAATGGAATTTGGAAGTACTCACTACATAATCGTTTTTGTCCCTTCAAAAGAAATCACACGCAAGAAACCTCAACTTAAATCTCCACACGCAAGTCTCATCTGATTCAGATCAAACACCCTCCTCCCACACTATCTGTGCAGTCTCTGACCATGACGTAACCGGAGACAATTTAATTACGAAGTACTAACCATATATTCCTGTCTGTCCCTTCAAAACAATTCACTTGCAAGACACCTCAACTTAAATCGCCACACGCAAGTCTCATCTGATTCAGATCAAACCCGCTTCTCCCTTACTACCTATGCAGTCACCGATGATGAGGCCGTGGGAGGCAACGGAATTTCGAAGTACTCATCATGTATCGTGTTTGTCTTTTCAAAAGAAATCATATGCAAGACACCTCAATTTAAATCTCCACACGCAAGATTCATCTGATTCAGATCAAACACCCTCCTCCCACACTATCTGTGCAGTCTCCGACCATGAGGCCATGGGAAGCAATGGAATTTTGAGGTACTCACTATATATTCGTTTTTGTCCATTCAAAAGACATCAAATGCAAGAAATCTCAACTTAAATCTGCACACAGAAGACTCATTTGCTTCAGATCAAACACGCTTCTCCCACACTACCTTTGCAGTCACCGAAGATGAGGTCATGTGACACAATGGAATTTAGAAGTAATCATCATGTATCGTGTTTGTCTTTTCACAAGAAATCATATGTAAGACACCTCAACTTAAATCTCCGCATGCAAGCCTCATCTGATTCACATCAACCACGCTCATCCCACACTACTTGTGCAGTTACTGATGATGAGGTAATGGGAGGCAATAGAATTTTGAAGTACTCACTATATATTCGTTTTTGACCCTTAAAGAAATCACATGCAAGAAACCTCAACTTAAAGCTCCACACGCAAGTCTCATCTGATTCAGATCAAACACGCTTCTCCCACACTACTGTGCAGTCACCGACGATGAGGCCATGGGAGGCAATGGAAATTTGAAGCACTCACTATATATTCGTTTTCGTCCGTTCAAAAGAAATCACACGCAAGAAACCTCAACTTAAATCTCCACACGCAAGTCTCATCTGATTCACTTCAAACACGCTTCTCCAACACTACCTCTGCAGTCACCGACAATGAGGTCACATGAGACAATGGAGTTTCGAAGTACTCGTCATAAATCGTGTTTTTCTTTTCAAAAGAAATCATATGCAAGACACCTCAACTTAAATCTCCACACGCAAGTCTCAACTGATTCAGATCAACCACGCTCCACCCACACTACCTGTGCAGTCACCGTTGATGAGGTAATGGGAGGCAATGGAATCTTGAAGTACTCACTATATATTCGTTTTTTACCCTTACAGAAATCACATGCAAGAAACATCAACTTAAATCTCCACACGCAAGTCTCATCAGATTCAGGTTAAACTAGCTTCTCCCACACAACCTGTGCAGTCACTGATGATGAGGTCACGTGAGACAATGGAATTTCGAAGTACTCACCATATATCGTGTTTTTCTTTTCAAAAGAAATCATATGCAAGACATCTCAACTTAAATCTCCACACGCAAGTCTCATCTGATTCAGATCAAACACCCTCCTCCCATACTATCTGAGCAGTTTCTGACCATGAGGTAAACGGAGAGAAATTAATTTCGAAGAACTCACCATATATTCCTGTCCGTCCCTTCAAAAGAAATCACATGCAAGACACCTCAAGTTAAATCCCCACAGGCAAGTCTCATCTCCTTCAGATCAAACACCCTCCAACCACACTATCTTAGCAGTCTCCAACCATGAGGTAACCGGACACAATCTAATTTCAAATTACTATCACCATATTCCTGACTGTCCCTTCAAAAGAAATCACATGCAAGGCATCTCAACTTAAATCTCCACACGCAAGTCTAATCTGATTCAGATCAAACACCTTCCTCCCACACTATCTGTGTAGTCTCCGACAATGTGGTAACCGGATACAATTTAATTTCGAAGTACTAACCATATATTCCTGTCTGCCCCTTCGAAAGATATCACATGCAAGACACCTCAGCTTAAATCTCCACACGCAAGTCTCATCGGATACGGATCAAACAACCTCCTCCCACACTATCTGTGCAGTTTCTGACCATAAGGTAAACGGAGAGAATTTAATTTCGAAGTGCTCACCATATATTCCTGTCTGTCCCTTCAAAAGAAATCACATGCAAGACACCTCAACTTAAATCTCCACACGCAAGTCACATCTGATTCATATCAAACACGCTTCTCCCACACTATTGTGCAGTCACCGACGATGCGGCCATGGCAGGCAATGGAATTTTGAAGTACTCACTATATATTCGTTTTCGTCCAGCAAAAGAAATCACACGCAAGAAACCTTAACTTAAATCTCCACACGCAAGTCTCATCTGATGCACATCAAACACCTTCCTCCCACACTATCTGTGCAGTCTCCGACCATTAGGTAACCGGATACAATTTAATTTAGAAGTACTAACCATATATTCCGGTCTGTCCCTTCAAAAAAAATCACATGCAAGACACCTCAACTTAAATCGCCACACGCAAGTCTCATCTGATTCAGGTCAAACACGCTTCTCCCTTACTACCTATGCAGTCACTGATGATGAGGCCATGGGAGGCAATGGAATTTTGAAGTACTCAGTATATATTCGTTTTTTCCGCTTCAAAAGAAATCACACGCCTGAAACCTCAACTGAAGTCTCCACACGCAAGTCTCATCTGATTCAGATCAAACCCACTTCTCCCTTACTACCTATGCAGTCACCGATGATGAGGCCGTGGGAGGCAATGGAATTTCGAAGTACTCATCATGTATCGTGTTTGTCTTTTCAAAAGAAATCATATGCAAGACACCTCAATTTAAATCTCCACACGCAAGATTCATCTGATTCAGATCAAACACCCTCCTCCCACACTATCTGTGCAGTCTCCAACCATGAGGCCATGGGAGGCAATGAAATTTTGAAGTACTCACTAGATATTCGTTTTTGTCCATTCAAAAGAAATCACATGCAAGAAACCTCAACTTAAATCTCCACACGCAAGTCTCATCAGATTCAGGTTAAACTAGCTTCTCCCACACTATCTGTGCAGTTTCTGAGCATGAGGTAAACGGAGAGAATTTAATTTCGAAGTACTCACCATATATTCCTGTCTGTCCCCTCAAAAGAAATCACATGCAAGACACCTCAACTTAAATCGCCACACGCAAGTCTCATCTGATTCAGGTCAAACACGCTTCTCCCTTACTACCTTTGCAGTCACTGATGATGAGGCCGTGGGAGGCAATGGAATTTTGAAGTACTCACTATATGTTCGTTTTTGACCCTTAAAGAAATGACATGCAAAAATCATCAACTTAAATCTCCACACGCAAGTCTCAGCTCCTTCAGATCAAACACCCTCCAACCACACTATCTGAGCAGTCTCTGACCATGAGGTACCATGAGACAATTTAATTTCGAAGTAGTAACCATATATTCCTGTCTGTCCCTTCAAAATAAATCACATGCAAGACACCTCAACTGAAATCTCCACACGCAAGTCTAATCTCATTCTGATCAAACACCTTCCTCCCATGCTATCTGTGTAGGCTCCGATCATGTTGTAACCGGATACAATTTAATTTTGAAGTACTAACCATATATTCCTGTCCGCCCCATCAAAAGAAATCATATGCAAAACACCTCAACTTAAATCTCCAGACGCAAGTCTCATCTGATTCAGACCAAACACCCTCCTCCCACACTATCTGGGTAGTTTCTGACCAAGAGCTAAATGAAGAGAATTTAATTTCAAAGTACTCACCATATATTCCTGTCTGTCCCTTCAAAAGAAATCACATGCAAGACACCTCAACTTCAATCTCCACACGCAAGTCTCATCTGATTCACATCAAACACGCTTCTCCCACACTACTGTGAATTCACCGACGATGAGGCCATGGGAGGCAATCGAAATTTGAAGTACTCACTATATATACGGTTTCGTCCGTTCAAAAGAAATCACACGCAAGAAACCTCAACTTAAATCTCCACACACAAGTCTCATCTGATTCACATCAAACACCTTCCTCCCACACTAGCTGCGCAGTCTCCGACCATGAGGTAACTGGATACAATTTAATTTAGAAGTATTAACCATATTTTCCTGTCTGTCTCTTCAAAAGAAATCACACGCAAGAAACCTCAACTTAGATCTCCACATGCAAGTCTCATCTGATTCAGATCAAACACGCTTCTCCAACACTACCTCTGCAGTCACCGACAATGAGGTCACGTGAGACAATGGAGTTTCGAAGGACTCGTCATAAATCGTGTTTTTCTTTTCAAAGGAAATCATATGCAAGACACCTCAACTTAAATCTCCACACGCTACTCTCAACTGATTCAGATCAACCACGCTCCACCCACACTACCTGTGCAGTCATCGTTGATGAGGTAATGGGAGGCAATGGAATTTTGAAGTACTCACTATATATTCGTTTTTGACCCTTAAAGAAATGACATGCAAGAAACCTCAACTTAATTCTCCACACGCAAGTCTCATCTGCTTCATTTCAAACACCCTCCTAGCACACTACCTGTGCAGTCTCCGACCATGAGGTAACCGGAGACAATCTAATTTCGAATTACTATCAAATATTCCTGACTGTCCCTTCAAAAGAAATCACGTGCAAGGCACCTCAACATAAATCTCCACACGCAAGTCTAATCTGATTCAGATGAAACACCTTCCTCCCACACTATCCGCGTAGTCTCCGACCATGTGGTAACCGGATACAATTTAATTCTGAAGTAATAACCATATAATCCTATCTGCCCCTTCAAAAGAAATCACATCCGAGAAACCTCAACTTAAATCTCCACAGGCAAGTCTAATCTGATTCAGATCAAACACCTTCCTCCCACACTATCTGTGTAGTCTCCGACAATGTGGTAACCGGATACAATTTAATTTCGAAGTACTAACCATATATTCCTGTCTGCCCCTTCGAAAGATATCACATGCAAGACACCTCAACTTAAATCTCCACACACAAGTCTCATCGGATTCGGATCAAACAACCTCCTCCCACACTATCTGTGCAGTTTCTGACCATGAGGTAAACGGAGAGAATTTAAATTCGATGTGCTCACCATATATTCCTGTCTGTCCCTTCAAAAGAAATCACATGCAAGACACCTCAACTTAAATCTCCACACGCAAGTCTCATCTGATTCAGATCAAACACGGTTCTCCCACACTACCTCTGCAGTCAGTCACCGACGATGAGGTCGTGTGAGACAATGGAATTTCGAAGTACGCATCATATATCGTGTTTGTCTTTTCAAAAGAAATCATATACAAGACACCTCGACTTAAATCTCCACACGCAAGTCTAATCTGATTCAGATCAAACACCTTCCTCCCACACTATCTGTGTAGTCTCCGACTATGTGGTAACCGGATACAATTTTATTTCGAAGTACTAACAATTTATTCCTGTCTGCTCCTTCAAAAGAAATCACATGTGAGACACCTCAACTTAAATCTCCACACGCAAATCTCGTGATTCAGATCAAACACGCTTCTCCCACACTACTGTGCAGTCACCGATGATGAGGCCATGGGAGGCAATGGAATTTTGAAGTACTCACCATATATTCGTTTTTTTACGTTCAAAAGAAATCACACGCAAGAAACCTCAACTTAAATCTCCACACACAAGTCTCATTTTATTCACATTAAACACCTTCCTCCCACACTATCTGTGCAGTCTCCGACCATGAGGTGACTGGATACAATTTAATTTTGAAGTACTAACCATATATTCCTGTGTGTACCTTCAAAGGCAATCACATGCATGACACCTCAACTTAAATCTCCACCTTCAGGTCTCATCTGATTCAGATCAAACACGCTCTTCCCACACTATCTGTGCAGTCACCGGCGATGAGGTCATGGGAAGCAATGAAATTTTGATGTACTCACTAGATATTCATTTTTGACCCTTCAAAAGAAATCAAACGCAAGAAACCTCAACTTAAATCTCCACACGCAAGTCTTATATGATGCACATCAAACACCTTCCTCCCACACTATCTGTGCAGTCTCCGACCATTAGGTAACCGGATACAATTTAATTTAGAAGTACTAACCATATATTCCTGTCTGTCCCTTCAAAAAAAATCACATGCAAGACACCTCAACTTAAATCGCCGCACGCAAGTCTCATCTGATTCAGATCAAACACGCTTCTCCCTTACTACCTATGCAGTCACCGATGATGAGGCCATGGGAGGCAATGGCATTTTCAAGTACTCAGTATATATTCGTTTTTTCCCCTTCAAAAGAAATCACACGCCAGAAACCTCAACTGAAACCTCCACACGTAAGTCTCATCTGATTCAGATCAAACACCCTCCTCCCACACTATCTGTGCAACTCCGACCATGAGGTCATGGGAGGGAATGGAATTTTGAAGTACTCACTATATATTCGTTTTTGTCCCGTCACAAGAAATCACACGCAAGAAACCTCAACTTAAATCTCCACACGCAAGTCTCATCTGATTCAGATCAAACACCCTCCTCCCACACTATCTGTGCAGTCTCCGACCATGAGGTAACCGGAGACAATTTAATTTCTAAGTACTGACCATATATTCCTGTCTGTCCCTTCAAAAGGAATCACATGCAAGACACCTCAACTTAAATCTCCACACACAAGTCTCATCTGATTCAGATCAACCATGCTCCTCCCACACTACCTGTGCAGTCACTGATGATGAGGTCATGGGAGGCAATGGAATTTTGAAGTACTCACTATATATTCGTTTTTGACCCTTAAAGGAATCATATGCAAGACACCTCAACTTAAATCTCCACACGCAAGTACCATCTGATTCAGATCAAACCCGCTCCTCCCCCACTATCTGTGCAGTCTCCGACCATGAGGTCACGTGAGTCAATGGAAATTCAAAGTACCGACCATTTATACATGCTTATCTGTTCAAAAGAAATCACATGCAAGCCTCATCTGAATTTGGATCAAGCACACACTGTCCACACTGTCTGTGCAGCCAGTGATCTTAACATCGCCGAAAACAATGGAATTTCAAATCAGTAATGATGCCTGCTTGCCCGTTTAAAAGAAATCACACGTAAGTAACCTCAACTTAATTCTACACTTCACTTATATGTAATTTAAACTTCAATCATGCATTAGCAAGCCTGGGTACAAAACATACACAGTGTGTAAGGCAGAGGTGCATTGTTTCAACTTGTTCCTACTGAATTTTCCAACATAATAAAAAAAAAAATAATAATAATAATCACACTCTCACATTCTTGCAATATTTCCTAAATGGGACCAGATCAGTGTGAAATCTGAACTAAGTATAACATATACAGTACCCTCACCAACAGCAAAATTAGTGGAGCAGGTACTGAAGTATGAAAGTAGCAAGGCAGATCCCCAGACAGCAGAAGGACATTCAAACATCCATAGTTTACCACACCTGTGAAACTATACACATTTTGGACCCCACACTTCTGCTTTGCTATCCATAGACGAAAATTCAGGCTGGCAACAGCTTGAGACTGCTTAAATGTATTCACTGAGGCAACGAGGACACTTTAAGATCATCAAAGGATGCGCACTGAAAAATAAAACAAGAAAGTTTTTCCATCATCCATAGCTAACATGTGGAACTTCTGAAATATAATGAAATTATGTGCACAAATCATGACCTGATGCTCCAGCTGCAGTGAATGAAAACGAAATGTGAAGCCCTTCAAAATTATATTTGCATCCAGCTAACATTAACTCAAATTATATTCTGTACTGAAACATTTAGATCATTGCTGATTTCATTCACGATGTTCCTTGTTTGTGGTGAACATGCACTTTTTATGACTCAATTCTATATCACTACAAATGTATTTCCTATTATAACCATTCAATGTATCACATATATGATGAGTGAAACAAATTTTTGACACACTTCTATATCCCTAGGAATGAGTTTCCTATTACTACCATTCAATGTAACATTATATGACGAGGGAAACAAATCTCACCACATTGAGTGTTTTCTTCCACATTTTAACACAGATGATTCACGGTACATGACAACATAATAAAGACGACATATTTTGTTTTAATAAAACCCACTCCCAGCTTCCCTCCTGATGCAAACAATTGTATTTTATAAATGCCCAAGATATTTCATGTACACATTTATTGTGAAAGTAACTATCAAATGTGTCATGTGATGTTCACACTGTTTCACTGGCATTGTTCCTCACCACTGGAGACAAACAAAAAAAGTGATGATAACTTCCCTTCTGAACAAGTCAAATGCTGTTAGTCTTTGGCCTATTTATTTCCAACACTACAAGAAATCTGACACACACCACTGATTATTCGGCCCACTGTCACACAACACATTATTTCTCCGTGTGTCATTCACTTCTGGTGCGTTACAAGTGAAAGTAAAGACACTGTCTCTTACACAACCTGTTCAAAACATTGAAGCTCACCATTTCAATGAAATCACCATCACAATGTTGAAAATCTTCATTTAACCACAGTTCGATCTGTCTTCTGTAACTCTTCTCTGACAGATCGTAAATGAAGGTTCCACAGTTCATGTGGTTAACATATTAAAAATGATTTGAAGTCACAGCTTTATGAAGTCTACAAAATTAACACACACTTAATAAACTCAAAAAACTGTGGCACAGCATGAAGGGAGACAAGTATTATCACTGTTATTAGTACTGACTAGTCTGCAGTCATGTGTGAAGATTATACGTTTTCACAATTTTTTACTCACTTTGGCGTTTATTAATGCACAACACACTCGCTTAGAATACACACTGAGCTGTTTCTGCATCCTTTGACTACATACGAAATTCAGCCACCATCAGAAGGAGCTTCAGGTCTATTAACGTCACTGACACATGTGGCTTTCTGCTAATAGCTGACTGTCTAAGGTCTATGTGCACAGTTCCATTATGCACTTTGTGTATGTGATGGGAATAGCACATTTCACCACAACTATCTCCTCAAATCACGTTTATAAAGTGCACATATAACGGGAGAAAATTGAATGTCCCTGTGTGCACCATACAGAAAATAGTGAAATATCAGTGGATGGAAATTCTGAGTGAAAAATCTGTAGCTAATTGATGTACATTTTTTAACTAAATGGACATACACTGGGAAATCCATAATCAAAATCACTGGTAGACCTCCTGCTTACTCACCTTAGTACTAAATTCTATTTATGTATTCATGTCTACCTAATTCCTCCTTCAAAATCACCTCTAAAAAAAATTCACATTGCACTATTTACCACTTCCATCAACTCAAGCCAACTGATTATTTGGAGGTTTCACTCAGATTAGTAACAGCATTCCTATCCACTGTATCATATACTAAGAATATGTTTTTTATCTGTTTACTGTCATGTTACACATGTGAATCGCACACAACATCCCACACGAACTACTGAACAATTTTTCTTTACACTATGCAACACAACTTCACTATATAACATCGCACCAGTTTTAACACTGCCACCTCACAAGCTTCTTCACATATCAACAAGGTGTCACAAGTGATTCGTTCATCACATCAAATCACCAACTGCACTGTTCACTACATTACTGAGCACAGCACTGCAACCACTCTGGGATACCCCAAGTGAAAATAACTGAACCTGATACTGCATAAACTTAGACAACAGCATGTCTTTCAAGACCTTACCACCCACGGCATAAGAAAGCCTGTTTTAATTTTGATCAGTGATTCCCCTCAATTCATTCTGTTAAACATACAATTACATTAATCTGACACTTCTTACATTCCACTCTATTACAAGAAAAAATGCAGTTGCTCCCCGATCCCTCATTGTTAAAGTAAAAGCATAGGATTCACATCACAACACCAGGCAAGACAGAGAGAAACGAGTACTCAATAAAGCACATTATTAATTGCTCTCACAAAAAAAACCACTGTTGCAGTTTAGACATCATTGTTGAGACAAAAAAAATCCCACTTCTTCCAATTAGCTGCGAGTTAATCTGCACTGCAGCAGTTACCACTCCTCACACACCAATTCACCAATTGATGCTAGTTTTGAATGATCCTCTCTTGTATTACATCTAAAATTTCAAGCAAACCTCCATTCTCTTGACAATCATTAGAAATATCACACGCTTCCCAACAAAATTAAAGTTTGGTGATATACCTGCTTTGAGTATAGCCCTCGTTACATCACATGAAACTGTCACCTTTCAACCTAACATGGGCCTGCAGCTATGCTATAGATCTCTCTGTCACCAAATCTTTTTGCATACATATTTGTTGGCTTTGTTAACTTAACAACCAAACTGTCAGTTTTCTACCTTATCTAGACTTCAGGTTGTATAAACTATCAGTCTGTAACCATAACACACTCCTAAAAACCAAGAAATTTTGGCAAAATCTTTCTGTTTGCACATTTATGAAGTCCCACAACACCACCACCAGCATACTGTTCACACTTCAACTACATAGATGTGTAAAATTCAGAATGTATAGCAACACTTGTTATGTTCTTGCAGTTAACCTGTGGTTGCTTCCAATATTACATATGACTATGAAAATACTAGGTTTCTTTAACATTCAAAACTGTAGCAACAGCTTCACAAATAACACACTTCACTGTCATGTAGTTTGTAGCTAACAGCACGACGTATTACACACTCTCTGAAGAAGACTACCTACTGTACCGTATATTGTTACACACACACACACACATCCCAACTATTCACAAACTATCATATCACGAAATTTTCAAGCCACATTGCACCACTGTTTCTCCTTTTCACCATGTTACTGAAAGACTGGATTCACTGAAACATTCAATACCATTTTCCAAACTCACAACCAAACTGTCACATTTCAACCAAATGTTGACTTTAGTCAATACTACAGATCACTCTGTCACCACCATCTACATTCCAAAAACTAATGTAGACATTAGAAGATATTGTCAGTGTTTTGTTCTCTCTCTGTCTGCACTTACACGCCACATGCCACAACACCATTAAGTCGCAGTGTGAAGCCAATATCCAGTATCAACACATTCAGGTTCCCTCAAGTATTGAACTCTGCATGCAGTGAATGAAAATAATTTTTCAACCTACTGCACCAAAACAAATTTCTTTCTCTGTTTCACTTCACAGAATATAATGTTTTTTTTTTTAATTATTATTATTTCTTACAGTGTTGACTGTTCCAAGAATTATTTTACAGCGGATCCTACTACACACTCTTGCCTTTAAATCAAGTGAACCACGCATAACACACTTAACACTCCAAATACTAAACTCCGATATCAAACTGCTGTAATATCACAATTTTGTCTTCACAGGAAATTTTGTTCTTGGTTTTCACTGCCTTCCTCCTCATACAATGACTTGAACAATGAATCATCTGACTGAATTAGCAGCATCTCAAACAGTTTTGTGTTTGTTTATACTTAGCACTTGCAACAGTTTACTTTTGTCCCTCAAATTTTACCTGTGACTGACACTGTTATGCTAACTGTAAGGTATGGACACTGAACTATAGATCTGAGTCACGCGGTTTTGGTACCTCGACATATACATGAATACACTTTCAGATTCCTAAGGCAGGAAATGAGTACCATTGATAATGGCTGGAATGTCCTAAGCCACAATACTACAACAGGAAGTAATAATCTTCAAAGTGTTGCATCACATACCTGCTTGTCCATTTTGGGCAACTGTAAAAGTAAGTAATTTTAACCTTTTTCCCAGTAGTAAAAAAGAAATAAATCATACACCACTGAAGCAGTTGCCTGTAACATTTATTCACTGATTGTTTTGCTCATTATGCTGGAGCAAATTTACAATTAATTTTAGAGAACAGTCAGTGGAAGTACGATTCATTTCCTCTGACATATTCAAACACACACACACACACACACACACACACACACACACACACCTGTTTCTGGACCTAATACAGATGCCTTTGTGGAGTAAGTATCACATACCTACATAGGTACAAAAAATGAACTATTTCCTGTTCTGAAAACTCTGAATATGATTATCCGTATGTTATATTCACTTAGCCCACACTGACCATGGTTTAATACCATCTACTGTCTTAGTGCAATAGGCTGCAAACCTTTTGGCATGGCTCTAAGTGAAATCAATGCAGCATGGTATCCCACAACTTGTAACACCTAAATAAATAACAGGATAACCTTGACTGAAATGGCAATGAACCAGTGACTCGCTACTAGCAAAGCGTGGTGGAATTTTGTATCTTCCTAAAGAGGTTGAAAAAGGACAGGAACATGTCAAGATAAAGGAAAGGTGTAGGACAACAGGACTCAGCAAATATACTCTAACTAATCTTCAGTAAAGAAACAACGCATGTTTGATCTATAACCCTGATTACCGCCACCTATCACCAACTCAAAAGTACAAATGCATTACATGCAACTGTTGGTCATTTGCCACATATTTTGAACCATGATGAGATAAAGCAATGCTATTTACCTTCGTTATTAGCTCCAACAAGTTTTTAACTCCATTCTCTTGCTTACCACATACTGTAAGTTTCACTTCACTAACTTTCACATCCAATTTCTTTTGGCATTTCACGCCAAAAATTATACTTACCAAAAGATATGAATTAGCAGTGTTTGCTTTACATAGTAAACAAATGGAACTATCTTTTTAATTCCATTCTCCTTGTTTATCACATACTGTAAGTTTCACTTCACTAACTTTCACATCCAATTTCTTTTGGCATTTCACGCCAAAAATGATACTTACCAAAAGATATGAATTAGAAGTGTTTGCTTTACATAGTAAACAAATGGCACTATCTTTTTAACTCCATTCTCTTGCTTACCACATACTGAAAGTTTCACTTCACTAAGTTTCACATCCAATTTCTTTTGGCATTTCACGCCAAAAATTATACTTACCAAAAGACATGAATTAGCAGTGTTTGCTTTACATAGTAAACAAATGGCACTATCTCAACGATTGGTTAATTACCTGTAATGTGTAAGTCTGCACAAATGACCACGATCACCACAACCACAACCACTGCTGCTGCCACCACCACCACCACCACCACCACCACCACCAACAACAACAACAACAAAAACAACACAAAAATAGAGGCTGTTGTTTAACCCAAAGACCACTTCACAGAACAAATTTTTTACTCACTATGAAGCAACACAAATTCTTCCAGGTACTCCAGTGCTGTATCACTACTTACCTCAGAAGATTTGTTGACACATTGTAATATTTGCATTTGGTTTAACTCATCATGTTTCAAAATAGTTTTTGGCTCTACACCTCTGATATTTCATGTGGTTCACACATGTTGCACCTGCAGCTCATTAACACTGTACCTATTATTTAATGTGATGATATCTCGAATTAATCCTCATAATAGTCATAGAGTTTGAAATATATTTTCTGAACAAGCTCCATGAGGGCTGCTGTCTATGAAGTATTTGTCAACAGTTATCCCCACAGCACAAAGTTCAGACTAGAATATCTCACAACATGCTGCTTCTACATACTTACTACCCTGCTATTAAATCCACTGAGTATCTATGTTTCCTGAAGACATATATTTACCTATTCCACAGCAATAAATCATGTCCTATTGTATTAAAACATACTTAGCTCTGACACTGTATAGAAAATAAACAGAACCATGACCCACAAAAGTGAAGTTGGGAAGGTGCGGAGGGATGAAGGAGAGGGAGGGATGATTGCTGGTGGTCTTGATTTGCCTTGGTAAGTTGGAGTTGCCAAAATCTGTATGGTAAGGACCTGGACTATTAACGAAAAATTCCATGATGACTCACTTAACTTGGACCATTCAGTGTTACAGTCAAATTTCTTATAATAATGCAAGACATTTTAATTACACAATGTACCTCGAAAGTCACTGGTTTTCGGTACTAACAGCTGTTTTGCTTGGATGGGAAAGTGAGTGACTATACAACCACCTCAATTGCCTTGTTTCATCAAGTACACCAAATTGAGAACAAAATCATTACGTTACAGCTCACCACATTTAATCAGTTTATTGCTCTTTTTGTCAAATTTTCATCTTTCACTTATTGAATTTGAACTGTAATTATCTCCACTTTGTCTAATTTGTAATGCAGTATCACTTCTGCAACATAAGCCTGCTCATACTACCATGTAACAGGCTCAGATTTCTTAATTGTTTTAACTGTAAAGTTTTCAAAAGGGGGGGGGGGGGGGTAATATTCTGACTGTTGTGGTATTTTTTGAAAAATTTAGAAAAGACTTTTTCATCAAAGATGTAACTTACCACTCTGCAACACACGAACATGTATTCCAAATCATACAATTTTCTTTTTACTATCTGAAACTTCACTCTCATCAACTTGGTCATGCAGACTTGCAGGCGGAATAGTTTCATCTTCTTAAAATCAGATCTTACTGATAACCACATATTTTTACACTCCACTCTACGCGTCTGGTCAAGCAGCTACGGGAAAGAAAACCATCATATTATTTTACAAAATGAGACATTCCCGATGTACATACAGTATATACATAAATGTTTGTAGTTACTAACACAAGAACTTCAGTGGTTCTCCATGGCACACTATGCGTAACACCTGGACTTAACCCGTTAGGGCCTGTTCCAGCTCCTTATTGGTCTGTCATCTTTTCCTCCAACTGGCGCAGGAGGAATTCCGTCTTCATCAAGCTACTTCTTTGTATTTTCAAATACTCACCCCACAGTAGCATTTACTACTTGTCTTTTCATGCCTGAAAACAAATTTTCATAGTTTAACTACAGTAAAAAGTCCTCTTTCTTATCTGATTAGACAAATATAAATCTTTAATGCCTTTCCTTCTGACAACATAACCCTCTAAACAAAAATTCATAATTATCAAACCATTCCTAGGTAAAACTAAACTTCTTTTATCCATGTATGTATCTACTTATGCACCTAACGTTTGTGCCGTATGTTACTATGCCTATTTAACTAAAGTACTTGTATTTAATAGTTTTAGAAAATCAGCCAAGTTGTTTCACTAGCTTTTATTTTATCTGTATGTATGTATATATTTTATAATGTAATTAAGCAGAATAATGCTTCTGTTATAAAGATGTGTTGATACGAATGGTAAGATTTTGTACATGATGTAAATACATAATATTTTATACTGTTTTGTAGTTTGAGAAGTCCAATATCATGAATTTAATAATACAAGCACTAAATAAATAAAATAAATACACCGATGTTGATCCATTACGAGAAGACCTCATACCAAAAGAGTGTAGTACTGCAAAAACAAGATCAGACACTAACAACTCTTTCTATGTTCTCTCCCAAATAATCAGCCAATAATTATTCCGTGTGGGTTATTGTAATTCCGTAGTAAAACTGCTGCGTTTAGCTTGCAATGAGTGTTTACAATACCAGTCTAACATATCAACCCAATTACACTTAGTTCACTTTACATTTGCTTAAGATTACAATTCTACAAGTTTTTTGTTGCATTTAATTCCACTGTCCACCACAATGTTACAATGACTGTAGCTGCCTCTAGAATTAGTTTCAATTTACACCAGTCACTGTTTTTTCAGTGGAAAGTATAAATAAATTTTACAAGATAAACCACATTAAAAAAAAGTATTTATTGAGGACTCTAGCCACAATGATTTATCTAGAGCCTTTACTGGCAGTAGAGACTGTAATGTTCAGACCAAAATACAATACTCTGAACTTATAGTTTCTCAAATTCTTTCACAAACAAAAGTCTCTTTTTCAATGTGGCTTAATGGACAGTTTCCATTTGTGAGATAATTTTTGTTGGTCACTTGTGGGCATCTAACATTGAGATTACTAGGAAATAACTATTAGAAAAACATATAGGTTATTTGCAATGACAAATAGTGAACAAAATTTGTATGCAACCTAGTGTGAAATCCAGTTCTCATCTTCTACCTGTGAAGAATAAGGTTTGAGGAATTCATAAGCAAGTTGCAAGTTTATCTGTTTCTATGTGGGAGTGTTACGATTATGGTCAAGTGCCTTAAATGAGCACTACTTGAATGTTTGCATTCTTGGGAAATATTGTTTCTTTAGTTATAAATTGAGCCAGCAGTATTGCAGAAGAATACTGAAATGATGCTATAGTCTCCAATTTACGTTTTAAGTAATGATTACAAGACTATGCTAAGGGCAAATATGAAGATAGATGTATGCTTATTTTAATTTCATTACATTGCAGCACGCAGAGGAAAGAGTGATGGTGCAAATGAGATGCAAGTCCACATGTAAATACAAAGTATGTGCTTTCACATAAGACATCTTACATTTCTGCTGGGTTCCATGACCCAATAGAAAAATGTGATTTATACCTCCAAAGAAACATATTAAGTTGGTATCTTCAAAACATTTCTTTTTTGGGTGGAGGGGGGGGGGGGCACTAGAGTCTACACATTAGGTAATAGATATGATAAACCAAATGACAGATTAAGACAATCTGGTACACACAATTCTTCGAGATATGGTGACATCAATGATTATGTTGACACAAGGATAAAACAGCTGTAGCTTTTACACAGTTGACTTATGGCAACGTTGTATTAATACAAAGTTTAGCACAAGTTTGCAGTGCTACAGATTTTTTATAACCTTTCACTCGACAGCTCATGCTATTAGAAACTGTTCCACTAACAACAACTTACTACACGAATATTGGTCACGAATATTGGTTTACAAGTACCTTTATTCGTAGCTTAAAAGAATACGAATACGTTTACTAATAAAGCAGCATCAAAAAAATCTTAAGCTAGAAAACGTATAGAACGGAATTGCGTGAGATAGGTTATACTTACAGGGTAGCAATACAGAACAAACAATAATAATCTTCTGGGTTAAACAATAAAAAGGGAATACACATTAAATTATATGGGTTCGGTTTTAATAAACAGAGGTAATACAGTACGTCTCGTACAAAACTGAAGGATCCATACCGAATTAGTTCTCCTTGAAGACAAGGCAACTTCCACTTCACTTTTGCGATATTTGCACCGATAAATAATACTGCTGTTATATTTCTGGCTCGTACTTGACTTCGAAAATCGCCTAACATTTCCGAAACAACGCTTACTTCACTCTCTAAAAGCTCAGTACACAGAAGACTTCTCAACGGATGCTGCAGCCGTCGTCACGGAACCAACGACTATCACAGCTTATTGATCACACAGCAAACATCAATAGCCATCCACCGACCTTGAACTGAAGTTCCCCGGTCCAGCCTGGACTTGCACCAGAGCCATCTAGTAGGTCGCTACGTTACGAAAAGAGAACGATAGCGACCAGTGGTGCCATCAATAGGGTGAAACCTGTTGCGGCCTTCTGATAACATGACCTAGGTTCGTTGCCAGGTCACTTTGAGTGCAGCAAGTTTTGTCGTAACGTTTTATTAACATTCACGGGAACAGGCAAATAATTGTCGTGTTTACATGTTAATGCCCAAATCAGTCATGTTAGAACGGTCTGATGCCGCTTTTCCCATTGTCAGTTCTTTTACACAAGTGGCGTCTGAAAATCAGCTGTTCCGGTTTCTGATTTAGTCAGCACAATGGCTGTTTCTCTTCGATATTCTCCACACCTACAAAATCCTGATCCGCCCCATCCTCCGCTCTTTAGATGTTACACGGATCTCCACCCCACCGAATTTATATAAGACCCTCCAGATCCTTTAACACCATGCACTCTGTCTTGCTTTCTACATCTGTTTACCTTCCATCACCTGGATCCTCTACCATCCTGTCAAATTCCCACCCCTCCTCAGCCAAATCGAACACCTCCACAACTCCTATACTATCCGCAAACTAGATACCAGTAACCCCATTGTCTCGCCTCTGATCACCAACACTGGTAAGCCACCGGGCCTTCACAAACACATGTCACCATCCCACAGAGTCCATATGCAACCTCAACCCAACTTCAACCAACGCCCTCACACAGACAATGAGATCCACCCCAATAGTTACCCTCCTATCAACTTTAACCCTTCCCGACCTATCCCACTCCACATCAGGGCTCTATGTTGCCTCTTTTTAAGCTGCTGGATGTTGTTTATATGTTATATATCAATATACTGAACCAGTAGAATATAAATATTTGATTCTCTTACTTGCAAATCACGATATTTACTGCCTTAATTAAGCTTTCTTGGAACACCAGGACAAGGAATGAAAAATCAGGACATTCTCAACTGATTGGGATGTATGGCAACCCTACACCTGATGTAAGGTGACAACTCAAAAAATACTTATGGGATCAGCACAGTATCTGTATTCTCCAAACCAGACTGAGTAATGCTCTGAATTAAACTTCTCCCAAAATAAGAAATGGATTTACCCTTATCCACATTGAATATAAATAGTGGAAATCATCCATGTTGAGTGTCTGTTTAGGAAGGGCTTTTAGGGGTTATTTGGCCTTCAGCTCAGAGTTGACAGCCATATCCACCACATCCATTTCCTCTGCAGGGTTGGGCTCCTCTTTTTTCTTGTTTTCATTTTGCTCTGGTTGCAGCTGCTGACCCTTCCATTGATCTTCCTGTCTCTTCTCCTTCTCTGCACTGGCTGGCTGCTGCTCTGCTGCTTGGTGGTAGTTTGGAGTTCAGCAAATTGCTGCAGATCAAGTTGTGTTATCTTCTCACACAGTCTGAATTCACCAGTAACAACTTTAACTTGCAACTGGCTGATCATGATACTGAACTATCTGTTTACATTCTGATATGGCTTTCTAAAGGCAGGGTTCACAACATACTGGTACAGGTGCAGCTTCATGCAGGCGATGCCAGTGTCTTTGAGAGATACAGATTCCCCAACCAGGAGTGTAAGTGCCAAGAATTGAATATTTGGAGGTTCAAGTGCAGCCTTCATATCCTCCTTTGCACACTCCATTACCAGATTGTTTACCACATGATACCAATGCACATGTTCCACATCTACAAGGATCTCCTCAGTATGGATCCATGGAACGAAAAACTAATCTAATCTAAAGAAACACCTACACACAGAAGGTAGAGAGGATTTCACTTTCTGCAAAACCCAGTCACTGCACCATCTGGACATGGTCCAGATTGGACTGATCCCAAAGCCGTGCATTTGCCATTAGTAAGCAATAACATTGTTTTCAGTCAAGCAGTGGCCATCAGATGTTTGAAAAGCTGGAATTTTTCCTGGTGGAAACATCTTTAAAATATGTTTCAGAGTTGTTAGTTTCTCCAAAAACAAAGCAAAGGGCAATTTTCACATTGCTGCCAGCATATTGTGCCACTATCAACATTTTGTCTCTCTCCATCTGAACAGGTCTCAGGAGACCCAATGGTACTGATCAAGTGCCATGTCATCCTCAGCCTACAGGCATCACTGGATGCAGATATGGAGAGGTGTGAAGCCAATACTTCACTCTCCCAGCTGTTGTCAGTTTTCATGACCGAAGCTGCTACTTCTCGGTCATGTAGCTCCTCAATTTGCCTCATGAGGACTGAGTGCACACTACTTGCCAACAGCACTTGGCAGACCAGATGCTCACCCATCCAAGTGCTAGCCAAGCAGAACAGTGCCTAACTTCAATGATCTAGTGGGAACCAGTGTTACCACTGGGGCAAGGCCATTGGCCCTCAATATTTTATACACTTAAAAATTCTTTGGATAAGTATGCAATGTTCCATAAGTATACAGTGGGCCTTAAAGAACCATCACAGTGATGGATCTTACTCTTGATGGAGCAGTAGCAAGCACTGGATGGGTGTTGGTCAGACTGCCTCCCTTTTGGTCCTGTGACTCATTCATGTGGTTCAGCCAAGTGGAGGTGGTTTTCCTGAGCCACAACATAACATGCAGCCTCATCAAATTTGGGCACATCATGAGCCAGCTCAACCAGAACTATGCTGCTGAAGTTTGGGACATAATATCTGCTCCACTGATGCTTTCCTCATACAAAGAGTTAAAGGAGGAGTTGATTCATTGAATTTCATCATCACAAGAACAAATAGTGCATCAGTTGTTGCACCAACAGGAATGCAGCTACAGGAGGCTTTCCCATTTCCTGCACCATCTGCAGAAACTCGCACAGTCCAACACGATTCTGGATTATGCGTGCTATGTGGGTGCACAGCATTCCAGAACAAGTGCAAGCAGCACTAGCCACGCAGACCGACATGCAGCTGTTCTTCATTGCAGACTTGGCTGATTGGGTGCAGGACACACTGGCAATGGCACCTAATACCACAGCCGTGGCAGCCTACAACACCATACCCCCCACCTCCACAGCAACATGTGCCTCCCGCAGTCACCACCTTGGCCACTGACCTGAGCCACCTAGTTCAGAACTTGGCTACACAAGTGGCAGCACTCAGCATGCAGGTCAACTGGTGGTCGCATTCACAGACAGAGGACAGTAGGCACCATAGTGGTAGCCAATTGAGAAATTGCTGATCCAGCTTGTGCAGCTGGCAGTGCAGTACAAGCTGCCATAGTGGTATTCTGCCAATGTCAGATCAGCTGCCAAATGATTTCTCCTGGTACGAGTCCCACCCAAAGCACAGGATGTCATGCTCACACCCAAATGCCAGTTACAACCAGGCTTAGATGCACCTGATGACAGTTTCATATTGAGCATCTCTTCATGGCGGAATGGGCTGGTGGTGTTAGATACCTTGTAGATACAGGTTCTGCCCTCTCAATATTCCCATGAGCTATGCTGAGTGGTTGCAGGACCGCCAAGGTGCTGCCTCCCACCACTGCAAAAAATCTCACTATCAAAACATATGGCACACACCAGCGAAATCTGTATCTCAGACTGTGATGCTTATTTGTGTGGAACTTCGCTGTGTCTGACATCAACAAGCCAATCCTGGGTGCAGATTTCATGAGACACTACCAGCTGCTAGCTGATACCACAAATGTCCAGCTGATAGGTGCAACGAGAAGTTTGAAGATAGTGGGATAGCAGCAGCAAACCGCTTTGTTTAGTGTAAAACCAGTTAAGTGCCATGGACCACACACCAATATCCACAACAAATTTCTTGAGCTCATTTACCCACCTGGTGCTCTGAGGAACATGAAACATTTGACAGGACACCACATCATAGCTACACCTGATCCTCACACCTCATGCCATCCATATCTACTTGTGCCCAGTAGGCTTGTTGTAGCGAAGGCTGAGTTTAGGGCCGTGCTGCCACAAGGCATTGCCTGACCATCAAGAAGCCCACGGTCCTCTGCCTTGCACTTAGTCCTCATAAAAGGCAATTCATGATGCCGATGTAGGAACTGTCGTGCCTTGAATTCACAAACAGTTTCAGACTTATAGTCAGTACTGCACCTTCAGAATTTTAGCCATGCGTTGTTGGGCTCAGTAATATTCAGCAAAATCAACTGTGTGAAGACATTTGTGAAAATTCCTGTGGTGCCTAAAGACATTCAAAAAACTGAAATCACCACTCCATTTTGGCTCTTTGAGAGTATGTATATGACGTTTGGCCTTTGGAATGCTGCCCAGACCTGCAGCATTTCCTGGATGGTGTCTTGAGTGGTTTACCAATTTGTTTCACGTATCTTGATGACATCCTGGTCTTCTCAAAGCCACCTGAACTCCACCACCACTATCTAACAGCCATCTTTCAGCATCTGATTCAGGCTGAAATTGTTATTAATCCTCTGAAGTGCATATTCAGGGCCACAGAAATAGATTTCCTTGGGCATTTAATCACGCCAAGCAGATCCACACCACTACCTGACAAGATACAGGCAATCTTAAACATGTCACACAGACACATAAAGAATTACGCCTCTACGTTGGTATGCTGAACTTTTATTGGCACCGTCTCCCTAACACTACTGCTGTTCAGAAAATCCTGACAGCAGCTCTACACAGCCCTACCATAAAGTGGAGGACTCCTGTGCATTAGAAAGACATAATGGAAGAAAGCTTTGCCAAAACCAAACAGCACCTCACAGAAATGATGCTGCTTGCTCACCTAGTGTAGGATGCTGAACTGGCCATGGTTGTGGACACTATCCAGGCTGCCATAGGCACAAAGCTTCAGCAACATGTTGGTGTTAGCTGGCAGCCACTTGGTTTCTTCTCATCAAAGCTATCAATGTCGCAATGCACTTGGAGTGCCTATGACCATGAGTTGCTTGTGGTATATGAGTGGTAAAATACTTCTGCCTGTAAATGCCATTCCTTCATTATTGACACTGACCACAAGCCCATTACTCACCCGTTTCTGGTCAACAACACAAAATTTTTGCTGTGCCAATCCCAGCAGCTGGAGAATGTTTCACAGTTCTCTATAGACATTCGTCATGTTTCCAGAATAGACAATATCATCACCAGCTGTTTGTCCTATGCTTGTGCTGTTGTCTCTCATTCTCTGAACTTTGAGGACATTGCCCAATAACAGGAGAGTGATAAACACCTGGACAGCCTCTGCCACAACACAGCCAGTGGCCTATGACTCAGAATAGTATCCATTCCCAGCTCCAGCCATAAGATTTGGTGAAACATGTCTAGAGGCACACACCACCTGTTTCTCCCAGAGAAATTTCAGTGAAACATTTCTGACTACGTCCATGGACTGTCACACTCCAGTGTCAACAGTACTCTGTCCCTTGCCACTGCACTTTTCGTCTGGCCAGGACTCTGGAAATACTGCTATCAATGGGCACAGTCCTGCACTGCATGTCAACATACCAAAGTTGGGAGGCACATCCATGCACATGCCAGCACCTTTTTCACTGTGATGAGCTGCTTTGCACCTGTCCATGTGGACAACATGGGCCTGCTTCCTCTGTCCCATGGCAAGTAGTACCTACTGCCTACTGATGATGGCAGACTGTGTCACTCATTGGTCAGAGGCAATGCCCATAGTGGATGTCACTGCTGAGATCATCATCGCCACCCTTGGTGAAACCTTGGTGGCATGTTTCAGAGGTCCTAGTCATGCCACAACAGACTGATACCACCAGTTTGATTGCATGCTGTTCTCACAAATCAAATCACCCAACTGTGTGGTGTGCAGTTGCACAGAACCACTAGCTACCACCCAGCATCTAACAGCATGGTGGAGTGGCACCATAGGACACTGAAAGCCAACCTAACTTGCCATGATACTACCCAGATGGAAGCAGTCCTGGTGGTAGTCCTCAGCCTGTGAGTAACGCTGAAAGAAGAGGTTGGCGCTTCACCTGTCAATCTCATCTATGGGCAACACCTCGGCATTCCTGGGGATTCCATGAAGGCAGTACCACCACTACATGAAGCCTTGACCCAACTATTCGTAGAATGTCTGTGCACCAATATGGCCATGACCGTGTGCACTGACATAGTATGGTACCGGCAAAGCATTTGTACACACTGATCTGCAGCACTGTACACATGTAATGTTGCACACTAACACGGTACATACTCTACTTCAGAGGCTCTGCTCAGGGCCGCACCATGTGATCACATGTGACGAAAAAACATTTGACATCAAATACAATGACAAGCCAACTAAAGTTTCGATCGATTGAGTCAAGCCAGTTGACACCTTGACCACTTTGGGAGCTATCCACTTCTTCAACCTGGAAGAAGATGAGCTCTTGACTGATGACTCTTGCCCTGCTAGCAGCCTGTGCTCACACCTGCCAGTGACACACGAATGCTGCCAGCTGTCACTGTGCCATAACATCCACCTGAGCTTCCTCCTACAGTCAGTCGACCCTGCTGCCTTGGCTGTGCCCACCACAGGCACTCCGACCACACCCATACCAGCTGCTGGTGGGCAATGCCACGTGCATTGGCTGCCACATCTCCTTCAAATGCCTCTGCTGCTTAATAGCAATGTCACATCATGAACACAGCCCTCATGCACCACAGAACCATACAGGGTTAGAATATGCCTCCCAAGCCACCACTTGCTGTAGAGAGCTAATCTCCATCAGGTTGTGCCATCAGGTGATCTGCAGTCAAACACCAGTCACCACCTCCCGTCTCACCTGTAGTTGGCCGTCACAACTCTGTGACCCATGTTCACATTCCTTTGCCTCTTCCTCATTGGGCGTTGAGGCCAGATCAGCTACCACACCAGTTTCCGTGTTCATGTTCCCATCGAAATTCAGACTTCGCCCACTGCATTGCATGCTAGTCTGTCACCGTTCTGGGACATGCATTTGAGTCACAATGATCTGTGTTCACACGAGTTAAGATGCTTCATGCAGTTCCCTTGCCTCCACTGTCTTGGACATTGGGGCTGGATCGAGTGACACACTGTGCTTCTGTGTTGGCTGTGTCAGAGAACTCAGTGAACTGTGAACAGTGCTACTTTGTGATCGCTTTATTTCATTACCTTGTGTTAACTGTGCAGCGCATGAATGCTTTGTTTCACTATATTAATTGTCAACCTGACTTTGTTTGTGTGTTAGTGCCCTCCAAGGTGCACCACATATGACAATGGACCGTGCACAGCCTGCTGCTGGTGTCGCTAGCTGGCTGTACACGGACATGCCCAATGTGCACTCTGCCAGTTGCAAGCTGACATCACTGGCTACAACCCAATCACTACAGGCCATCTCACCATCATCACACTCATGCTGACATCACCATGAAGTGTGAGAGTTCCAAACATGCTAGCCACAAGCTGGTCACTTGTGCTTTCTCACAGCTCCCGAACTCTGCTCTCCAAGGTGGCATCTGTGTGGTAGCCACACTGAGAATTGTACAAATGTCAGATCCATAGTCACAGCCAGCACAAGCTAGCAGTGGCCAGCATCCACTGGCACACCATAGATTTACCATTATGTCAAATTTTGACATGTGCAGGTGTGCTGGAGAGAAAAGCAGGCAGTGAGAGTAGAGCATTGAAACATTGTAAACTCTTTTCCAGGAATGTGATTCTTCTTGCCACAGGCCATGTGGGTTGAGATTAACACAAGTTGCCCACAATGCATATGAGATTATTTAGTCAGTGCTGTTTATACGTCCATCTTGTTTCATTGCGTCTTCAAAGTTCACTGTGCCCTGTGGGTCGGAAGGCAACTATTGGTTTCATCCACTCATGCATCCATTGTTTTCTCACCATTATGCAATTGGACAACATGCTCTATCACTGAGGAGTGTACACCCTCTGGGAACAGTGTCTCAGCAGATCTACTATCTAACACCTGTTACTGCAGTCACACAGTCATGAGAGCACAGACTTTTGCTATTAGAAAATATTGAAATAAATGTATCATTGTGCAGACATATTCTTTGCCATTTACCACCACCATGGCCTACACATGGAGCACAGTGCATGGATGTGGCAATAAAACTGGCCCACTGCACCACTAACTTGTACGTGATGATCCTACATGTTCCTGCCTCACCACGGCATTTAATTAGCTTTAGTTATGGAGAATTCAGCAGTAAATGATTAAAACATGACAGTGGTGAGGAGAAATTATATGTATTTTAAGTGTGTTTTTTGCTTTGAAATTTTCATTGCAATCGAATTATGATTACAGTGCCCCTGAAGGCCCCTGCAATGAGACAGCACATACATACAAAAGTGTACGATTGGGTTGGGTATTTATAATTGGGTTGTATCTACATGCAAATGTAAAAGGTGTGATCAAAGGTGAAATCATGATCACATGACTGGAAGTATCACCATCTTGGATCTTTAGAGTATATAAGAAGCTTTGAAAGCATGTCTCTCTCTCTGACATAGTGGATGTCTAGAGTGTTGGCAATGTATACCTGTGAAAATGGGTCTGCGATGAGGACAATGTTACGCCTCCAAACAGAGTTGAAACCAGGATTATGATCTGGAGGGGCTGAGCTCATAGAAGTTTTGTTTCTCTTTGTTTCCTCTGAATTTTCTAGAGTAAATGAAGGTATGTTCTTAATCTATCATAACACCAACGACATAGTAAGAAAATTTTTGGGACTGTTAAGTATAAAATCTACACTCCTGGAAATTGAAATAAGAACACCGTGAATTCATTGTCCCAGGAAGGGGAAACTTTATTGACACATTCCTGGGGTCAGATACATCACATGATCACACTGACAGAACCACAGGCACATAGACACAGGCAACAGAGCATGCACAATGTCGGCACTAGTACAGTGTATATCCACCTTTCACAGCAATGCAGGCTGCTATTCTCCCATGGAGACAATCGTAGAGATGCTGGATGTAGTCCTGTGGAACGGCTTGCCGTGCCATTTCCACCTGGCACCTCAGTTGGACCAGCGTTCGTGCTGGACGTGCAGACCGCGTGAGACGACGCTTCATCCAGTCCCAAACATGCTCAATGGGGGACAGATCCGGAGATCTTGCTGGCCAGGGTAATTGACTTACACCTTCTAGAGCACGTTGGGTGGCACGGGATACATGCGGACGTGCATTGTCCTGTTGGAACAGCAAGTTCCCTTGCCGGTCTAGGAATGGTAGAATGATGGGTTCGATGACGGTTTGGATGTACCGTGCACTATTCAGTGTCCCCTCGACGACCACCAGTGGTGTACGGCCAGTGTAGGAGATCGCTCCCCACACCATGATGCCAGGTGTTGGCCCTGTGTGCCTCGGTCGTATGCAGTCCTGATTGTGGCGCTCACCTGCACGGCGCCAAACACGCATACGACCATCATTGGCACCAAGGCAGAAGCGACTCTCATCGCTGAAGATGACACGTCTCCATTCGTCCCTCCATTCACGCCTGTCGCGACACCACTGGAGGTGGGCTGCACGATGTTGGGGCGTGAGCGGAAGACGGCCTAACGGTGTGCGGGCCCGTAGCCCAGCTTCATGGAGACGGTTGCGAATGGTCCTCGCCAATACCCCAGGAGCTACAGTGTCCCTAATTTGCTGGGAAGTGGCGGTGCGGTCCCCTACGACACTGCGTAGGATCCTACGGTCTTGGCGTGCATCCGTGCGTCGCTGCGATCCGGTCCCAGGTCGACGGGCACGTGCACCTTCCGCTGACCACTGGCGACAACATCGATGTACTGTGGAGACCTCACGCCCCACGTGTTGAGCAATTCGGCGGTACGTCCACCCAGCCTCCCGCATGCCCACTATACGCCCTCGCTCAAAGTCCGTCAACTGCACATACGGTTCACGTCCACGCTATCGCGGCATGCTACCAGTGTTAAAGACTGCGATGGAGCTCCGTATGCCACGGCAAACTGGCTGACACTGACGGCGGCGGTGCACAAATGCTGCGCAGCTAGCGCCATTCGACGGCCAACACCGCGGTTCCTGGTGTGTCCGCTGTGCCGTGCGTGTGATCATTGCTTGTACAGCCCTCTCGCAGTGTCCGGAGCAAGTATGGTGGGTCTGACACACCGGTGTCAATGTGTTCTTTTTTCCATTTCCAGGAGTGTATGTTGTAAGTTTTTTTTTGCTAGAAACAGGTATAGTTTTGGTGGGGGAGGGGCAGCCCCATAGCCATCAACCCCATTCCTCCTTCTGTGTTTTTTGTGTGATACACGTAGCCTGTATAGAATGGAAATACTTTTGCAGTTATCTCCTGAATCCATGTCATCATGCATTTCAGCACATAATGTGTGAGATATTCGGGTAACTAACCATAAATATAGAATATATGAGATGAGGCTAACATCCTTTAATGACTGGTCATTAGCAGTTTAGCAAGGTTCGGGCAACCTAGCTGACACTAGAGTCTTTTATACTGGTAACGGAGATCAAACCATATGATTGCATTGTGGTGGAGAACTGAAAGGTTGAGAGGAAACACATAATGTATGTTTTGAACATGCTGAGTGATTTTCCAAGTGTCTTTTTTGTGAGTCTTGTGAATGGTAAGGATTTTGTAAATGATATTTGTCTGAGCAAAGATGCAATAATTACTTCAAAGAATGCAACTAATATTAATCTCTGGAAAGCTGACAAAGTTGTTATCATGAAAGCAGGCTCAGAAAAGCATGTGACTGTGATGGATTTCAATAATGCTCGCTTGTGTAAAATTTGCTTCCAGGAACAGGTGGGAGTGCTATTTCTTTCATGCACGCATAATGCTGCTTGCATTAAATGTACATTTCCTCTTTTCTTGTGTGTCATGTGTTGGAAACCTGTTTCAGCTACAGTAATAGCATTTTTGATATAATAATGCTGATATCAGCTAATAGTTTTGACATATAAAATGTTTAATTGTGTTATTATTTTCATTTGTAGTGAGCAAAATTAGTGTGGATGAATAAATTGGAAACTCCACAGTTTATAATAACAGTTATCTGTATTACTTAAATTGACGGTGTGTGATTGGGGATGTGATACATATTTTCATGCCCTTTTCTTCACCATGTGTTAATGCGCATTTTAGACTGTTAATTGTGAAAAATAAGTTATCATAGCTAAGTAATAATGTAATTCTGTTTTGTACATTAATCCCTATCATCCCTAAGCAATGGTTTTCAAATAACTGTTGTAAACCATGCTTTGATGGCTGTAGAAGGGAACAAGTAAAATAATATTTTCTCAGAGTATTATGTATATGATTTTTAGGAAAAAATCCTGAAAATATTTGCAGTCACTGTCACTTAGCTAGTCTGTGGTGCATAGTAGTTACTCTCATTTTTCATGCAAGCCTCTTTAGTTACCTTAACCACTGAGCTACAATGGCTGCACATCTTCATAAGATTTTAAATAATGCTGGAGTATATAGCAAGAATAGCTGCCTCGATGGAGTAATATAAACTGCCATTGGAAAAGGAGCAAGACTCACAAATTACTTTAAACACAGTATATGGAGAACTTTGGATACAGCAGGAGAATACTGAATATCAGCATTTACTGTAAACAGCAATGGGAAGTGGCCATACAATGAATTTTCCTCCCTAACAAGGGAACCTCCCCATCGCACCCCCCTCAGATTTAGTTATAAGTTGGCACAGTGGATAGGCCTTGAAAAACTGAACACAGATCAATTGAGAAAACAGGAAGAAGTTGTGTGGAACTGTGAAAAAATAAGCAAAATATACAAACTGAGTAGTTCATGGGAAGATAGGCAACATCAAGGACACAAGGAACACAGGAGCGATGTGGTCTCGTGGTAACGTGAGCAGTTGAGGAACGAGGGGTCCTTGGTTCAATTCTTCCATCGAGTGAAAAGTTTAATTTTTTTATTTTCAGTTTATGTGACAAACTCTTATGTTTTCATCACTTTTTTGGGAGTGATTATCACATCCACAAGAAAACCTAAATCGAGCAAGGTAGAAGAATCTTTTTACCCATTCGCCAAGTGTACAAGTTAGGTGGGTCGACAACATATTCCTGTCATGTGACGCACATGCCGTTACCAGTGTCGTATAGAATATATCAGATGTGTTTTCCTGTGGAGGAATCGGTTGACCTATGACCTTGCTATCAAATGTTTTCGGTTCCCATTGGAGAGGCACGTCCTTTCATCTACTAATCGCACGGTTTTGCGATGCGGTCGCAAAACACAGTCACTAAACTTATTACAGTGAACAGAGACGTCAATGAACGAACGGACAGATAATAACTATGCAAAAATAAAGAAAGTAAAATTCTCACTAGAGGGTAGACTTGAACCAAGGACCTCTCGTTCTGCAGCTGCTCACGCTACCACAAGACCATGGCGCTCCCGAGCTCACATTGTCCATGATGTGGCCTATGTGGCCCATGGACTACTCACTTTGTATATTTTGCTTATTTTTTCACAGTTCCACACAACTTCTTCCTGTTTTCTCAATTGATCTGTGTTCAGTTTATCAAGGCCTATCCACTGTGCCAACTTATAACTAAATCTGAGGGGGGTGCGATGGGGAGGTTCCCTTGTAAGTAGATATTTTTCTGTTTTGAATACAGATATTCTCAAGCTCTAAGTCAGTACCCTTTTTATGCATCTCTCAAACTGTAATAACAATGTAGAGTTATGTCTCATATATAAAAGCAATTCAAGGAAATATAGAGTAGTAACATGCACAGTTGAAAATTAAACATAACATCGTAACTTTTTAAAAAACAGTACTAATTTTATTACTCACATACATACAAACATATTAATTTATGGCCACACTCCTGTCATCACAACTGCCCACTAACATTATGGCAATATTTGGCAAATAACTGTATTTCATAAACATTAAATTCTACCTTGAGTGGCCTGTATTTTGTGATGAGTTGAATTCTGAATGGCAGAATTTCACAAAAGCAGCTCCACTCTATTTGACTGAGCTGAACATTTCCATGTTGTTGTACAGTCTAGCTCAATCATGACTGCAAACTCATGGTCAGGTAATATTCCAACATAAATGAGCATGATTGCTTTAGGTTCAATACAGAGCTATTTCAACATAAATTTCAATGCAAAATTGACAAAAAAGCAAGTTACATTTCCTTTGACCCACTTGTGGTGGGTGTGAAGTATAGCATTTCTGTGTCACCTCTGGGATATAAATTGAGTCAATAAGTTTCACGGCTCCAGGCACATTCTTCTTTAATCCTATCCTAAGCTTTAGTTGTTGTTTCTACTGATTAAAACAGCAAGTTTACTGTTACCAGTCATTGTATACGAGGATGGGCTGATAAATAACGCCACTGAATTTTTTATTCTGTTATAAATATCTGTTGAGATTTTACATGTCTTGCATATTACTCTGTCTACTTTCCCACTTCAATGACACACATTGCCTCTGCCACTAGAGGGCCTGAATTGCAGAGTGTAACATGGTGGTGAGTAACATTACTATGTCTGTGCCTGAGAAACAGCATTCTGTAATCCAGTTTCTAACCACAAAAAACATGCTCCAACTAAAATCTATAGAATAATGAAACCTGTGTACAGTGGTGACTGTATTGTCATCCGCAATATGCGAAGTTGGATTTTTTGTGCTTATAATAAAGGAAAAATAAAGGAAATGGCAGTGTCAACTCAACGTACATGACAGAGTTTGGAGTGGACAACTGCATATGGCAACCAGTGAGTCTCATTAGAACTGTGTTGATGAAATCATCAGAGAAAATTTTCAGATAAAACAGAAACAGTTCTCAGGTAAGTGTAGCATATCACAAGAGCGTGTCCAGGTTACCATTGCAGAACTGCAGTACAGAAAATTATGAGCACGGTGGGTTCCTCAAATGCTCACTCCTCACATGAAACAGACGAGATTGGACATCATTCAACAATTTTGTTTGCATTTTGAGTCTGAGGTTGAAGTTTAACAACACTGTAACAGGTTCTGAGAGCTGGGTTCACTATTTTGAACCCAAAAACAAAAGAGTGCAAGGTGACATGGGTTGAAATGAGTTGAAAGCCTGACAGGCATCACAAAAATTAGGGTGCTCTCCAGAATGATGAATGAGGGAACTTGCAATTGGTAAATGTGATACAAATGACAAATACTTTGATTTATTCCAATAAAATTATTGACAAAACAAATGACAGACAATAGCAACATTAATATAATAAGACCTTAGCACACCTGACATAGGTGTTGCGGGGGGGGGGGGGGGTTGCTAATAATCACCCAACTGAATTAAATGCAATTGCAAAATGTCCAGTGATTTTCATGGTGTTCATTGGAAGCAGATAGTTCTGCAGAATGAAATAAATCACACCTATGGTTGGAGTTAAGGGAAGACTGCTCATTAATTCAAAATGTAAGTCTTCAAAGAGAAGCTTGAAGTGATCAAAATGCTGTAAAGTGACTCTAGTTTCTCTACACATCACCTCTTAACTGTGGGTTAGATCTCACCACAGTACTGTAGATGGAGCATGAAGTGGCTGCAGAATCAATCAGCAGAATCAACAACCTTCACCAATGACAAAATGCAGATTAGCCTAAAATTTCTCTAAGTCTCTCAATACATCAGCTCTGGTGGCACCAGACCAGCAGCTTTCAGTGACCTGGCAAAGGTGATGAAGATGGCTAAGTTCAAGATGAAGCTGACAATGAAGGAGAAATGAAGAAGTATATTTACCACAAGCAAACTCTTTATTACCATGTTCATTACTGAATTCAAATTGGCTGGTCCCCACATCTTCCAAGTGTTGACCTCATTTCATTAACCAATAATGTTTGACCCACCATCTTACATAGGAAACAATTGCTTCACACTCTCTCTGTCTCTTTCTGTGACCAATGAGGTAGTCTTCATCAGCACAGCTGATCTTCTCTGTCTAACCTATAGTTTATTTAAGTGAACAAATTCCTGCAGTCCTTATGTCACATAAACATTTGTCTTTTCAGAGTCAGAACATCTAGTGGTGTCTCATAGTTTCAGAGTCTCAAAACTACAGATCCTCATTCCATTTTCAAGATGTTTATCTGTGACTGGTGCTGTCTGGAGAAAAATCAGCTTTGTACATTTGAGCACAATAGTGTCTTCTGTTAAAAAGCGTTCCTTCTTGCTTCACTCCCATGTCATAAAATGTTTTTGCCAGGGGCTTTCACCACCGGAAATCCTAGTTTGTCCACAAAGCTAGACATCCTCGGGTGGCACTATAAAAGGCTGGCCAAGGGCTATTGAACTTCACCTCTTCCCTGGGAGGCCTTCTGCAAAATGGCTCTAGGATGGCAGCTGACCATTACTGTCCCTGCACAGTTCAGAATGCTTTCAATATTTTCTCACTTCTACAAGAAACATCAGTCTGAACTGAGAATAAATGAAGTGTAAGATTACATTAATAATTTACTGACAATCACTGTACTAGTGGATATGTTTTCTTATGCCATGGGGTAAAATTTTAAGGCTTGCCATGGTATTATATATTTTAAATTTTGTGAAAGTATGAATGAGGTAGTCTTCATCAGCACAGCTGATCTTCTCTGTCTAACCTATAGTTTATTTAAGTGCTGTTTATCATATTCTTCAGTGTCAATGAAATATTCTGATCAAATGGGTCTTTCATTACACATCTGCAATGTTATGTGACTGTTTCCAGAGAAACATTCACAAGACATTGCCCCTTCTTTCTTGTTTTCAAGTTTATGCCAAAGCAGTTGTGCTCAAAATTTGCAAAGCCACAAGCACATCAAAGAAATTTTAGGTCCTATGTGGCATCAGGACTGTGTGCTCAATTGAGACACTGTTGAGGATATTGACTGTGCCAAGGTAAGGTGTTTTCATATTTTATTATTCCATTCCCACTTTTGTTCCAACTTTACTGGTGAGCTGAACTTGTACTTTACATTATTATGCCAGCTTATACTCACTTATGCTTCTTTAAAATTTACTTCACAGTTGATTCTTAGTTAACCACATTCACACTGAAAGACTTTATAAACCACATGCCATCATGTTGTCCATTCACTAACACATCAGTGGCTTGAAACACATACTCATTCAAGCTTTTTAAACAAATGATTAGTTTCTGTTCGCACTCCAGACAATTTGGTACTTACTCCATTCATACTTTCACAAAATTTAAAATATATAATACCATGGCAAGCCTTAAAATTTTACCCCATGGCATAAGAAAACATATCCAAATCCCAAGAAAAAATTGGCAGTACAAAATAAGCAAAGGTTCAATCATAAATCATCATAAAACAAATGACATTTTAAAACCAGAATATGAGATAATATCTATACACAGCACTATTGCTATAGAATAGCAAGTTCATGAAAAATAATGTTCATTCAGGCATAAAAATCAAATCATAACTCTATGTGTATAACACACTAGTGTCACTGAGTGTGAAATAATGCTTGTGAATATGATTTCAATTAATATTTATATCTTTCAATTATTGTTTGGTGGCATTTGGCATATCCATAAGTCATTTCTGCAAAGAAAAATTGATATAAAATTATAACACAATTGACAAATCACTACTAACATTCATTTATAGGACCTACAGGTCAGCCTGTCCTAGCAAAATTCTGTATAAAATATACAGAATAAAAGCATAGTCTCTGAAAAATCATCACACAAAAAGAAAAAAAAAACTAACATCAGTTTGAAGCATAATTACTTCATCACACAAGAAGTGCATTGTCCCTGTCTGGGTACAAGAGATACATGGTTGAGGGTAGTGATCACTGTCCTTGGAAGTCGATTCATTTTGTAATGGAATACGCATGTTAATTTGACACAAGACAGCCTGGTTGTGGTACATGATCATCCACACTGTAATGTTTTTCCTGTAGTTTGTTGTGCACACATATATATATTAGTCAAAACCAAATTACTCTCAGTGTTGGTGACTTTCATGTGGTTATGTGAGTGCAAGTCTATGATCAGATCACAGCTGGATACACAGAAATTTACAGTTGCGGACATTGAATGAAATAAGTAATGTCTTTTAATATTGAAAGACTGACATCCTTCTACACTTCCCATTATGTGCTGTGACCAGCATTGATGCAATGAAAGAGGCCAGACATCTGCTGTCACACATCAACGGTTTATACATTCATTGGTGTTATATTACAGAGTTGTATTGTTCTTTCAGAATGAACTACAGTCTCATGTGGTCTGGTTAACATTCAGTATACAGCCAGCAGGCTACCTGAAGTATCTCTTGGCATTTGTAAACAGTTAATCTGTGAATAACTCTGTCATGGCTTGCTTGTTTGTGCGGTGGCAAAGTGGCAAGGCTCCCTGCAATGAAAACAGCACATCAGGATTGCCTGGGGGCTCATGTGAGTCTCCTTGTCCATTTTAGTCAGCTTAAACTTTTGGCATGTGGGTCTTCCTCAGGTATCATAGTGGCTCCAAGTGGCATCTCATAATGGCAGCACCACAGCTGTGCAGCCTGGTGACCCAGTTTTGACATGTGCAGCTCACACTTGCCCATCGTTCAACTCCCATCCAGTAATCCATGCCATCTTTGATCTGTGTTTATTCTCATACCTCTGGCTCTCATGTGGTGTATGCAACATCAAAACAAGTTTACAAGGCAATCACTAGTGATATGGTTTACATAGCTACAAACACATACAAATATACAGTCCTCTCTCATATATATTCACAATTACTACCAACATGTTCAAATTCTTACTTTACTTTTTCCTCAAACTATACCAAGATCCAATCATATTTACTCAAATTGTTACCCTTCTTTTCCTTCAAATATGTTCAAAGTTCTAACTATTACACTTGCACCAAGATTATTTCCAATAAATATTCATTCTAGTTCTTCCACACAATAACATTATTCCTCCTCTTTATATCTCATTTACACCAAATTATTATCTTTTTAAAAGTTTTCAGACATGTATTATGATGTTAACTAGGGTTATGTTGCTAACAGGAGGTCAAGCAGAGAGCAGGTTTGAGTGGTCCTGCAAAGTTCTGGGTCACTAATGTAACATCACTGCATTAACAATCATTTATTGGTGAGAGTTTTACAATCACTCCATCTCCTTCCTGGTGCTGCCTGGCAGTGACTATGCTGAGTCTGCACTGCTGGAGAGTGAGGTGGATATGTCAGTGCCCTTCCCAGACCACTGCCTCATCACAGCACCCCCTTAGGAGTGCCTTGGTCCTCTTCTTCCTTCCTGCGGAAGGTGCCTTCTCATGCGCTAGTGGCGGGTCGACAATAAGGTCGGCCACTGCGACCTTGATTGCCCTGTGGTCAGCCACATTTGCAGCCCGAACGCAGATCAGCAAGTCTGTGTCGACAGACTCATAGACCACCCCATTCTTGGTGCAATTCATCATTATGTTGAACAGCACTGTCCACCCACCTTTGCACTTGACGTACAAAGGGGGGCAGGCTGCGACTCGTCTTCTTGGGACTTCCTTGCTTGGTCAGCAGACTCAGTGAGTTGCACAACCGAAGGACCCTTCATAGCAGCAGGTTGCCTCTGCGCATACTTCCTTCCCATGCTATGGGGTACAGAACACGACAATCTGCAGGCATTGTGAAAACGACACACGCCAATTTGCTTCCCGCAGCGCCCACAGCACAGATCTTCTTCACGAGCTCACAACGGCCGAGTAATAATAGTGCACAGTGGCAGCAATGCGCACACCTCACTAGCTCAGGCCACTCTGGTGAATGTCCCTGCTGTCAGTTGTTGAGATAGTGTATGGGTGGAAGACCCAGCAACAACATGATGAACAGTCTAATTGGCAGTCCAGGCATACAACAGATGAGGTGATACTTGTACTGCCCCAGTAGTGGTGACACAGCCAGGCTGCACATAAACTGAACATCTTGCAGATGGTCATATCAGTTCTTCACACAAAGATGATGATCAGCCCAACCCCCATCCCATTCACAGTCAGTCACCATTGTGACTGACAGGAATATGGCTTACAGATCAGAAGTCCCCTCCATGGCCAGACAGTTGTGGATTTGCAACAATGGACTCCAACTTGGCTGCAGTTTGTAGACACTTGTTGAATCCACCAGAAAATTCTGCAACTTAATAGAGCTGCTCTTCCATCACTATTTGTAATGCAGATGGATGGCCTGACTCTTTAGAATGAGCTTGAGAGGAGTGTCATAGGTTTTTATAGCGGGCGATAACACAATCCATCCCACACTGGGGACTGAATGCGCTTTCATTTTCTGAGCAGGCCGGTGCTCTCAGCTGCTCTATAGTTTAACTTCAGGATTTCAGAGCATTCCTTTATATGAAATTTGCATTCTGAAAGTGTTCTTACGATATCTCTAAGTAAAGTTACTACACTTAGCCTCATGACAGTCCCCCATTCTGTCTGTTCTGCACTGTTGACAAACTGCTGAGTCTGCTGTCTTTGGCTTTCTTCTCACTTATTCTGATGAAATGTGTTCATAGCTTGTATATACTTCAGGCCCCCTTGTGTTGACATTCATTTATGACACCATTTCATAGCTAGTTTATGTGCCCCACTTAGCCATCTCCATTGGTTCTTAATAAAATTTTTATTTCTGAACTTAGTTCAAATATGTGGTATAGAACTCAGGTGGTTGGGAACTCAGATATGAACATGTTAATGTTTTAGTTCTTCATGCAATTATTTTTTGCTTTCCTGCATTATGTTATACCAGAGTATATGCTTAACAGTTCTCTTCCAATTCCACACCTGCCAGAAATTATCCTTCACCTCTAAACAACTGTGGCTGCATAAATGTTTTACCCCAAATTTTACCTGTTCTGGTCATATCAGTCTTTCCATTTGTCATCTTGTGCTGTCCCTCAGCTGGGCCGGGCTGGTCTGCACCCTATGCTGTTGCCAACGTTGTCTTCTCTTCTTCTGCAGTGTCTTCCTTAAAATTTGAGATCACAGATCTGTAACAAAAAGATTATGAGCTTAATTTGGCTCTCAACACATGCAAAATGTATTCTGTACCAACAGCTTCTATTTTTTTTAAATTTTTGGATTATCTGTTCCTTTTACCTTTTACCTGATCTCTGTCCAGTTTTCTGTTTTACTTTTCACAACATTGCTCTGTTACCCAGTGTCTATTTCCATATTTAGTGGTAGAGCCAAAATTTGTAAACAAACCTTCCTTCAATGTGAGTCATCTGCTTTAATTGTACCACCTAGGTATCCTTTGCATTCAGTTCTCTTTCACGTCAATAGTACATAGCAATATATCACATTATTACATCATGCTCTCATTAATTCCTAAAATACTCATCTAAATCAGTGTGTCAAACTTACATATATCATTCAGATCAAATCACTAACGAATGGGAGTGTCTCTTTACATCTGCTAAAACTCTGACTATGCATTGTCTCTTTGCATCTGCTAAAACCTAACTGTGCAGCATTCCTTCATGCCTGCTAACGAGTCATTAAGCACTATGGCTTCTTGCTTAGCTCATTATTGTATCTGGCATATCTACAGAAACTAGCTTTCAACATGCATCGCTCCATCAGGGTAACTACAGCCAGTGATCTGTCTAATGTTTCTCTTCTGTGTACCTCCTGCACCATCTGTTTGACTCCGTGCAATAATTTTGTTTATTGCACCCATAACTTTCTCTTTAACTGTATGTTTATTTTACTCTGCATGATCAGCTCATGTTAATACTATTGCTTCTTCTCTGTGACAGACTGGAGACTAGATATTACACCTCAGTTCCATATTGTAATGCTTCTTATTCATTAAATACTTTGATGTGTGAAATATTTAGAGTCCCCATTGACTTATGACTCAGTAATGTTCCAATTCCAAGATGTAATGGTGGACTATTCTTCATACATGGTAAGATCCACAACATATATAGAAAATATATTTGGTCATTCTTTGATCCTATCCATCTTTACAACTTCTTGGTGATGCTTTCATCAAGATGGAGGGAGGTCCACACTATTTCTTATTGTGTCCTAGGGTGGTTGGTTTGTTAAAATTTGTCTAGGTGCATACCTGTTGCTTCATGTGCCAAATTGCCCAACACATTTCGTATGCAATGCCAAGCATGCTGTCACACAGTAATTCCTCTCTGCCTTACTCAGGACACGGCTTCTAAATGCAATAGTACTCTTTACTACACACATTGAAAAAAGTTTTGCATCACCTTGGTTCCAAGAGTTCCAGAACATGTACACAAAATTGGAATAGAGATCAACATAAACATCATTTCCTCCCTTTCTATTGCTCATGAAAACCACACATTGCATATTGTACCACCATACAGCGAGACCTTCAGAGGCAGTGGTCAAGACTGGTGTACACATCGGTATCTCTAATACAAAGTAGCGCTTCCTCTTGCATTGATGCATGCCTGTATTCACCGTGGCATCCTTGCCACAAGTTCATAAAGGCACTGTTGGTCCAGATTGTCCCACTCCTCAATGGTGATTCAGCATAGATCACTCAGAGTGGTTGGTGGGTCATGTCATCCATAAACAGCCCTTTTCAATCTATCCCAGGAACGTTTGATAGGGTTCTTGTCTCGAGAAGATGCTGGCGACTCAAGTCGAGGGATGTCGTTATCCTGAAGGAAGTCATTCACAAGATATGCATGATGAGGGCGCAAATTGTTATCCATGAAGATGAATGTCTCACCAATTTGCTGCCGATATGGTTGCACTAATGGTCAGAGGATGGCATTCACGTATCGTACAGCTGTTACGGCACCTTCCATGACCACCAGTGGTGTACGCCGGCCCCATATAATGCCACCCCAAAACTGCAGGGAAGCTCCACCTTGCTGCACTCACTGGACAATGTATCTAACGCATTCAGCCTGACTGGGTTGCCTCCAAACATGTTTCCAACGATTGTCTGGTTGAAGGCATATGTGACACTCTTCGGTGAAGAGAATGTGATGCCAATCCTGCTCGGTCCATTTGACATCTTGTTGGGTTCCATCTGTATCATGCTGCTTGGTGTCATGGTTGAAGAGATGGACCTCACCATGGACATTGTGAGTCAAGTTGCACATCATGCAGCCTATTGCAAACATTTTGATTCATAACACAACATCCTGTGGCGTTACAAGAAGCTTATTCAACATGGTGGCAGTGCTGTCATGGCTCCTCCAAGCCATAATCCATACGTAGCGGTCATCCACTGCAGTAGTAGCCCTTGGGTGGCCTGAGCAAGGCATGTCATCGACAGTTACTGTCTCTCTGTATCTCCTCCATGTCCAAACAACATCACTTTAATTCACTCACAGATGCCTGGTCACTTACCTTGTTAAGAGCCCTTCCTGGCACAAAGTAACAATATAGATGTGACCAAACTATGGTATTGACCATCTAGGCATGGTTGAACTACAGACAACATGAGCCGTGTACCTCCTTCCTGGTGGAATGACTGGAACTGATTGGCTGTTGGACCCCCTCCGTCTAATAGGTGCTGCTCATGCATGGTTGTTTAAATCTTTGGGCAGATTTAATGATATCTCTTAACAGTCAAAGGGACTGTGTCTGTGATACAATATCCACAGTCAACATTTGTCTTCAGGAGTTCTAAGAACTGGGGTGATGCAAAAAAATTTTTTGATGTGTATATCTCTCCATCCTGTTCTGCCTCCTGAAATAAGTACATGCTGAGACTGTTCTTGACACATCCATAAACATACAAAACTCCTTACCCAGGCTGTGATGAAACACTATTTCAATTTCATTAATGCTCCCTTCAAACTTCCATATTCCTGTTGTTTGGTTTAAGTCTACTTCCAGGTGACATTCTTTCCTGTCAAGCAGCACAGGTTTGATGTGATTACATAGTTCTTTTGTGAATATTTTGTAGAAATTTGTGAGTCCTACAAAAGAACATACTTTTCACTTGGTCCTAGTTACTGAATACTTCCCAATGGCCTCTAATTTATTCAGATCATGCTTGGTTCTGTCTGTGGATGTTACATGTCCCAAGAAGTCCACCTCCTTAAATCCAAATTCTGACTTTTCTAAATTGATGATAATGCCATGCTTTTTGAAAGCTACCACCAATTCCCTTCAGTCAGTATGTCAGCAATGTAAAACGTAACTTTATCCTTCAATGATTCTGATTTATGGATCCTAGTCCTCTGATGACAAAACATTCAACTCAAATGGTAATTTTGTAAATTGGAAGCTACATCCATAGCACAAAAATGACATGTACTGGCAACAATTCAGGTGTAGTTTTATTTGCCACAAACCAATCGATGTCAAAACAAGAACTCTATGGAAGCACTATAGTATTTCTTCTAATTTCTCCAGTAGTAGGTTATCAGTGGGCATATAGGTCATGATAATGATGTTATCACACCCAGTGTCAGGTTACACATCCAGTGTAATGTTACACACTTGTGTGACTTATATTCAAGGCTACCCCCGATCGAGGTCACCCAGCAGAATCCTTGGAGGCATTGGGCAATTATGTCAGTCATATTCAAGATCATGACAGCTCGATCCTGGCCACTGACATAAAAATGATGGAAAACCCCTCCCTGTCCCTCTACACCAATGGGAACACAATAAAATGGCAAGAAACCCAATGGACCAATAGGAATCAGGGTACCCCTCTTCCTCCCCCTTATCATCATCTTTTATAACTAGGCCACCTGGCTGGGTCAGGCACCCTCTGGAGCTGGACAGCATAGGGAAAGGATCAAGTTGGGTCTGTTTGTTAATACCAAATTAAGTTAAGTAATGTCACTCAAGGTCTATGTGTTAGTAACATCATTCAAGGTACCAGCAGAGATCACACCATGGCAGATATATAAGTACTCTCATTCCTAAAAATTTTATGTATTTTTCACTCAATTTTATATTTTATCTGTATTTTCTACTATTTGCATATTTTTCCATCTTTTTCACATTGTTCCAAAATTTTATCCACTTACATGAATTGTATTTCACTGCTCCCAACATCAGTTCAACATCACATCATGTCAATGTCATGATTTTCTCAGCAAATCACAATTCAGCATGGGCCTCAGTTAATTTTCGTCACTAAGGCACGAGTTCATTACTAGTGGGTGTGCAGGACATCACATTGTATGTGTTAGAAATGAACACATAGGTAGAAATAATAATGTCACATCATATTAATGACATC
This sequence comes from Schistocerca serialis cubense, assembly GCF_023864345.2. Classification (NCBI taxonomy): domain Eukaryota; kingdom Metazoa; phylum Arthropoda; class Insecta; order Orthoptera; family Acrididae; genus Schistocerca; species Schistocerca serialis. Next base: position 555,910,337 of record NC_064640.1, read on the forward strand.
ACAGCCAATTCTATAACCACTATTGATCTCCAAACAAAGATAATGTATGTATAAGAAATATCATACCACAATAGATAAACCACCTGCTAAGCCACCACCATCACATTACTAGATTGTATGACATCATATTGAAATTCTAATCCTTCCAACCAAAGATACTGTGTGTATAGCACAGCACTACAAAAATACACATCTAGAGATAGAGCTGACCACAAACTGCAACCACTCCAGCAAAAAGCATATCACTTGCAGGATATCCTACTCCTTGAACTCTGAGATCTGGGTATAGCCAGAACACTGTGTTAACAATGGAGGAAGAGACACATCATTATAGGTGTAATCTTCTCCAGCCTGGTGGCTGACCCAAAAGGCACAGCTGCTACATCACTTGTGGCTGAACGATCTCCCACCCACAGTAATAACAAAAAATAGATCTCAAAACATCAGTGGAAATATCAAAGACTGCTACAGATACACACCAAGATTATGAGAATCTCTCACACTGAATTCACTGGGTAATGCAAGTCGAATAAGACAAATGAGATGCTGGTAGGGTGTGGACCCCTCAAGCTGCTGGATTGGCCACCAAATCGCTGGCAATGAATGAGAGAGCCCTACATGTCAGTCCAACAGCACATCAGACCATCTTTCCAGGCCTTGTAGAGAGATCTGCATTATTTAAACAATGTGTATGTGTATTTGTCTGTGACATGATCTGCAAGGTGGCTGATGCAGAAGGCACTCCTGTGAAAAGCTATGAAAATTGGCATCCTGGCACAGCAAACAAGTTGTAACTTGCTTAGATCTTTCAGATAAGTGTTGTTAACAGTTTAAGTGTCATGCACTCCCATCCCCTTAATCCTTTCTCTCTGGATCAAAAAGAAACAAGCTCCCCCTCCTCCCCCAAGCATCATGCTTTTAAAACTTGTGCTTATGTGTGAGTGAGCCCATTTTCAGTCAGACTGTACTCCCAGGTGTAATGAAGACTTGTAATTATAATTATGATCTCTAAACAAAATAAACTCAGCAATATTATTAGTACATTTGACATTACTGTAAGTGTCATACATCAACTACAGGAAAATATGAGTATGGTCATCATTATTAAGGTAATTTTGACTGTCCACAGAATTCCAAAAGTATACAGTGGACAGCTAGCACAATCTGTATAAAAAAATTGCTACAAAAACTTATCTGTGCATTAATTATGAGTGACATCACATGTTTATGTATGGTTTTAATACTGAAAAGCCAGGGCATTACTACTGACCTACCATAACACCATATTTATTATACTAACACACCCTGCAAAACTATTAGTTTGGGGTGATGCTGTAAGACTTGCAAATACAATGCTGCAAGAGCACTGACTGTGGAAGAGATCTGCCAGGTCTCTCAGGTGGAATAAAAAGGCAGGTAACTTTTGCAATATTAGGGTGTGACATCACCATAAGACATGTAAATAGATGTGGAAATTATCTGAAGTATATGTGTCCTCGCCACACAAATGAGACTGAGCAATAGTCACAGTACAGCAAAAAACTCAACTATTTCTACTTAACACTTTGTTGACTCACGGATGTCATGATGCCTCTGTACTGTATGATAAAAAGTGGTGTTCACAAGCAGTCTGTTGATATGCCTTTGAAAAAATTCTGGATGATGTGTTGCATGTCTCTGTTGGTGCTATTGACCCAGGAGCCATGGGCAGTGACTTTGGTGGAGCCAGACCTGGAATACTATCTGAAAATGATCATGCATCACTTCTCCATATATGCAGCTGCTAGTCCCAGGAAAGAGCCATCTCATTGATTTTAAGTAAGTGTGGGAAATCATCCAATACAAACTTATAACCGAAGGAATCGCTGACCCATGTGTCAGTTGAGTTAACAGTGCCTTCAACAGATAGCAACAAGTGCAGCTCTCATCGCCTTATAACTCTAACCTCCTGCTAAGACAGCCACTCCACGATTGTTAAAGAAATGGTGGTGAAGACTTGTGGCATCTAGCAGGAGTGTATCCAGAAACACATTTGTGAGCTGCTAGATTTACCCACACAGTCTTATTTTTGCTAATGTAGCTGAACTAGTAAAAACACACTTTACTTATACTCCTTTACAATAATACCATCATGTGTAAAGTGTTAGACATCAAGATTTTACCATGAACTCACATCTACTCTGGTTCTCATATACCATCAGAGCTCCAACAACAACCCATCTATGACATAGTCATTGATGACAAAGTGCAAATTAGCTAATATCTACGTCAAGCTCATAGCATGATGCTGCTGAGAGGAGAAGGCTGTAGAAAGGATATTACCAAATATTTCTAGTGTTCTCTTCTATGGTGATAAATCTTACATCTTATTTTGAAAAATGCCTGAAATCCTTGCATATGGTTTTTTTATCTTATAACACTCTGCTGGACAATTTCATTAAGAATAATAAATTTAAGATAGAGTGTGTGATAATTATATTCCTCATCTATTAATCCAACCAGGTATGGATCTCAGACTGATGAGAAAATCCCATGATGTGGTTGTATTAGTTTGCTGACCGCATTTCATAGCAGTGAATCTTTTGCTGCTTGTGGAAATGCTGTAACACACACATTACTAAGTAGTAGAGTTTTCCCAAAAAAAAACAATTACATAATCCTGGACTCAGTACCAGTAGGTTCAATCACCATGCTAGTATTATGTAAACTCAAATTGGAGGACACTCTTTTTGTGAATGCACAATTGAGAAGTGACATTTGTAGCCAGCATACGTTTCGCATAAGATAAGTGAAATTAGGGATTTTACAGACAGATGTGTTCATCTTTAGCACCATTTTTGTGAGTGGCACAAGGTACCATACTGTGTATGTGTTTGTCTTAGGAGGAAAAAATGTCATGTTTATGTAACCCCTTATAAGCATTAAGTGATGTAGAGTCTGGACAAGCATTTAAAAAACATGATGGATCTGCATCTAAAATTTGTTCAGAAATATTCATGTGTAAGCACTGGACTGGCGATAAAATAGACCCCTATGGAAGTAGTTCTTATGATAATTGTAGCCCGCATTCCTTAATCCAAGTTGATAAGTGTCTCAGACTGTCACTCAGATCCCGTATTTTGTCATAACGCACCATGAAAATACTAAATATGTTATTTGCATGATAAATAATTACAGATTTGAAAGTCAATCATAGGTATTTATTTACACCATACTGACATTAGTGTAGTGTGGCTGAACAGTAACACATGTGTATGTTTCTGCCAGTTATAGCTGTGAGCACATAACAAAGGATGTTTACTCACTCTTTGTTCTATAAGAAGTAGTCAACTCCTGTGGACTGATGACCTCAGAAGTTTGGTCCCATAAGACCTTACCACTACCAACTCCTGTAACACATTTGATGAATTAATTTCAGTTCTCCAGCAGAGTAACATTGATTTCCACCAATAGATAGTCTGAAAAACAACTGTCAGTATTGTTATTTATATAATAAATTTCCAGGTTAAAACTACAGGTATAAATTGCATAATTTCATCAATTATTGTAGGAAAATATAACACTTATGCATTCCAATTTTAGGAGCCTTAGCAGTAAAAAGATGTAATGATCACATTATCAACATTTTTAACTTGTATTGCTTCCCCAGTAGCAAACTTGCAGAATGACATTAGGGCTACTTATTAGAAAATTTTAATATGTGATGGTCAAGTCTGCTTGATGAACAATGTTTCCTTTATGTATAAGGAAGTTATAATTTATTCTATATCATTAGCAGCAATGCAACCAGGACTCACCTTAATGTTATCAGAATTAGATTTTTCCATATCCACAATACACTAACAAAAACCTCTGAGGTATTGTGGGGGGGGGGGGGGGGGGGGTAGACTGCTGTGGCCTGTTGTGGGGTTGTGAACCACTGAAAGCTACGGGAAGATGAAGCCTCTCTGTCATTTCTTGGTCCCCAGTTTAATACACAATATACACACACAGCCTCTTCCTAGCATATCAAGTCTTCACAATTTTCTGTGCAGATGATTCAGAAAGCTATTTCTCTCATGTGTGGCCCGTCATTCCCGCCAGCACTGTACAGTTCCCTCCCAACGCCGAGGCACAGCCGGGTTCCTGAACAAGCCGTGGGCCTCAATGGTGCATCGGTATAGCTGAGCTCGACTGGCCATGGTGCAGGTAGCGGAACGGAGCAGTCGGCCAGAGGCAGGCTCTGGTAGGCAAATGAGGTGCGTTGCACGGCTCTGCTCCAGAGCCCCTCTCTCCAGTGTGTATTAAATCTCCACCAAACTCAGTTAATGTTATATGTGCAGAAAGCAGTATATTCTTCACAGTTGATATTACCAGAGAGAAGAATCGAAAAATGGTTAAAAGCAAGATAAATGGTTTAAAACATTAGACAAACACCAAGCAATATTGTTAGAAGCTCGTCTGCATCCCATGGAGAAAATACACTGATCAGCCAGACCATTCTGACCACCAACCTACTATCAGTGTAAATCTGTCCAGGTGATAGCAGTGTCACCTGGCGGAAAATCACTGGTAGTCAAGATGCACACAAGGTGCATGTAGTATCAGTGAACATGCTGTCCATGTGTAGAATGGGAAGGTGTGCCATTTATCTGAGTTTGACCAATGGCAGATTGTGATGGCCCGGAGACTCAGCATGAGAGTTCCGGAAACTGCACGACTTATTGTATGTTCGAGGAGTGCTGTGGTGAGTGTCTTCAACAGACAAAACCATGCCCATACATAGTGGGGTTGGGCAGCCACAGCTCATTACAAATGTAGGATGTCAATAGCTGGGTGGACTGGTAAAACAGGATAGGTGGCGAACCGTGGCGGAACTAACATCAGACTTTAATGCTGGGCAGTGTACAAGTGTGTATGAACACACAGTGCATCAAACAGTCCTAATGATGGTCCTCCACAGCCAACGAGTCATGCATGTGCCAATGTTAACATCATGACATCAGCAACTACAACTGAAATGGGCATGCCCACATCTCGTGGTCGTGCGGTAGCGTTCTCGCTTCCCACGCCCGGGTTCCCGGGTTCAATTCCCGGCGGGGTCAGGGATTTTCTCTGCCTCGTGATAGCTGGGTGTTGTGTGATGTCCTTAGGTTAGTTAGGTTTAAGTAGTTCTAAGTTCTAGGGGACTGATGACCTAAGATGTTAAGTCCCATAGTGCTCAGAGCCTGAAATGGGCATGTGACCATTTGCACTGGACATTGGCACAGTGGTTGAGCATTGCAGGGTGTGACGAATCCTGATACCTTCTTCATCATGACGATGGCAGGGCGCGAATTTGTCGTATTCCAGGGGAACAGCTCCTTAACACCTATACTGTGGGATGGAGACAAGCTGACAGCGGCTCCATTATGCTCTGGGGAACATCCACATCAGCATCCATGGGTCCAGTGGAGATCGTGCAAAGCACCATGATGGACAAGGAGTATCATCCATTGGTTGCAGATCACATACACCATTTCATGATGATCATGTTCCACGATGGCAATGGAATTTTTAAGACAAAGCACCATATCACAAGTGTGATGGAGTGGTCCAAGGAACACAGTGGCGAGTTCAAGTTGATGTGTTGGCCACCCAACTCGCCAGATATAAATCCAATCAAACACAGCTCAGGTGGGATTGAACGTGGCATCAGCACTCATCGCCCCCCCCCCTCCCCCATCACCTCCCCAGAATTTATGGGAATTAGGTGCAGATGTGGTACCAACTGTCTCCAGCGACCTACCAACAGAGCCATGCATCCCTCCACATTTACCCGCACAAACCCGGTTACAGCCAACCGCTCCGTTCTGTTTCCCCTGCAGGTAGTTGAGCTCAACAGTGCTGGGATCTGAGAGGGTGAGCCGTGATGCACTGTTGAGGCCTGTGGCTCGTACAGATATCCAGCTGAGCCCAGATGTCAACAGGGAAACAGACTGTGCTGGGAACGCAGGAATGACTGGCCACACGTGAATGTATTTGCTCTTCAAATCATCAGCACCCCTGTGAGAATCGTGAAGGTTTGATACGCTAGGAAGAGGGTGTTCTTGATCCTTTGCAAAGAAAAATAACTGTTAATCTAAAATAATGGATGCAACACAGTAATGCGAAATACAATGATGAACATAGTACAAACAACTTTTTATAGGTTTATACAGTTTGTCCTTCCTTTTTCCACATTTCTGAGCTCTTTTCTTAAGCTTGATCTCAAATTTTGTAGTTAAGTTTTTATTACGCTTTGGTCTACAGGTGGAATATCGTCTAGAAATGTTTCAGCCATGTGTTCGTACAGCCTGCTTTTATATTCTTGTTTGTATAACGTTGCTGAATCATTTTCCAAAAAACAAGGTCTTCTGCAGTACAGTTTTATATGTTTTTTGATGTGGTCAGTGGCACACTCCTTAGGCAGACTGATAGAAACTAGAAAAGTCACTGTTTTTTCTGAATGTGGCCTACTGTGTGCACCAAGCTAATGATGCCGGATCAGTTGTTCTCAGAACTGCAGCTGAAGACCTCGAAGTTGCATCTCTGCTAATGCACAGGCAGAGACTGTAGGTGCTACAGAATCCGTCAGTAACATCCGAGGGTATGCGGCCAGCTAACCCAGCCTCATGCAGACAATTCGGCGCAAGAGGTGAAGTGATCAGAATGTAAGCAGCTCACAATTGTTTTGGTTTTGAGAAGCTGCTTATTTTAACTTACACTTCATGAAGATTTCATAATCATTCTCTCATCCAGAAGATTGCTAATCCAGTTGTTGTTAGTGGACAGAGCAGAGAAATAGTCTTTGAAAGTTTTTCCAAGTCCTTTGAAATGTTCTTTAATTATGTTATTAACAGTTTCGTTTGAAGTAAGATGAATTTCTACCAGCAAATCATGAAGGGTACCGAAGCACTGAATTTTATTGGAATTTAGGCATATTTCCCAAGCTGTAATGTTTTCAGTGAATAACTCAATATGGTCGTTCACATTGCAAAGCTTTGTGTTTGGTTCCTGAAGTAATAAATTGAGTGACACTATACTGAGCGCACTATCCGAAAATTACCTCGAGCAATTAAACAGAGAACCAACTCCTGGAGATAACATCTTGGACCTACTGATAACGAACAGACCCGAACTTTTCGACTCTGTAAGCACAGAACAGTGATCATAAGGCCGTTGCAGCATCCCTGAATATGAAAGTAAATATGAATATAAAAAAAGGGAGATATCAGACAGATATCAGACTACCTAACAGATCAAAACGAAAATTTCTGTTCCGACACTGACAATGTTGAGTGTTTATGGAAAACGTTCAAGGCAATTGTAAAATGCGTTTTAGACAGGTACGTGCCGAGTAAAACTGCGAGGGACGGGAAAAACCCACCGTGGTTCAACAACACAGTTAGGAAACTACTGCGAAAGCAAAGAGAGCTTCACTGCAAGTTTAAACGCAGCCAAAACCTCTCAGACAAACAGAAGCTAAACGATGTCAAAGTTAGCGTAAGGAGGGCTATGCGTGAAGCATTCAGTGAATTCGAAAGTAAAATTCTATGTACCGACTTGACAGAAAATCCTAGGAAGCTCTGGTCTTACGTTAAATCAGTAAGTGGCTCGAAACAGCATATCCAGACACTCTGGGATGATGGCATTGAAACAGAGGATGACACGCATAAAGCTGAAATACTAAACACCTTTTTCCAAAGCTGTTTCACAGTGGTAGACCGCACTGCAGTTCCTTCTCTAAATCCTCGCACAAACCAAAAAATGGCTGACACCGAAATGAGTGTCCAAGGAATAGAAAAGCAACTGGAATCACTCAACAGAGGAAAGTCCACTGGACCTGACAGGATACCAATTCGATTCTACACAGAGTACGCGAAAGAACTTGCCCCCCTTCCAACAGCCGTGTACCGCAAGTCTCTAGAGGAACGGAGGGTTCCAAATGATTGGAAAAGAGCACAGGTAGCCCCAGTCCTCAAGAAGGGTCATCGAGCAGATGCGCAAAACTATAGACCTATATCTCTGACGTCGATCTGTTGTAGAATTTTAGAACATGTTTTTAGCTCGAGTATCATGTCTTTTCTGGAAACCCAGAATCTACTCTTTAGGAATCAACATGGATTCCGGAAATAGCGATCGTGTGAGATCCAACTCGCTTTATTTGTTCACGAGACCCAGAAAATATTAGATACAGGCTCCCAGGTAGATGCTATTTTCCTTGACTTCTGGAAGGCGTTCGATACAGTTCCGCACTGTCGCCTGATAAACAAAGTAAGAGCCTACGGAATACCAGACCAGCTGTGTGGCTGGATTGAAGAGTTTTTAGCAAACAGAACACAGCATGTTGTTCTCAATGGAGAAACGTCTACAGACGTTAAAGTAACCTCTGGCGTGCCACAGGGGAGTGTTATGGGACCATTGCTTTTCACAATATATATAAATGACCTAATAGATAGTGTCGGAAGTTCCATGCAGCTTTTCGCGGATGATGCTGTAGTATACAGAGAAGTTGCAGCATTAGAAAATTGTAGCGAAATGCAGGAAGATCTGCAGCAGATAGGCACTTGGTGCAGGGAGTGGCAACTGACCCTTAACATAGACAAATGTAATGTATTGCGAATACATAGAAAGAAGGATCCTTTATTGTATGATTATATGATAGCAGAACAAACACTGGTAGCAGTTACTTCTGTAAAATATCTGGGAGTATGCGTGCAGAACGATTTAAAGTGGAGTGATCATATAAAATTAATTGTTGGTAAGGAGGGTACCAGGTTGAGATTCATTGGGAGAGTCCTTAGAAGATGTAGTCCATCAACAAAGGAGGTGGCTTACAAAACACTCGTTCGACCAATACTTGAGTATTGCTCATCAGTGTAGGATCTATACCAGATCAGGTTGACAGAGGAGATAGAGATGATCCAAAGAAGAGCAGCGCGTTTCGTCACAGGGTTATTTGGTAAATGTGATAGCGTTATGGAGATGTTTAGCAAACTCAAGTGATAGACTCCGCAAGACAGGCGCTGTGCATCGCGGTGTAGCTTGCTGTCCAGGTTTCGAGAGGGTGCGTTTCTGGATGAGGTATCGAATATATTGCTTCCCCCTACTTATACCACCCGAGGAGATCACGAATGTAAAATTAGAGAGATTTGAGCGCTCACAGAGGCTTTCCGGCAGTCGTTCTTCCCGCGAACCATTAAGCGACTGGAACAGAAAAGGGAGGTAATGACAGTGGCAGGTAAAGTGCCCTCTGCCACACACCGTTGGGTGGCTTGCGGAGTGTAAATGTAGATGTAGATGTAGAAAGTGTTGATTTTTAAGAAAATGCAGAAAAAAACACAAGCCAGTCTGAAGCCAGACTTTGCCTTGGGGAACAGTTGGCTAGAAGAGATAAACTTCATACAACATAAGAACGGTTCTGCAGTGAGATGACCACCTAACTTCTTCGTAAGTCAATAAAAAATTTTAAATACTTGCCATTTCCTCCAAAAATTCGATAATTAATAGAATGATCTTTGATAAAATTACCTATTTTCCCAAAATCATGAGGTAGAGAGTTTTTTCACATGCTTGTACCAGTACGTTCATTTAAAAATTACGAACGACAGAGATGATTCAGGGGTCCATTTTGTTCATGATGTTACACTCATCAGTTAATTTTATATAACACTGGAGGTTAAATACTCTGCTGTATTCAAATCCTGCGCAGTCTGGAGGGCCTCGGTCCTGCCTTACCAGCTGACTGGGTAGCATGAGTCAAGGCTCGCCCGGCAGTTGTGATTATGGTCGTGGGTGGGCTGCACAGGCTCTGTGACACCTCTGCCTACCAAGGCCTCATGGTTTCCATGCCATGACGCATTGCTGGTGTTATGCATGCTAAAGTTTGACATACTATCTGTTAAGTAGATGGTCATAATGTTCTGGCTGATCAGTGTACATGCTGCCCATGTTGCACACAGAGAGTCTTCATCCTCTGTCAGCAAACGTCTCACAATTCCTTCTGTACCAGCATAAATATGTGATCCATATGTATTGCTTTACACTGCATCAAAATATTTTTACGATTTCAAATGCATGAGATTTACAACTCGCATTTATTGTGTGGAGTTTCCACAGCGTTCAGAATGAATAACATTATCATTTTCTCATGCACACAGAACTAATGGATGTATGATAATGTTAGCTTCTGTCAACATCTCTCTCTCTCTCTCTCTCTCTCTCTCTCTGTCTGTCTGTCTGTCTGTCTGTCTCTCTCTCTCTCTCTCTGTCTGTCTGTCTCTCTCTCTCTCTCTAGAATGCACTATCTTTCTGTTGTTCCATTACTTAATCATATGTGGTGTCACTCTAATTCCTATAACTACTTATTACAGACCCTCTCAGTCGATTACCCCATCTGTTTCCTTCTTCTGTAAAAACAACAAAATCCATTTTTTAAGTGTTCTATGATGAGCTCTCTCTTGATACATATCAGAGATCCCTGATAAGATGGAGGCAGATGGTGCAATGATTTTAATATTTCTCTATTCCTTGTAGCTTTCTGGGAAAGTTGCGAGGTGCCGGGGCAAGCAGTGTATTTAATACTAAATTCTTCTAGAATCTACATATGTAAATGATGCTCTAAGCCCCCCCTATTCTAACTCTGACTTTTGCTGTTGCACATGGATAAAAAAATATACGCGAACTGGCTGTAATCAACGCTGCAAGTGGAGTAGAAAAGAGTTTGGCACCTGCAATAATTTAATTTGATAAATAAGTTAAATAAAGGAAGGTTTCATTAACGTAGTGAGAAATGATGGGTTGCTCTACCGATTAACAGAATTAAAGTTCTGTCCAAAATAACAATAGGATTTATTAAGACTAAACACAAAATAATAAACAAAAACACATGAAACATTTATAATACATCATCAAATTGGGTCAAATTGGATACTCAAACAAATGCTGTGAAGGTGAAGTTGTCCCTAAACTAGATTTTGAGGTTTAAGACGAAGTGGTATGTGGAGCCAATTCCTTGCCACTCGAATCTTAAGAGAGACACACAGCTAACCCAACATTAATTGCTGCAACTCAAGACAGAACAAAGTTAGAAAAAGACAAACAGGCGTGCTCTGCTGAGCTCTGATTATCACCTAGGAAAATCCCTATCTGCCGGTGCTGCGGACATACATTACCAAACTGTCTTCTTAACTGCCAGAACACGATCTGGCGTACCGGAGGCGATGGCTGGTTGCTTCGACGTCCTCTACCGAAAGGCGAGAGCCGACTACCCCTGAGCACCCGTACATGCCGAACAGAGAACATTCCCGCCCCCACGATAGTGGCCGTGGTTAAACATTCCAATCAGCAACTCGAAAACCGGCGGAAAATTCCACTCCATTGCCGGAGCACTACCATTCCACCAATGGAGATTCTTGGCGCCAATTTCTGCGCTGATTTTGCTATGTCACGGAGCTATGCCCTGAGCAAGCCAATCACAGTTACTATTTTGCAGAAAGCGCGGGAATTTTCCCGCCACAACTGCCTGGGTACACAAGTTATTCACACGCCTCGCTGGTAGCCCGACAGAAATTGTGTTCGCTAAGTTTCTGCGAAGTAATGGAACCTCTAGCCCAGCCGCTACTTCAGGCCCCTCCGGGCGTGTCTTTTGACAATGTCGGCGTCTGGAAAGCATTCACTCGACTCCCTCACAACTGTGGGCTTAACCCTCTCGAGATCAGCGGAGCCCGCCTGTCACCGGACCACCTGGGTGAAGAGAGACGCTGCGTGGGAAGTCCGCGTGTGAAGGAATAGCAACTTTTCACCGCATGCAATTAGAGACGAAAATCGTAAGATAGAAATATGAGAGGGGGCTCATGCCACCTCTCATAGCCCCTACGCGATTTTAGATTGTACTTGGTGAGCGGTTGGCTCACTTAGGAGCAAGGTAGTGAGTCAATCGCCCAAGAACAATCTTACAAACTGACTCCACATGTCGCACTCTATAAAAAAAATCACTGCAACTGAAAAATGCAGCTCATAGAGGGAGGATTATTTATGATGTAGCCAACTTCACCTTCTTAATATGGAACACTAACACTCACATCACACATCCATACCCAAGGAGCCCCTTCCAAACACCGATTCACACAGACATTCACGCTCTAAATATGGCCCGGGCATCTGAGCCAAATATGGAGCAGTTTATTCTTTACAATCAGAGTTGGAGTGCTCCGCAATTAAATTCCCAAGATGTTACAACAATTTGTATCATTAAACTAACCTGAACTCACTCGCACATGATACTATTTAAGTTAACAAACTCTTTGTGAGCTTTCAGAATCTAATTACAACCTCCGATTCATTCTGTCTCCCTGCAGCAAGAATAACCTTTACCAAATGTTCCCAGAACTGATGGTCCATTCACAATGACAGTGGTGGTATCTGCTTCAGTTTATGGGAACTTCAGGCACACTGTTTGCATACACACAACAATAAATACAAAATAAAAAAAAAACATGGTTTGGAGAACAATACGGTAATTTGTAATTTGTGCGCCCTACTCTATCACATAAGAATTACAGTGTAAAACACAAACACATATAAGGTATAACATACATTACAAAAACAACACTAGAGAAAGAAATTTAAGAAAAAAAACAAGGTTCATGGGGCATCAAGTTGTGCGTGCACATTGCACAATGTTCACGACTGTGCTGAGAATGAAGCACTAAATCACATTGTTAGAAATATTCGAAGCACTTCACAAATTCCACAGTACTGACATCACATAGGGCTAAACGTCGGGTGTTGTTGCTACATTGTTGCAACAGCAATAGGGTGTGCTGGAGCATCTGCAGTACTCTGTTGAGATTGCACCAAGATCCACGCATATGATCATGGCAGTACGGTAGGAAGACACAGTGATAGGCTCTCCTCACGTCGATTAATTGTCTCTGAGGTCTACTTGTTGGGATACATCACTAGTCTAGGTCTCTTCTCTCGCTGGACAGTACTTTACGTTTCCCAATATTCCAGTCAGACGAGGGATGATGGCACGTGAAGTGACTCCACAAGTGTGTGAGGTCATCCATACAGGATCGAACTAGGAGCGACGATTGCTACAACTGCTCTCTAATAGAGAGGAGAAGTTAGAAATGAGACCATTCATTTGTTAGAGTGTGTGGCACGATACTGCTTTGTGTATGCAGATCGGCCAATGCTAGTGAGTTGTAAAAACCCAAACAGGTGAGTATATAGTGTCCCTTTCTGTCCTGAGGCACATGAGGCGCAGGTTCCGACACGATATGTGATCTTCTTCGTGTACTCACGACAACGTGGTCTGCCGCAGGGAATCCCTCCAAACGGCTGCCGCGTCCGGAGAGCTAGCAGGCTGTCGCGTGTGGGTCATGTGTCAGTGTCAACGGCCAGCCTCACTTTCGCTTGTGGCCCGGCGAGGATTGTCTGCCACCTAATCCCTCAGGTATAAGGCCCAGTGACTGTCAGCTTGTAGGACCGGATGCTCTCGCGCCCTTCACGTCAGGTGGCGTGCTGACGCTCTCTTCTTGCAGGTAGCCGATGACCTCTTGTTTTTGCTCCGCCTGGCCTCTGCACTGCCACGATTCCCGTCATCTGCACAGTTCTGACAAAAATCTTATGCCTAACTTTTTCCCATGGCCTTCTATGTTATAATAAATTTACATAACGATACATTGATGGTCTGTCATTTCAGACACTCTTATTTTAATTTTATAGTTATCAATCTACGGCTATCACTATAACCAAATCTTGGTGTCTCTGAGCTAGACATGGAAATAATCTATCTTGATATTTGTGTAGAGACCTATCTCACTACTGTACATGGTGTGTGACGCTATACTGGATGACCAACTTAATGTGTGGGCCCGCACCAATATTGCTATTACTTATACAGATCGACAGTAGACATGCTCAAGAATTAACTACCATATGCCAACGATCTACATTCTATGTCTTCTGAATAAATTATGTTATTATGTAGGCTGAAGTTTTACTGAGCTATAAAGAACATGCACTATTCTACGTTCGCTCGCCGGTCGTCCCTCCATCTCGGGTCTGTGATTTGATGACCTGAAAAATAACATCCCAACAGGCGCGCGCCAAACACTAGTGGTAGAAAACCCCCACAATATTAATCTAGTTATTGTTAAATCCTACAGTTTAACTTATCCTAGTATATCGTACTTTTTTTTTTACGTTATACAATACTCTTACATAATTCCTGTTACGCTGAGATGTCTCGCTGCTCGCCACTATTGACGACGACAAAGATGTGCGCGCCGTACGACATGGCCTCCGAGTTCTCACTACGCCTCACTGAAACTCCAGAGACTGGGTTAGCCATGGCTATACAAGACAATAAATTTATAGTTGCAACATCCTTCTCTATGTGATGCGGTTTTCGCGATCAAAGCACACCTTTCCAGAGACAATGTAATATGACCACGCCAGGACTGGTTCCTGTTGCGGATTCAGTCGCCCAACACACGCCAGCTACACAGTATGTCACAAATATCCAAGTATAAGTCCCTGGTTATTCATCTGTGACAGTCACGAGCAGCACGCTAAATCCCCAACCAGCGCATTGGCATGGTAGGCTTTATGCCCGCATTTCTATCGTCTAGGGCACCATTGGAGTCAAACGCTCACAGGTTCACCCCGACTTGCAAGAAAACGATGCTGGCGCAGCTCTGCAAAAACTATACTGCCCATATTCATCCTCGAAATCACGCAATATGCCACAATCTTGCAGTGCACAGACGCGTGCCTGCAAGCATTGGTATGAACGTCTCACGAACTGGTTGTGGCCGCTATGGAGCGTATCACGACTTCTCAGAACGCTTCTAAGAGCACGTTCTTGTATGCGCCCGTTTGTGCGACATCTCGTCACTCATCTTTATCCCGTAACATGGACACCAGATAGGAAAGGACAAAAACATTGCTCATGGAAAGGTAGTGCCTCTTATCACAACGACAGAGGAGATCACGAACATAGACAAAAAGAGTTAACAGCAGTAAATTCCTATGCGAGAAAACGCAGCGTGCTAGTACTTTAACAATCTTAATCTATTAATGCAACGATTATTGTTCCCCGAAGAAAGTTTCATATATTTGCCTATTCTACTATGTACATTACTTAAACCACTATTATTCCATGAACTTCTTTGTGTGAGAGACGTGGTGGAGTCCTATGGACTAGCGCCAATCCCTTGTTAGACTCCCCCTCCTCTGACGTGCATTAGGATTTGCAGGTCTAATTTCAGTCTCCTGGTTCTCCTGTTGTCCTTGATTTCGCTCCCTCCAATTACGGTCGCTTTGCCGTTCGTTATTCCTCCTGTCCCAGATTCCTTGTCTAGATTGACCCTGCTCCCTGACGTTCTGGTTTCCGTGTCTTTGGTTTCCATAACCTTGAATAGCGTAACCTTGGCTTCTGTGACCCTGGTTTCCTAACTGACCAGTGCGATTATGCGATCTGTTGTCGTCTTTCCTTCCTGGCCCGTGGTATTTGTTACTTTGCCCCTTCTTCCTGTCCTTTGCGTCTTGTTTATCAAAGACAACTTCGAGTTCGCGCAATAGACTCTTGAATGCTTCTATGTCAGGTCCACACTTCCCGACATGTGTCTGTTGGTGCCTAACTGGCAATTTGGAAAAGCAAAATTTAATGATTTTTCTGTTGCTATATGGACTATCTAAAAACTGATTCTTCTTGAGTAAATCATCAAGAAATTTGGTTGCGCACCTACGCCCGGACACTTCCAGTTCAGGACAAAATATTATTTCCTCTTTAATCCTGTCTTGCGTTTCCTTTGACCGGTATGTCCGCAGGAATGCACCAACAAATTCCTGATAAGTCCGACACGTCGCTGCCACACCTCGCATCTTTTCCGCGGCTTGGCCTTCGATGTGTCCACACATGAATTCTAATTTTGCCTGGGTTGGCCATGATGCTGGTAATGAGTTTGTAAACTGCATCACCCGGCTCTTCGGATGCATCGACCCTCCATTTTCTTTGAACTTCTGGAATTTTAGTATCGACAGGAAGTGATTGTGATGAAAATCCTGTCTGATCCTCGCACTGGTGTTGTCACTCGTTTCCGATACTTGCACGTCTGCTGAGTGTCCTGTTCTATCTTGCTGATAACTGTGATGTGCTACCTCTGTAACACAGTGGAAGTGGCACTCAGAATTCACTCTCCTAAGTGGGCTACAATTATTGGAGCTATTACTCGCTGTTTCTGCGTGTGCATTGTTAGTTCCGCACTCGGTCATTGGGCTAGAGCACGGCGGGCTTTTCCTCGGAGACAGAATTCTGTGTACTCCATCACTGGTATCTGAACGCGCAGTGCTCGTGTACCCGTTTCGCTCTAGTTTTGCTATTCGACTCTCTACTTCTTTCATTCGTTTCGTGATGTTCGTAACCGCGATATTACCTTGAGTCTTTAAGAACGCTAGGGATTTTGAGTGGGCTTGTGTCGCACGTCTCAAGCGAACTGCGAGTTGAGAAGTTACTTTTGCGATTTTCATTGCCCCTGTTGCTGCCGTTTTGGCTAGGCCTGCTACTTTTTGTGCTACCAGTGACATTTGTTTTGCTTCTCCACATTCTTTCTTTATTGTTAATAGTTCCCCACGAATTTTCCCTATATACGAAATTATTGCCTGAGTGTCCTTCTTACGCTGTTCGTCAGCTTCTTCCTTCTCCTTCTTACGTTGTTTCTCATCTTCTTCCTTCTCCTTCTTATGTTGTTCATCAGCTTCTTCTTTCATTGATCGTAGGAAGCTCAGTATTAGGTTTACGTCATCTTTTTGATCCTATTCAAACGTGGGAGATGTAACTCTGGACACCTGGGCGCTAGAGCTCTGACGTGGCCGAGCTAGCCCCTGTCTGCTCTCGTTCGTTTGATTATAAACTTCTGCTACCGTCTCGACCTGTGTGCCTGTCTCTGTTTCATCCTCTACTTCACTATCATAATCACGGCCGCAACGCTGCTGTGAGATCGCGTCCAAATCACCTGCCTCATCAATGACCCTGGCGTCCTGTCCTGCTAAAAATGTGCCCATCTCATCTCCGAACCTATTCCCATCAGTAAACTGCCCCTTATTCATTATGCTATCCTCTTTTGTTTTAGCTTCGCTCGATAATAGTCGTGCCTTACCTCTCGTTATCATTCATGAAAAACAAATTTATATAAAATGCACAATAAAATTAATCTACTCCATATATTTTTACACATAGACATAAAATTTCAACAACTCCTCTCCAACGCTGTAATTATACGCACGATTTGTTGTGGTACAGAAACCGCACACAAACCCGACAAAGTGTGATGTGATACGGACACACCATCAAAGGAACACAAAAACAATGAACAAAAGAATATATACACTGAAAACAAAAACTGTAATCATGCGTCGCTACTTAAAACTAAACGCAGAACTACCAGAAAAAAAACTTGGGTATTAATCAATAAAACATTAAGCAAAAAAAATTCTGAGTGTCCCTACTACTAATAATACTTGCTTATCAGCGATTCACAGGAAAGATCCGAGGCTAAGGGTCGCCATTTTATGCGAGGTGCCAGGGCAAGCAGTGTATTTAACACTAAATTCTTCTAGAATCTACATATGTAAATGATGCTCTAAGCCCCCCCTATTCTAACTCCGACTTTTGCTGTTGCACATGGATAAAAAAATATACGCGAACTGACTGTAATCAACCCTGCAAGTGGAGTAGAAAAGAGTTTGGCACCTGCAATAATTTAATTTGATAAATAAGTTAAATAAAGGAAGGTTTCATTAACGTAGTGAGAAATGATGGGTTGCTCTACCGATTAACAGAATTAAAGTTCTGTCCAAAATAACAATAGGATTTATTAAGACTAAACACCAAATAATAAACAAAAACACATGAAACATTTATAATACATCATCAAATTGGGTCAAATTGGATACTCAAACAAATGCTGTGAAGGTGAAGTTGTCCCTAAACTAGATTTTGAGGTTTAAGACGAAGTGGTATGTGGAGCCAATTCCTTGCCACTCAAATCTTAAGAGAGACACACAGCTAACCCAACATTAATTGCTGCTACTCAAGACAGAACAAAGTTAGAAAAAGACGAACAGATGCGCTCTGCTGAGCTCTGATTATCACCTAGGAAAATCCCTATCTGCCGGTGCTGCGGACATACATTACCAAACTGTCTTCTTAACTGCCAGAACACGATCTGGTGTACCGGAGGCGATGGCTGCTTACTTCGACGTCCTCGACCGAAAGGTGAGAGCCGACTACCCCTGAGCACCCGTACAGGCCGAACACAGAACATTCCCGCCCCCACGACAGTGGCCGTGGTTAAACGTTGCAATCAGCAACTCGAAAACCGGCGGAAAATTCCACTCCATTGCCGGAGCACTACCATTCCACCAATGGAGATTCTTGGCGCCAATTTCTGCGCTGATTTTGCTGCGTCACGGAGCTATGCCCTGAGCAAGCCAATCACAGTTACTATTTTGCAGAAAGCGCGGGAATTTTCCCGCCACAACTGCCTGGGTACACAAGTTATTCCCACGCCTCGCTGGTAGCCCGACAGAAAGTGTTTTCGCTAAGTTTCTGTGAAGTAACGGAACCTCTAGCCCAGCCGCTACTTCAGGCCCCTCCAGGCGTGTCTTTTGACAATGTCGGCGTCTGGAAAGCATTCACTCGACTCCCTCACAACTGTGGGCTTAACCCTCTCGAGATCAGCGGAGCCCGCCTGTCACCGGACCACCTGGGTGATGAGAGACGCTGCGTGGGAAGTCCGCGTGTGAAGGAATAGCAACTTTTCACCGCATGCAATTAGAGACGAAAATCGTAAGATAGAAGTATGAGAGGGGGCTCATGCCACCTCTCAAAGTACCCAAGAAGTCGCCAGACACTTTGATCTAGTGATTATGTCACAAAATTTTTTGCTAAACTCTAAGTATAAGTACAGATATCCTCTATGAATAAAAAAATCCTGATTTTTACTAAATTTTTGACATTTTCCACATGTTTCGATATTTATCCATTTTTTCCCATATGCAAATGTGTGCCTATGTATCTCTTACATCACCAGTTGCGGCTTGCTAATTTTTCTTATAACATCCAACTTAGATACAGAGACACAACCCAGACAGGGTACCTACTTATTCCTCCAAATGTTAACACTACATGCCAAAGCCAGTGCTAAAACACATACACACACACATGCATTGCTGTGGGGTAAAGTGTTGACATTATTTTCTCTCTCTCTCTTTCTCTCTCTCTCTCTCTCTCTCTCTCTCTCTCTCACACACACACACACACACACACACACACACACACACACATGCACATACACACAGCACATCACAGTTATTTTTTTGTGTTGGGTTCCAGCAGAGGTCTCAGTCCCTCCCTTCATTGATGCCAGAGGTGGCAGTGGCAGTGGTGTGAGAATTGGCAGCTTCAGTGTATTGGTAGTGTCCTGGAGTGGGTTTATAATTGGTTCTGAAAAGTGCATCTGACTGACTGATATGTGGGATATTTGTAATGGTGGATCCACAATGCGGCACATCCATGAATATTATTGTGTGTGGATCCAGCACACCAGCATATCGGTGGGCCTTCTGAGGCCTGTTTGGACAGTCACATCAACCATACACTATGTCCGGGGTTATTATGTGGGTGCATCCACCTGCACACAGTCCAGGATAACAGTAGGGGTGGATCCATTCTGAACAAAAAGAAATTCCTGAATCATGTTTGATGTGGATCCATGTGCATATGATCTGAGGCATTGTCTGAAAGATGGATTCACCATCATCATATCTAGAAATTTTGTTTGAGCTGTATATGTCATGCAGTACAGCCGGGGATATTGTTTGAGATGGATCCAGCATGCAGTACATGCAGGACTATTGTTCAAGCTGTGTGCAGCATATGATAGATCTGGGAATATTGTTCAAGCTGGATCAAGCATCTGGCAATGCTGTTCCGGACCGACTCATGTGCACAAAATCTGGGATAATTGTTGGGGTGGGTCCATCTGCACAATAATTTCTGGATAACGTTCCATACGGATCCATCAACTTGCAAACTGGGGGTGGGGGGAGGGCATTACTACATAAAAGGTGTATTCTCCTTAGTTAGGTCTGGTGTTGATGCTGATGCTACTGCCTCCAGTGCCGGTGGGGGGAGTGAGTGGGGACACCTCCTGGTTAGCGCTGGCTTTGGCACTTGGTGTTGGCATTTAGAAGAATAAGTAGGTACCATGAAAGGGCTGGGTCTCTGTATCAAAGTTGGATGGTATCAAAAAACAGCAAGCCACACCTGGTTATGTAAGCAGTAAGAGCACATATCTATTCTTGTACGTTTACATATTTAAAAATGGATAAATGTAAAAAATTAGGTAAAATCTAGATATGACAGTTCATACGAGATATCTCATTGTTACACTCCTAGAGAGTTATGATGAAGAGAGTACCATTAAAATCATAGCACTATCTGCCTCCAACTTGACAGAGATATCCGCTAAAGGACAGAGAGAGAGGGAGAGAGAGAGAGAGAGAGAGAGAGAGAGAGAGAGAGAGAGAGAGAGAAAGAGAGAGAGAGAGAGAGCTCATCACAGACCCTTTGAAAAAAAATATGGAGTTTGTTATTTATACAGAGGAAGTAGAAATATTGGCAGACTGTGCTGTAATGAGTAGTTGTAGGAGAAGGAGTGTCATCACATACGAATAAGTACTGGAACGATGGTGCATTCTAGAGAGTGAGAGAGAGAGACATGTGTGAGCTGAGAGTCATACAAATTTGGAATCATGAAAAAATTTGGATGCAGTGTATAGCGTCACATGTGGATCACATTTTGACTCTACTACAGATGAATTGATGGGAAGTTTGCTAATAGAGGATAAAAGGTCCCTGTGCACAACATGGATAGAAAATATTTGATCTATATTACTTAGATTGCTTGGCGATTGTCTAATGTTTCAAACTGTTTATCTTGCTTTTAACCATTTTTTTCGATTGTTCTCTCTGTCAGTATCAGTTGAGGGATATAAATTGCTATCAACATAAATGACATTGGCTGTTTTAGTGGAGAGAGGGGCCCCCAGAGACGCTGTCAGCTCGATTGCTGCTTCATATTTCCTTGCTACAGTGCCTCTGCCTTGCAGGTGAATCGTCAGTGTCGTGCAGATAGCTGTATTTCGCTTCCCGTGAGCTTCTGTCACCATCCTCTGTTAAGGATTCAGGGTACTTATAAATGGTGGAAAAATCGAAATTTTTTACGGCTTTATTAAATTCTATAGTCTTTCCTGATTACACTGATATATACATTATAGGGTTTCAAATGAAAAATGACCTATATATACCCAATTTTAAAGTTATGGTCATGTATGTTACCACGCCCCCTTTATTTCTGTTACAGAAATCAATATAATTTCGAAAAGAAGTGTGAGCTTTCTGTTTCCAGCTATTATATGTATGATACATTGTATATGTTGGTGACAGTGCAGGTTTCTAGTGTCTGTAAATGATTATCTTTCCTAGTATTTACTTTTGTTTTGCTGAAGCAGTTTGTTCACGTGTTACTGAATGTTTGCTGCCCAAATGCTGCATATATTTGTGGAAGTACATATCCTTTAGTGAGCAATAAATACGAACTATGCCACGTCTCAAGAAATTTAATAAAAGGAAATTCCGTGGTAACCAGTTCGCAAACAAAGCAAGCCACACTGTTGAAAGTAACCTATGTATCAGTTCTTCAGGGAAGAAAATCCCACATGGCACACCTCCTAGTGATTCAAATTTTTGGGTTAACAATGACGCTGTTGTAATGAACTTATTGTTGTTGAGGTGGGCATCTTATCTTCTTTGATAAAGGATGTGGCGAGGCGAAATGTAAACAATATGATGGCGTAGGCTATCTGGAAATAATTGAACAACAAAGTAGCAGGAATGGTTTAGCGTCAAATTTAGTTGTTCTGTGTAGATCCTGCAATAAATCCACGTCGAAAATGTCTTCGAATATTGTGCATAATTCATATGATGTGAATTTGAAGTTAGTGTTTGCAATGTGTGCGATAGGAAAAGGAAAAAAGGTTGCTCAAACGTTTTGTGGTTTGATGAACCTTCCTCCTCGTCCCAGTAGGTTCAGAAAGTACATAAAAATACTTTTAGTTGCCTTGATTTTTGTGTCTAAAGCATCTGTAAAAATGTGTAGTAGAGGAAACTGTAAATATTAGTGGAACCGGGGACATTGCTGGTACAATTGATGGGACATGGCAACATCAAGGACATCGTTCCTTGAACTACTTCTCTGGAGAATGGAAAAGTTGTTGATGTAGACTGTTTGTCTAAGAACTGCCACATCTGCCATGGTAACACTGAAGGACTTGTTAAACATCAGTGTTCCAAGAATTATGATGGTTACAGTGGAGGTATGGAATGTGATGGAGCTCTAAAAATATTTCAGAGCTCGGTGCCCATTTGTAATGTTAGATATACAAAGTACATAGGTGACGGGGACTCTAAAGCGTTCAATAAAATTAATGAGTTCAATGTTTATGTTGATACCTGGGCAACAAAACTTGAGTGTTGTGGACATGTCAAAAGAAGATGGGTGCTAGATTGAGGAAGCTACGAAGAGAAATGAAAGGAAAGTTGCTATCTGATGGAAAATCTGTGTCTGGCAGAGGCAGATTGACAGAAACTGAAATAGACCTCCTTCAGCGTTATTATGAACAGGCCATTATACGAACTGCACCTCTGAATGATGTTACAGCTGTAACAACTATAACGGCTTCTGACACCCAAATGTAACTGTGTTTTCTCTTTTGATGCTGTCAATTGTCAGGTTGAGCATTCTAAAGCATTCTGTCAGGGTGAAAATATTAAATAAATTAACTTTTCTCTCTTACAACATGTGGGCAGGGTGGGTTCTCCCTTGGCTCGGGTATGAGGTCGAATGAAACATCATTTTTACATAAGATAACTTTTATTGAAAGTTTCGTACAACTGTATCTCACTGGGACGTTCTGGTTCGGAGAGCGGCGGCCGTGTCGTTTGCGTAGCCTTCTGCTGCGGCAGCGGCGGCGGCGGCGGCGGCGTCTGATTACGCGTAGCGGTGTGTATCTCGTGTCGCCGTCTCGCCCAGCTGACCGGAGACGCGCAGCGCGAGGTGGCCCGTTTAATTATTGCGAGCGACGTCGTGCATCGGATGGTGATACCTTGGATGTGTCGTCCCAGTGTTTCTCTTCTCTAAGCGGCCGCATGTGTTGTGCGTCGACCAGCAGAGCGGCGCGGCGGGGCAAGGCCAGTGTCCCGAACTCGAACCACGGACTCCCGCTTGCCAGTCTTCGGCTGTCAGGTCTTCATCCCAGCTCACAGGTGACTGCTGAGGTGAGGCCGTCTCCTTCCCGTCCTCACGAGTCACCCGGGTACGTAAAAATCAGACTACCAATACCCTTTAACTTCTGTCTTCTGGCGCCGCGGCTGCTGCTTGCTATTCCATTACAGCGGCGGACTTGGTGCGACTGTGCATGATGTAGTCTCTTCTTGCATGACGGTCTTCAGCACCGAAACTGACTGAAAACTACTGCTACTCTTCTTTTCTTCCTTCGTCTCTCATCTTCGTCTCCGTCTGTCTTCATCTGTCTTCATCTGTCGGGCCCACCGTGTCTCGCGTATTTATTCACTTCAGTTCACTGGAGGTGAACGACTTCACGGCCATTGCCTCTTCTGTCACGTTGAAAAGCTTCTCGAAGAATCTTCTTGACCTCGGTCATTGGCTCTTGGAATGTAGGCGGGGGCCTCTGATCGCATGTGACGACTGAGAAACACGTGAGCCGGTCATTGCCTCTTCCATCACGTTGAAAAGCTTCTTGAAGAATCTTCTTAACGTCGGTCATTGGCTCTTGGAATGTAGGCGAGGGCCTTTGCTCACATGCGACAACTGAGAAACACGTGAGCCGGTCGGGCGATGCCCTGACGGCTGAATCGACAGCGCCCACTTATGTGGAACTCGCTGACTTCATGGTCATTGTCTCTTCTGTTCTGCTGTTCTGCACACTGAATGCCAGTATGTAACTCTCTAAACTAAACCAAGTTTTCCATTTATATTCTAATTTCTAGTTCACTTTGATTTCACTAATTTATTTACTTAAGTAACACTCAACACAGCAATGACAAAAGCTGCATGGGCCACCTACTTTCATAAGTTGTCCACAGATGACCACCCTGTTCACAGATTTTGCCCTAAAGGAGCATATTCTTAATGTGGTTACCAAAAAGCAAAAGAAAGTGATCAAATATACCATCATTAGCATTCTCTTCCTGAATACAAATGAAAGTTTCAACTGTTGCATATGGGAAAGATTACCCAAGAATATTTTGTAGGACTAAATACATTAAAAGTTTGTGTAGTAGATGCAGTGATATGTTTCAATGATGGTGTGGTAGGAAGGTCGGAAGTCCTGAGAAATTTAGGCATAAAATGTGGCTCTAATATGGAAGATCAATTGCTTGCAAGTGACGGACAATGGGTGCATGAAACTCAAAGATTCTCTCTTCAAGTTACCAAAGAAGCAAGAAGTGCTAAAAGAAATGCCAAGAAGATGAAGAAATGCTGCAGGATGAAGACTATGCTTCATGAATGTTCTGAGTCACAATTTCATTAGACTCTTATATTCATTCACAATTTCCCACAAGTTGTAGTTTTCAGAATTCAGATACAAATATTTCCTAAAGTTTATAAATCATTGCTCTAATTTTTCTGTAACTTGCAATAGTCCATATATATATAGTAGACCTAAGCTTTATTGCAGTATCGACTAAATTATAGAAAAACTACATTTTTATTAGGAAAAAAAGTATAAAAATTAAAATGTAACATGTGATATTTTTTATCGTTGTAATACACATAATAGGTGGAATTCATGAGGTCTAATACCTCAGCCATCATGTCATACAAATCTGGTAAAAATTTGGTCTCCTTCAAATGTATAACATTGCATTAAATGGTACCTCAATTTGAGGAAGCATTTTGGGAAAAATGCATAAATTCCTTTGTAATTTTTTTAGTAAACCTAAGTAAGTTAAAAAATATTGAAAATACTTCTAATTTGTTTAGAAAGTGCGCTGCATTACGTGATATCAACAAAAAATCTGTAAAACATATACACTACAAACTGTGCCTGAAAGAAATAGGTGTTGATTTTAACACAAAATTGAGCCAGAAAAGTACCATGTATCCTTAAACATTCTACCATCATACATTACCATTATTTAAAAAAAGCAATTACAAGCTTGCTATGAAGTGGCCTGAGCGTCTTTTATGGTATTTCCTCCATTAGTATGCATTTTGGGTAATATCATGTTTACAGAAAAAATCTCATCCACCCTACCCACTGCCATGGGGTATTCAGGTCGCAGCATACAGATAAAAAAGTGTAGTTACTTCACACTTAGAGGATAGGGTAAGTTGTATTGCATGCTGGTAAAGTCACCAGTAGGATGGGAATGGATCCAGCAACGACAAGCAACATACACTCAAGACGGCAGCACTTTCGGTTGTATCCTCTAGGGTGAGTCTTATTGCACATTGGTAAAGTCACACGTGACATTATTATGACCTGTATCGAAGACGACAAGAGTTCATCATTGGCTTTTGTGATCGTTGGAGATGCTAAACTGCGGTAGCCATTTTCAATGGTGGCTGCTGTGTAAGAGCAAATGAACACCCGAACTTTCGACACCTTCAGGATTTATTGGCTATTTTTCTTTGAATATTGTTAATCATAATATAGATGCTGCAATCAGCAAAATATGGCACCTAAATCTACCACGCTACTACTCCTCTAGACTGTGAAATGTGGCAGCAGGGTTTTGAGCACACCTTCAGTTGTGCACATTTTAAGGACCTTTTCCACATGGGCAACTGCATGACATAATTGACTTACAGGCCAAATACATGCGGATTTGATAAACAATGTGCATCCATTACTGTCGATTGTGATATTGTAGCATTTATTCATGCTTCTGAAATCTGTTGATCTCATAGTGAGTCAGGTTTATCAATGCTGTAGGCTCACACTGTACGTATAAAATTTAACAAAAAGCTGTATCACTGGTTTCTCTCATATTCACTTAAATGTGGGAATGGCAATGGTATGCCTTAGGTCCTTACAGATCTCGGCGCCTCATTTGCATTCTGGTCAAGTGACCATATTGGTAGACATTACTACTTGAGTTTAATCATTTCCACAAATGGCAGTTTGTGTTTGGAGTTGGTTGTTTACCACATGGGAATTGGCTTTCGTGTGCACTGTAAACATGAGCTATGTTGAATCTATTTTAAATGTTAACAGAAAAGTAAATCCGTGATTATGTTTCGTGTGTTGTGCTTGGATAGCTCAGTCAGCAGCGGATTTGTCTGCAAAAGGAAAAGGTCTCCATTTCCAGTCCTGGTCCCACACACAGCTTTCATCTTCCAGGAAGTTTCAAAAGCAGCACCCATTCTGCTGCAGCGTGAAAATCTCATTCTGGGAACAGAAAAGTACACTACCAGCAAAAGTTAGTTGCAAAGGAACTAGGGCCTAAAGAACATATCCTTTGATTGAGAGAGTGACGAAATCAAATAAGCATGACTACAAGTGAACATTTAACAAGGGAAGTGTACTGTTAGCACGAGTTGTTGTGTGGGTACAAAGTAAGAATATGTGAGTTTCAGCCCGACTGTAAATTCATGAACTAATACATCTGTTAGGGATCTTGTACATTTATCCGAAAAAAATGGAAAAGCACGAAAACTCCCACTTACACAAGAATTTGTAACAGAGAGTTGTGAAAGTT
Organism: Schistocerca serialis cubense; assembly: GCF_023864345.2. Classification (NCBI taxonomy): domain Eukaryota; kingdom Metazoa; phylum Arthropoda; class Insecta; order Orthoptera; family Acrididae; genus Schistocerca; species Schistocerca serialis. Next base: position 555,937,200 of record NC_064640.1, read on the forward strand.
TACACATTATTTCGTCATCGCGCAAAACTGTACTTAATTATGTACAAAACAACAAAACTCCACAAAAGCAATTCTTTCTTTTGTAAGAGAAGTTATGCATCTTATTATTGTTATTATTATTATTATTATTGGCAGTGGCTGTAGTTGTGTAAATGTGTTGATAAGTATAAATGTTATACAGTAGTAATTCCACACTCCCAAATTTATCTGACTCTAAAAATTTGCGACGTTAAAGTCGACGAAGTACGTAATAACCGTCAGAAAACAGTCAATTGTTAAAATTAAAGACTGAAATGTCTAACGCCAAAGCATGTTCTCCACACTGGTGAACAGTTACAAACATCATATCAATAAAATGCAAAGTTTCGTTAACAATACTGGTCACTATCCTAAAAGCTTAGGGTAAAACTAATGACACTATATGTAAAAAAAAGTGGTCTGACTTGACACACGAAATATAGATGCAGAAGGGCATAGCATGCCATAGGTTATTTCCCCAGGTACTTTAACATATTCACCTCATTTTACCTGAAAATAGCATTGTTTAATCAAGTATTCATCTTCATTTGGAAACTACAATGAAATTGTGACGTCCGTACCGCAGAAACGCGCGAACAATGGAACTGCGGTCACAGACAACACAAGCAAAAAGTGGCCAGCATTCGCCCGCCTGTACCCACAGACTTACCATTAAGTTTTCACGGCGACACTGGCTTGCGCCACTCGTTGCATGCAACAAGTTGCATGCAAGTAGTTTCGTATATGTCTGCAGTCACGGCGCTACCAGTGAACTCTTCAGTATCATCGTGAGTGCAGTAGTCGCGTGTAAAACGAAATTTTTGTCAGTTCCGTCTAGGAGAGTGACCTTGGCACTTTGTAAATTCCCATTTGGGAGAAATGACCCCCCCCTACATTCCACAATAAATAATAAATAAATAAAGAACCAAATAAATCTCCCTAGAACCCAACGGCTGCGACGTTTAAAATAAATTAATATTGAATAAAGAATTCAAATTTTTGTAGCTTTCTCTCCTGTCAACTATTTTCCTTAAAAATGAATTGGCCAACTTGAAACACAGGATTTTTAGCCTTGTAGACGTGGGTAGTGTGGAGGGTAAAAATTGTAGAGGGAGACCAAGAGATGAATACACTAACAGATACAGAAGGATGTATGTTGCAGTAGGTATTGGGAGATGAAGAAGTTTGCACAGAATAGAGTAGTATGGAGAGCTGCATAAAACCAGACTCTCGACTGAAGACCACATAAACAACAACAAGAGACGTGGGCTATTCTGCAGCCAGATGTTTAGTTTACCTGGATTTTTCTTAATTCAGTTGTTTATGTAGTCCTATAATTTTAATTAAATGGATTTTGCCCTGCAGCTAAGATATCAAAATGGTTCAAATTGCTCTGAGCACTATGGGACATAACATCTGGTCATCAGTCCCACTGGAACTTAGAACTACTTAAACCTAACTAACCTAAGGACATCACACACATCCATGCCCAAAGCAGGATTCGAACCTGCGACAGTAGCATTCGTGCAGTTCCAGACTGAAGTGCCTAGAACTGCTCGACCGTACCGGCCAGCACTAAGGTATTGTCTACGAATCTATGTTCAGATCTCATATGACAGTCTCAAGTGCAGCAACAAGTTGCTGCTTGTTTCTGTAGTCAATGTCATTAAAATCCTAAAATAAACTGTGTATAAGATTGATACCCAAAAAACCGAATAATTTCCTCCGTTCCCCACTTTATATCTCAGTTGTTTGCTCTCTATGGCGCACCTAACCTCAATACTCGTGAAACTTGTATCGCCAGAGATGGAACAATCTAAAAATGTTTAGTTTCGCAACGACTTGCGCAAACGCGCACCACACATACTGCAGTGACCGATAGTGCAGTTGCATGCAACCGAGTGTCATCATGTAAATTAGGCCTTATGCCATATATTGGCATCAGTGCAATACGTACCGGACTGCACCCCTGACCCGCAAGAGACAAAGCAGGTAGTCAGTGCAAGTTGGACAATGCAATGCAGCAATGCGTCTGATCTTTCTCACTGTGGACTATGTAGGTCAAGTTAATGCGAATCCCACAAATGTGTACACAAATTTTTGTTCATCCATTCGTTTCATGGTGTCCTTCATCCATCCGTGAAAGACACAACATTCCATGGCTCACGCAGGAAACTGATCACGAATGTTGATAATCACCTCTGTCGTCTTTGATACATCATGTACACATCATGATGACATCATGCATAACTTTACCAGTGCGCAGTAAGACTCAATCTAGAGGATACACCCAAAAGTGCTGCCATCTTGAGTTTATGTTACTTGTTGCTGAT